>NC_091120.1:59940707-60608207 GCF_040183065.1 Periplaneta americana
TATTATTATTATTATTATTATTATTATTATTATTATTATTATTATTATTATTATATACTTTATATTCCGAAATACTTTCCTCTTCAAGTATGAACGCACTTCTGTTTAACAAAGATAATAAGTAAAGCGACTCTGTGGAACTCTTCACCAGTTAATGAGGAGGGTAACTTGGGAATTTACCATCACAGAAAAATGCAGCCCGCTCATTGTTGTTCCTTTGTTTTGCTTGTAATCCCCTAGTTCTCCTTGTATTGTCCTAGTTTTCCTATTCTCCTTGTTTTGTTCCCCATGTTCTCCTTGTATTAACCTTGTTATCCTTATATTCAGCTTGTTCTTCTTGTATTCACCTTGTTCTTCTTTAGTTCCCCTTGTTCTCCTTGTATTTCTCTTGTTCTCCGAGAACTGTTTTTCGTAGCTATAGACGTTATAGTAGGCCAATGGCAATAAAAAAAGGAGGCATAATCACATCAAACTCAAACCTTTTATGATAATCATCTGGGTACAGTGCAAGTAGCAATAATTTAAGTTTTAAGGAGTCTCATGAAGACGTTTCTTTAAAGCTCTATGGACTGTTGCTTTCCGAAGTCCTAATTGTCGGGCACATTTACAAACTGATTTCTTTTGACCCTGAACAAATGCTCTTCGGATGGCTTCCACCGTTTCATCATTTGTCGATGGTCTTCTAGTACGCTTTTTCTCCAATACGCTTCCAGTTCTTTTAACTGTCTATTCCAACGACGAATATTATTCTCGTGTGGTGGTTCTTCGTTAAATACGTAAATTCATGTCGTACACGAGTCACAGATTCAAATTTTGCCAGCCACAAAACACATTGCACTATTTTTTGGACATCCATCTTGTATAATTAATTGTAACAATAAAAATTATTGCATTTGTTCGAGTGTTACTGTCTTTTATTTCCTTCAGTGCCTCAAACTTATAAATAATATACTTCGAGAGCTTTATTTTCATCTGGCACCAATATTACATTTCTGCCTCTATTCATTCAAAAAACATAATCCTCTGAAACTCTACCATGATTTTTGGGACACAGTGAAGGAAGTGGGCACGTTACCTCCTATAAATACCTCAAATATATACAACATTTATGTAATTCCGATCATAATTCAGACATACATCCACTTTACACTAATTGTGTGTCATCATGTCGCCCATCATTCCCCTTGCACAAAATATGGCGTCGCCAGGTTCGGTGTGACTTTCGCTTCAGCATTTCTGATCTAATCTGTTGAAAAGCCCTTCGCACGGCGTCCTTCAATTCATCAATGGTGTCGTACCGTTCCTGTGTAACAATGCTCTTGATGAAATTCCACAATGCATTGTCACAGATTGTGAGGTCAGGGCTTCGAGGTGGCCAGTCGAGAGGAGATGCGTTATGGAAACCTGTGACAATGCGCTGTGAGGTTTCATCGAGAGCATTGCTACATGTAGGAATGGTACGATACTATGGATGAATAAATTGAAGGACGCCGTGCAATACGCTTTCCAACAGATTACATCAGCAATGCTGAGGCGAATGTCACACCGAATATGACAACGCATTATTTTGTGTGAGGAGACACTTAGGACACAGAGGTTAGTGTAAAGTGAATATATGTCTGAATTATGATTGGAATTACATAAATATTTGAGGTATTTATAGAGGGTAACGGGATTTCGTGCCCATTCTGTAGGCTACAGTAAGATTTTTGTACCGTATCGTCGTAACCAGTGTTACGTCCAGCCAATGTAAGAACTTTCTTTATCTCTTCACTGTAAAAAATTGTTACCATATTCTTGCTTGCAGGTAAGAATTTTATGTTGCCGAAAACTGTTTAATTATGCATTTTTATTTTATTTGGTAGCATACCGTATTAAATATTGATAAAAATATTATACTCTCTAAAGACTTGCAAGCAAACATTCGATGGGGGCAGATAAAGTTATTTTTTTTTCTTTCACTATGTTAATAATGTCAAAAGAAGTGCTTGTACAAATTTTGGCCACTCGACCGCAATTACGAGGCCGTCCAGAAAGTGATTTCATTGTGGCCGTTTACAGAAAAAAGCACAATTGCATGGAAATAAATATTGAAACGCATACAGCAGTTGTTGTGCTATTTGTTAACATATCCCCCACTGAAATTGAGACATTTGTCATAATGTGGGATCAATTTTTGTATCCTTGTGTCGTAGAAGTCAGCCGCCTGGGATAGGAACCAGCGCTTGACAGCCGTCTGCAGCTCTCTGTCGATCATGATATGACAAATGACTCAATTCTGGTGGGAAATATGTTGAAAAATAGCTCAACAATTGCTGTGTCTGTTCCAATAATTTTTTTCCAATGCAATCGTGTTTTCTTCCTGTTAAATTACCCTGGCGAACTTACTCGTAATTCGCGTCGAGTGGCCAAAATTTGTACAAGCACTTCTTTTGACATTATTATCATGGTGAAAGAAAAAAAATTAACTTTTTTATTTGCCCCCATCAGAATGTTTACTATTCAGCCTATTTTGTAAATAATAATGTGAACTTGCTTCAAATGGTTTAGAAACGAACATATTTTAGTACTGAAATATTTATTTCATATTTTAATATTTTGTCAAAATAAATTTCATACCCTGGCAAAATTTTCTTGATACGTACAATACTTTACAGCAACATCATTGAAGCCCCACGATCCATTCTCGGGGACCCTGTAGTTCCCATTTTTCGCAGTCTAAGTTAAGTAATAAAATTATACTTCTTTGGCGCACTATAACCTCTAAGTGAATAAAACTGTCACTTTGTGTTGCAGTAATTTAAGTATTCCTTCCTAATGAACAGCAAATTGCATCCATATTACATGCCTATTATCTGTCGTCACCACACTTATGATGTACAATGAATAATCAAGTTCGCTTTCAATCCATGTGGACAATGTAATTTGAATTTGTCAGCACAACGGAATTAGTATTTAACAAAGGTCCCATATGTGCTGGATGCTGCCTGTACTTGGAACAACAATCTCGGTAATCCTAGTAGTTAGCATAAACGTTATCGATTCTATTTTAAACTGCATGATCCCGTAGAAATCCCTGAAATTACATTATTTTCGAATGGCGGCTGTAATTGCACGACTGACCTCACATCATCACTATTAGCGTGCGATGCATGAGAACAAAAGGTAACTTTGGTAGTATAACCAAATTCTACTATTTTACTATATTATATTTAAGCCTATAAGTGATATTTTATTTATACTAAAACTGAAATTTTACGTTGATTGGAGTACAAAAAGCAGTTGACTATTTATTATTATTGTTGTAGTTATTATTATTATTATTATTATTATTATTATTATTATTATTATTATTACTACTACTACTACTACTACTACTACTACTACTACTACTACTACTACTTACTTAGGGCTTTTAAGGAACTCGGAGATTTATTGCCGCCCTCAAATAAGCCCGCCATCTGTCCCTATCCTGTGCAAGATTAATATAGTCTCTATCATCATTTCCCACCTTCCTCAAATCCATTTTAATATTATCCTCCCATCTGCGTCTCGACCTCCCCAAAGGTCTTTTTCCCTCCGGCCTCCCAACTAACACACTATATACATTTCTGGATTCGCCCATGCCTTGTTTATCTCAAACGTCTGGATTTAATATTTCTAATTATGTCAGATACTCTGATTGAGAATCTGGCTGATACAGTATGTATTTCTATTATCAGGCAGTACATCTCACTAGACGATATGTGTTAGAGGAAGAACAATTCATTGTATACATCTGAAGTCTGACTAGTGTAACATGTAGCTAGTCGGCGATGTATGCAATGGAGGGGGAATGAATTGGCCAACTTACCCCATTGGTCTAGTTGCCTCATAAGTGGTGGCTTCTTGATATCACTTGTGAGATTCAGACCTGTCTTCGGACAGTTAAACAACAACAACAACAACAACAACAACAACAACAACAATTATGTCATGTGAGGGATACAATGCGTATTATTATTATTATTATTATTATTATTATTATTATTAGTATTATTAGTAGTGGTGGTAATGACAGTGATATTAGTGGTGATGGTGGTATTATAATTATTATTATTATTATTATTATTATTATTATTATTATTGTTATTATTATTATTATTATTATTAATACCGAACACAAAAATTAGTATTTTTTCCTCTAACATATACACTATATCGTCAAGCGAGATGTACTGCCTGATAATAGATGTACACTGGCGTTAAAAGATATCTGACCTACGATTTATGATCTTGTAAACGATTTTTCCAACCACGGGATAAATCAGAACCAAAGATATAAATCGGTCAGCGCGTCTGGCTGCGAAACCAGGTGGCCCGGGTTCGAATCCCGGTCGGGGCAAGTTACCTGGTTGAGGTTTTTTCTGGGGTTTTCCCTCAACCCAATAGGAGCAAATGCTGGGTAACTTACGGTGCTGGACCTCGGACTCATTTCACCGGCATTATCACCTTCATATCATTCAGACGCTAAATAACCTAGATGTTGATTCAGCGTCGTAAAATAACCCAATAAAAAATATATAAAAAATTGACTAACTTTGAAACAGTTCCGCTAGTTCTCAAAAGGTGACACCATTATCAGGGCGGTTAAAAAGTGTCAGGGAAATTATATGTAGATTAAGCATAAATTATTCTCATAATTGACAATATCAGCCGTTTGCAGCTAAACCCAGTGTTGCTTTACAATCAGTAGAGTGCTATTAAAAATTGAATTCTATAATGTGGGTATATTTATGTACGATTGACAACACTGACTATTATCTTCGCCATCTATTCATAGAAGTAGTAACTAAAGAAGCCATTCTGACACCAACAAATTATCGATCACTATCGATTAGTAGGGTCAGATATCTTTGAACGTCAGTGTACATATCAGCCAGAATCTCAATCAGAGTTAATAATAATAATCGTCATAAAAACACCAATAATAGTCATAATAAGTCCGTGATCATGATCGCTATCAGAGCTCTGTTGTTTGATCGGTCGACCTGTTTCATCTCCTGGATTCAGCTGTGCTTCTGCTTGTAGTTTGGTCTTCGGACACTTCGCCTCCCACTTTATGTTATGCAGAAGCCTGTATGACATTCCGTTTAGAGGCATTCTGATAATTTGTCACACCAATTCCTGTACAGCTGACGAGGTTGATAATGCTTTGCATATGCTATGACTTGTCAGAGGTAGCTTCATTCCTTTGATGATCAACCACTCAATCAATGTCCTGTCTGTTGTCTCATGAATCGCATTTCTGCTGCTCCTAATGTTTCTAATTGGGATGTTACGACTGTGAATTCTTCAAAGTCATACAATAAATTTGGTGTAATCGGAATTTGAAAGAATTTGAGATATGTTTCCTTGTATAACTTTCTTCAAAAGAGTTTTATTTGTTGCTTCCGTAAGCTTTGGTATGTGTTAACTTTTTTGTTGAAAGTTACTGAACAAATTCATTCTCGGTAAAAATAACTAATTACCTTTTTCTAAAATTTGTTAAAATATTAAAATTATTTTTCCTCTGAGATAATGAGGTTACTATAAGCTCCACAACCCAAAAAATCTCATGCACCCATTATAAAGAACTCTGTATTTCAGATTTCGGTTTTTTCTTAAGTTAAATATATTTCTAATATCTCACTCTTTCTGGTATTCTAAAACTGATATTAGCTTACTTAATATAAAGAGAATACTTTTATACTACTACGACGGGCAATCTCTATGCACCACGTCTGACCTATTTCTGTACATAAATTAAAAACTGACCTATTTCACTCTTTGACAGAATGACCTTGAAGAGCGATGCAAAGGCCTATCGATGCTCCAACATTTCCGTAGCCTCCTGGAAGAATAATTGCCAACCACTGCAAACCCATTGATTTACGGTCTCCTTTTCTTCATTATCAGATGAAAACCTCTTCCTATGCAGTTAATCTTTCCGTTTGGGGAACAGTAATCGCTGAGTGCTAGATCTGGTACGTTCCAGCAATTCAAGCTCTGCTTTATGGATAGAAACCAAAGTAACATAAGCGTTGTCATGATGAAAAAGCACACCTCGTCTCAACTTGCCGTGAAGATTCTCCTTATCTGCTTCTCACAACTTTAATATTAAATTAGTATAATATTCACCCGTTATTGTAGCTACGTCCCGCGCCGTGGCGTCGTGATCTAAGGCGTCCTGTCTAGGATGCGCGTTACGGAATTCGTACTGGTTCGAGTCCTCATGGAGGAAGAAATTTTCTGATGAAATTTTGGCTAGTATATGAGACTGGTGCCCACCCAGCATCGTGATGCACTTAGGAAGCTGCGAAAGGTAGCGAAATCCGATTACGAAAGCCAACTATTACGGCTGAGGGGATCATCGTGCTAACCACACGATACCTCCATTCTTGTTGGATGATCGTTCACCTCTGCTTCGGCATGTGGACGTGAGGCCAGCAGCCGGCTGGTCGGTCATGGTCCTTCATGGACTGTCGTGCCTCGGATGATTATTATTATTATTATTGTTATTATTATTATTATTATTATTATTATTATTATTATTATTATTACTATAGCTACTTTCTGTAAATAATCAATATAGCATTTTGTTCGTCTCTGCCGATAGTTGTTCCTTGAATTACTTCTTAGTGGTTTGAGATCTCAGATGTTTCCATTTCTTGCTTTTAATTTTTGTCTCTGGACTCACCTATAACAAAAAAAAATCTAGGAAGTTTTGTTTGTACGTCCGATCTTCGTTAAAATTTGTTGACATAACACAGTCCGCTGTCTTTTTTGTGCATACATCTATCTTGCAGTTAATCATTTCATTACTAATTTTTTGTTAGAATATTTTGAGAATCCAATTTTCTCTACTATATCCCTGATGGTTATTCTTCAACCTTTCATTATTACGTGAAAATTATGCAATTTAACAATATTGTCTTCAGTTCTGTTAACCACCGAGGAACATCCGTAATGTTCATTTTCACAAGATATTCTTCCTCGTTAAAATTTACGATACCTCAGTGTTTTACTGCGTCATAAAAACAGCAGATTCCCCTTGTCATATCGCGATAGATTTGAGCCGGAGTCCTTTTTTTTTTTTTTCTTTTTGCAGATACTTAATTACAGCTCTTTGTTCCACATATTTCCTTTTTCTAACTCGTCGCCCCTCCTTCTTCGAGTGGCTACTACAACGTTAACGCGAATAGGTTCGTTATTCAACTTGTACATGTTAGCCTGTGATATAACATAACAGACATAGCCTACGTATACTGTAATTAAAGATCTTAAGATCAAGTAGAAATGCGTCGGGATGGAGCATAGGGATTAACCCTCTGTACGTATTCAATGATGAGTTAGGGAAATCCAAAGACTACCGTGGAGGAGAGAAGCCCCAATTTGCACAAACGTCACTGTTTTACGAGGATATATGCTAGTTTCTTAATAATTATCCTGACGAAGTTCTAAATGGCTTGTGATTTTCATTATCGCACATTTTCCCGAATGATTATTTTCCGAAAAACTGTAAACCTACTTTTAAATTTCCGAAAACCGAACTTCCGAAGTTCTTCTTCTAAAGCTCATTAATTCCGAATAGCGGAACTGTTGGCAATAATAATAATAATAATAATAATAATAATAATAATAATAATAATAATAATAATAATTTATATTTTATTCATTCATTAAAGACATCAGCTCAAAGAATTTGAGTGACCACAAGGGTCCTGAATACAATAAATATTTACAGTATAATGTGATTTGAAATATTAAAGAAAAAAGAAAGTTAATTGTTGAAGGCAAATAATATAAGTGGATTAATTGAAATAGAGATGATGATGTAATATTTGAAGAGAATCCTTGATAATATTTATAAGAATAGACATTACATAATCAAAAGGAATGTCAAGTTCCTTAAGATGATTCCATGTGAATTTTGTAATTGAACCTCTACTTGCAAACAGCAAACCAATGACAGACCATTGTTTAAGAGGGATGTTGTACTTTCGAGAAAGATACGGCAGACAAGGTTCATATACAGACTTCTTCTTAATATCAACTTCGGTGGCTTGATTTAGATTCCTTTCGAAACGGATAGTAGGCTCAAGAACAAGAACCCGTTTTAATCGTCCATTAATAGCAATAATGTCTGCCCGTCTGAAAGAACCATCTGATGATACACAATGTACTTCGTCATGAATCTCCCAATTTAAAGTTTTTAACGATGTTGCCAAAGCATGTCGTACACGATGATGTCTGGCATTGATCAGCAGCTCGTGCATTGTCCAAGCACGTATCCAAGTGTACTATTATTATTATTATTATTATTATTATTATTATTATTATTATTATTATTATTATTATTATTATTATTATTATTATTATTATTATTATTATTATTATTATTATTATTATTATAAAAGCATACATTTACATTATTGGGTGTAATATCGGGGACTAACAGTGAACCTACCACCTACAAACAACTTATAACTTTTCATTAACACTGTACGTTTTCTTTTGTGCCATACCGGCCGTCATTAATTTCTTCTTCTAGATTTATGAGTCAAATAGTATAGGCCTAAATCTCTCACGCTGAAGTTTTCTATGTACCTGTCGGGAATCTCAAACAGATCTAGTGATGTATTTGGGAGTTGAGCACATCTCCTCTCCCTTCCAATTCATTTCTTTAAATTTTTCCCTTCGGGCAGAATACTTACAACACCGGAAGAAACTCATCATAGTTCATTATGCAATATTTTTGGAAGGAGCTCCGGATGGTCTTGAGCTGCACACTACAATTTTTTTTACATACTCTGCCTCTGTCTCTTCTCTGTTCCGAGGAAGAGAATGGCATGATAGTCCGTCACCCTTAAGCTCTCGAAGTCACCCATTGCCGATGGTAATGGCGCTTGCAGGACATTCCTTTGTTCGAAGTCGCTTGCATTCCCAATAAATATTTCCCTGCCTTCCGGATCTTGTTTTAAAATATACAAATAACGTTCATTCATTTAGTGTTCTGCACAAGAGCAGGTCTTTCACTGCAAACCCAGCTTTCTCCAATCTTTCCTATTTTCTGCCTTCTTTTTTATTTCCTCATCCATATATCTTAATGTCGTCTATGATCTTCTTCTACTCCGAACTCTTCTCCCGTTCACCATTCCTTCCAGTGCAGTTTCTTCTCAGCCAGTGACCCAACCAATTCCTTTCCCTCTTCCTAATCAGTTTCAGTATCATCTTTCTTCACCCACTCTTTCCAACACAGCTTCATTTCTTAATACAAATATATTTAATAGTAATTTTATCCCTCCCTATGATAGGTTCTCTCCTATTTTTTGAGAGTGGGTGAATAGAATGAAAATGTTTTCATCTCAATATTATGTATACAGAGTGTCTGAAAATGAATGTAAAACACTTCATGTAGTTTAACATAGATTTAACCTGATATACGTATCTATGCCTGAAATCTAACGATTGGGGAGAATATAAGGAGAAAATACTGGAACATCTTGCGGTTCCGTGTACTATACTTGACTTGTCACGTCAGATCTTTTGCACACGGCAGCAGCTTGGTAACGCAACGTCACGCAACACACACCACTGAGTACACGTTCAATTGATACTTATTTAATTCGCATGTTCGCATAGTGAATATGCAGACATGCTTTTTGTTTATGGATTTTGCTTTGCTAATGTATTGGTTGCTGTCGAGGAATACATACGACGTTTTCCCAATCGAAGGGTTCTATCTAGACGTATGTTTTCCCATGTTAATCGGATGTTATCTGAAACTGGCTATCTATCAAGTAATTTACAATTCATGTTGATGTTCCGATAGCCAATTGCTATATATACTTTTATCAATGATTTAAAATAATCAATCGTAATAGCTTAACAAGAAATATACAAGAACAAGTTACATTGTAACTGTTTTAAATATACATAACATTTATGTGTTTTTTATTACAAGTGCAAACTTTTTCACCCTCTTGGGGCATTATCAGGCTAGAATGACAATATCAAGATCAAAATCAAGAGTAAAATAAAATATGTGATGACTCTTAGTTTTGATACTTGATATTTTCATTCCAGCCTGATGATGCCCCAGGAAGGTAAAGACGTTTGCACCTATAATAAAAGACACATAAATGTTATGTAAATATATTTAAAACAGTTATAATATAACTTGTTTTTGTATATTTCTTGTTAAGCCATTAAGGTTGATTATTTTAAATTATTGATAAAAGAATATATGTGTAATATATACACTAAGTGTTTCATTGAGGTCGAAAAGAGAACCGATACCGGTACCTGATAAGAATATACAATTCATGGATTCCGTAAGAAGGGCAATCTTAGTCATTTTTCTTGTGTAATTATTTTATTTTCTTACTAAGTTTGTACTTAATCATGAAATAAAATTATTGAAATAACACAAGATACATCATTTTCACTAATCTATTATATTAAGTATTCTAAACGTAGAAATACGTCTATAATGCGTCTCTTCATTTAAAAGTTAGCCTACCAATAACTTCTCAACAGTTACATTTCGGACATAGATATATCAGGTTAAGTCGTTGTAGATTAATCCAAACTACATTATCCTGAAGTATTTTATATTCCTCTTGAGAGACTCTGTATAACGTACAGTAGTGTGAGCACTACTTAGCAACGACAAAGTATTATTGGGCCTATACTTTCATATATTCTTATACGGAAAAATGGTTAACTGAAAAATTCCTCTTCCGGAAAATGTTCCGGAAAGTCGGTTTCGAAAAAAGGGATTCTAAAAACTACAGTTCGGAAAAACAGATATTAGAAATAATGGTTTCGGAAAAACGGATTGTGAAAAATATTCGAGAACGTGAATTTTATACATTTGGATACTTATTTTCTTTAAAATCAGCGAACACAATAAATTGGACATGTACAAAAGCTAACTTATTCAGATTGGTGTTATAAAAGCGAATTTTACATGTTTAATCTACACAGTGTATATAAATTCAATAGTCTAATACTAAAATGTGACCATTCTTGTTTCACATGGTATAGTATTCAGTCCCTCTGGTCCTCACAACAAAATAAAAGCCCATTTCTAGAAACATGTAAAGCTCTTTTATCCCAGCCGCTTACTTCATTGCACACAGCACAATAAAATACCAACAATAACATTTGCCACAGAATTTAAATGATTCATAAGCATCTGAACTGTTATCTCTCTTAAATTTCCTATATTGCTCGCATCGACTCTCAGAACGACCGGATATTTACTGTATTTTAACTGGAATGTTATATCTTTGCCTGGTATTTACTCCTTTTATTTGCACAGTTACCTGAAATGATATTTATCACCGGTCTCATATGTTGGAGCGCTGCATTTGATATACAGTAAATAAAATACCACTGGCCCGAATCAATATGCCCGGTCTTGGTCACCATGGTGGTGGTTGCGCAGCGCTGTCTGGTCATGTGTATGCACACAGACTCGTCTAACACATTTCTTTGTATAATTAATTATCCTTTTGATTATTTTACCATTCAAATTTCTTTAAGTTATTTATTCATTCATATATTTTTCCATTCGTTTATTCATCGCCTACCCATATGTTTATTTATTTATAAATGTATTAATTTATTCATTCATTTCTCTCTTAGTCAATTTATTTGTGTATTATTATTTATTTATTTACTTGTCTGTTCATTTTTTTATTTACTCGTGTAACCTTAGCCCATGTACTGGGTTGCTGGGTAACTTTCGGTGCTGGACCGCGGATTCATTTCACCGTCATTATCACCTTCATCTCATTCAGACGCTAAATAACCGAAGATGTTGATAAAGCGTCGTAAAATAACCTACTAAAAAACCCATGTACTGGGTTTTTGCTGGAAGGGAGAATTACTGAGAATTGACCGTCATAATAAAATTCGCTTCATGATTGCCAATGTACTTCCCCGGCTGATAAGTATGAGGTGTACGAGGAAATTGGGTGCCTTTCTGCAGACGGTTCAACTCGAAGAGCAGACATCATTATTACAGACCGAAAAAAAATTGTGGACCCATTCTCGATCCCACAGTCCGTTTTGAAAACAGCGAGGAACAACCTAGAGAAGTCTGCAAAGAAAAACGGGCAATTTATCTGCCATGCTGCAGGGATTTGGGGACCAAATATAACATCAAGGCATGGGACGTTATAGGAATTATGATTGGGGCTAGAGGCACAATCCTACGGGGGTCCTTAGAAGTCTTACGAAAATTAAAAGTTCCTGTCAGCACCCTGGACATGATATCCTCCACTGCACTGAAGTCATCGATTAGCATAATTAATCATCACTTATATTCTTTATAAAATGTAATTTGTCTTGTAGCCTAAATCGTTTGTTGCATTTCCAATAAATTTATCAATGATAGCCTACCTAACTAGGGTTTCTATTAAAGAAAAAATTGAATTAAATATAAATATTCATTTAGAATTGATTAGGAGGCCGATTATTAAACCCTGGTTGGGACGGCTATCAACTAACTCTTCAATTTAGTTTCTACCCATTTAATTATTTTTGTCCATTTTTTCAATTAACAAACTAGTCCACTCATATATTGTTTATTTATTCTACTATTTACCAATATAAATAACACATAGAAAATGTTTGTAGGTGACACATTAATTATACATCAGTGTAAATAAATTGCATACAGGTATAGTTTAATGCTTGAATACGTATTTTACTCCCTGAATGTTTGCGCGTTCAGCCACGACGCCATGAATGGCGCTCAGAGTAACAACCGGAAGTCGACAGAAATGGTTTTCACTCTTACGTCTTATCTACATTAATTCCTGTTTTCTTACAAATCTCCACTCCAATAAATTAATTTAGAAAAAGTGCAGGTATAATAAGACATTTAGTTATTTTCTCATAGCACATAGTGGTGCGCGACACTGATAGTTTGTTACTTTTAAGTAAATAAATAAAAATTGATTTGATTTATTTACCGCACGTGTGCTGTAAGTTTAACTTACAAGGCCTACCAACAACATCGGTAAGGTTGTTAAAAAAACACGATCGGCTAAAAAATAATAAACAGAAAAACCAATGTAATACCACAGTCTACAGTAGTATATACAGTTACGCAGCTCAATACGTAGGAAATATGCATCCATAGGTAGTTGGTAACCACTAGGATCGCTACTATCGCCTCATTACAGGAAATGCGAAATAGCATCGGCACAGTCTATTGTTCCTAGTACCCTCACAACTCAAGCTTCGTAACTGTATATTACTAGACTGTGGTAATACATAGAAGAATATCTCGCTGGGGTTGTACGCAACCTCAGTTTCTATCGGAGAGTTATATTTATATATTCGTCTGATAGCTTCTTATTTACTTGTCCATTGGTTTGCATTTATTCGTTCATTCATCTAGTCTTTTTAATTACCACTTCATTTGTTTATTTATTACATTTTCGTCCATTTTTCTCATCTATTTATTTAATCCTCCATTCAGATGTTTATTGATTAGTCCTATTGGTTCATTAGACTACGCTCAGTTCAAGATTGTGTGCACGTAACGCATGTACCTACGTATATACTAGGTGGAAAGGGACTAAATATGATCTCCTTGAAAAAATGGATCAAGAAGGGAGGTTAAACATAAAAGTATAATGTCACTGTGGCCGTTTGTGAAGAGTTTTTTAGGTATTCATAAAAATAAATGCGAGCAGATGGCAACATTGCAACACGTATTCACGTAACAGTAGCGGTTGGGTCGCAAAATTATATACGTAACAGCACGAAAGATTCAGTAACCTAACGGATCACAGAGGGACATTGGTGGCTGTGCATTTCTTCCTTTCCGTTCTACTGTTCCTGACTTGCCCCTACCGTCATTGAATGCACGGTTGCCACATCTTCCTGTCCACACTTTGTTACCGATCTTCAATGAAATTACGGTCAATCCCCGTTAAGCAACAAACAAATGAGGGAAAAATTGTTTGGTATTTCTCTATATAATATCCTAATATCACCTCTGCAACCTCCTGGAATACACATTTCAGAATTCAACTAAAAATGCTACTTTTCTCAAAATCCGTTTAAAGAATACCACAGTGATATTAGAGTTTTTTATTTAGCTTTTGAAAACTATTTCATGTTGAAGTTTGCCGATAAGCTATTAATGTTTGACTATAATTATATGTGTACAAAACCGCCTTTGCTTATCATAAAAGGCGGTTTTGTACACATATAATTATAGTCAAATTTTGAAAACTAGCTAATTAAAAAATAATATTCCTGAATAGTACATTCTTTATCTGTAATATTCTTTTATCTTTAAAACTAAAGAATAATGGTATTTTAAAAACAATTTCAAATTAGTGTAACTCTGAAAATATTGAGAATAGGACCCATGTTTATATGACATAGGCTATTTTGTTCAAAATGTCTTTGGAAATAAGATCCGTAAGTGGCGGTAAATCCTCGTGAATCACCCTGTGTATGCCTAAATGTACAAATACTTACTTACAAATGGCTTTTAAGGAACCCGCAGGTTCATTGCCTCCCTCACATAAGCTTGCCATCGGTCCCTATCCTGTGCAAGATTAATCCAGTCTCTATCATTATATCCCACTTCCCTCAAATCCATTTTAATATTATCCTCCCACCTACGTCTCGGCCTCCCAAAAGGTATTTTTCCCTCCGGCCTCCCCACTAACACTCTATATGCATTTCTGGATTCGCCCATACGTGCTACATGCACTGCCGTCTGTGTTTAATGTTCCTAATTATGTCAAATGAAGAATACAATGCATACAGGTCTGCGTTGTGTAACTTTCTCCATTCTCCTGTAACTTCATCCCTTTTAGCCCCAAATATTTTCCTAAGAACCTTATTCTCAAACATCCTTAATCTCTGTTCCTCTCTCAAAGTGAGAATCCAAGTTTCACAATCATAAAGAACAACCGGTAATATGACTGTTTTATAAATTCTAACTTTCAGCTTTTTTGAGAGCAGACTAGATGACAAAAGCTTTTCAACAGAATAATAACACGCATTACCCATATTTATTCTGCGTTTAATTTCCTCCCGAGTGTCATTTATATTTGTTACTGTTGTTCCAAGATATTTGAATTGTTCCACCATCTACGAAAGACAATCTCCAATTTTTGTTTCCATTTCGTAGAATATTGTGGTCACGAGACATAATCATATACTTCGTCTTTTCGGGGTTTACTTCCAAACCTTTCAAGTAAAATTCCCGTGTTTTCTCTAATCGTTTGTGGATTTTCTCCTAGCATATTCACGTCATTCGCATAGACAAGAAGCTGATGTAACCCGTTCAATTCTAAACGCTCTGTGTTTCCTGACCTTTCCTAATGGCATATTCTAGAGCGAACTTAAAAAGTAAAGGTGACAGTGCATCTCCTTGCTTTAGCCCGCAGGGAATTGGAAACGTTATTTAATGGTAACTTGGAAACCGATATTCCTTTCTTCACTCTCTTTTATGTTACCATCTGTTTGTTTTGGATTCACATATAATTGTAATTTTATTTTTATTTTATTGTAGTCAGCGACTGCTCTACACAAAAATTATTCTTCAAAATTCAGAATTGAAGGTGTCTGATTTCAAAGTTGATAAGACTGCAATCCGCACATCTATAACATGCTGCAGCACGGGAAGTCACCGAGATCATCTACGTTAGTAGAGGTTCAGGTACCCGCAGCGGGGGAGAGAAAGCACAGCAATTTCCCGTTCATGTAAATGATTGGAAATGCAGCTCGTGGAGTAGGAAATAGTCGACGCGGCTTGGTGACTTTCTTACAAAACGCCGGAGCAGAATTTTACACGCCGTATCCAATTCATCTCTTTCAAGAAATCTGTATTTTTGTTATCTTAATTTATTCCTCTACCAACAATAGAAAAGACGCAGCTATAATGTATGGAGACTAAGATTATGGGTTCAGATGCCGTTCGGAGTAATGATATCGAAACATGAACAATATGCAGAATAAAATTGGTCCTATTCGATTATTCTTTATTCGAAACGCAAAGTCCTTGAATATGACATGTAATGAAAACATGCATGTTATGAAAATCCTTGGTCCGGTAATAAAACAGGTATTTCAGTATGCTGAACTACTGTAGTTCGGTCCCATCAGATACATACTGAAATACACAGTACTAATTCGGTCCGGGGTTCAGAAAACTACAGTACTAATATATATTTGAACTGCTAATAGAAATTATGGGAAAACGGCTGAAAGGATTTTAATAAATGACCGGTCATTTTGAAGCTTGGCATCCAAGGATTTTCAGAAAAGTAGTAACTTTCAGTGAAGCACTAGTTTTCCTACATAATTTTCCTATTTTCCAAAATCCATCTTTCCTCAGTTTGAGAACTAATTGCATTTCAGAATAAAACAAAACACACACTACAATAAACAATAGGCTATTACACGAAGGCCATGGCCTGCAGTATTGCTGACATATTTAGAGTTCAAATTCAATTGGTTATTAAAAACTTCAAGACTTACTAAAAATAATTTACAGGTCTGATTCTGCGGTGTGCAATTTTCTGAGTCTAGCTGTGTATTGGATATTAAAATCTACAAAACTTGAGGTGGTTAGATGACATTATTACCATTAGACATGAAATATTATTTTAGTTAATGCCATGATGTTATTGCGTAAGATAACAATATTGTTATTAAAAATCAAATATTTCTATACTTATTAATCAAGTGGGGTTGAGTCTTTTTCATATACTTAATAGCGGTGTGGTGTAGATACTTATATGCGTCATTCTCTTCAGTATTGGCTCGAGAGAGCGCAAAAATTACAGTTCCTAAGGAAAGACGGTATTACTTACTGATAAAATAAGACGCCTACAAAATTTTGTAGTCTCCCGATCATTTCAGCAAGATCTCTTAGCAGGATAAAATGATTTTACCCTCTACATTTCAAGCTCTACATGCAGCAGCTATACCAAGATACTATGTCTATTGTTCGAAAGCATAGCAAACCTGACTTTTTTTTAACTTTCACCAACATTCCACAATGACCTGAAATAGCTATTGCTTTACTCCCACATGAAAAACCCACTGATCGTTCTGACATTGTTACTTGCGTTTTCGCGTTGAAACTCGAAAACTGAAGATGGATAGGTTCAAGAAAAAGTAGGCTATTTGGCATAAGAAGAACCATTCAGAGGGCGAGTGTTTCATTATTATGGAAGCAAATAACTTTCAAAATGTCTGGTATTTTTCATTGAAAATAAATATGAAACATTTTTATTTGAACGTCTAATGAACTTAGTTTGCAGCATTTGCTGCACAAGCCACTAGTATATAAAGAGACTGAAGACTTGATGAGCATTCAACCTAAAATCAAGGAGTGCAGCAGTTTACCGATTATGTGCTAGAAGAGTACATCCGATAAATAACTACAACGTCTTTGAATACATCAAGCCTAATGTTACTTTCCACCAGAATTATGGGTCGAATTCATAGCTACGACAGAAAGAACAACAAACAGTTGTGAATCTTTCCATGCAAAGTTAAATGACTTATTCTACACTGCTCACCGTAACATCTTTCAATTATTAGACGTTCTGAAACAATTCAAATTGACACTTACATACACATTAGAAGTCCAGCAACAAAAATAAGTATATATTATTTTAATGTACCGAAGTACATATGATATTTCCATGCAGATATTCTGCGTTTTAATACGATGTAAGAGTAATGGAATGGCGCCGGGATTTGAACCCGGGTTTTCAGCTCTACGTGCTGATGCTTTATCCACTAAGCCACACCGGATACCACCCCGACGTCGGACAGAATCGTCTCAGATTAAGCTCCAACTCTTGGGTTTCCTCTAGTGGCCGCCCTCTGCACTACGTCATAGATGTCTATGAACGTAGGACCGAAGTCCACACATGTGATTTAAGACGGCGCTTATTCCGTCGGATCCCGGCCAACTAGTCACTCTTAACGAGTGCACCTCAGCACATGTGTGGACTTCGGTCCTACGTTCATAGACATCTATGACGTAGTGCAGAGGGCGGCCACTAGAGGGAACCCAAGAGTTGGAGCTTAATCTGAGACGATTCTGTCCGACGCCGGGGTGGTATCCGGTGTGGCTTAGTGGATAAAGCATCAGCACGTAGAGCTGAAAACCCGGGTTCAAATCCCGGCGCCGGAGAGAATTTTTCTCCGTTCCATTACTTTTACATCGTATGATGACGCAGAATATCTGCATGGAAATATCATATGTACTTCGGTACATTAAAATAATATATATGATATGCGTAAATCACTTCGTGATTTAAGACGGCGCTTATTCCGTCGGATCCCGGCCAACTAGTCACTCATAACGAGTGCACCTCAGCACATGTGTGGACTTCGGTCCTACGTTCATAGACATCTATGACGCAGTGCAGAGGGCGGCCACTAGAGGGAACCCAAGAGTTGGAGCTTAATCTGAGACGATTCTGTCCGACACCGGGGTGGTATCCGGTGTGGTTTAGTGGATAAAGCATCAGCACGTAGAGCTGAAAACCCGGGTTCAAATCCCGGCGCCGGAGAGAATTTTTCTCCGTTCGATTACTCTTACATCGAACAAAAATAAGACCAGACCAATTAAAGAAAGAACAATATATTAGAGACAAAATGGCAGAATTTGTATCTAAATCAATAAACAGACTCTAGTATATAAAAACACTGTCCTAGAAATTTTTCCCAAAAACATAGCTCCTAGTATCACTGATTACTCTGAAGTTCAAGAATTTTTCACTAATTTTTATACTGTACAATATACAGTACATGATAATCAAAATTTTTAACCATGCCTTAAGGAAGAGGCAGGCAATTTTGTAGTTTGCTGTCTCAAGTCACAAAATTTACTCGTCCCTGCTTTATGACAGTCCTAAGCTTGCATAGAATGGGAAGGAAAATGTTGATTTCCAACCATAATGTCTCACCTGGTCCTGCTAACATAAGTGCTAAAATACTTAAGAAGGTTATAAATTATATTGCCAAACCTCTAACTCATGTTTTTAATTTATGTTTTCTAAATGGCAAATTCCCAAATAAATTAAAAAATGCAATTGTGAAACCTATTTTTAAAACAGGAGACAAAAGAAATATGAACAATTATAGACCAATATCATTACTTTCATGTATTTCAAAATTACTAGAAAAATGTATTAAAGTTCGATTAATGAATTATCTTGATAAACATAATATATTAAGTGATAATCAATTTGGTTTTCGAAAAAAATTCAGTACAGATAGTGCAATATATCAAGTTACTAAAAAAATTGTTAGAGAATTTGATCAAGGTAACAAATGTATTGGTATTTTCCTGGACATAAGAAAAGCATTTGATACAGTGAAACATGATATCTTAATTGAGAAATTAGACTTATTAGGAATCAAAGGTAATGCTTTAAACTTAATAAAATCGTATCTTAACGACAGAATTCAAATAACGAAAATTGACAGTTATTCAAGTGAACCTTTAATTATTAATATAGGTTTTCCCCAAGGCACAGTTCTAGGCCCTATTCTATTTTTAATATATATTAATGACTTATTAAAAATTGACTTACAACAATACAATGGTGTTCACTATTCTTATGCAGATGACACAGTTTTACTTTTTGGTGGAAAAACCTGGTATGACGCATATAATAATTCAAATAATGGACTTAAATTAATAAAAAAATGGTTTGACATAAATTATCTTTCTATCAACGAAAATAAAACCATAATATTCCATTCTCATTATCTGAAAAATGTAACAAACCTCCTACATCTATATTAAGTATTAAATTACATAATTCTGATTGTTGTCTTATACAGTGTAAATGTCCGATTATTAAAGAGTCCTCTGAAGTTAAGTATTTAGGCATAATTTTCGATAATCATTTAAAATGGAAGCAACACATTAATTACCTTTGTAATAAATTACGTAAAATAGTATATTATTTTGTTTCATTGAGGAATTGCTTGTCAATAAGTTTATTACGTAAAATATATTTAACTTTATTTCAATCGGTAATTATATATGGAATTATAGGATGGGGTAACTCATTTAAATCCAATTTTAATCCACTTTATTTATTACAAAAGAGAATAATTAAAATATGTCTTCATAAACCTATTGATTTTCCATCCCAAATTTGTTTCTAGACTCCAATGTACTTAACGTAAGACAAATTTATTATATTGTATTAATAAAATTCATACATAAAAATCGAAATAATTGTATTCTCATAGTTATGAAACAAAAGGTATGAATTCTTTAAGATTGTTTGAACCAAAATACAACACTGTTACAGTATTTAATCATAGTAGTAATTTAGGCCCAAGAATATATAACAAATTTATATTTAAATATCCCAATCTTGTCAATTCGAATAGTTCTAGTATTAAATTTAAAAAGTTATGTATGGATTTTATAAAAATTGAAAAATTGTAAATTTAAATTTATATACTATAATTGCAAATTGTATTGCATAATTATTAATTATAATTGTATTGTATAATTATTAATTTCAATTCAGGAATCCGCCCCTGAGCACGAGTTCTACTCTTTCAGGGGCGAGCTAAAGTTTCTCTGTATATTTTATATTTTATGTTACAATTATTAGCAAAATAATAAATAAATAAATAAATAAATAAATAAACCACTACTGCTTTATTTTCGATCCGGGACCGAACTAGTACAGACTGATTATTTAGTCCTGACAGCTCAGCGACGCGAAAGAGGGGAAGTAATAGGAGGAGTGGGGAGAGTTCCGGAGTAGAGATAAAGGCGAGCGGTCGGTAAAGGAATGCAGTACAGCTTAATTGTACTAGAAACATACCAGCTCTACCGCACGCATGACATCCGATCGCTCTGAAGGCAAGCGAGTAAATAACCCAAACACTCCTTGGCGTAACTAAATGGACTCGCCTGACCCAGGAGCATATCTCCGGTGACTGTCAGGACTAAATAATCGTACTGTACTGTTAACTTAATGACTCGGGACCGAACTAGTATTGTTTTCTTCTTGGCTCTGGCCCGAACTAGTACATATTTTTTACCATGGGACCGAACTAGTAAACTCCGGAATTAGTCATTCAAAATGTTAAAAATCATCATCCTTAGTCATTCGTGATCTTAAAAGATTTATACACCTAGTTGGATCTATCATGGCTAGAATGCCTACAATTGAATCTATATTTGGCATAATTTTTCTCCCCATGCAAATAAATTATTTTAGGATTTCATGTTTCCTCGATAATTAATTTGTGGTATAAAATGTTGTATCTTTGAACTGTTTGCTTCTGAATTAATACTTACTGCTTCCTACTGTCGTCGCCTTGGAAGGTTTGTTACATTCGGATAGCTCTGAAAACTGGACATCTGACTGTAGCACTCTGTTAATAGAGTAGTTATTGCACGAATAATGAAGCTGTAAAAAAATTTGAAGGGCGAAAATAATTGTGTACACAATTCTCATTACTAGAATAGGTAAAGAGCAAAAGTCTGCATAAACAGTGTGTTATTCATGTTATATACACATTGTTTCCGTAAAATATAGAATTATAGATAAATAATAATGAATTGCGTAAGAATTTATATTAAATTATTCATAACGTCTGTTAATACGTAAAATGTAAAGATATAGTTATTTATGTAAGTCGCGCGACACCACCCCAGTCTCATCTACGGAGCTGTTAACTACATACAGTATTGAGTAAGCCTGTACATGGGAAACTTTCAGTGCCTTTCTTAGAATTGGTAAGGCAATAATAACCGTGAACATGTTTGAAATCGGAATTCGTATACTCAAGATAATAACGGTTTAAGTGGTGTGAGGTGACGCCAGCACCCCGCGTTCTTATTGTAAATAGTGACAGTCACTAAAGCCTTGGTTTTTCTGAACCGACGCGACGCATGCGAGTTGCGAGGTGTGAGGCCCGCCTCGCACAAATCCAGACTATACGAGAGAGAGTGAGTGGTTTCTATAGCTGCGAGGTAAGCAGACCTCGCACCTCACAGTTACAGAAACCATTCACTATCTTTCGTGTAGTCCGGATTTGTGCGAGGCGAGCCTCGCAACTCGCATGCGTCGGTTCAGAAAAACCAAGGCTTAAACTGACCATACTTGTGTAACATATGAGGATGTCAGAAGCAAAGGGGTACAAGTGACATTTTTAAAATCATGAGTTAAGTGCATCCAGTGCAAACTAAAGCATTTAAAATGTTAGTGCCAAAGAGATACATCTTTTTAACCATATCACCACTAAATTTGAAATAAAAAATTTCACGGAATTTACAAAATCTTAAGTATTTTCAACCACATTTTCTCACAAATAACTTAAGTGCACTTACACTCCCTTGCTTCTGACCCCCTCATATAATAACAATGGATGTTAAGTAGTGACTGTGCGCACAGAAAAATGAAGAAAGTGGTCCGAAAAGGAAGATAAAAAGTAAATTATGATTAGGAATGGATAGACGTTCGAACATTGCATGTGAATCAATATTGAAATATTACCTACTGTACATTAATTATAACAGTGTGATAGGTATTAAATATTTCATATAGTTGAATGAATACAGAAAGAGTGATATTTTAATTGTTTACTAAAAAAATCCCATGAGAACCCATTATATTTGGGTTGTCAGCAACACCCGCGAGACTTTTAATGTTACAAAGTTAGGCACGACTGCTTAAGGGTTAAGGGAGGTAAGTAGTTTTTACTAGTCAAGGACGAGTTTGTGCCTGAGCGATGGTGAGGACTGCAATTAATTGCTCCGAGACTAGCAAATTCTACTTAACTCACGATTGCGTATAATGTTTTTTTCCATTTGCACATTTTACGTAATCAAAATATATTTCTTCATTTTACATTATTTAATACCAGAACTGTTAGGAGGATCGCTGACTCGTTGTTTAGTCAACTGCCCGAAGACAGGTTTGAACCTCATAAATGACACAATAAGGCATCACTCATGAAGTCAGTATTCTTCTGTCATTGAGCGTAGGCACACCAAAAATTGATCTCAATAATCTAATTGAGAACTTTAATGGACAAGATAATTAAAACGTGTTATACTAATAGTAATAATATTCATCTCATTAATTGCCTTGAAAATCCCTTAATATTAATATATTTATTTTAGTATCAATATTAGGGCCTAAGGGAAGTATTTGAAAAACTTTTTTCTCCGGGCGTGGAGAATTCACGACCACTTTGGATAATAAAACGTGACATTAAACATTAGAAAATGCGTCCTTGTTAACAGATAGCTCGTCCCGGGACTCGGTTGTAAAAATAAATATAAACTTCTGCAAAATGTCGCCTATTTTACGACTCTTGGGAGATGAAATTGACTGATGTGCAGGGAAAAGTGACGGCATTGTTTTGACAAGCCGTCAAAACGTTGATAAGTAAATACTCCTTGTGTGACATCTATGAGTAGTAAAAGCTTTTACCTCGATCCAATACTCTACGTTCGAGGTCTCCAGGGAAGTAAACACTCTAGTTGAAAACCCAGGCTTCGTGTAGTTATTTAATAACGCATTCAACTGTTCTCAACGTCACAACTAACGTTAGGAAACTCATTTGTGTGTTGATCTTCGGGTTATAAACTCGAGGAAAGGAGTATAGGATTCTGTAGAGACAACAAGAATGGTGAAGACATTTCCAGGCTATCACTCTCCCCCAATAACATTGTGGTATAAAAATTGTTGTAACTTCAGAATTGCCCAAAATTCGCATTATGCTTTGAATACCGAAAAATGCTGTCATATGTTATACGTAACTCGGTTATATAGCACGTAATTCTGTTTTGCTCATAATTATGCACAGATTCTGATAAAATTATATTTAATTACCATAAATTAATTCTGAATTGTATTTACTGTAATTGATTTTTGTGTATTCGCTTTTGTAAGTAGAAAGGGACAGTGAAATGCATTCCATAACGTCTCCTTCCAAATCCCATCCTCAACCTGCCCGTGGTGCAACCTGTTTTTACAGATGAGGCTCTGGGGACCAAGTATTGGCGATATAACCACAACATCATATACAGAAGAAATGCTGTATAGGTGGGAACCCCACCAATTCTATCCCTTCGGGCCGGCAACCCGTTGGGCAGTAATTTCATAACTGCTTTCAAATCTCACAATAAGCCTTGATAATTGATGGACCGGAATGATAATTAAATTGACGAAATGGGATCACAAACGCAATGAAGATGTAATGGAAGAATTACAACTATAGCCTGTAATTAATCACGCAAAACATTATCGGAGCAATTGGATAAATCATTTGCATCGCATGCGTAGAGATAGAATCGCAAACGTCATGCTCCACTATCGTCCAAACGGGAAGAGATCTCTCGGTCATCCAAGAAGCGCTGGATTGAAAATTCAACTGTGAGATCGTAACAGATCATATGGCCTAATATTTTAAGGGAAGAAGAAGAAGAAGAAGAAGAAGAAGAAGAAGAGGTGGTGGTGGTCGTAGGAGCAGGAGCAGCAGCAGTAGTAGTAGTAGTAGTAGTAGTAGTAGTAGTAGTAGTAGTTTTTTTAAATCTACTTTGAATTGTACGTATTTGCTATGTTCTCTTCGGTACGTAATAAAGTTTCACTTTAACTTCACATCATTTCTTTTGTGAATTTAAATACATTTCAATCATTTCCACAATGCTCGAGATCAGTTGCGGGATATGAGGAAAACATAATGTCATCTGAAGTGAAAACCACTGCCTCTAGATGGATGGATGGATTTATTTTTATTTTATTGGGTTATTTTACGACGCTGTATCAACATCTAGGTTATTTAGCGTCTGAATGATATGAAGGTGATAATGCCGGTGAAATGAGTCCGGGGTCCAGCACCGAAAGTTACCCAGCATTTGCTCGTATTGAGTTGAGGGAAAACCCCGGAAAAAACCCCAATCAGGCAACTTGCCCCGACCGGGATTCGAACCCGGGCCACCTGGTTTCGCGGCTAACCGTTACTCCACAGGTGTGGACAGGATGGATGGATGGATGGATGGATGGATGGATGGATGGATGGATGGATGGATGGGTAGATAGGAAGACATGAAAGGTACAAGTTGAATAATCGCAGTGATTCAAGGTTACGAAACTCTTGCCGATATAAGACAGCAAATTCATACAGCCCAGGCGAATACAGAGTCGGCATGCTTCGTCTTTACATGCTAGCTCATCTTCTTTCTCAAGGGACATGTTCCAAACACTTGAAAACAGTTGCAGTTCACTCAGTATCTATCGAGTAGTCGTGTGTGACAGTATAAGGAAGAGCTGCTCGCTAGAAGATTGAAGTTAGATTTATAAAAGAAGTTAAGGAAAATTCCAACAAAACAAAAACTCAAATTCCAAGAGGTTTGTAATAAACATGTATATTATTAAAAATTAATAATCAATATATTGTATTTTAATCATAACTGAAGAAAAAAAATGTTTAGTAAATGTCACACATGAGTACTTACTTACTTATGGCTTTTAAGGAATCCGGAGGTTCATTGCCACCCTCACATAAGCCTGCCATCGGTCCATATTCTGTACAAGATTAATCCAGTCCCTATCATCTTATCCTATCTCCCTCAAATCCATTTTAATATTATCCTCCCATCTACATCTCGGGTCCACACCTGTGGAGTAACGATTAGCCCGTCTGCCCGCGAAACCAGGTGGGCCGAGTTCGATTCCCGGTCGGAGCAAGTTACTTAGTTGAGGTTTTTTCCGGGGTTTTCGCTCAACTCAATATGAGCAAATGCTGGGAAAATTTCGGTGTTGGACCCCGGACTCATTTCACCGGCATTATCACCTTCATCTCATTCAGACGCTAAATAAACTAAGATGTTGATAAATCGTCGTAAAATAATCTACTAAAATAAAAATCTTCGTATCGGCCTCCCCAAAGATGTATTTATATTAAATATTAAAATTCCAGTCACTTTCTATTGATTGAAACACATTTGGATAAGTTAAAAGAATCTGTGTTTCCAGCTGTCTATGTTCTGTTCAACTGATTCCTAGTCCTTCGAAAATTATTTTATATTCAAACCTTATTTATAAGTATCTACTTCTGAGTTTGAGTAATTTAAATCATTCTCATTCAGTTACGTATAGGCCTAACCCAGTTTGTAGTTTTACTGTATGTGCAGAAGGCAAATGGCATGTGTAAAGCCTTAGTTTTTCTGAACCGACGCATGCGACGTGCGAGGTGCGAGCCTCGCACAAATCCGGACATACGAAAGATAGCGAGTGGTTTCTATAACTACGAGGTGCGCAGACCTCGCATCTCGCAGTTATAGAAACCACTCTCTGTCTCTCGCACGTCGCATACGTCGGTTCAGAAAAACATGGCTTAACTTCAATTCGTTCACATACGTCAGGCATGTCAATTGATGCCCACAGGAGCAAGCGCGCGCTTTAGAGCCCAGGAGAGCTTGAGCGCTTTACAGCGGAAAGGAAAGAGACAGACGAAAGAGGTGATATATGCCGCTTGGTCGAGCTGTATTCGGGGATGGCCAGCACTGATTCAATAGATAAAGGGAAGAGAACTTATTAAAACTGTATCCATGTTAATTTTTAGATTTGCCTGAGAAGTATAAGTGCATTATAAGAATGTAAGTTTTAATTTTAATGCTCATTTTTCACAAGTTTGATTTTTTTATTCAAAAGAAATATTTTATCAACTTTTCATATAGAAAAGTGAAATTTTCAGGTATAGGCCTATTTATTTAGTAGCCTTACAGAATGTTTTCGTAAATCTAATATACCGTATATACGTATTACTGAAGATAGTGTATCGAAAATTTTGAAAATATTCGCAAGGTAATTGTTTGTAAGGAAATAAATTAACAAAGCAACTACTGTTACATCAAAAGCAAAAGATAAGTGCCCACGTGTTGTAAAAATGTCAGCTCTATAGCTTCAGCAGATTTCGAGAAAATAATTTAATATTCTGATGATAGGAAGTTGCTCACAAATATCACCTTAAAAGCATAATGCGATAATAATTTTGTTATGTAATATTAGTTACACTTAAAACAGATACAGTACCTAGGTAACTTTGCTCTGTACTGTAATATTGTTTTGATTTGTTTATTGATTACTTTTGTAAGGCTAAAGATACCATCAATATAAATTCCAACTTATCATGTCATACTCAATCTCTTTCTTTGGAATATCACTTTCTTTATGAATGATGTGTTTCATCCACTTAATACAGTATAATATTATACTACTATGGAATTTAAGTGAATATTCCTTCTTAACTCTCTATTATGTTATTAAGATTTAAAACACAAGTGCAATATTAAGAAATTAGTGTTAGTACTTTTTTTTACAGACAATATAGATAATATTAAACAGAAAGAAGCCATATAAAAATGACATAAAATGTCACGTTCCGTTTGAAGTTTGTGCACCACTGTTTTCTTAATCCAACAGATTGCTTATTCATATACACAACCTTTCTTCTTTCCATACTTAGCGCTTGCTGCCCGTGCACGACGTCAAGGTCAGAAAAATGCGCTTGCTTTGACATCACTGACATACGTGTTTGTATGTAGGACAGTTTATACATGTCGAAAACTGTAAGCCATAATTAGTGTAAGTGTAAGTTCATTGCAGTTTATCGTAAATTGTGGTTTTTGACACTAACACTAAGTTTTAAATTTCATAGCGATAGTTTCATTCATCTCTACATAGAAAAGTGAAGACTTCTGGTGGGCATATGTGTAGCCAAATCGAATGTACGGCACCCGGAAAGGTTCTTACTAGCAGAGATGTACAACACAGTCAAAATCGTAAAAAAAATAGTTAATTTTACTAGTAATCAGTTACTTATGAAAGACCCTGTATGTCCCAGTGTTCTATCAGTTCTTCTGAAGTTTAGGGCAGGAATTAGACAATATCTAAATGATGCAGTCAGACGAATTCAACTAAAATGGTAGGTAGAACTGATATTAGAATCTGATGCTACATGCAATTCAGTCTAGATAGAATATACTGCTCTTTGTTGCAACTAGCTATCGGAACTCATGGAATTGACTTCAGCAGTGAGATGCTATCTGCACAACCTGGGTCTGCAGAGGTGTGTCACAGGTGACCATAGCAACAGTTGTAGTCTCTAATGTTGATATATGACGGGATCAGTCTCGTGGATGCAAAGTACAGTCTGATTCAGAACTTCGTCACTGTTTAATCTTCTTACTCTTTATGTATAAAAATTCTTATAAAACTGCACATATTAGAGCTATTGTTCTGTTTGAGTTCATTAATTCATGAAAAAAATAAGAGTGAAACGAAAGTTTTGTAGCGAAATTGTAATAATTTATTTATAGATAGATTTATTCGTTCCATAATATTCTTACATTTGCTTTATAGCATAGAATAAAGAAAATGTCCAATTCCTATGTTTAAATATAAATGCAATACATATAAAATGCAAATATGAAATATGTACAGAATTAATACCTTAATAACAATAATATTTTATACAATGTAATATAATTTTAAGGAATTTAATGAATTTAAATACTATTATAGTCACAATCATGCCATGGTGTGAAAAAAAATTTCACAACCTCGAGCGGGAATCGAACCTGCGACTTCCTGTTCTCCGGTCAGGCGCTCTACCACTGAACTATCGAGTTCGTCTCACGCCAAAGGCTTGGAATTAACCTTTCATACTGGCGACTCTGTTATAGAGTACTGTCCATAGCGTCTGATCTAGTTAGCACTGCTTATGGGTTGAAAGAAACTTTTACAAATGTAATCTTCATCTTACGATGTAAATTCATTAATATGTCACATCAACGGACGTGTATACGTCACCAAACATCGTAAGATGAAGATTATAATTTTAAGGAGAATTATTTCTGTTTTGTATTTGAATGTGGCAAATTTCTTGTCTGTAATTATGATACTTGTGTCATCTGCAAATAGTATAGGATAACCTATTCCTTTTATTATGGGGCCAAGGTCATTTATAAAAATTAGAAAAAGAGGAGGCCCTAATAGAGATCCTTGTGGGACCCCTGTATGAACATTTCCCCATGTTGAAGTAGATTTAAAGGAGTTGTTAAATGCGTTGATTTCAACTTTATGTTTTCTGTTTAGGAGATATGACTCAAACCACTGGTATGCTATGCCTTTAATACCATAGTATTCTAATTTTTGTATGATATGAATAGTTGAATAGTTGAAGTAAAACAAAAGTAACGGTGACACAAACGATTCTGATACACAGAGTAGAAGTGAAATAAACCTGCAGATTGAAAGGGACAACAGGGTACACTTAAATCAATAGAAAATCTGTATTACGTTTTGTGATTAAATGCACGCTTAATTAGAAACTTGAGTTGGAAGTTTCAAGCAACATCGCCACTAACACACTGCTCTTTCTTCTTGTAATAGAGATGTAAGAGGTCAACGAACTCAGGTCTGTCTCCCTATATGAACTATCTCCCACCTCCCTCTCTGGCTGCAATGTTGCAAGCTGGATACATCATTCAATGGTTTAAATTAGTGGTTCGTAAATCCACATTGTTCTTAGCAAGTTGATAATCTAATAATACCGATATATAAAAATTATAAAACGACGAAACGACCGTTCAATTGGTCCAACCCAAATCCATTATATTTTAAGTGAAAATACCGAAAGACACAGTAAATCAGTAGCCGCGAATGTTTCTCTGTTTAGAAGAATTCCATAATTTTTTAAACACAGCTGCAACGTGGGAAAGTGACGAAGAATGAAGAGTGTTTGGCATGTAAGACTTTTTGTCGATGAGATCTCTCACTTGCAGCTCGCAACTGGATGCGGTTGCATGAGTGGAGCGTGGTATTGTTTTTCGGTGAATACAGATTTGCACTCAGCAGCGGTCCAAGACCCCATGCGATTATGGGAAGAGAAAACTGATTAAGCCATTGAGAGATACAGATACGGTTCTACTGTTTTTACCGATGGACACAAACAACTATATAGTTATAAAATAACCGGCATTGTTTATATTCTTCTGTATAATACTTAATATTATTTAGGTTCGTAAATTATTAATTCTGTAACACTCAATTTAAAATGCAGTATAAAATAAAATGATTATGGATAATAAATTGAATACCGCTACGATAAAAAAATATATTGTCAATTCACGTTAGACCAGCCAGTTAACAAAATTAACTTCGTTTATGTATTCCACATTCCAACTAAAAATATAGAGTGTTCATTAAATATGGAATATTACTCATAACTCCTTATATTTTGATTTTGCAAAAAAAAATAATAACAAATAAAAGTTTTATACAAAATCTGTTGGAGATAAACCATATAATTATGATACCAGTATTCGAAAAAAGTTATTCAGGTATACAGGTTGTGACAGTAAACTTTATTATTGTTTAAATGGCACCCTATTTTAAGATTTATATATCCCGAATCTGCATTAAATTTTACGATATAAATTATATATATTTAGTGCGATACTCACATAATGTAAGATTTTTGCGATTTTTGTCCATTTCTCAAGTTAGATGGTCTTTCTGTTTTGTCCTGTGTCTAATTAGTGAGCGTTTTGAGACTTTGGGCTACATCCCCCCGAATATGGGAATAACAGGACAAAAGGCCACTACAGAGACATCACAGGACAACCGCAAAACAACGGCTAACCACCCAGTCCTGTAGTCGGAAGATAAATTTCTTCTGTTGCCTACCCCATGAATCGAATCACAGACCGCCTGGATAGGCAACGTTTACGCTACCTCAGAGCCAACGCAGCGGACGAAATATTGAAACTAAATCTATAAAGTGAAATTGGTAATGCATTTATTCTCAGTGTAATAAATTTAGTTACTATAAATTCCAATTAAAATTAATAGAGGGTAAAATGCAGCAATTGATATTAAAGCGATAAATAATTGAAACCGATATTAAATTTGTTTGTAGATAGCGTATGAACTTTCCAAGCGATCAGTGATTCTGTTTCTAGCTTGGACAATGAAAGAGATTCAGACACATTCACGCGTTTAGGTGTATTTAGATTGTCTTGTTTTTGTCCTGTGATATATCTACGGTGACCCTGTATCTTGCTGACATCACAATCAGGGATCTCTTAATTTTAGTTTAGAGATAATATGTCCTCCCCTGCACACATTGGTTTTTAAATTGTAGTAAAGGAGGTAAAACAGAGAAAGAAGGAAAGAAAGAAAGAAAGAGTGAAAGAGAGAAAGAAGGAAACAAAGATAAAAAGGAAGAAGGAAAGAAATCAAGAAACAAAGAAAGAAGGAAAGAAGAAACCAGAAAGGAAGGGAAGAAAGAAGAAAATAAAGAAAGAAAGAAGACAAGGAAGCCAGAAAAAATTAAGGAAAGAATGAAAGAAGAAAATAAAATCAGAAAGAAAGAAGAAAAGATAATCAGAAAGAAAGAAGAAAAGAAATTCAAAACGTAGTAGTAAAGGAGGTAAAACAGAGGAAGAAGGAAAGAAAGAAAGAGAGAAAATAGGAAGAATGAAAGAGAGAAAAAGGAAATAAAGATAAAAAGAGAGAAGGAAAGAAAACAAAAGAAACAAAGAAAGAAGGAAAGAAGAAACCAGAATGGAAGGAAAGAAGAAACCAGAATGGAAGGAAAGAAGAAACCAGAATGGAAGGAAAGAAGAAACCAGAATGGAAGGAAAGAAATAAACAAAGAGAGAAAATAGGAAAGAATGAAAGAGAGAAAGAAGGAAACAAAGATAAAAAGAAAGACTGAAAGAAATCAAGAAACAAAGAAAGGAGGAAAGAAGAAACCAGAAAGAAAGGAAAGAAAGAAGGAAAGAAAGAGAGAAAATAGGAAAGAATGAAAGAGAGAAAGAAGGAAATAAAGATAAAAAGAAAGAAGGAAAGAAATCAAGAAACAAAGGAAGAAGGAAAGAATAAACCAGAAAGGAAGGAAAGGAAGAAAGAAACAAAGAGAGAAAATAGGAAAGAATGAAAGAGAGAAAGAAGGAAAGAAATCAAGAAACAAAGAAAGAAGAAAGAAAGAAAGGCGGACGGAAGGAAGGAAGACAGGAAGAGAGGAAGAAACAAAGATAAAAAAGAGAAGGAAAGAAATCAAGAAACGAAGAAAGAAGGAAAGAAGAAACCAGAAAGGAAGGAAAGGAAGAAAGAAAGAAGGCAAGGAAGCCAGAAAAGGGGGAAAGAAAGAAGAAAGAAAGAAGAAAAGATCAGAAAGAAAGAAGAAAAGTTAGAAAGAAAGAAGAAAAGTTAGAAAGAAAGAAGAAAAGTTAGAAAGAAAGAAGAAAAGAAAGTCAGAAAGAAAGAAGAAAAGAAATAACGGAAAAAACGAAAGAAAGAAGGAAAGGGGGAAAGACGGAAGGAAAGAGGGAAAGACAAAAGGAAAAAGGAAAGACAGAAGGAAAGAGGGTAAGATAGAAGGAAAGAGGTAAAGACGGAAGGAATGAGGTAAAGACAGGAAGGAAAGACGGAAAGACAGGAAAGGAAGACAGGAAATAAAATCAGAAAGATAGGAAGAAAAGACAAAAGAAAAGAAAGAAAGACAGAAAATGAACCCAGGGAATTTTTCTCCAAACTGTTAGGCGAATGTCAGATAATTCATAGAATATACTTGGACTCAGGTCGCAAAATAGTCTCACTATAATCAATTCTAGAGGTCCACGGAATTGATACAGCGTTGTTATATAACGATTAAAAATTGTATTGTGACATTTATCTTTCCCAAATCAAAATTAAATTCCGCTAGTCACCATGTTGTCCTGTCATGCTTTCAAAGGAGTAATGAATTCGCCCTGTAAGCACTTCTACTTCGATACTATCAGAGTTCAGGGAGGTCCTTTTTCAACCATATCTGGTGGTGGTATGAAGAGACCGTCAAACTATATTTTGCTTTAAAGCGTTATAGAACAGAATAAGGAAGGCGTCAACATGTAATAAATATCTTCAAGGAAATTGGTCGAGGTAGGAAGTCTTCGTGGATGTGCATACGAGAAGAAGACGTAACGTATTCATACACATAAAGGCTGATATTTATAGCCAGTGATACTTCTTTATTGTGGAGTGTGAATGGGTTATCAGCTGTAATTCAGGAAATACTCTTCAGAATTATGGCAAAGCGTGAGAACGAAGTTTATGTTAGCGCGGACGTAGAGAAGAGAGCGAGTATTATAAGCTCCGTTTTATACGAGCAGCAAGGGGCAAGGTTCCATAATCTGATGGACTTACACGATAGGAGATTAAGGGAGTGATTATACGTATTTTTTACATTAGCGCCTTACCGAAATTTCTCTTTTCTCATATCATTTTTTCAGCTTTCCGTACAAAATAATTATTACGTTACAAAACAAATAAATTGGGTTCTGAATATAGTGCAGGACGTAAGTGAAAGAGCAATAATAATATCCAGCAATGATTGAAGTAATCAGTGTCACGGGAGTGACACATGCTCTGTTATATTTTTATTTATTTATTTATTTATTTATTTATTTATTTATTTATTTATTTATTTATTTATTTATTTATTTATTTAATAGTAACATATACATAAAAACGTTACATTAAAATACCCCAAAAGAGCAAAGCTCGTGTTCGGGGACAGTTCCGTTACATAGATATACATACTTTGTAGAAAAAATACTTAAGGAAAAAGGTCACATAAAGATGATAATAAATTTAATAAATAATAATTCTAGTAATAACTGAGTGAAAAAATATACGATGTTGAGATTGGTGGATTAATATTAAATTATTATTAGTAGTATAATTAGTACAGGTCATGTTAATATAGTAACCAAGATATGATAGAAAAAATATACTTAGGATAGAAATAAACTTGTTTTACAAATACATGGTACATAATATAAATACAGGGAAGTCTGTCATATAATTTTCTTAATTATGGATCTGAAAATTTCATTGCTTAAAGTAGTCAATTCTGGATGAAATTTTATTATCGAATTATATAGACGTGGACCATAATTTGTACTGTGTAGTAAAGCAGCAGATGTGAAACATTTAGGTTCAACTAATTTAAGAATTTCATTTCGTCTTGTATTATGATCATGTGGCTGAGCTACAAATTTCATTCTATATGCCTTACGTATTTTGTAATAACTCATTTCCATTATGTTACAATAGTATATTACGATACAAAATTGGGAAGTGCTTTTTACAAAATCTAGGAAAAGTTTGAAAAACGGCAGACCGAGATTTTCAATTGCCGAGATTTTGTAATGCACTTCCCAAACGTGTATTGTACAACATTTTTTGCACGATCATATTTTTAAAATATCAAATACAATATATTTTGCATTGAAAATGTAGAGCAATATTATTCCAAAACCTTCATAAAACTGCACTGTAATGGTATCAAAGTAACAATAAGTGCACTGTAATGGTTCTATTTCAGTATAGTTTTATGTTGTGAAGAATGGTTTCCCTAGCAACAAGTTTCTGTGTGGGAATTCTAACTTTTGAGACCTAACAACAATAGCTGTAAATACAGCAAAAAACACGATCGTGTTAAAATGTAAATTGTACACCTTCTTGTAGTGGTGGAAAAAAAAACCGGACCGACCTGGCAGGATTCGAACCACTAAAGTCTTAGTTACCAGTCTATCGTGTTCTGGATGAAAAAGACTCTGAAATCAGCTACAAGGGTCGGTCCGGCTTTTTTTTTTTTTTTTTTGCCACTGCTGTACATCATTTACTATAACAGTTTTTTTATTGATTTACAAAAACTTTAAAACTCATATAAGAAATTAGAGCACAAAAATTATATGAACAGGATGGAGGGCTATCTTCGCAAAGACTATGTAATCATATATCTATTATTACTCCATAATCGTACCTATTTTTAAGAAGGGGGACAAGACTAACTGTAATAACTTTCGAGGAATATCACTTTTGTTGACGTCGTACAAAATTTTGTCGAATATCCTTTTGAGAAGATTAACTCCATATGTATATGAAGTTATTGGGGATCATCAGTGTGGTTTTAGGCGTAATAGATCGACTATTGATCAAATTTTTTTGTATTCGACAGATATTGGAGAAAAAATAGGAGTATAAGGATACAATACATCAGTTATTCATAGATTTAAAAAAGGCGTATGACTCTGTTAAGAGAGAAGTTTTATATAATATTCTTATTGAATTTGGTATTCCCAAGAAACTAGTTCGATTAATTAAAATGTGTCTTAGTGAAACTTACAGCAGAGTCCGTATAGGCCAGTTTCTATCTGATGCTTTTCTAATTCACTGTGGGCTGAAGCAGGGAGATGCACTATCACCTTTACTTTTTAACTTCGCTCTAGAATATGCCATTAGGAAAGTTCAGGATAACACAGATGGTTTGGAAGTGAACGGGATAAATCAGCTTCTTGTCTATGCGGATGACTTGAATATGTTAGGAGAAAATCCAATAAGGGAAAACGCGGAAATTTTACTTGAAGCAAGTAAAGAGATAGGGTTGGAAGTAAATCCCGAAAAGACTAAGTATATGATTATGTCGCGAGATCAGAACATAGTACGAAATGGAACTATAAAAGTTAGATTTATCGTTCGAAGAGGTGGAAAAATTCAAATATCTTGGAGCAACAGTAACAAATATAAATGACACTCGGGAGGAAATTAAACGCAGAATAAATATGGGAAATGCCTGTTATTATTCAGTTGAGAAGCTTTTGTCATCTAGCCTGCTGTCGAAAAATCTGAAAGTTAGAATTTATAAAACAGTTATATTACCGGTTGTTCTGTATGGTTGTGAAACGTGGACTCTCACTTTGAGAGAGGAACAGAGATCGAGGGTTTTTGAGAATAAGGTTCTTAGGAAAATATTTGGGGCTAAGAGGGATGAAGTTACAGGAGAATGGAGAAAGTTACACAATGCAGAGCTGCACGCATTGCATCCTTCACCTGACATAATTAGGAACATTAAATCCAGACGTTTGAGATGGGCAGGGCATGTAGCACGTATGGGCGAATCCAGAAATGTATATAGAGTGTTAGTTGGGAGGCCAGAGGGGAAAAGACCTTTGGGGAGGCCGAGACGTAGATGGGAGTATAATATTAAAATGGATTTGAGGGAGATGGGATATGATGATAGAGACTGGATTAACCTTGCTCAGGATAGGGACCAATGGCGGGCTTATGTGAGGGCGGCAATGAACCTCCGGGTTCCTTAAAAGCCAGTCAGTAAGTAAGTAAGTATTATTACTCCAAATTTGGTACCGTCAACATTATGTATTTACTTTGAGATTCTGCCTTATCCTGATCTCGCACCCTAAATTTTTCAGTGTTGATTACGCTGGAAAAGAGGTACTGTAACCAACTTTCTGTCCCTTTTATAGTTGATTGCCTTAGACCAGCTGAATATATTTGCTTCGAAACGTTCTTTTCCCAGAGCTCCTCAGAAGATGCTCCTTTTTTTCTAATAAAAGCTTCTTTTGCCATTGCTATCCTCCATCTGACTTCCTGATAGCAGCTCATGTTACTGCTTATAGGACACCCCAAGTATCTGAGGTTGTCCACTTACTCTACTGCCTCATTTCGAGTTTGCACGTTTTCCTCCTTTATTTTCCTTCCGATAACCATGGTCTTTGTATAATTTACATTTATCTTCATCCCCTACTGCTCACAGCTGTCATTTAGTTCCATTAATATATCCCTTAGTATCGTCTGATGCGACTATGGATATAAAGAAATCAGGAAAAAAAACTCTGTATAACAGATATTAAAATTGTTGAACTTTCAGAAATTAGACGATGAGAATTAATGTAGTTTAACTCTGTCTACATTCGTAATATTTAATAAAATTCACTACGAACTCTGAAATAAAAAATATTTTCTTCACAAACAGAAATTCATTAAACACTGCACAACGAGATTAAATTAACATTAAACTCCAACAGCTGTCTTTAACCAAACTCTAGAAAAAGGACAACTAAGTAAATTGCTATATTTAAAAATTCCTTCTCCTGAGCATAAAATAGAGTAATAATAGTACAGGATTTGAAAGATTCCTTATTTAATGTTAAAATTTCATAAATATGGTACCGTTTATTTCGCATACATATATTATAATATTCATTCATTCATTCATTCATTCAGTGTTCTGCCCAAGGACAGGTCTTTCACTGCAAACCCAGCTTTCTCCAGTCTTTCCTATTTTCTGCCTTCCTCTTTCATTTCTCATATGATCCATATATATTAATGTCGTCTATCATCTGATATCTCCTTCTACCTCGAACTCTTCTCCCGTTCACCATTCCTTCCATTGCATCTTCAGTAGGCAGTTTCTTCTCAGCCAGTGACCAAACTAATTCCTTTTCCTCTTCCTGATCAGTTTCAGCATCATTCTTTCTACACCCACCCTTTCCAACACATTTCTTATTCTGTCTGTCCATTTCACACGTTCCATTCTTCTCCATATCCACATTTCAAATGCTTCTATTCGCTTCTCTTCGTAATGTCCATGTTTCTGCCCCATATAATGCCACACTCCATACAAAGCACTTCACTAGTCTTTTCCTTAGTTCTTTTTCCAGAGGTCCGCAGAAGATGCTCCTTTTTAATTAAAAGCTTCCTTGGTCATTGCTGTTCTCCTTTTGACTTCCTGGTTGCAGCTCATGTTACCGCTTATAGCACACCCCAAGTATTTGAAGCTGTCCACTTGCTCTACTGCCTCATTTAGAATTCGCAAGTTTATCTTCTGTGTTTTTCTTCCTATGACCATGCTCTTCGTCTTATTTGCATTTATCTTCATCCCATACTGCTCACAGCTGTCATTCAACTCCAGTATAATATCGTTTAGTATTATTTCCTCTTCTGCTAACAACGCTATATCATCAGCAAATCTTATTTTAATAATTACGAAATATAAATACTTTTAATCAATTCTCTAAACACTATTTCAAAATAAATGACAAATAAAAAGACTCGGATAATGACGCTGAAAGAACAATGAAAAGGGTTTGACTCTGAAAAAAACAATGAAAAGGGTTTCAATATTACAACACCGGGGAGAAAATACAATACGAAGGAAGTGCTCACAGTCTTCTTTCTTCCCTCTGAAGGGAAATAACCGCCCGCTGTTAGAGACCTCTACATCATTCAGTATATTTTATTCATCGCACAAACGTGAAGTCATTATATCTTTGACGCAGTAATACATAAGGGCTTTGCTTATTGTCAGAATTTCAGTTGAGAAGGCTTTTTATCGGTTGTTACATTTCTAAGGCCAAGGAAGGCAAGGCAAAGTGAAGTTTAATTTCTTATTAGATTTCTTCATTGTACGTTGTCACGCAACCACTCATTTTGCGCGAGCTACTAAGGCTGCAGATGATTAAATTAACAAGCAGAAAACATACAGCCTACTTTGCTGAAATTCTAGCGACATCCGCATAATTCGTGCGAGATATAACTACGTCTTCATGCCACAAAGACACTTGAGAAATGTTGTATTCACTTGTTCTTTACAAAGTATAACTTGGTTGCCTGCAGTGAAGAAATGCTCTATTTAAAAGAATAAAGGAATTTTTAAGCCTTTCAAGTGAGCTATTGCAAAGAATTATTTAGCTCGAAATCCGTCTTATTTTGAATATATCGTATAACTGATAAAACGGAATAAATAATTTTGTTCTATCTGTTGTATGAAAAGACCCCTACGGAATTTCACCAACGGTAGTGCTGGTTTATTTAACGAAGCTTTCACGTGCAGAGATTATTCAGCATCAGAATTTAATGTGAGCGAGAAATAACCGACAAATTTTGATCAAGAATTCTTATCAGAAGCAAGTTTGTTTTACATACCGTAAATTTACCACTAATGTAATATACAAGGTCTTTAATATACTGGGTGTATCAGAAATACGACTAGGTATACATTTGATTGCATTGTTTGATCACAGTATTATCACTACAGGAAATATGGCATTAAAAATGTAATCAAGAAAACTGTCGTCACCTTATTATATTTTGCAGATTTACTAAATAAACTGTATAATCAAAGCTGTGCCAAAGTGAAAACCGAGATCGAAGGACAATCATTCAGGCTCAAAAGAGGAGTGCGACAAGGAGACCCAATTTCCCCAAAATTATTCACAAGTGTATTGGAAAACATTTTTCGCAAACTGAACTGGAACAGAAATTGTGGAATAAACATCAACGACAGCAGACTAAATAATCTAAGGTTTGCTGATGACGTCGTATTGTTCGCCAAATCACCCAGAGAACTGCAGTCAATGCTCCAAGATTTATGCGACGCCAGCATAATATGATGAATATGACCAAGACACAAGTAATGTCAAACGGGCCGGAGTCACCCATAATAATTGATGGTGTAGAACTACAATACGTGTCTGAATACGTATACCTAGAACAGCTAGTCTCCTTCCACCAGAAGACAGAGAAGGAAATAAAACGAAGCATTATTTCTCTCGCGTGGAAGGCATTCTGGACTCTCAAGTTCATCGTACTGGAGAGAACACTCAGAAATAGAAATATTGGACACCTGCGTAACTCCTGTACTGTTATATGGGTGTCAGACATGGTCTCTCACTGCCAAACTTCGTAAGTCTCCAAATATGCCAAAGAAAGATGCTGAGAAGAATACTAGGCTTATCACTGAGGGACAGAGTTCCAAACGAAGTGCTACAAAAGATGTCAGCAATTAAAGATCCAGCACTGCAAGCCACCAACACCAAATGGAAGTGGGGAGGCCATGTGGCACGACTTAGAGACGGAAGATGGACGCAGACAGTCACACTATGGGATCCCCGCATTGGCAAGAGATAACGTGGAAGACCAAGAACAAGATGGGCCGACCTCTTAGGTGAACGTGTAGGAAGCCATTGGTCAAGCAGAGCAAGACATAGGGAAGACTGGAAAAACCTAAGAAGACAAGTGAACAGCGACTAAAACCAGTGCGACAGAAACAAGCGAACAATATCCAACAGTGCAAAATGTGAACCAAGTGAACAATTCCAAGGTTGTAAACATCTCTTACGCGGAGTAGCTCACCGCTTGAGACAAATAGAGCTCTTCCTCTATAGGAGGAGGCCTTTGCCCTTAACGGGACACTTTTAGGCTAATCATTTCATCATTTCAAGAGGAATGTGAATCATAATGAAATGAAGCATATTTCAGATATTCCATTAGGTTACTTTCCCAGCCTTATAGCCTATTCTTCAAATCTGTTAATCAAATTACCCTCTCTTTCTTCGTGCATTTCCTTTCCTTTCAGCAATAGTTCTTACAACTTTTAAAGAAATGTTCGCTGTTGAGATGGGTTCATGATTATGCTTTCCACAAACTCTTATAATTATCGAAAGTTTTGAGTAACCTATACCACTACACTGCATTTTCTGTTCGTACATAGAATCTTCACCTTTTCATCTTTTAATTCACATCGCTTACTTTGAAAATGCGAACACAATATAAACATTGCCCCTTTTTGTAATCAATACGTGTTATATACCAGGAACCTCCATTTCACAGTCATGTTATCGCCCACAAACTGACTACTACTAGCGTTGTTTATGTAAGAGAGTTACCAGATCCCAAACGACCTCTGTTATTCAGGCAAATTAAAACACTATCCTTTCCAAATGAGCTCTATTGTTCAGGTAAACCAACACAAGATTCTTCTCTTTCTGATGGCTCATTCTTTCCCTTCTCGCACAGCTCACATGCCAGGTCTCGCCTCCTCACCTATACTCGGGATATGTCTCACAACCGCTTTTTTTTTTTTTGTTTATTTTACGACGTTTCATTTGTTAACATTATCTAGCGTCTCAGTGAGATGAAGGTGATAATGCTAGCGAAATGAGTCCATGGTCCAACGCCGAAAGTTACCCTGCATTGCTCTTAATGGGTTGAGGGAAAGCCCCGTAATAAACCTCAACCAGACAACTTTTCCCAACCGGGATTTGAATCCAGGCCCACTCGTTTCACCGTCAGACATGGTAACCGTTACTCCAAAGCGTTGGACCAACATTTGTTTCCACTACAGATATCACAGGAGCATTCAGAGATTAAATCCCGACTCTTTTGGGAAAAAGACCGACTGACAACACTTCCGTCCGACTAATCGACTGGCCATATAACCTGACTGACGACTGAACTGATGTCATCAGATTTAATTTCGTTGCTAAAATAATATTATAAATGTATTATTTTCTTAAGTAATCAACGAAAGAAAGTAATGAAATATTTGCATCTTACGCTTGACAAATTTATACTACAGGTTGAAAACTTTATCTCTTAAGCGGTTGTGAGTCAGGATGCTGTTGGGATTCAGAACACTCAAGAGACTCACTAAGTCCATAAAGAATCCTTGTATGCACGAAGATATTCCCAAGTGCCCATAAAATAAATTTCACGCAGGATAGAATGAACAGTCGTAAGCTACATAAACTTAACTCGCAAGGTTTTATATTTGCGCGAATTTTTCAGTAAATCTGTAGACGGAAATAATGGACGCTGGTTTGCTGCTTTCAGGAATTTCATTTTAGAAGGATGGCTACAGATTACCTCTGTTTTCTCATAACGATTTCATTATTAAATTCTTTGAATCCGAGGATATCGAGAGAAACGGTATACTACAATAATTTAAAAAATGCAGTGTTTGTTTCCAATTTCCAAACTCAATTTAATTTGTAACAGAAAAGGTATAGGGTAGACTAATAATAACCCTTCATTATCCGTCCTTACAAATCGCATACAGAATTTAAAAAAATAACGCATAGTTACGAAATTAAATAAGGGGATTTTGGACAAAAAGCTCACATACGTCAAACCTTGTATTTAGAAAGGAATACTTTTATCGAAATAAAATTTTTGCGAGTATTGTTGAGCGAGTTATTTCGTCATCGAGAACTTTATAAATGGCAGCCTATAGTTTTTTTAATATCATCTGAAAGAGCACATTTTTTATGTAATATTTAATTTGTTTTGTACAGAAGTACGGTAAAAATTTTGTTGCATTTTGGTAGTCGCTGTGTTACGAAAGTAGCTTGTTGCTTAAATAAACATAAAACAAGATATTCTTAACAAAAAATGAGAGATTATTTTCTCATTATTATTATTATTATTATTATTATTATTGTTGTTATTATTATTATTATTATTATTATTATTATTATTATTATTATTATTATTATATGTGCTTGTTGCTTAAATAAACATAAAACAAGATATTCTTAACAAAAAACGAGATAACTATGATGATGATGATGATGATGATATATTTAATGAAAGAAGACGGATGCACACTTTTTAACGAAAGCCGTCCAAATCGACCACTATTGTTTGAGGGGGAAAAACTTGGTACGACACTTATTTTAACACAAATAATGGTTTAAAATTAATAAAAGCATGGTTTTATTCGAATATTCTTTCTCTTAACTCTACTAAAACTACAGTTATTCCTTTTTCACCTTTTTCATTAATTAGTAAATCCTATAAATTGCCCAGTTCTCCTCTAAACATTAAACTACACAATTCTGGTTGTTTCGCAATTTGCTGTAGCCTAATTGTCCAATTATAAATGAATCTTCGGAGGTTAAATATTTAGTAATTATTATTGATAAACATCTGAAATGGGACAAATAAATCAACTACATTGTAACAATTTACGTACAATTATATATTACGCTGTTCAGTTAAAAAATTACTTACCAATGGATGTACTACGTACCTTGCCTTACTTCAGTCTATATGCAATATTACGCGGTACTTATAAAACTAGCATCGTGATGCACTTGGGGAGCTACGATAGGTAGCGAAAATACGGTTTAGCAAAACAAGCTATAACGGCTGGGAGGGATCATCGTGCTAACCACACGATACCTCCGTTCTGGTTGGATAATCGTCCACCTCTGCTTCGGCATGTGGGCGTGAGGCCAGCGCCGGCTGGTCGGACTGGACTCTTCAGGGCTGTAGCGCCATGGATTTACTTTTACTTACTTATAAAACTAACCTTATTCCACTAGATTCATTACAGAGAAGAATAATTAAAGCATGTCTAAAACCTATTGATTATCCTACCGAAGAATTGTTTTTAAAATTTAAAGTCTTGAAAATACATCAAATTTATATCAATGCATTATTAAATAATTGTATACATAAAAATTACACATACTTCCGATCATAGACTTACAAACACAAAACCAAAGGCATGGATACAATACGCTTGTTTGAACACAAGTGTTTAACGAGCACTGCTTTCAATTATTGTACTAATATCAGCCCTAGAATTTATAGCAAATGAATAAAGAAATACACACAAATCTATTTACCTCCAACAGTTTGAAATTCAAATATGTATGTAAGCAATTTGTTATGAGTAATAATTATTAATTTTAGATGATTCCTGTAAATGTATTTTGTGTTGAATCCTCCTCCTGAGCACGAGAACACTCTCTTTCAGGGCAGTGATAGAATTTTGTTAATTTACAATTTCTTTTATTGTATTTTTCTGACAATAAGTAATATTATTGTTATTATTGTTATTATTATTACTATTATTATTATTATTATTATTATTATTATTATTATTATTATTATTTCTCAGTCAACCTTAAGTAGAATAGAAGCGAAATTCAGAGAACTTGGGAATCTCGGAGACATAAAAATATTATTTTCTGTTGAGAATATCTTGTTTTATGTTGATTTCATCAATAAAACTGCTTCCATAACACACAACATATTTCTGTCTAAAAGTTGTATACTAATAAATTTATTATTTTGTTCAGTTACTGTGATTACGTACAGTCTTAGAAAAAAGTTTTGTCTCACAGATACTTTGTTAGTCCCAGAAAGGAGGCAGTGCGCATGATCAGGGACGAGCGACCTGGTTCAGAAAAGGAGGACTATTTGAGGTAATAAAATTAGTTTTGTTTCGTTGTATGTCTGGTCATGCACACTGCCTCCTTTCTAGGACTTACAAAGTATCTGTGCGACAAAACTTTTTCTAAGACTGTACATTCGATTAATGTAGCGATCTATTTGTCATACGATTTCAGTATAACCTAAGGGTGCTATTCATAGACATTTCGCAGCACGCGCTACGAGCGTACTAAGCTAGCCCCGGCTATCCACTGGTTACTAGTACAGAATTCAAATCATATCCTATCGCTAACACTGGTTTATGAATACGAAAAACGCTGATCATCCACCGGAAACCCGCTCTAAAATGTCTATGAATACGGCCCTAAATGTCCTGAGAAAAATACAGGTATCATAGACCAGCTGTGGCGAAAATGTAATCGTGCGCCGAGCCACTGTGTAACCTGCAACGTGCATAGCACCTATGGAGGGAGGCGGACACCCAAAGGGGAAGTGAAGCAACTGTCTGACTTATTAACGGATTTTCATTTTCCTTACGTCAAGCACTTAAATATAATTTTATACAGTACAAGGCTACAAACTAATGTTTAATACGTTTAACGAAGAAAGAAATGAACAATAAATTAACAATATCACAACCTAAAATTAACTGTCTTCAGAATGTCTCTGCGACAAAGTTTCAAAATCAGGAATTATGTCACTTACTGCCAGTCGTAGTTGATCGCGAAGGTATTTGTCTGTCAGTCGTGATCTAAATTTGGTTTTTACTATTTTAATTGTTGAAAATAATTTTTCACAAACGTAAGTTGTAGCGAACATGGCTTCAACAGAGCAAGGGAAAGAACGAATCTTCGAATATTTATTTTTTGGCAAAGATTTGAAAGTTCAACATTTGTCAAGTCCTTACATCTAGCTTTCATTTGACATCACATAGTAAATCAGTGAGTTCAAATTGAAGAGCTAATCGCATTATTCGTACATCTGCTGAAAAAGGGTCGACGTACAGAGATGATGGTGATGGTGATGGTGATGGTGATGATGGTGATGGTGATGGTGATGGTGATGGTGATGGTGATGATAACAACAACAACAATAACACTTAACCTTTTAATGTTTCATCAGTAACATGTAGTATAATGCCGTTTTATGTTATACAACAGTTTTCCTCGTAATACTTGTGAACAAATCATATATTAAATATTCTCATCATATTGACAGCAATAAAATGCGTCCTCCCATCCTACTTGGAACTTTCGTACATGGTTTCGAGAGAGAGAGAGAGAGAGAGAGAGACATATGCCACTTGCAGGTCAGAGGCAAATACAAATGGAACGGAGTTTGACTCCAGTGAGTGAGAGGGTGGGGGTTGGCGGAGGTTAGAAGCAAGCGAAATGCACAGCTATCACTGCTAGCCACAATGTCTCGCGAGTCACGTTCTCGCCACGGCTGTCATAGACTATTAATAGTTTCCTCTATTTTTCATCGTCTTTATGCATCACTATTTTAAGAATACTTAGATAACTTGTATCTAAGGAATTTCTTAAAAACTCATATTTTTCTTTTTTTAATAGTATAATTGCTTATGGTATTCATTTGTGTGGAAATTGTCATAAAATTGATCAAGTTCTTATTTTGCAAAAAAAATGGCAATGCTAATTTTGACTGATTCTGATTTCCATGCTCACTACCGACCTTGTCCACACCTGTGGAGTAACGGTCAGCGCGTCTGGCTGTGAAACCAGGTGGCCCGGGTTCGAATCCCGGTCGGGGCAAGTTACCTGGTTGAGGTTTTTTCCGGGGTTTTCCCTCAACCCAACACGAGCAAATGCTGGGTAACTTTCGGTGCTGGACCCCAGACTCATTTCACCGGCATTATCACCTTCATATCATTCAGACGCTAAATAACCTAGATGTTGATACAGCGTTGTAAAATAACCCAATAAAAAAACTACCGACCTTTATTTATTTCTGAAAAAATGTTAACTGTTTGATTAGAATTAAATCATATATAAACAAACCGTTATTAACCACATAGTGAGATTCATCATTATTCCACAAGACATAATTACCACCTTGTGACCTCTAGGGTTAGATTAGCAATGGTTTACATCAATTGCATTGTCTACGATTAATAAACTTACTTATAGTGCACATATTGTTAATTTTAAGAGATTTAGATGTGTTATTCGTGACTGGCTTATCAAAAGCCCTTTTTTTTTTTATCATATAGGCCTCTAAGAATTTATGGAAATTAGTGTTGATATATTATTTTAGTTTTTGTTTCTTTTTTCTTTCGACTTTGTCTAACTATCTATGATACCACGACTATTTTATCAATAAATCAATAAATCACTGTTCACAGAAGATACTGTTCAGAAATATTAAGATACAATGGAATTTCAACAAGATATTTGACCTGTGTATGTTTCTCTTCTTCCCAACTAACCTCAACGCCGATTCCTAAAACACAAAAACACACTAAAGCAATAATCAATCACTCCCTCGAGTAGAAAAGGCATGTTGCCGATACCTCTTACAGCCTTCTAAGTCTTGGCTCCGCCAGAACTCGACTAAGTATCTTCCCGGAAACAGAATTTGGCCCCTATCCAGATTGCTTTTAAGGTGGAGGCTTTCAATAGGATTTAGATCTCGATGTTCCAACTTCACTTCCTTTGAACTAACTGCTCAAGTAGGGATTATTCAGTTCATCCATTACATAGCAATTAGAATCAACATAATTTAAGATGGAATTATTTTCAAGTTTCCTCAGTCTACATCGTAAATGTACAATGCTGTAATATCATTATATAAAGGCCCCTCTAGCAGTGTTGTTTTGAATCGCAAGCTAATTCATTCTGGGATCCGCGTTTGGATACCGATTTTAATTGCATTCATTAATTAGAAAAACAAATGACCATAATATAAAGTAATATTACTGACTATGTACTACTCTTCACGGACATACATTGGCAATCTTGGCCATTGTCGCATAATATAATAGGTGTATAAAGATAAATAATAAGACCTATATATAAAATTGCCTTCATAAATTATAGGAGATAATACAACAAATGGTAAATGCACCCTTTGAAAAGGTGGAAAAATTCAAATATCTTCGAGCAACACTAACAAATATAAATGACACTTGAGAGGAAATTAAACGCAGAATAAATATGGGAAATGCCTGTTATTATTCGGTTGAGAAGCTTTTGTTATCTAGTCTGCTTCCAAAAAAAAACTGAAATTTAAAATTTATAGAACAGTTATATTATCGGCCGTTCTGTATTGTTGTGAAACTTGGACTCTCACTTTGAGAGAGGAACAGAGGTTAAGGGTGTTCGAGAATAAGGTGCTTAGGAAAATATTTGGGGCTAAAATGAAGTTACAGGAAAATGGAGAAAAAAAATTATGAATGAAATCCTTATAGTAATTGAAGCGGAGAAATCAATAACCATTCAAGTCCATTTTCAAGTTTCGAGAAAAATCCAAAAAGCTTCTTTTTATTTCTTATCTAATTATTATTTTTGCACGTAATATTTCTGATTGTTTTAGAGATCAAGACAAAGTAGTATACCAACTTTTAAAGTCGTAGCACTTGTGGAAACACCCAAAATTTAATTTCAAATTTGCAAAAAATGAATGATCAAAAATGGACTTGAATGGTTATTGATCTCACCACTTCAATTATAATCATGGTACTTCTGTACAAAACAAGTAAAATATTACATTAAAAATCTGCTCTTTTAGGTGATATTTAAAAAACAATAGTAGGCCTATACCATTAAAAATGATCTCGATGACGTCATAATCGCACAATAGTCGCAAATTTTGCTTCTGTGTTACTGTCCGTCATTGATGTACGAATTCTCTTTATTGATGTGTCAAGTGTTCTTTCACTTTTCCCTCGTCCAGGTGGTATCCATTCCGTGATTCTCTTTCTCATCTGTCATCCTTTCCGCGTGCCCATTCCATTCCAGTGTTTTTGTTGAATGAAATCAATAATTGGATTTGGAAAATTCACTGTATTTTTAATAATTTAATCCCTATATTTTCCCGCGATTAAACAGTTTTTATTTTAGAATGTATAGACATATCATCTTCTGTGTAGCTGAAGTCCTTGATAAATACTACCATATTAAAATACAGTGTGAGTGCAGTGTAAACGAGCTCGGTGCAATAAGCCTGCAATTTCTCTTTGGTTTGTTTGCAGTGCGGACTCTCAGTACAACTCGGCTGTGATTAACACAAACGTCATTGTGACGAACAATGGGGAGGTCGTGTGGCTGAGTCACGGAATCTTCCGTAGTTCCTGCGACATCAACGTGGAGTACTTCCCCTTCGACGTTCAGAGCTGTAACATGAAGTGGGCCTCTTGGACGTACGACGGTTACCAGGTAAACTGATCATTACTAGAACACTCAAGAACTACAGCTAAGGTAGTAGGCTCTAAGATTGGTAGTATAAAAATAATCTTCGCCGTTGGTTTATTAACTGTCTTAATTAACTCAGAGTCACTCATTTGTGTAGGTAGATAGGCCGTTGTTGATAGTATCCTATAATTGATATTTCGAGCACAGAAGGCCAGCGCTATACCGACTAGAGATGGAATAAACTGTTCTTTTTAAGAAACAGTTTCTAATGTAACTTTTTCATGAACGAAGCTGTTCCAAAATAAGTTTCAAGGAAACAGTTTCATAAGAATATGTTTACAACATCAGTACCAACTGTTCCAAGTGTTCCAACTGTTTCTACTTCTCGTCTGCTTCAGGAACATTTTTCAAAGCCCTTGAATCGTCTTTAAATCAGCTGTTCAGTGTATTATAACGACGAAAGTCATTTTTATAGGTTACTGTTAAAGAGTACAGTAAATAACTACAATTTAAAATAAATCGATTTTAGTAAAAATAACTTATATAACCCTAGGAGAGTTTAATAACGATAAGACATTAGCCGATAATATTTTTCGCGGTATATTAATAATTAACACTATATTTGGGCACCATGAGAGTATTCTCCATCAATGGGCAGCTAATAATGAATATCAAATTTATTAGGGAATTTGATTCGTACAATTAAATTTTGCAGTCCTACATAGGCTACTGTTGCACGAAGGCCGTGTGGAACTTCGATATTATATCTATTTTCGATTAGAGGTCGATGATAGCACTACACGTGGTCTTTGAAGACAGCAAAGAACAGGGAAGCTCTTTTGAAATTGAACTGTTTATCTTGGAACCATGTGGAATATTGAAGTGATCAGTGGAGTAGTGTAACATTCTTTGGAACAGTTGCAAAAGGTTATTTCACGAAACTGTTTCGATACGAAACAGTTTCTATTGTGAAACAGTTTCAAATAACTATTCCAACTTTTTTTACCCATATCTATTACCGACTACGCTACGCAAGCCGACATTTTGGTGGATCTTAGGGTGGTATCCACTCATTTTTAGTAAAGTAATCCTTGTTTTCAATTTACAGGGATTTTTATTTTTCGAATGGGGTTAAGTTCGGTAATTACTGGAGGTCGCATACAAAAGTTTCTCCTAAAAGTGGGTCGCGCCTAAAAAAGTTAGGGAACCACTGTTCTGAGGTATAGCACGCAGAGTAGTACACAGCCTAGTATACAGTCACGAAGCTCAATACGTAGTAAATATGCATCCATAGATAGTTGCTAACCACTAGGATCGCTAATATCGCCTCATTACAGACAATACGAAATAGTACCGGCACTGTCAATTGTTCCTAGCACTCTCAAAACTCAAGCTTCGTGACTGTATATACTACACTGTGGTAGTACAACATAAGTAATTTCTTCTCTGCGTGATAATACAGACGTAGGATCTATGTCCACTAAACAATACAAGTGTCTTGAACACATGGTGTACGCATATGAAGGAAATTAGGGAGCATTCCATGTGATGACGACATATTCCGGATCCGGTCGTTTCGTTCATTGTTAGTCGAGTTCCTAACTCCAGTTATTGTCTCTGTTTACTTTGGACCCCGTTATGCTGGACTTCCTGCTTGCTCCTTAGTTTAATTAACAACGCTGTATAAACAAGGCTCACAATTATATACAGTGAATAGCACGACGATTTGAATAGCCGAGATAGGAAGTAGGAAGCCAACATGGTCTCTTTCACGCCATCATCCTCCCATTTGTCTGTGTGACGTAACGAGACCACAAATCGGACCGATCTTCATAGTGCTGATGCAGTGGTCAAGAGAGACTGCTTGCGAAGGAAGCGGTTGGCGAATTACGTCGTCACGCCGCAGTGCTGGATCTGACCGTATCCATCGTCATCGTCATTGCCGTAGTTGCTTCATCATAGTTTGCACTATACAATGTACGTACATCGCAGTTGTTATATTTGTCTTCTTATTTATTGTTGTTGTCACAGTCGTAATTCAGTGGCGGTTCCTCGGGGTAGGGAAGGGAGGAACGTCCTCCTCACATTTTTATTCTTTTGAAAGTAAATACCAAATGAAATATATGCCTTGAAATTCGAGGAAGATCCGATAATTTTTAAGTTCACAGCTATAACAAAACCTCGGTTGATCGAGTTTTTAACGACGCGCACTCATGTCCTGCTAGAAAACTGTGAGAAGGATGCGAGATTGTTTGTGTGGAGGAATGTCAATCCATTCCTCCTTTACTGCAGTTAATACACATAGACAACAGCGCGCTAGCGGCCAGAGAAAGAAGCAGACTTTTAAAACAAGTAAATGAACGGATAGGGAGGAGATCCTCCTCTGAATCAGCGCATGGGCGGGAAATAGAAACCGACTGGTCTTGCAGCAAGCTCGCTACCGCTGTCATCTAACGATGCTGCATTCAACCAGACTATAACACATCTAGGAGGAGACACAATAAAGACAGTTTTAACGCAAAGCTATGGAAGACACCATATATATATATATATATTTTTTTTAATTATACATCAAAATATATTATTTATTTCACTTTATAAAAGCTACTATTCATGGTTTGAAACTTTCGAGGATATCTGAAAGTTGAAGTTGGATTTATATAAAACAAAGAGGAAGTAGTTCTACATTAGTAACGCAGATCTTTTTGGCCCCTGAAATTCACTTCCATTCATTGTCTACTAGACAGGGCAACAGCCAAGTTGTCAGTTTTGCACAAATATCTTTGCAAACTTCATTATTTTAACATAAAAAAATTAATCAACCACCGGCAGCTTTGAACAATAATGGTAGTATGACTTTACAAGAACTGATATTCTTCAAAAGCATGTGATACTGAACTTGTAAAATGTACATGTGACAACACAGACCCCGTAAGTGGGTACAGTTATCTCGCTTTCCTGACAGATTATTTCTCATTCTTATTTCCGTAAAACGGTTCCGGTCTCTTCCAACACGTGTGATGCTGTAGTGTGCATGAAAAATGCTGCGAGGTTATGAATTTCCTTGTAATTGTTAATTTGTGCCATATTCCACAATGAATGGAAGTGAAAACATATTATATTTTGGACAATTTAGGAAATTCAGTTTACAAAAACAGATTATTGCTATACAAAAGGGAGGAAGGCCAACCCCAACACTACCTGGTCTTACATGTATGCATGTAGGCTAATTCGTAGCATGTTTCTCTCAAGAATGTGTCATTTTGCGCTGTTAACTTCTTTCCTCCTCTTAAGAAATATGCAGGAGCCGCCACTGTCGTAATTGTTATACTTCTTATAGCTAACCTACGTTGCCAGTCGAGTTTGTGACAAAGTAGTTAAGCAACAGTGAAAAATCGTTAAATTACTATGTTACCAATGAAGAACATTTTAATCTTGTCGCTAATGGACTTTAAAAAAAGTCGCTAAGTTATAATTATTTAAACATCACCATTTATTCATAGTTTTCTGTCCAAGGGCACATCTTTCACTGCAAACCCAGCATTATTCAATCTTTCCGATTTTCTGACCTCCTCTTAGTCGCCGAATATGAGCCATATTATATCTTAATGCCGTCTATCGTCTTATACCGTCCCGCGCCGTGGCGTCGTGGTCTAAGGCATCCTGCCTGGGACTCGCGTTAATGCGCGCTGGTCCGAGTTCTCATGGAGGAAGAAATTTTCTCATGAAATTTCGGCCAGTGTATGGGACCGGTGCCCACCCAGCATCGTGATGCACTTGGGGAGCTACGATAGGTAGCGAAATCCGGTTACGCAAACCAGCTATAACGGCTGGGGGGCTCATCGTGCTAATCACACGATACCTGTATTCTGTTTGGATGATCGTCAACCTCTGCTTCGGCAGTGGGCGTGAGGCCAGCAGCCGGCTGATCGGTCTTGGCCCTTCGTGGGCTGTAGCGCCACGTATTATTTTATTATTATTATTATTATTATTATTATTATTATTATTATTATCATCATCATCATCATCATCATCATCATTTTATTCTTTCTTCTGCCCCGAACTCTTCTCTCGTTCACAATTCCTTCCAATGCATCCTTCAGTAGGCAATTTCTTCTCAGTCAGTGACCCAACCAATTCCTAATCAGTTTCAGCGTGATGCTTTCTTCGCCCACTCTGTCTAACACAGCTTCATTTCTTATTCCGTCTGTCCACTTTACACACTCCATTCTTATGCATAACCAAATTTCTAATGTTTCTAGTCGCTTCTCTTCACTTCGCTGTGATGTCCATGTTTCTGCCCATACAATGCCACACTCCACACAAGTCACTTCACTAGTCTCTTCCTTAGTTCTTTTTCCAGATGTCCGTAGAAGATTCCCCTGACCACCTCTGTGGTGTAGGGGTCAGCATTCTGGTGTCTTACAAAGAGGACTCCGGTTCGATTCCCGGTCGGATTGAACTTCCTGGTTGAGGTTTTCCCTCAACAGTAAGGCAAATGCAAGGAAATTCGGGCCACAACATCCCTGAATATCACAGGCTTCATTCATCACCAAAATCATATTCATAACAGATCAGTAATATATATATATATATATATATATATATATATATATATATACACACTGTAATATACACTGTGCTAGCATATTCGTCATTTTAAACATTACATAATATTCGTCGTTGTAATTATCACCTATAATTTTTGCCACAGTATTATTGCCGTTACAGTCATAATACAATAGTCACAGTCTTTATTTTTGTAGCAATTTTATTTTTTTCGCAATCATCATTTTGCCGCAGCCCTAATTGTCGTAATCTTCATTGCCACGGCAATTTTTATTTTGTCGCACTATGAGAACTTCTTTTTTTTTTTTAGTTACTGAAATTAAATGTGAAAATATTAGTGTTGTGGAATCGATCAATTTATGTTGTAAGATTAATCGATCAAAAATATTAATCGAATAATCTAGTCGATTAAAATTAATCGGTTGTAGTTGATATTAATTATTGTTTTGTTAATACAAACTCATACTAAAAATTCCGACAATATTTCTCTCTCGGAAATTGCTTACAATAATACTGTTATATTCTAACTGTAAACCAGGTATCATAGGAAAAATCTTTGCACAAACACTTCAGAAAGAGATGGAGATATGAGGACAGTGACCTGGTCAACCTCTATTGAAAGTTGAAACACAATGCGAAACCCTTATTAAGTTTTATGATTTTCCAAGAAACCTTCCACCTTGTTGTCAGCTCATCTTCCCAGCATATGAAATACATACTTTTCTGGGATTCGTCCCCCTCATTCCTTATAAAATAGGCATGTCTACACTGTGTGCAAGTGAGCGTAACTATCTTCTTCTTTTTCTAAAATCTGGTAATTCCATTACAATAGGGGCCAGTCTTCTTTTCGACCGCTGTACTTTTGCAGATGGAGTTTCTGTACTGAGTTTGTATATGAAGGTTATGTGTTTAGTTTGATAAAGAAAAAGGAAATCAGTTTTCTGTGGCTTGTGAAAGGTGTAAACTCCATTATGTCATATCAGAATTTGAGAGGTAAACTCGGTGAAACGTTTGGATTTAAATTGAGCGATCGTGGAGAAGTTCTTGACAGAAAAAAAAGTTTTTTTCGTGTTTAGTGATGCAGGAAACATTGTTACTAAACGTAGAGCAGCACTTAATTCGGAGCATATGAATTCACTCACATGTTTAAAATAATGGATGAAGCAGTATTAACTAGGCGAGTCTTCATACTTTTTGTTATTTATGTTTGTCTCAAAAATTCCCGGAGAAATTGACACAATAAATTATAAGCTTCATAATAATTATATGTTAGTAAGTAATTAAAATAGTTGTTTTGTAATATAACGATACAATATATACATATATACAACATTTAATACTTGCATGCTTATCACAGAACACAAGTTAAATTTAACAATAATTTGTATTACAGTATATTAAAACATTTTTCAACTCGATTAAAACTCGATTAATCGATCGATTGAATTCAGATAGTTAATCGATTAAATATTTTGATCGATCGACAGAACTAGAAAATATACACCAAGTGTAATAATTTTGTTGTACAAAATTCCATCTTCTACACTGATTTACTGTTAACTATAAAGCTGCAGACCCGAGTTCGAAAGTTAGTGAGAAATATTAATAATAAATCTTTCTCCCATACTTGAGTATATGCTTGTACTTTGTTGTGTGTTATATGAAGATATGCTGACAGCATGATGAGGAAGAAACCTCTCTGGTTCTGAATACCTAATGTTTCTCAGTCCTCGTAGAAGGAAGGAATGGACCAACGGGCAGTATTATTGAGGGGCAACTGGACTATAATGTTAATTTCTAACCGGAATTCTGCGATTCACTTGTCACGTGCGCATTCTCATGCTAGACACGCGAACTCGCTGGAATTCCTTGATAATGGTAGAAAGTGTCCCTACGCATATGACACTCAGCGTTTGCGAAAAATAAAAATGCCAGACGACATGTAGACATGTAGGACAATATTCCGAGCCCTGTGAATCGCAGGTTACAACATTCGAGTCACGAATATTTGCTTTCGAGTTGCTTTCAAAATCCCGCATACACAATAACTTCTTTATATTCAGCGTACAGATAACGACACGAAGCCATATTTCCTTGAAGAATACATTTTTAAAGATCAATTTCAGATAAGAAGAGTAAGCGGAAGACTGTATGGATCCCAGTTTGCCTGCCCATAACTAAAACCATTTTCATTCTTCTTCCTCTTTTATGAGAGTGAGATCGAACTATTGTTCCTTAAATGGCCACAGGATCAGAATAAGTTTTGATAAAAAAAATAGAGAAAAATATATAATAAACTCCAGATTATTCGTGCGTGGATTATTTGGTTTGCGGCTTATTCGTGCAGTCTTCTCTTACGTTCTCATTTAAATAATTATAAAGAAAAAGTATTGTGATCCTGCAAAATAGTTAATTACGATACAAATGTTAAAAATGGAATTTTATTTTAGCTACGTTTGCAAAACGAGAGCACAGGACGATTGGAGCAAACCCTACGAACAAAATAAAATCATTTTTAACATATGCGTCTTACACTGTATTTAAACAGTCGTTCGTCCGTATTGGTAAAGAGATAATATCCCCGACTTCTCCACTACTCTATTCCGCATTTATTCTAATACATTTATGCTCGACCATGCCGAACTGTAGTAATTATACACCTGGTAGCAGTCCTTTAATGCATGTCATTAAAGTACACCTACTCATTAAAGTTCAGGTGTTCAGCCAATGACAAGTCAGCTTTGTACCGTTATATCGATTATTCTCGGATATGCAATTGAAAGACAATTAGCGAAAAGTCACGGAGGCAGGAAATCCAATACTGTCGCAGAAGGTTATGTTCTGTTACTATAATAATTAGCGTTAATTGTAAATAATATTCAAATAAATTCAATTTGTCATCTCGTTTTTCAATTCTAAATCAATTTCCAGGTTATATCAGAGTAATCTTCATCTTATTCTCTGCCAAGGTCAATGACATTCGGCCTCGGAAAAAATCAATACTTTCGCGTCTGCGCACATCTCACAATTCAGGTCAGTTCGCACATAACCATAAGAAGACCTAATTTTAAATAATTTCAAGTTAGAAATATGGTCGAGCATAAAACGTCGCATGAAACTTGCCTATAATGGTAATTAAGATGCTCGTATGAAAATTATGAAACTCGCTTGCGCTCGTTTCATAAACAATCATACTTGTGTCTTAATTACTACCATTATAGGCTCGTTGCATAATGTACTATTATCACATTAGATGCAGACAGTAGCGTAGATCAGTGGTATTGATTGTACTGCAGGCCAAGAGATCTCAGGTTCAAACGAAGTTGTCCCTAATTTTTATACTTACATGCAATTCTTAAATGTTCCATATAGTATAGTTATCAATAAATTAATTCTTTATTTAATTTGTTTACGTTTCTAAATAAAAAACATTTGATAACACGACTTTCTTCGTCACTGAGAAAGATTCAGTTGTGGTTAAAAATACAGGTTGAAATTGCCGAAGTAAGTTCTTATGATTCTGGTTGAGTTATCTTGTAATAAACATGAGTATAACTGAAATGTCCAACAGTCATAATATCCTATTTCTTTCATTGTAGCCCACATATAATTTTCTACTTCTACTCCTTATGGCCCTTTCTTACTTACAATTTTTGTCAATGATTTGCATATAAATTTACCCTGTACCTTGATTTTAAATGTTGATGATACGACTTTCTTTGTCACTGACAGAACCATTTGTGGCTAAAAATATAGGTTGAAACTGCCGAAGTAAGTTCTAATGTTTCTGGTTGAAATATCTTCCAATAAATATGAGTAAAACTGAAAACAACTTTTTTCCTTAAATTCTGCCATTAGTTTTAATAATGCTGATACATCTGGACAAGTTAAATTACTGGGTCTAACTTAGATAGTAAACTATTTGGGAAAAACATGTTAATATACTTTACTTATTTACTTTACAAATGGCTTTTAAGGAACCCGAAGATTCATTGCCGCCCTCACATAAATCCGCCATCGGTCCCTATCATGATATCCCACCTCCCTCAAATACATTTAAATATTATCCTCCCATCTACGTCTCGGCCTCCCAACTAACACTCTATACGCATTTCTGGGTTCGTCCATACGTCCTATATGCCCCGCCCATCTCAGACGTCTGAATTTAATGTTCCTAATTATGTCAGGTGAAGAAAACAATGCGTGCAGTTCTGTGTTGTGTAACTTTCTCCATTCTCCTGTAACTTCATCCCTCATAGCCCCAAATATTTTCCTAAGAACCTTATTCTCAAATACCCTTAATATCTGTTCCTCTCTCAAAGTGAGAGTCCAAGTTTCACAACCATACAGAACAACCGGTAATATAACTGTTTCATAAATTCCAATTTTCTGATTTTTTGACAGCATGTTGATATTTGTTACATATTATTTAGATTGATTTTTCTAGATAAAACAAAGAACTACTGTTATTCAGGATATATTACTAACTGCATATATGATGAAAGAGTAATGGAACGGAGAAAAATTCTCTCCGGCGCCGGGATTTGAACCCGGGTTTTCAGCTCTACGTGCTGACGCTTTATCCACGTATTCAGCACGTAGAGCTGAAAACCCGGGTTCAAATCCCGGCGCCGGAGAGAATTTTTCTCTGTTCCATTACTCTTTTATCGTATGATGACGCAGAATATCTGCATGGAAATATCATATGTACTTCGGTACATTATTATAATATATATGATATGCGTAAATCACTTCGTGATTTAAGACGGCGCTTATTCCGTCGGATCCCGGCCAACTAGTCACTCATTACGAGTGCACTTCAGCACATGTGTGGACTTCGGTCCTAGGTTCATAGATAACTATGACGTAGTGCAGAGGGCGGCCACTAGAGGGAACCCAAGAGTTGGAACTTAAAACTGAGACGATTCTTCCGGCGCCAGGGTGGAATCCGGTGTGGCTTAGTGGATGAAGCGTCAGCACGTAGAGCTGAAAACCCGGGTTCAAATCCCGGCGCCGGAGAGAATTTTTCTCCGTTCCATTACTCTTTCATCGTATGATGACGCAGAATATCTGCATGGAAATATCATATGTACTTCGGTACATTATAACAATATAAATATATAATATATAACTGCATATATGCTTTTTTACTAAGCCTACGCGTATAATATCAGACTTTGGGGAAATTCATCTTCTGCGAAGAAAACTTTTATTTGACAAAATAAAACTATAAGGTATATTCAAAGACCTTCCGATAGTAATATGCGTTACAAGAGCGGTATGTTGACGTTTTCATGTTCGAGGAAAAGATTGAAAAAGCGAAACGTAGTTGAGCTTTTTTAATTTCTGAGAACATGAAAACAAACATACCGCTCATGTATCGTACAATATTTTGTGCGAAGATCGTTTATTACATACCTGAAAGAGGAATTTCTAATTAGTTGCAATGAAATCTCCATCTTGGTTTCTGTTCAATGACGGCAACTTTGGAAAACAAATATATCTATCTTCAACATTGTTCCTATAAAATGTTTTCTGTGTTTACTATACTGCAGCAGGCCGTGATATACGTCTGTCTTTTTTTCCCCCCATGCGAACTTAAAACAAACGGTAAGGTTATGTAATCATTTATTTTTCATTTTAATATTTTAACAATATTATTTATATAACATATTGCAGTAATAACATCGGCAAGTTTAATTTTTCCGGTCTCGTTGATTTTTTCACGGCTTCCTTAATGTTACTTTCATTACAAATGCAGTAACTTTTGTGGTGTTGTAGAGTTTACTTAATTTTTGCAAATATTTAAAAACAATAATTAACAGTGCAATTTAGGTGAAATTGCAGTGGTAAGTTTCCAATTTATAATTATTACTATATTGAACGTCTTTAAAAATAATATGTTAAAAGCCTGAAGCAGTAAAATGAATATGACGCTTAAGCGGTAAGAATAGGGAAATTGTTATGTGTGTTACGTTGGGAATACTGAATGTGGTATTTCACACTTACTGCGTATTGGTTTTGTGCGGAAAGCAAGCAAATACGGACGATCTCGCACAAAAGGTATTCTTGTAGAGATACTTTTATTTCTTTACAAATTATGACATTGCCTTCCTGGTTCATTTATCATGATGTGATTCAAGTCAGGGAAAATAAACAAGAATTTTAACGCTCTCTGTGTCATCATTATGGTAGGTACTAGAAATAAGCATGACATAAATACATCATAGTTCAGGTTAAGTAATACAGCAAAGTCATAAATATTTACAACTTAAATTCTTTAATGGTCTTCCTCAAACTGTAAAAGAATTACCTTCAAACATATTTTGTAAAATAATTTCTATATAGCTAAAAACAAAACTTATAACACTGTAAATGAATTTCTCACTGTAAAATGTAAGATTCCAGCCACTGATTTTGTAATTGTTTTTGTAATCTTTTTATGTATCATTGGACAGTATTTCTTATCCATGTACTTGATTAAATCTTATCTTATCTTATCTTATTTTTATCATAGCTTATTTTATCTTATCAATGTTACATGCTGCTAGAGACATCAAAAGATCTTTCTTCACTTTATTACTATTTCTCTCACAGCTTTTCGTTTAGCTGTGAATTCAATGTTATTTTATATACGATTTAATTTACAGTTACTTAATATTTCCTATTTCGCAAATAGTACCAGTCTAGTTGACACTGATTCACTAATCCTATCGCATTAGGTCTGAATTTAATACGCTGCACAACGCAAACAGAAGCGAAACGAAACGGGAGAAGTTGGTGTTGATTGTCAGAAGACCATTAACTGGCAGCACGTCACCAAAATATTGATTGCAGATGAGACTGTAAATGCAAGGCTCGGAGCATCCAATCTCTCGCGACCGCGTATTTCTCTTCAGTGCCATCAATATTGGACACAAGGACAGGCCAGAGAATGCTTCGTGGGGTTGCTGGATTTTCTAAAGTTTAAATCTCCTCTAACAGGAATGTTCTAATTGTATGCAGTACATCATTAGAATTTCTCCTGAATTTTTTATAATGAAGTAAGCCTAATGGTCATTACCGTTAGCTGTAACAAAAGAGCTAAGGTTATTATATCCATAAATTACTGCACGAATAATTGAGACATTGAGAATGATGGACACTAGGATAGAATGTTTACATATCTATGCATATTTTAATGTCTACATAATTACATACAGAATAGCGAAGTGAATAAAAATAATTTTAAAAATTATAGCGGTGGAAAATTAACATTGAAAACTGTTTCAATAATGAAAAATCTTAAACGCATTATGAGGCTGCAGAAGTGTTTGGCGGACAAAATAGAAAATAAAACTTTATAAAATATAACTTAATGCCAGTATGCTTCAAACATTTCGCAGTGAAAGAGCTCTAAAAACCGAATTATATTGTAAGTTATTCGGATTTAGATTTAGAGTTACGAGTATAGGCTATACGTCACACAACCTATAGACCAGGATATATTACACACGCGAGTCAGTAAGTTACACATCGATGTAGGCCTACGAATCTAAATGTTTTAATGATGAGTCTGAATCCATCACCGATAGATGGTAGTAGTATCCAGGAGCGAAGGTGATCGGTATGCCCGCAAGCGACACAAGTGAAACAAAGAAACAGCAGCTGCAAGGTGGCGGCACCTCTCCACGAGTGTACCATTGTTTAGAAGTGCTCCGTTGTGAGATTTTTCTGAGAAAAAGATCTGACAGCAAAGAATATTCACAAAGAAATGCTGCCCGTGTGTGGTAAGGATTGCCTGTCACGTTAAACTGTCTACAGTTGTTTGCAGAATTTCTCTGAAGGGCGGACAAATCAGATACTGAGTCGGTCGGTCGTCTCCCAGTATGGTGGTACAGATAGCGATGTGAGAGTAAGAATAAAGAAGGCAAGATATGCCTTTGGGCTGCTAAAGCCTATGGGAAGAGTGCTACCTATGCAATAAACACTAAACTGAGAATTTTTAACACAAATGTCAAATCTGTGCTTTTATATGGCTGTGAAATGTGGAAAATAACCAACACTATTATCAATCAACTACAAGTTTTTATTAATAGATGTTTGAGAAACGTTAAAAATACTCTGGCCGGTCCAGATATCCAACGAAAACCTATGGTTAAAATTTAAACAAAAGCCAGTTGAACTTGAAATTTGGCATAGGAAGTGGGGATGGCTGGGACATACACTTCGCTGACCTGAAGATGACCCCGCCTGGAAGGCATTGGATTGGAATCCGCAGGGCAACAGAGGAATTGACAGATCCAAGATAACCTGGAAACGAACTGTTCTCACAGAAGCAAAAACGATGGGGAAGACATGGAGCGATATCAAGGAGTTGGCCAGGAATAGAGTCAGAAGGAGAAGCTTTCTGAGAGCCCTATGTTCCACGTAGGAATGATGGGAATGTTGATTGATTTATTTATTAATTAATTTATTTATTTATTAAGTCATTAATTTATTTATTTATTTATTTATTTACTTATTTATTAAGTTATTTATTTATTTGTTTGTTTATTTGTTTATTTGTTTATTTATTTATTTGTTTATTTATTTATTTCTTTATTCATTTATTTGTTTATTTATTTATTTGTTTATCTATTTATTTATTTATTTATTTATGTCTTTATTTCTTTATTTATTTCTGTATTTCTTTCTTTATTTATTTATTTACTTATTTATTTATTTACTTATTTATTTATTTATTTATTTGTTTCTTTGTTTGTTTGTTTGTTTATTTGTTTGTTTATTTGTTTATTTATTTATTTGTTTATTTATTTATTTGTTTATTTATTTATTTATTTATTTATTTATTTATTTATGTCTTTATTTCTTTATTTATTTCTGTATTTTTTATTTATTTATTTATTTATTTACTTATTTATTTATTTATTTGTTTGTTTGTTTGTTTGTTTGTTTGTTTGTTTGTTTGTTTATTTATTTATTTGTTTATTTATTTGTTTGTTTATTTATTTATTTATTTATTTATTTATTTATTTATTTCTCAGTCAGTGGAAAGGATCGCTATCTCATGCACTAGAAACTGGGCATAAGTATCTAACGACAGATAGTAGGTTACGTCACTCACCGAAGTGTACACTTACTTTTCGCTCCTACACGTGCGCACCCACTAAAGATACACAAATGCCGATCATCTCTCTATGATTCCGAAATGAAGTCACCTCAAATCAAATCTCATATCAAATGTGGATGATGATAAGGAACAGCAATTGAAATGTGCGCGAACGTGCGTCCTTGCAAGGGGAATTGGGGCTGTGAACTCCAATGTATCACACTCCGTTGCAAAGAATGGACGTAACCTAATAAGCATCACATAGAAAGGAAGAGAATATTGCAGGGCGGTTAAAAAATCAGTAGTCCAGTATCACCAAGATTCCGAAGAAACTACCCAAAAGCTTTATTTAATCACTCTGGGTATGCAATTTTAGTCAGAATTGATTCACATACATAGAATTTATTAAGAGAATTCCACAGTAGCAGAATACACACTCAGATGGTATTCTAAAAATCCTTCATTCTTTCGTGGATTCTGTATCTGTGCAATGACTAACTTGTCCACAAAAGAATGTTATAAAAATTGTTGAATCTTGTATTGCCTGAGGAATTCTTAGGACCACAGCCTGGTTTCCGCTTCTCTGTAATATATTTTTCCCTGCTCCTTTATTCGTATGGCAAAGTTTCTTGAGTGTCGCACATCTTGAGGAAAGGTTTTGAATATCCGGTATAAAGTTACTGCCGACTGCCTTTATCCCTTGTAACTTGTGCGAGTCTCTTATTCCTACTCTCGACCTCTGCCTCAGGCAAGAAATTTTCATACGAAGAGCAAGAAGAATAAAGATCTCCGGTTAAGCATTTCAGGCAATTGGCTCAGTTTTATTGTTCTGTTGCCTCAAGAGGCGATATAAGAGATGAGGGTTTAGATTTTACGATCAAAGAAACTTTTTCCAGCAAATCTCCCTCAATTTAATTCTTATTGCGGATTCAGTAATGCATGCATGTTCATATGATACTGAGATGTTATACTATAGGCCTACCAGTATACATATACAGGGTGTATCTAAATTGGTGTCATGTTCCTAACACCAAAACATTACAAAAAGTTCATATAAACATTGGTCTCAAAATAATTTATTTCAAAGTTACAAGACAAAATTGCTCGAAGTGGCTTCCTTCTGCTTCGATGTGTCCCCTAAACCTGCGTAACATCCTCTGGCGTACTCTGTTGAAAATTTCTGGAGTGTTTCGTATTTCGTGAAATCCAGTTTGGATACGCTCTCAGAATATCAACATTAAGTACAGGAGTCGCATAAACCAGGGACTTTAATGTCCCCAGACGAAGAAATCCATTGGAATCAAATCAGGCGATCGAGCAGGCCATACAATGAATCCCCTTCGACCAATACATCTTTGGGGAAATCGATCATTAAAAAATTACGAACTATCAGACTGAAATGAGCTGGAGCAGCATCGTGTTAAAACACATTCGTTGGATGACGTCCAGAAGCACATCATCAATTAAATGATGCAAATCATTTCGTTCTGTTCACTCACAGAATACATTTTCTTCTGATTTCTTTCCTCTACAAAATACAAACAAACAAAAAAACCATCAAACAATCAGCGGTCAATGAACGGACAAATCTTTAATAACTCCCTAACGAATGGTTTTCAGACCCATGTTCTTATTAACTTTTTTAATCGTTTTGATGTTAGGAACACGTCCCCGAAATATTTGACACCAATTTAGATACATCCTGTATATGTAATAACTTCAGATAACAAATAGGAGAATTAAATTTTTTGTTTAAATACCAAAAAATTACCCAAAAAATTGCAAACAGCTTAACACTTTCACTAACCTCAAAATAAATATTTTAGGAGAGCAAAATGAATAGTAGCTTCACTTATTTACACAATTGCGTCGAATTTATAATGAAAGATACAAATGGATTCATATTCAAACTTCTTTTCTCAAATTGACCATACCAGCAGCCTCTTCTCACATATCTATGTGTGTACGTCTGTCTGTCCATCCTTCGTCTATCTGCCTGCCTGCCTGTCTGTCTGTCTGTCTATATATTTCTGTATCTATCTATCTATCTATCTATCTATCTATCTATCTATCTATCTATCTATCTATCTATCTATCTATCTATCTATCTATCTATCTATCTATCTATCTATCTATCTATCTATTTTTTATTTTATTGGGTTATTTTACGACGCTGTATCAACATCTAGGTTATTTAGCGTCTGAATGAAATGAAGGTGATAATGCCGGTGAAATGAGTCCGGGCTCCAGCACCGAAAGTTACCCAGCATTTTCTCGTATTGGGTTGAGGGAAAACCCCGGAAAAAACCTCAACCAGGTAACTTGCCCCGACCGGGATTCGAACCCGGGCCACCTGGTTTCGCGGCCAGACACGCTGACCGTTACTCCACAGGTGTGGACTCTATCTATCTATCTATCTATCTATCTATCTATCTATCTATCTATCTATATATATATATATATATATATATATATATATATATCTGTCTATCTATCTGTCTATCTGTCTGTCTATCTGTCTATCTATCTATCTATCTATCTATCTATCTATCTATCTATCTATCTATCTATCTATCTATCTATCTATCTATCTATCTATCTATCTATCTGTCTGTCTGTCTGTCTATATCTATCTATCTATCTATCTATCTATCTATCTATCTATCTATCTATCTATCTATCTATCTATCTATCTATCTATCTATCTATCTATCTATCTATCTATCTATCTATCTATCTGTCTGTCTGTCTGTCTGTCTGTCTGTCTATGTCTGTCTGTTTGTCTATCTTATCCATCCATTCATCTATCTACATATCTATGTAGCTATCTATGTATCTATCTATATCTATATCTATCTATCTGTCTCTGTCTGTCTGTCTGTCTATCTGGTCCTGTCCTATCCTGTCCTGTCCTGTCTATCTATGTCTATCTATCTTTTCATCTACCTCTCTCTCTACATACAGTAGAACTTCGTTCCGAAGTGACTGGGATTCGAACGTGTTCGGATTATAATTATCCGAAATCTACTGCCCGAAGTGTTATTTTATTTTATAATTCTTTATTGTTCTGTTTAATCTCCTCCTTTCCTATCGACTTACATTGTTATGTGGTGTAGAGGAATCTACACTTGGCATGCTTACATTGCAGAGCCTCTTAGGGCATGTGGTCAGCACGACACAGGGTCACGCTGAAACAGCACAGTACAGCACGTGACAATGGACAAACACCCAGCCCCGTGGATGGAAAATAAATCTCTTCCAATGCTTACGCCGGGAATCGAACCACACACAGCTTGGTTGGGAAGTGAATACGCTGTAGCACAGCCACAATGATTGAATATTTTATAATCCTTCAGTATACCGCCTATTATTTGTTTCTGTTGTAATTTAACATTCTGCGCCTGCTTGGACGGATTACTTGGTTGGGTTTTTCCGAGGTTTTCCCCAACCGCAAGGTGAATGTCAGGTAATCTATGTCGGATCCTCGGCCTCATGTCGCCAAATACTATCTCGCTATCACTAATTCCATCGACGTTAAATAATCTAGTAGATAGTTGACATAAGTAACCAACTAAAAAACATTTCGCAGTGCATATTAATCAATGCTATTAATAATTATATATTTATTTGTTCAAATCCATTTGTAAAAATTTCGATCTAAACTTCATAGAGAGTTTAAATTTATGAGCATTTTTAACGTTTTCCCTTAACCAACTCAAGCAGAATTGCTGAGTAATTTTACGCCTCGTACCTCGGACTCTTTTTAATTTAAACTGATAACATTTAGGTACTGACAAATATTACAGCTTACGTTACTTTCTCTTATATTTACAGCATCGTTTGCCTTTGAAAAAGCTGTTAAAATAATTTAGTAGTATTAGATCAAGAGCAGATGCAGCAGGATGTAGTACCGTGACTTGCATACAGGTGGAATCAATTTGAGACTGCAGAACTCTTAGGGGATGGAGAGGCATTAATCTCGGACTCCGTCGGAACTGAGTGTTATATAGTTGAATTAATAGATGGCACCAAACAATGAGTGAAGATACTTACAGAAATATGATCCTACGAACTCAAGCAATCATACTTACGGAAGAAGTGGTAAGCACAATAAACCCATGGTCCGGTACAAGCCTTCGGGTCCGTCCTTTGTAAGGGAAAAATTAGTCAGGAGTGGTTAGCCAAAATTTCCGCAAAGTTCTTTTTCCTAACGTTAATCGAAACTTCGAACTACTGGAATTGGTACTGGCGAAGTTAAACTGCACTCGTATACCCATTATATCTATACATCCAACTACTTTCCAGCTGCTTAACTATACACTTACTAATCTGTATATAAGAAGAAAAGATCACAAAATAAAATGTATCGCACTGAAAAAATGGTCCCCCGTCATCGTCATCTTTACCCACCACTTTTTTTAGTTGGTTATTTAACGACGCTGTATCAACTACGAGATTATTTAGTGTCGTTGAGATTGGTGATAGCGAGATGGTAGTTGGCGAGATGAGGTCGAGGATTCGCCATAGATTACCTGGCATTCACCTTACGGTTGGGGAAAACCTCGGAAAAACCCAACCAGGTAATCAGCCCAAACGGAGATTGAACTCGCGCCCGAGCGCAACTTCAGACCAGCAGGCAAGCGCCTTAACCGACTGAGCCACCCCGGTGGCGCCCACCACTTGATCTCGACAATATTGCAGTGTGTGTTTCCGGCATTAAAAGTCGTTCGATTAATTTTCTCATCCCCACGACCTGTAAATAGTAATTTTTTTCTCTAAGTGAATACAATATAATTTATACTCATCTTCCTATACTGTAGAAATACCTCGCCTCTGGAATTCGTTACCTAATGACGTCAGGAACTGCCGAACTTTAACACAATTCAAAATTAAATTTGAAAATTTTGTCTTAGTTAATGTTTTTAGGTATTGCTAGAAGTATTGATTTGTGTTTTTTTTCTTTTTCTTTTTTTAATCTAGATTAAAGTTCCAAGTTTCTTGTTTATGTTACTTAATTAGGATACAATTAATTATGATACTTAATCATTCATTTAGAGTTTGTGTAACTGCAACCTGTGTATATTTTTGTGTGGCTTTACTTTGTTTATAGTGTTTTTTTCTCTCTATTTCTTGTGTAGCTTTATTTTGTATATAGTGTATTTTTTCTGTTTATTTCTATTATTGTATATGTGTTCCAGGTGTTGTGGAAGAGAAGGCCTGATGGCCTTAACTACACCAGAATAAATAAATAAATAAATAAATAAGAATCGTCTGTCACACCGAATGGGATGTGCTAATACTATAGTGTGGTGTTCTTACTTTATACCCTAAGGTGCGATGGGAGGGGTGGCCTACACCTCAGACCGTTGGCCAGACGGGAGGGGTGGCTTACACCTTAGACCGTTTGAGGAGGGAATGTGGAGGGGCTGTTGGGGTGGAATAGTACACGGACTTAGAGGGATGGCGGGATTGGCGGGTTGGGGGTTATGTCGGTTCGGAGTGGGTGCGGTCGTTGGGTTACAACTCATCCCAGGGGCGCACAATAGACCTCAGGTCGCGGTGTACAGAGATGTTCCCCTCCTGGCTTCATAGAGAGAGAGAAAAAGTACCCTAAGGTGAAACGTAACCATTTTCTCCCTATTACTACATAATGCTAGTAGATTATAGTGATTTTCTAGTTGTCACGTTGGATTTCTTTTTCCAACTCTGTTTCGAATTTAGGTACTGACAAATATTACAACTGTCAGTTATTTGCATTGACAGCATCGTTTGCCTTTGAAAAAGCTGCCAACGTTCATGAAACTAAAGTTACTAGCAAGTTTTATTCGAAATTTGAACGTAATTAATAATACAGTGTCAATTTTATTAATAAATAAAACAATACACACTTTAAAATGGTATTCGGTTTTCGAGGTTCGTACTTAATCATTCCATGTGGTCGAACAAAATAATTTTTTTAGGTCAGGTCTCATGAGTCATAAAATTGTTTAGTCAAACCAATGAATTTCACGTTGCCAGACAAAATGCATTTTAATATTAGATCAATAATAAATAGATATTATTTTCGTTCATAACATTGTGATTTTCCATGTTGAATCTTTCGTACACTACTTTTAACACTTGAATATAAATAATTGATTAACTGGCGATCTTACTCGTGTTAATTGTGTAAGCCGCACATCCTTACACAAATAACACGAGTAAGATCGCCATTTAATCAATTATTGTGATTTTACCTATTTTGGGGATATCTGGTAACAGATGGCAACATTGAAAAGACGGCCATATTAGCTTTTTAGGGACTGATCTTAACTTGAACCCCACTGTAGCCCACGCAACTCCTTGATGTTGCAGCACACCTCAAAGGTCTGCAACTTGGAGATCCTTTTCCCAAGGATTACCTGCGCATCTGCAATACTTCAAAGGACAGCAAGTCGCGAGCACGCTATGCAACCTCCTTGCCAATATCGACTGCCCGACCAAATGAAGGATTAGTTAGTCCGGGCATCAGTGAATAGGGCCCAGCGTAATAATTCTAAAGTCCCTCCGTGACCACTCCACGAAGGGTTTCTCTATTTTTTGCTGTGATCGCTCTTCCTTGCCGGGGGCTCAGGAAAGGATTTGAAATGACGTCAGGGGTGAGAGAGAGCGTCGCTGACTTTTTGTATGCGAACAAAGTTATCAATGACGGCGCTCGCAAAACAGACTCGGCTAAAACATTGTAACGGAACCTTGTTGAAAATTTGCATTGGCCTCATTACTATGGCAACAATAAAACATAACTCTGTTGCTTCACCTATGGGACGACAGCATTCCCACTTCTTTTATCTAGAATTCTAGATATAGGTATATTAATGTACATTGGTACACATCTGGTGGAAATGGTAACTAATAACTAGGAGATGGGTTTCAGCATATTTGCATGTTTTATTCCTAAGTTGCAAATCATATGTCACAGTTATATAAATACATTTTAACTTATTTGCAATCAAATGTCAAGATTTTATAGCGCATATACAGAATGAATAATAACTATAGGGAGAAACTTCAGGAAATGATTCCTGACTGGAAAAGGAGCAAAACAAGTGCACGTGAACATATGCCCATACGTGCTACATGCCCTGCTCATCTCAAACGTCTGGATTTAATGTTCCTAATTTTGTCAGGTGAAGAATACAATCTTATTCTCAAACGCCCTTAAGGGTTAGGTACAGCTTACAGCAGTAACATTTTTGGAAATATTCAACATTTTTTTCCTCCATTACTGTATCTTGTACAATAATGAAAATTGGTATGTGTAAAACACTGTTCTTACTTGCTTGCTTGCTTGCTTGCTTACTTACTTACTTACTTACTTACTTACTTACTTACTTATTACTTACTTACTTACTTACTTACTTACTTACTTACTTACTTACTTACTTACTTACTTACTTACTTACTTGCTTTTAAGGAACCCGAAGATTCATTGCCGCCCTCACATAAGCCCGCCATTGGTCCCTATCCTGAGCAAGATTAATCCATTCTCTATCATCATATCCCACCTCCCTCAAATCCATTTTAATATTATCCTCCCATCTACGTCTGGGTCTCCCTAAAGGTATGGCCTATGTATATTTAGTAGTTGTCCAAAATAGTGTTTCCATCTGTGCAGGATTGAATGAGCGTCTGCAAGCAAGTCACCATTCTCATCCTTGATCACGTTTACCCTTGCCTGATATCCATTCTTGAATTCCTTTATGCCCTTATATAAATCTCTGATATTTTTATTTTTACTATTTGTTTCTACCTCATTCAGTTTTTCCTTCAAGTAATCTCTCTTTTTATTCCTAAGCGTACGATTTGCTTCCCGCCTTTTATTGAAATAATTATCTCTACTCGCCTCAACTGGATCATGTAAGAATTTCAATTTTGCCTGTTTCCTTCTTTCTACTACCATGCAACAATCTTCATCAAACCACGGTTTCTTTTTCTTAGTTGCATAATGACCTATGCTCTGTTCAGCTGCAATTTTGATAGTATTTCGGGTATTTTCCCACATGCTATTAACATCTAACTCTTCCTCAATTTCGTCGGAACTTGCTAATACGGCAAACCTATTTGAAATTTCGACCTGATAATGTTTGCTTAGTTTCTTCGTCCTTTAATTTCAGAATATTGAATCTTCTAATATTAACTTGTTGCTCTACTCGCTTGGCTACTGATAGTCTTTCTCTTAGTTCCATATGGAAAAAGTATTTTTACGATTTAAAAAAATTATTTATATTTCTTTTTTCAAAATTCATAATGGTGGTAGTTCACTGTGCAATGAAGCTTTTCCCTCATAACTCATAAACTTGTTAGCTGTTTCAAGTTCGCTCTCTTTTATGTTATTGCTGAAACTCATGTTTACAATAACATGCTCCTTCAAATACATTCCTTAATAAACAATATTATTTTTATTTTGTGTTAGAAGAAAATACTGATATTCGAACATTTTTTAATGAATATATTTTTATCAGACAATCTGTCTAAGGTAGAGAAGTGATCTTGCATTATATTGTAGATATGACATGTATAAATATACACAACAAATTTCATCACAGAATGTTGGATAGTTTTTGAGTTACGTGAGTAACGCTTCATCACTGCACAGTGAACTGAATTTTGAAAAACAAAATGTAAATAATTTTATTTTAATCGTAAAAATATTTTTTCATATAGCAGAAGGACAGTGTTTTACACATAATAATTTTTATTGTACAAGGTACAGTAATGGAGGAACAAAATGTTGAACATTTCCAAAATTTTACTCCTGTAAGCTGTACCTAACCCCTTAATCTCTGTTCCTCTCTCAAATTGAGAGTCCAACTTCCACAACCATACAGAACAACCGGTAATATAATATTGTTTTATAAATTCTAACTTTCAGATATTTTGACATCAGACTACATGACAAAAACTTCTCAACCGAATAATAACAGGCATTTCCCATATTTATTCTGTATTTAATTTATTCCCGAATATCGTTTATATCTGTTACTGTTACTTCAAGATATTTGAATTTTTCCACCACTTCGAAGGATAAATTTCCATTTTTTTTTCCATATCGTACAATATTCTGGTTATGAGACATAGGCCTAATCATATACTTTGTCTTATCGGAATTTACTTCCAAACCTATCGCTTTACTTGTTTCAAGTAAAATTTCCCTGTTTTCCCTAATCGTTTGTGGATTTTCTCCTAACATATTCACGTACTAATATTATTACAATATATGAATAGTATATGAATAGTTATTTATGTGAATTTTTCGAGACATACTTCTACATAAACTGTACAATTTAACAAAGATACCTTACTCATGTTTCTGGGGTTTTAATGAATGTGTCTTGTATGCAGTCCATACAGTGAAAGTTCATTTTCTTATTTCAATGTGTAGCTAATTATGCTTATCTTTTGAATAATAGTTCAATAAAGTAAACTGTAAAAGATAGCTTCATTGGCAACATGTTGAACTAGCTGAATCGTTCTGAAACGCGCAAAATTGACATCGAAAAATATGCCAACTTCGTGACACATTAATTTTTTTCTCGCCGGCGAAGTAACGAAGAAAGTACTGTAGTTTGAATACCGTGAGGAACAGTTTTGTCTCTCTCTCAAAGAGACTGAACTATCACATGTACACCGTTATTTGGTGTAGTTAACAGAAGTTGGATACCACTATTGTGGTGTGCGGCGAGTGCATTATTGATAAACTGACGAGGGGAGCACTTCCACAATAATACAGTTAGCGACGGCGTAACATGCAAGTTCCTCTCGAGCCTTACTGTTTCGGCAACTACTCTGACACACTTGTGTTCTGGGTCAGTCTCGACAACACGCTCAGGCGTCATGCCATTTGTTCCTCAAACTTCTCTCAAAAGGACTGACAACCTAATTTAAGCTGCGTAGTGTCCTGTAAATTGTAATCTGTCCAGAATTACGGTACACGCTGCCGACTTACATTTCTTGGAAGAAGTGTGCTTATTTACTTATCACGCACACATTCTGCAGCAACATCCTTTAATTAGCGTATATACCTACAAATATTGAGTCCACATCTGTGGAGTAACGGTCAGCGCGTCTGGCCGCGAAACCAGGTGGCCGGGTTCGAATCCCAGTCGGGGCAAGTTACCTGGTTGAGGTTTTTTCCGGGGTTTTCCCTCAACCCAATACGAGCAAATGCTGGGTAACTTTTGGTGCTGGACCCCGGACTCATTTCACCGGCATTATCACCTTCATTTCATTCAGACGCTAAATAACCTAGCTGTTGATACAGCGTCGTAAAATAACCCTACAAATATTGATTTAGTGATATTCACGCAGAATAGCTGTTTTAACAACCCCAACGAGTAGGATACCTTCTCACCTCCCTTTGTCACCTGAAGGCAAAGATATAGCCAGTCTCAGAAACATTATGAATTTCTTAATCATTAACAACGAATCTAACTAATATAACTCTTCTTGATCCGCTATACTCAGCGCATTTCGAAATGGCGGAGCAAGATCAAGCAATAGACTGCATTTGTTATATGTGCTTACTTCCAATCTTGGACCATTCTCCTCAACTAAAGTCAGCTGGAACAGCCGGGATTACCAGTACTTCAGTTCTCAGCTCAGTTCAGTGTCTCGTGCGTGTTGTACGTTTGCATGTGACCTTGATCCGCCTGTTCGAAATGTGCTAGTACAGTAAATATTTAGTGTCTTACAAGACGAACTACGTAAAAAGTATTTTGAGGATCTAAATGTCGATGCCGAGAATTTATATGAATGAACGTTTTCTGCATTCCTTAGTTTCTCTATTAATCTTTTTATATTCTTTCTCCTGAAATATCGAATAAATGTTGATATTTTAGCCAGAAAATATGAACATGGAATGCTATATTTCTTCTAAAAATGCATTTAGGCCCCTAACTGTTCGTAACTTCTATAAGTATCACGTCTTATTATTAAATCAAAATTACTTCTAGTAATTGCTAATTTCAAATACTGCCGAATGAAAGCGCCATTCATTCACCATAAATATTACTAGTTAGTTCACTCAAATTAACTCATTCATTCGCCTGTTATCTCATTCATTTCGCTGATGAACTCACTCTCACATTCTTCATTCTTTCAGTCGCATTGGGTGGCGCAATCGGTATAGTACTGGCCTTCTGCGCCCGAGGTTGCGGGTTCGATCCCGGCCCAGGTCGATGGTATTTAAGTGTGTCTAAATGCGACAGGTTCATGCCAATAGATTTACTGGTGTGTGAAAAAACTCCTGAGGGACAAAATTCCGGCATACTGACGATGATGATATCCTCGGCAGTTGCGAGCGTCGTTAAATAAAACATAATTTTTAATTTTCATTCTTTCACCTACTTACTCGCTCACAATCTCTCTCATGTGCTCATAATTTCACTAACTCGATGATTCAGTTGCTCAGTCATTCTCGACTTCAATAGTCATACCCTTGACCATTCACTCTCTTAGTCATTAGCAGGGAACGGATTTATATGGACTAAAAATATATGAAATATGTAAATATATATGTAGTTATTTTTACCAAAATATGGAATTAAATATGGATTTTTACCAAAATATGGAATTAAATATGGACTTAAAATTATAAAAAAATGACTATGTACGTTAAATATTGGTACATTTTAATCAAACTAAACAAAAAATATAATGGACGTACCTTATCTTCCAATGTAGTTTCAACAAAACACAATGTTTATTGTCTGTTACCATAACAATAGGTTACAAACATTTCTTTCAAGTGCTGAAAAGTGAATCTTCTTCTATTGTCTCTGAGGATAGATTTATACTGACTAAAAGAGCGTTCGACGTCACAAGAAGTAACTGGTACATAATTCAATTTCACAATGTCTGCTGGGGATAAGTCCAAGTTAATCTTCACTGTTGATTCACCACTCATCACAGCAACAACCTTTTGTAGTTCTTCATATCCAGGGTTTTTTGAAAGTACAGTGTCCACCTTAGCTCTTACTGCATCTGCAACTTTACCTCTACCACGATTCAGTTGTTCCACAGTACTATTTATAATTTCAAAACTTTCAGATAGTGAAAGGTGCCTATTTTGGAGACTTTTGAGCGTTTTTATGATGCATGAAAATGTATGCTGAATGTGAGCTAAGTCATTCTTCACACTTATGTCACAGGTAACTGTTTTCGCAGTATCAATTGAGACTGCATCTTCAGAGTCCAATGCAAGGAGAACATTGTTAATAGAGTCTATATGTTCGGCATAATATTCAACTGCTTCTAGCCATGTACCCCATCTAGTTAAAATTGGCTTTGGTGGCAATGGAATTTCAGGGTACATTTCTTTCAACACGTTAACTCTACTGGGAGCTTTGAGAAATACTTTTTTCACTGATGAAATCAACAAATCTACTTTAGGGAAATTGTCTCTGACCACTTCTGCCACACGATGAAATGCATGCGCCACACAAGTAAAATGAGTCAATTTAGGATATACAACAGATAATGCTTGTCCAGCTTTGACCATATAAGGGGCAGCATCGCTAATAAAGAATAACACATTATCGTACATAATACCCTTTGGCCACAGGATACCCATAGCTTCGTTGAACAGTTTAACTATAGTTTTGTTATTGCACTTTTCTAGAACATCACAATGTAAAAGAATTCGTTCAGAATATTGTTCACTTAACAAACCGATAACTACATTACCAACAAGTCTACCTTCTTTGTCGGGAGTCTCATCAATGGAAACCCAAATTGAACTATCTTTAATTTCATCTCTTATCTTCTGTATTGTCTCATCGTAGATGGATGGAGCATACGTCTTCCTAAGTGTTGACTCATCCGGGATTGTATGTTGAGTATATTTTTCAAGGAATTCCCTGAAGACCTTATTCTTTAGTTTGTAGAGAGGAATATCAGCAGAGATGAGAGAACGGCACAGGTCGATGTTAAACTCAGATCTTACATTCGATGTTGTTGGTTGTGTTAAAAACAATTGTCTCTGCTTGGAATTTAGTTGTTTGTTGGCCTGATGTTTACTAGTTGTAATGTGTTGTTGCACCAGGAACTTTTGTGTAGATGATACTGCACACTGACACAAATTACAAAATAATATTTTATTGTCAGTTGATAAACCATCTTCTTTAAATTCTGAAATGTAACTTGTTAGTTTTGATTTTAAATTGACTGAATGACGTACTTTTGGCATATTTACCGTCTTTATAGTATGATTTACAAAACTGAACCTATGTGTACTCTGACTGGCATTTAACTGTTGAGCTGCACAACTGAAGTCTGTTAAAAATTTTAAATTAAATTAATACAGTTTTGTAACTTACTTTCCCCATTGTTGATAGGACTGCTAATTTTCAAATAACTCTGATGTTAAAGGGATTACTGAACATGTGTTTAAATCTCTATTGTTGAAATGTATTTTTAAAAGTTAATGGAATTTTGTTTTGTTTTATTGTTAAACCTAATATAATATGGACTGTTTTATATGAAATATGGAAAATATATGGAAATTAACGAAAATATGTACTAAACTCTAAAATATGGAAAAATATGGAAAATAAAAGTAGGATTTTTCAACCCTACACATTGTGAAACATAAAGATAATGCAAAATATAAATTATATTAGCTTTATAAGTAAATATGTATTTACATATAAATCCTTTCCCTGGTCATTAGCTTAAAAATTCACTCCCACGCTTATTTATTCACTCGTTAATATATCCATTTGATAAGAATCTCACTCTCATTCACTTCATTTGCTTATGATCTCATTAGCTCACTTATCTCTTCGCTCGTAATCACAACTTCAGACACTTTATTATTCGCTCACAACTCAATTCACTTATTCGTTCGCTCATAATTTATATATTCGCTTACAACTCAACACATTTACTTATTTTCGCGTATAGCTGCCCTTTCTTATCCAGCTATTTCTTCGGTCACAACTCAGTTATTTGGTTCCTCATAACCTCGTTTTCTTACATACACTCTTTTTACTGACTTGCTCACTTATTTGTTCGCGCACATTCTTATTCACTCATTGTTCGCTCATAATCCTACTTTTCCGCTTGCTTAGTCCCTCATTCACACAGCAATGTACTGTACTTGCTCAATCATTCACTCGCCCGTTCACTTAATCATAAATAATTTCACACGGTATCTTATTCACACATTCAATCTCACTTTCTTACTCATTCACTTACTCATAATCTTAATCATTCACCCACTCATAATCTTACTCATTGACTCATTAATTCAATCATAATCTCACACTCGGTCACTTACTCATAATCTCACTAGGTTACTTAATCACTTATTCATAATCTCAATCGGTTATTCGTTCACAAATTCATAATCTCACTCACATTTCATTCACTTACTCATATCCTCACACATTTAATCTCACTCGCTTATTCATTCACTCATTCATAATCTTACCCATAATCATTCACTTGCTCATATCCTCACACAATCAATTTAACTTCCTTACCCATTTACTCATTCATAACCTTACTCATTTACTCATTAACTCAATCATAATCTCACACTGGTTATAATCTCAGTCGGTTATTCTTTCATTTTCTTACAATCTCACACTGTGATTCATTCACTCACTCACAATTTCAGTCTGTTACTAATTCACTTACTCATAATTGCAGATGCTTACTAATTCCTTTACTCATAATTCCATACGGTTACTAATTCACTTACTCGTAATCTCAGTCGGTTACTAATTTCTATTAATTATATTCTCACACGGTTACTCATTCATTCATAATTTCACTCGGTTACTCATTCCTTTATTCATAATCTTACTCAAGATCTTAACTCATTGACTCATTCATTATTTCACTCATTCACTCACTTATGGTCTTACTCGCTTACTCACCTTCTCACTCATAATTTCACTCGATTATTCATTCATTTACTCGTAATTTTAGTCGATTACTCATTCATTTACTCGTAATTTTAGTCGATTACTCATTCGCCTACCTACTTATAATCTCAGTAATTCACTCATTTACTCACTTATAATCTTATCCGTTCTCAAATTTTCTCACTCATAATTTCACTCAAACACTCATTCATTTACTCATAATCTTAGTCGATTACTCATTTGCCAACTTACAATCTCACTAGTTCACTCATTTACTCATTTATGATCTTACTCTTTCACTCATTTTCTCACTCATAATTTCACTCGATCACTCACTCATTACTCATAATCTTAGTCGATTACTCATTCGCCAACTTATAATTTCACTAGTTCACTCATTTACTCACTTATAATCTTACTCGTTCACTCATTTTCTCACTCATAATTTCACTCAAACACTCACTCATTACTCATAAACTTAGTCGAATACTCATTCGCCAACTTACAGTCTCACTAGTTCACTCATTTACTCACTTATAATCTTACTCGTTCACTCATTTTCTCACTCATTCATTTACTCACAATCTTAGGCGATTACTCATTCGCCAACTTACAATCTCACTAGTTAACTCATTTACCGAGTCATAATCTTACTCATTTATTCACTCGTAACCTCATGAAGTCACCAACTCATTTAGTAACTCGTTTACGTATTCACTGATTCATTATCTCACTCGCTCACTCATTCAGTTGCTCAAAGCCTCAAGATTTCGCTCACCTTTTTAATTAAGTGCTCTCTAATTTTCACTTATTCACTCACACTCTCAATCACTCATAATTTCGTTCTAATGTTTATTCACTTGTTCATTCAATCACTCTGTAATATTCCTATACGATCACACCCTTACTTCTACTTGCTTACAATTTCACTCAGTCATATTCTAAGTTGATGCTTCACTCATTCATTTGCTCACTAATCCTCCGACACATTTCTTTGCTTTCCGTAAACTAATCATGCACTTAGGCCTATTTGTTTTTGCTTCCTTGCGTAACATTCTGACATTTTCTCTTTCCATTCTATACACATACTGGTTTATGTTCTTGTTTCTCCGTGCTAGCATCCCGCTGTTTGAAAACACATAAATGATTTATAGGAGCGATACAGAGGCTTACTGTATAGTATAATACACATGCACCATTAAACCTTATTACGGAAAGACCATACAGCATTTCACATTAATACCAAAACCATTTCCACTTGACACCGCAACGAGAGAAAGACAGCCGTTTACATGAAAAATGTGATATTTATTCACATGACTTTTTCATACTGATTGCAGAAATATATTGTTGTGCTTCGTAATATTTGAAATGCATGCTAGCTGACTAATCTATAGGCAATTAATTTCACTAATACAACAAATACATAACAACCCAGTGGCTGCGTCCAGTATCACACTGAGAGATGTCCTTTTATTTGCGTTATAAATTATTATTCGAGTGTTTTATGCATTTCTATTGATAATATTAGTTTACACTCCAATTAAATATGAAATATGTTCTGTGTGTTACAGGAAGTAGACCTAAATAAATAGAGCACTTAGATTTGATATAATTTGTAATCTAAATTTTTGTTTTCAAGTAAAATTAGAAGTTTTAGAGCCATATATAATGAGTCTTTAGTAGCTTTACAAATTTTAATATTAATAAAACAACATTCTAATTTGTGCAATTGGTTGCAGTTCTGTTCAATACATCAACGTGAAGGGAAAATAATGAAGTCTTGTTTCCGATTGTATGTAGTATCTCCCCTTACCGCTTGAATTGCCATTTCAGCTGAATCGAAAAAGGTGGCTCTTGTAGTTTCAGGACGAGTTCAGTTAGTGTTTTGTTTCACAAAACAAATTGTCACAAAATTGCAAATAAATGTGTATATTGTATACGAAAATAACTATACATCTTAATTACACAACTTTTAACACTATATGACTTCGGAATACGTATTATGTGTCTTTCACGTGTTCAATTTTATATTATCTTGTTAACATGTTTCGGCCTGTTATTGGTCTTCTTCAGAACTGGTTGTTGCTGGTCTTGGCGTCTTTGTTTTGTTTCCTGTGGGGGTGTGTTTGTGTAGTGTATTGTGGAGTCAAAGAGTGTGTGTGTTCTGAAATTGAGTTGTGTGTTGAGAATTTCACTCACAAAAACACACCCAAATGAAATTCTCAACACACAGCTCAATTTCAGAATACACACACTCTTTGACTCCACATTACAATACATAAACACACCCCCACAGGAAACAAAACAAAAGGCGCCAAGACCAGCAACAACCAGTTCTGAAGATGACCAATAGCAGGCGAAACATGTTAACAAAGTAATATAAAATTTAACACGTGAAAGACACATAATACGTTTTCCGAATATTACTACTTTTAAAATAGAAAAAAAAACATTCCTGTAACTTTATCTCTGTCATCTTGTGAGAGTAACACTACCTTTTTCTTAGTCGATTATTTAAGGACGTTGTTTTGTTTTTTGTTTTTTACCTTGGGGATTTAGTGAGGTGAATTTTTAAAGGCAGGCAGAGTAACTATCTCATGCCCCCATGTTTTAGATTGCTACCAGTGCACTTCATTAGAACCAGGTACCCAGCTTCGAAGCCGTTAGCCCTGTGAACTTACAATATATTTATGTTCCCCTATTATCATAATTCAGGGTTGTTATCTAAGAAATTAGCAAGTTCTTTGTGATAGTAGAAGAGAAAGAGTGGGGGAAGGGAAGTGGTCCGTGGCCCATTTCTTTTAGGGCTCATCCCGACATTTGTCTATTGCTCAAGGGAAACCACGGAAAAACCTAGAGCAGGATGAGATGTCGTGCTGACGACAAGCCAATTGGCTATAGTGTGGTCGGAATATGTTCAGGTGGGAGGTTGTCATTTAATCATAATTTGAAGTACAAGTACATTAAAATACATATTGATTTGTTACAAAGAATTCAAGGCATCTATGCAGCATCAACTATTAAGCTATTTAATTTCGATGAAATGGTGATAGCTATTTGGTATTTTGCAAGAGAAAGTAAAGAATTCGCCGTGCAATTACCGGACATTCGCCTTATAATTGGAAAAAATCTCGTAAAAACTCAACTAGATAATCAGTCAAGTGGGAATCCAACCCATAACCGGACGTAATTCTTGATCAGCAGGAAAACTCGGTACTGTCAGAACTATGTCGGTAGCTTATTCTGTATTCCAAATCGATAACTTTTCGTGTCATTAGCAAGCGGACAATGTTCTTCTTTAGTATTTAGTTAAGAAATGTATTTGTATCTGAGTGCCAGTATTTCTTCCTTTAATTAAAACACGCACCATCAAGAGCTCTGTTAATGGGTTCATGTCGAAATTCTCCACAAACTAGGCACACAGCTATATATCCACAGTAGATAGCATATATAAAAAATGATCTGCCCTAACTACTATACGGATGTGAGAATATTTGAAACAATAGCGAAGCAGTAGTTGAGGTTTCATCCTCCGTGAATTCCTACCCTGTTACGAGATGAAGCAATGCCGCCCACACGAAACACTGCGCTACATCAGTAAGTACTATCTGTTCAAGGTTGGGGGATACTCAGTTCTTGGATAATCATTTATCCAAGCTTCAGTTCCGCAAGCTTAAGTTTAGCATGGACGGTTATTTGTCCATCTACTGTGGAGAACTCTGCGCACACTTTGAGGGGAAATTTTGACATCAGCTCATTAACAGTTGTTCTAGAAGCTTACTCCGCACTCGTGAAAGCTTTCATTTTAGGTCCCGCTGTAGTAGCACTCCAACTGCCGTCGATTCGACTATTTAAATCCGTAAAGAACAGCTTGATTATTATTAATCCTCCACGTTGGGGTAACAGAGATTTTCAGCTCTGTGTCATGCTAATCATATGACGGAGTCCTATTACTGGTAAATATCTACCATTGCTTCATAATCCTCCCAAAAATGAGGAAAGACCGTGCCAAAGAATTTAATCTTCTAGGGTAGACAATTATTTATTATTAATATTCTTTTATTATTATTATTATTATTATTATTATTATTATTATTATTATTATTATTATGATATTGTTATTATTATATTATTCTATTTGTATTTATTATAGTATTATTATTTACTAACTTACTTACTCATCATCATCTTATTTTAGATCTCACCGCGTAAAGATCTGGAGCTACATTCGAGAATAAGTTCGATTTACGCTTAGGCTGATGTCTGGTTGGACTTCTTTCTGCATATGTCATTAAAGAATAATAATAATAGCAATAATAATAATAATAATAATAATAATAATAATAACAACAACAACAATAAGGGTTCCTACTATATGGCGAATGTCAGATACTTCTATTGCAAATCCTCGGCCTCATCTCGTCAAATGCTATCTCACTGTCACCAAGGACAAGGAATGAAAGGTTCTTCGCTCACTCGGAAGCAAACATTCTCATGGGGGCAGATAAAAAAAAAGTTATTTTTTTCTTCCACCATGTTAATAATGTCAAAAACAGGTGCTTGTACAAATTTTGGCCACTGAGCTCAATTACGAGGGCCGTAAAAAATAAGTTTCCTTTGTCAGTTTACAGAAATAAAACACAATTACATGAAAAGATTCATTGCAACAGTTACAGCAATTGTTGAGCTATTTGCAACATATTCCCCACCGGAATTCAGACATTTGTAATACCATGGGATCAATTTTTGTATCCCTATGTCGTAGAAGTCTGCCGCCTGGGATCGGAACTAGTGTGTGACAGCCGTCTGCACCTCTCTGTTGATCTCATGGGATGACAAATTTCTCATTTTCAATGTGGAATATGTTGAAAAATAACTCAGCAATTTTTGTACGAGGCGCATCCAGAAAGTAAGTTTCCCTATTTTTTTTAAGAACACAAACTTTCAGGAAAGCATTTATTGGCAACAGGTACAGCAATGTTTCATCTATTTTTCAACATAGCCACCATCAGAATTGAGACACTTGTATCGTGGGATCAACTTTTGTATCCCTCTGTCGTAGAACTCTGCCGCCTGTGAATGGAACCAGCGTGTGACAGACGTCTTCAGCTCTTCGTCGTTGCCAAAACGCTCACCGGAGGACAGGAATTTCTTAAGGTGCAAGAAAACGTGAAAATCGCTGGGAGCAAGATGAGGACTATAGGGTGGAGGTGAAACAACTCCCAGCCAAATTCCGTCAAAACAGCTGCTGTGCGCAGAGCCGTATGTGGACGAGCATTGTCATGGAAGAGCACAACACCTGCAGTAAGCATTCCACGCCTCTTGTTTTGAATGGCACGTCGCAATTTTCGCAATGTTTCACAGTAACGGTCAGCGTTCACTGTTTCACCTCTTGGAAGGAAGTCAATGAGCAGAATGCCCTTTCTGTTCCAGAACACCGTGCACATCGCTTTCCGTACCGACAGCGTCTGTTTGAATTTCGTCCTAACAGGAGATCCACTATGCCGCCAATGCATTGACTGCTGCTTGGTTTCCGGGGTGAAGTGCGAAATCCAAGTCTCATCGCCCGTGAAGATCCTGTCGAGGAACTCGTCGCCGTCATCGTGATACCGTTGCAGAAATGTCAGTGCTGCTCCTAAACGTTGCATTTTGTGTTCGGGTGTCAGGTTTTTCGGCACCCACCTGGCACACACTTTTTTGAACAGCAGGTGCTTAGTGACAATCTCATGCAACAAGGATCGCGATATTTGCGGAAAATGGCTGCTCAGCTCCGTAATCGTGAAGCGACGGTTCTCCATGATGCACTGCCGCACCAGCTCAACACGATCATCATTGATGAGGGACGGTCGCCCACTGCGCTCTTCATCATGGACACTTTGACGACCTTCGGAAAACTGCCTACACTAGCGACGCACCATCTCCTTACTCATGATGTTCGGCCCATAGACCCGACAGAGCTGCCGATGAATTTCAATTGGCGCAATGCTTTGTGCATTAAAGAACTTTATCACCGACCGAACCTCGCAGGCGGCGGGAGAAGGAATAAGAGCTTCCATTTCGGACCACTGCTGCCACGCTACTGGCACCAGGCGGGACCTGTCCGGCTGGCATATGATTGATACGTCATAGATCTGTTACGCATGCGCAATTGACACGGCTAATTACGTTTACTTTTGAATGGGAAAAAATCGAGAAACTTACTTTCTGGATGCGCCTAGTATGTATCTGTTCCAATAAATTTTTCCAATGAAACTGTGTTTTCTTTCAGTAAACGGTCCCAGGGAAATATTTTTACGCCCTCGTAAATGTGCTCGAGTGGCCAACATTTGTATAAGCACTTGTTTTGATATTATTAACATGGTGGAAGAAGAAAAAAATAACTTCATCTGCCCCATGAGAATGTTTGCTTGTCAGTCGGAGCCATCATAACATTTTCAGGGACTGTATTATATAATTATATCGACTAAATGCAGATTAAAGGTACACACATTATAGCCTACTTATGAGGAATAAGAATTATTATTATTATTATTATTATTATTATTATTATTATCATTATCATCATCATCAACAATAATAATAAATTATGCGACATACGCTGCTGATTTCCGGTGTTTTAAAAGCTTACAATACCCCTGTAGCTCACGGTTTGTACTTCCATAATAACTCTTTGATCTTTATTAATGTTTACTTCTAACAAAAACTATCAGAAAAACAAGAAATATAAAAAGCCGCAGGCACAAAATGAGAGGGGAATTCTTCATGTAGAGAGTAGGCAGCGAGTGGGCGGAACTGGTGATCGGCTTCTGACCTGACTTGTCGGTCCCGGATCACGAGGTAGCCTTTGAAGTATTATACATTATTGCCAGTACCTGCAACGGTATTTCACAAATATGTAATAAGCTAGTTTTATTACGACAATTTTATGCCCCAAATCCGAAACAAATGCTGCATTTTCATTGTTCATGGTGAATGGTAAAGTAGTGGTTATTACAGTATGTTCTATCGTTACAGCATTTGTACTACGTACATCGCAACATAACTGAATATAGTAACTCACTAATAATAATAATAATAATAATAATAATAATAATAATAATAATAATAATAATAATAATATTCTTTGTTCCACATTATTTATTAATATATAAAATATTTAGTTCATGTACAATATTTTCTCTTTATTTATTTATTTATTTATTTATTTATTTATTTATTTGTTTATTCATTTATTTATTTACTTATTCATTCATTTATTCATTTATTCATTTATTTATTTACTCTATTTATTTATTTATTCGTTTTTTATTTTATTTTACTCTTCTTTTATAAATCTTCTTTATTACCATATTATTTTCGAGCTTAATAGTCTATTTTCTAATTCAATATATTTATTTATGAATCCTGCTGAATTGATTAATGGAGAAATTATTTTGTTTGTTTTTCTTGGTTTACCATTTATTTATTTATTTATTTATTTATTTATTTATTTATTTATTTATTTATTTATTTATTTATTTATTTATTTATTTATTTATTTATTTATTTATTTATTTATTTATTTTGTTTTGTTTTGCTTTGCTTTGCTTTGCTTTGCTTTGCTTTGCTTTGCTTTGCTTTGTTTATTCTTTTATAAATCTGCATTATTACCATATCATTTTCGAGCTTAATAGTCTATTTTCTAATTCAATACCGGTGTATTTATTTATGAATCTTGCTGATTAATGAATAATTTCTGCATTATTTTATAATGTATTAATTCATATTTTCATATTTTACTTTCTTTTATGTCTTTTGTTGGTAATTCATTTGCCAGGTAACAAACAGGATTCATGAGGATTTACCGTCACTTATGGAGCATATTTCCGAAGACATTCTGAGCAAAAAATGCCATAATATAAACATATGTCCTAATCTCAATATTTTCAGAGTTACACTAATTTGAAGTTTTTTTTGTAAAATACCATTATGCTTTAGTTTTAAGGGTAAAAAAAATATTACAGATAAAGAACGAACTATTCAGGAGTATCATTTCTTTAATTAGGTAGTATTCGATTTTTAAGTACAATATTACATTTTTCTTACACATTTATCACAATTGTTACAAATCACGCCACTCTTGTAAATTCTTTAAGACTGTATATTAGAATGCATAATTAAACTGTAAAGAATCAAGTTCAAAAAGTTGTATGATTTGTAACAATTTTTGTGATAATTGCGTAAGAATGATGTAATTTTTAGTTAAAAATTGAAAAACAAAACTTGTATATAGCAATTAACAACACATTTTTAGCCTCAGAACACTAGCTAATTAAAGAAATAATACTTTTGAATAGTTCATTCTCTATTTATAATATTCTTTTACTCTTAAAGATATTTTCCTAACAACTTCAAACTACCGTAACGCTGAAAATATTGAGAACAGGACATATGAGTATATCACATTTTTTGCTCCAGAATGTCTTCGAAAGTAAGCTCCGTAAAGGCGGTAAATCCTCGTGAATCACCCTGTATAAAGCTGCTCCAAGACCTTGCAGAGCAGTATGTAGAAAAGTAAGGATAGAGCTTAAGAGGATGTTCCAGGACATTCTTTATCTAATAAATATTTCCACCATTTTCGTGCAAAGGAATTTTTCAAATTCTCAAACTCAAGCAGGCCTAAAGTTACAGTATAATTGTCATCTCAATAAGCACACTACAGGAATGTACAATGAAGAACACATATTTGAAAGTTCTGGCTTTGTGGAAGTAATGACCGCCCACATTGCAGGATGCAGAAGAATGCTAATTTTCTAAAAATAAAAAATAAAAATAATAAACCTTGTTGTCGGCCTGTTTGGCGAGTTGGTATAGCGCTGGTCTTCTATGCCCAAGGTTGCGGGTTCGATCCCGGGCCAGGTCGATGGCATTTAAGTGTGCTTAAATGCGACAGGCTCATGTCAGTAGATTTACTGGCATATAAAAGAACTCCTGTGGGACAAAATTCCGGCACATCCAGCGACGCTGATATAACCTCTGCAGTTGCGAGCGTCGTTAAATAAAACATAACTTTTAACTTTAAACCTTGTTAGAAACTATTCACAGTAATCCACAAAAAATCGTCTGAAATTTACTGAAGAAGTAGAATTTTCCAAAAGTTGGTGAATGATTATTTCATTCATATGACCTGTCCGACAGTATCGTACAGTTTTTCTCAAACATTTCGTTTCTGCTGATTACTAGTGATGGAATATGAATCAATTCAATCCCTATAAACGATAAAGAAAATACAGTTATCTTGACTGCATGATATAATGGTGAAAGGAACAGAGTAATTAACATAGTTTCTTTGCTTTCTCAAATTTGGAAAGTAGGTAAGTGATTGTCGTTGTTCTTCTGTCGCATCCGCGTACGAAAAACAAATTCTGGTTTTTAACTGTAACAACTTCAATGACATTATAATCTTAGTACGTTAAATTTACAACAAAAACGAGTAATTAAAATTTGTTTGAAGAAACGTTTTGATTATCCAACTAAATTAATTTATTCTGAATTTAATGTTTTTAATATTGATCAAATTTATAAATATACTCTGTTAAAATTTTATCATCAAAATTATAATATGTTTATACTGCAGACACACATAATCATGACACAAGAAGAAATAATAATTCAACATTAGTAGAACCTAAATGTTTCACATCTGCTGGTCTAAAGCATAGCATTAGTTCTGTAGCTAAATTACATACAGAATTTCTAACATGTTACCCACTAACATATAGGCCTAACAAGAAAATTAGAAACGTGTTAATGTCCTCAATTTGATCAAATAAATTTATAGCCTATATGTATGAATTAATCGGCCTATATTCTATTTGTATTCTATAATTTCGGAATATGTATATATTTTTGATCAATTGAGCAGACATTGTAGCCATCGATCGCCGGAATCAAAGAAGCCTCATTCTTGACCCCACTGTCCGTTTCGAGAAGGATGATCAACAGGCCAACAACGTTGACAATGAAAAGAAGTCTATTTACAATCCATGTATTCCTCACTTCAGTGAGAGATACAAAATGAATATTAATATACGGGAAGTGAAAGGGCTTCTTTTTGGCGCTAGGGGAACTTCATTTAAGTTAACCAAAACCATTCTCCTTTCTATTAAATTTTCTAATGAGGACATTAACAAAATTTGTCTAATGGTATTGAGAGATTCATTATCCATTTTACACAGTCACTTGTATAATAGTATGTATTTTTTTTTCACTTCATCTCATTACTCTTCAATGTCTTTTCATCTCGTGTTTCTCCGAACTCAAATTGTACTTCATTTTTAAATTTATCATTGTTCCGTATTCTCTCCGCAATCATATTGTATTTTTCATTTAACCTCTGCTTTGTATTCTGGATCCTAGTGGTCAGCCGTAGATATCGGCCAGATGTCCCAAATTGTGGAAATTGTTGTTGTCTCTATGTTAATATTATATTATGTAATTTCATTGTAGCTGTAATTATATTTTTAGTTGTTATTTTATTTTATTTATATAGCCTATTCATCTTATATTAATAATATATCTTAACTGCGACCGAACACGAGCGCTGCTCATTCAGTCCTCAAATTTTATCCTCTTTTTACATTTATGTATTATTTTATTTCCATTTCTCTTGTTGTAACTATATTATAGAAGTCCTGTAATTAAAAAATATTAGGTAATTGCATTGCGCCTATAATGTGACATTGTAATCCATAGCCGAATACTGACGCAACTATTTGGTTGCCAAGAGTACATAATAAATGCACATTTTGCGTTTTATAAAGTTGTGTACTACATTCTGGCTATCCCCTGTTGTAACGGCTATATCATTCTTTCACATACAGTGTTATTCGTTAATCCTTTGCGACACAAAATTCTGAATCTTACGCCAATGTTTGAGCACACGCACAAATAACTCTATTCATTTCAATCGAACATTCACTCGTGCATTCAAATCCTTGTCTTTCAGCTTCACTGGTCGTTTCGCCAGAACGCTTTTATTTGTCCTCGTCTGGCAATCTACTTCTGGCCATGTCAATAATTCAAAATACATTTCGGTCGTGAAACACTTCCTGTGTTCAGCCTTGTTTTGGAGAATTGTTCTTTTTTTATTCAAAGACTTTTATAACTGCGTCCGAGTTCGAAAGATTTAAATAAGTAAGAGAACGGAAAGAGAGAATAAAAAAGAAAATAAGAATGAATGAAGAGGGAGAGATATCAATGGAATTAAAAATAAAGTGTGTGAAAGAGGAAAATGAGTAAATGAGAGAATCAAAGAGAAGGAAAGAAAGAAGTCGACGTAACAAGGAAAAAAGATTTCAACGAAAGGAGGAAAGAAGAAAGTCAACGAAACGAGAAATGAAGCAAATAAAACTAATTAACGAAAGAAAGGTGACAATAAACGAAAGAAGGAGGGAAAGAAGACAATAAAAAATGAAAGAAGAAGACAATCAACAAATAAAAGAAAAAAAGAAAGCACTCAACAAAAGAAGGAAAGAAGGAAGACAGCAAATAAAAGAAGGAATGAAAAAAGACAACCAATAAAAGAAAGAAAGAAAGAAGACAACCAACAAAAGAAAGAAAGAAGACAACCAACAAAAGAAGGAAAGAAAGAAGACAATCAACAAAGGAAGGAAAGAAAGAAGACAGCCAACAAAAGAAGGAAAGAAAGAAGACAGCCAACAAAAGAAGGAAAGAAAGAAGACAGCCAACAAAAGAAGGAAAGAAATAAGACAACCAACAAAAGAAGGAAAGAAAGAAGACAGCCAACAAGAGAAGGAAAGAAAGAAGACAGCCAACAAAAGAAGGAAAGAAAGAAGACAACCAACAAAAGAAGGAAAGAAAGAAGACAGCCAACAAGAGAAGGAAAGAAAGAAGACAGCCAACAAGAGAAGGAAAGAAAGAAGACAACCAACAAAAGAAGAAAAGAAAGAAGACAGCCAACAAGAGAAGGAATGAAAGAAGACAGCCAACAAGAGAAGGAAAGAAAGAAGACAGCCAACAAGAGAAGGAAAGAAAGAAGACGGCCAACAAAAGAAGGAAAGAAAGAAGACAGCCACCAAAAGAAGGAAAGAAAGAAGACAGCCACCAAAAGAAGGAAAGAAAGAAGACAACCAACAAAAGAAGGAAAGAAAGAAGACAACCAACAAAAGAAGGAAAGAAAGAAGACAACCAACAAAAGAAGGAAAGAAAGAAGACAGCCAACAAAAGAAGGAAAGAAAGAAGACCGCCAACAAAAGAAGGAAAGAAAGAAGACAGCCAACAAGAGAAGGAAAGAAAGAAGACAGCCAACAAGAGAAGGAAAGAAAGAAGACAGCCAACAAAAGAAGGAAAGAAAGAAGACAGCCACCAAAAGAAGGAAAGAAAGAAGACAACCAACAAAAGAAGGAAAGAAAGAAGACAACCAACAAAAGAAGGAAAGAAAGAAGACAGCCAACAAAAGAAGGAAAGAAAGAAGATAACCAACAAAAGAAGGAAAGAAAGAAGACAGCCAACAAAAGAAGTAAAGAAAGAAGATGACCAACAAAAGAAGGAAATAAAGAAGACAACCAACAAAAGAAGGAAAGAAAGAAGGCAACCAATAAAAGAAGGAAAGAAAGAAGAAAACCAATAAAAGAAGGAAAGAAAGAATACAACCAATAAAAGAAGGAAAGCAAGAAGACAACAAACAAAGGAAGGAAAAAATGAGACAACGAACAAATGAAGGAAAAAAGAAGACAACGAACAAATGAAGGAAAAAAGAAGACAACGAACAAAAGAAGGAAAAAAGAAGACAATAAAAAATGGAAAGAAAGAACACAGTCAATAAAAGAAGGAAAGAAAGAAGACAACCAATAAAAGAAGGAAAGAAAGAAGCAACAGAATAAGGAAAGAACGAAGACAACCAACAAAGGAAGGAAAAAAAGAAGGCAACCCACAAAAGAAGGAAAAAAATAAGACAACGAACAAAAAAGGAAAAAAATCAACAAAAAAATTGAAAGAAAGAAGACAACCAATAAAAGCAGGAAAGAAAGAAGACAACCAACAAAGGATGAAAAAAAGAAGACAACCAGCAAAAGAAAGAAAGAAAGAATACAAACAATAAAAGAAGGAAAGAAAGAAGACAACCAACAAAAGAAGTAAAAAATAAGACAACCAACAAAAGAAGGAAAAAAAAAGACAATAAACCAAAGATGGAAAGAAAGAACACAGTCCAAAAAAAAAAAAAAAAAACCATACATGCGAAATTTGATCATGGAAAGCTAATAGTTGCATATTAGGTGGCTCAGACTTTAGACTCGTTTGTCTGATGATCCGAAGCTGGTCTATGGCGTGGGTTCGATTCTCTCTTTGGCTAATTATCTGAATGGGTTTTTTCCCCGACGGTTTCCAAACACTAAGGCGAATGTCAGGTGAGTTCTCGGCATCAATTCGCAAAATAGCATCTCGTTTTCACCATCACCATCTACACTGTTTAAACTAGTATTCGTTAAATAACATACTAAAAATTAAATGCACATGTTCACAAGAAAACTGTTAATGAACTCAAATCCAAACCTGTCCTCAAACTGCGAACATAGATATGAACAGCAGACAAACAAATATAAAATATTACACACAAAATAGAATATAATGTCTTATTTCTGCTGTCAGATTAAAGCCTAAGTAAAATATCGAAAAATTGAGTATTTCCGGTCTTTCGTAGTGCAGTGTTGGCATAATATATTGCATGCACGATTTTGCCTCGTGACACGTTAGGAATTCATGGAACAATGTAACTTAATTACTTTTTCCAAGTACTTACTATTGCTTTTTAATGCAACATTCCAAGTAAGTTTTCGTACTCTTGCAGTTAGTATGGCAGCTAATTTTTATGTATGTCTATCTAGAAAAGAGAGAGAGAGTGTGTGTGTGTGTGTGTGCGTGCGTGCGTGCGGGCGTGCGTGCGTGCGTGCGTGCGGGCGGGCGCGCGCGCGCGCGCTTCGAAATGATCTCATTATCAGTTCATTGTCTATGAGATTTTAACACGAAAAGTGATAACATCAATAAAATACTGGACGTTAAATCTTTTGAAAAATTGAGCAAGCCATCTTCCTTATATGATGAAGGATGGGTGAAGCAGAGAAAAATTCTCTCCGGCACCGGAATTCGAACCCGGGTTTTCAGCTCTACATGCAGACGCCTTATCCACTAAGCCACATCGGGTTTCATTTCCGATGCCGGATTGAATCCTCTCAGTTTAAGCTCCGCCTCTTAGTTTCCCTTCAGTGGCCAACCCTCATGCATTGTGTCATAGATGTGTGACAGTGGCACAATGTCCAACACACTAATGTGCATTATGAGTGACTAAGTGGCCGGGATCCGACGAAATGAGCGCCGTCTTAAACCACTAACAATAAGTATCGAAGTACATATGATATTTCCGTGCAGAAATTCTGCGTTATCTTATGATGAAGAATCGGTGGAGCTAAGAAAAATTCTCTCCGGCACCGGGATTCGAATCCGGATTTTCAGCTCTGCGTGCTGACGCTCTATCCACTAAGCCACACCGGATTCCAATTCCGATGCCGGATTGAATGATTCCACTGATCCTTTATCATATGATAACGCATAATTCCTGCACGAAAATATCATATGTACTTCGGTACATCGCTATACATCTTTCTTATGTTTGAAGCCACTGTGACCGAATTAGAAGTCATTACAATATTAAACCACACTCGCATACTCGCATAAAAGACTCGGAAACTAAAAAGAAATATATAAATAGATTCCATGTCGCAATTCTTACAACCACATCTTCAATCATCCGACTAGACTGCAGTAACATCATCACATCTCTTCCCTCACAGGATAAATAAACTACTTGAATATAAGGAGATATAATATACTGATATACTGATAATTAGGGGTGGATTTTAGCATATTTTGCACGTTTTATTCCTTACTTGCAAATCATATGCTGCCGTTTCAAGTTATTTACAACCAAAAGTGAAGATTTTATAGTTTATATACATATATATCATTCATTCATTTCGTAAATAGGCCCTGAAAGGCTTTACACTTTTGGCTTCTTTCTCCTCAGTTGGACTTGGTGAAACAAACAGAGGAAGGCGACGTAAGCAACTACCAGGCAAATGGCGAGTTCGACCTGGTCAGTTTCGACGCGATCCGTCACGTCGAGTTCTACTCGTGCTGTCCGGAGCCTTACCCCGACATCACGTACGTGATTCGACTCCGGAGGCGACCCATGTTCTACGTCTTCAACCTCATCCTGCCCTGCATCCTCATCAACGGCATTGGTAAGCAGCTTCCATTGTGATATGGCATTCAACTGGATTTACATTTGAATTCACTGCAGGAATCTAATGTAACGCTGGTAGAGCGGGTTGCATCTCGGACGGAGAAAACGATTTTTTTTCTTTTCCGCCGTAAATCTGAATTCAGTCAAGTTGCTGACTTATCAAATAGAGCTAGAGCAGTCTTCCGACGGCTTTTCACCAAAAGGAACATGCGTTCGATTCCCAGTCGGTGTTTTAAGATTAAAAATAAAAAATTCGGTATCATGTACAGTAAATGACACATATGTTCTCATTGCGTGTTCTATGCATGCCGCAAAAACTCAGTTCTTTTTTTCAATGATGATGGATTAGTGGAACAGAGAAGAATTCTCTCCGACACCGGGATTTGAACCCGGGTTTTCAGCTCTACGTGCTGACGCTCTATCCACTAAGCCACACCGGATTTCCATCGCGATGTCGGATTGAATCCTCTCAGTTTAAATTCCAACTCTTGGGTTCCCTCTAGTGGTCTACCCTCATGCAGTGCGTCATAGATGTATGACAATGGCACAATGTCCACACATGTGCAGAGGTGCACTCGTTATGAGTGACTAAGTGGCCGGGATACGACGGAGTAAGCGCCGTCTTAAATCACTAAGTGATTATTATTCGCATATCATATATTATTACGATGTACCGAAGTACATATGATATTTCCGTGCAGAAATTCTGCATCATCATATGATGATGAATGAGTGGAACAGAGAAAAATTCTCTCCGGCACCGGGATTTGAACCCGGGTTTTCAGCCAAGGAACCCAAGCGGTGGAACTTAAACTGAAAGGTTTCAATCCGATATCGGGATGGGAATCCGGTGTGGCTTAGTGGATAGAGCGTCAGTACATAGAACTGAAAACCTGGGTTCGAATCCCGGTGCCGGAGAGAATTTTTCTCTGTGCCACTCTTCCATCGTCATATGATGATGCAGAATTTCTGCACGGAAATATCGTATGTACTTCGGTACATTGTAATAATATATTTTTTTCAAGTTGTCAATGTTATTTCTGTTACAGATTATTTTTAGAATTGATATTTATAAAACATACGAAAATATAGATTACTTTTAGAACTGTTGTTTATACAACGTACGAAATTTAAGACATTTACTGTGCACCCAAATATTAATACATACGAGTAGCCTCTAAGTTCTATATTGCACAGAAAATAAATTTTTGTAATCAGAAAAGGTTAGAAATCTGACTTAAATTATAAATTGCATGCATTATGTGACTATAAATTATATTCCGTAAATTCCCATGATACAGTTCGTTATACAGGGTGGCAATGAAATAATCATACAGATTGAAAGGACAATAGAGTACATTTAAATGAATAGAAAACATACATTACATTTTGCACGGTTAATTAGAAAACTGACTTGGAAGTTTCAGCAGTCTGGCAACGTAGCCGCTAACACACTGCTCTTTCTTCTCGTAATACAGATGTAAGAGATCAACGAACTCAGGTCTGCCTGCTTAGTGAACTACCTTCAGTCTCCCTTTCTGGCTACAATGTTGCAAGCTGGTCGCATGGTCAGTGACTTCAAAGTAGTGGTTTATATTAAATTTACACAACCACTGCCTACGAAATTGAAATACGACCGAGAAATAAATTATCCCTTATTAGAATTTCCATCGGTATGAACAAAAGTCACGATCCTAATCGCAATAGTTGCCGAATGAAAGGGTGTTAAACATTTGGGAAAAACTTTTTTTTTCTGCGAAAACTAACTTTTCGCCAATATGTTACAACGCTTTTTTTCTTGCATACGAGATGCGCTTTCGTTCTGAAAACCTGTACATATATAGATCTGACCTCCTTTAATGAGAAGCCATCAGCTAAGCCACGACTAGTCCACTTCAGAAATGTACTTAACAGAAATTATTTACGTAATATATTGCGACAGTCTCTGATCACGTGTATAATCTACTCCATTGGGTCTGAAAGCTAAAACTAAATAATGTAGTACTACTCAATTTTCTAAGACTCTCTTCTTAAGCGAATTACAACATGGACGAATATTAATGGAAAAAGAACAGAAGTTAATCTCGTATTTTCATCCTACTTTAAATCTGACTAACGAAGCGTCCTCTTTTTTTTGTCATGCAGGTAATATAATACTCAATGTGAACCTGTATTAGCGGCATTCATTAGTAGATTTATTTTCGAAACATAATATTGTCATGGATACGGTATTGATTGTTTTTTTTCTGAATAGATAACATAAAATTTCAGATGGCGTATTTTTTCTGTGACTCTTCACAATATATGTTTCACCTAACGTTAAAACTGAAAACAGACCCATTTATATCCATTTTTGTTATAAAAATGTTACGGTCAATGTATAGCCTATTTCTAGTAATACTTCTTTCAACCAAGACCTGTATGGACAGCTTATGTAAAAAAGAAATTGGTAAAAAAATTAATACCTCAGAGTGATAACACAGTCTAGTACAGACGTCTCCAAAAGCGTACTCGCGAGTAAGCCCCTGAACGGAACCGAAGCCATTATGTAATGAGCGCGCTCCGCCTCACCCATCTCCACCTGTACTGTACTCAATGTTTATGCGCAAACGAAAGCAGTGGTGGATTGCCATTATCATTGTGTTGGTTGGCGTGTTCCACCTTTTCACAATGTCTTCTAATCATGGACGTAGTACATTCAAGGATGAATAGGAAGAGAAATTTTTTGTGTTAGTGGGGAGAATGTGAAATGCTTAATTTGTTTGAAAATGCTTAAGGGTGTGTTAAAATTCAACATGCAACGACAATACTCGACCCTTCACAAAGAATATCATACAATTATACGTATGTTGGATATGTGAAAATAATTTATTTTGGGGCGTCTGTATAACTGTTGGTTATACATAATAATCGGATGCAACGACAATACTCGACTCTTCACAAAGAATATCATACAATTACAGATATGTTGGATATGTGAAAATAATTTATTTTGGGAAGTCTGTATAACTGTTGGTTATACATAATAATCAGTATTTTACAATACGTTTACACTCAGTTCCGCATGACAAACATATGTTTTTCCTTTAATTTTGGGTGAAATGCGTAGGCCCACAAATATTTTGATAAATATAAAACAAGAAAATACAAACACAAATCACACACGTGTCCTCAGTCTTAAACAGAAAAAGCTTCTTGCTAGGTATGTTCTAGCTTGAAACATTGGAAAATCAATGAAGCCCTTTACAGAAGCATCATTTGTAAAATAGTGCATGCAGGACGTTACTAAAATACTGTGTCCAGAACAAAGTCAAAGTTTAAGAAAATTAAATTGTTTCCAATTACAGTTCAGAGAAGGAATTTCAAGATTGTAAATGTAATTAAATCTGAAATCTAAACCACAATTAACCAGTTTGTAGCTTACTCACATGCATTGGACGAAAGCACAGATAGAAATGTCAAAGCTCACCTAGCCATTTTCATCCGAGGAGTTAATGAACATTTTACTGTGTCTGAATGTCTTCTAGATGTAATTACAAAATACAAATGGAGAAGATCTTTTCCAGGCACTGAAAGGCACCATAGAACAGAAGAGGTTGAATTTGCAATGGCTTGTGTCAATAGCAACAGATGGGGCTCGAGCTTCATAGTATGTCAAAATAATATACAAACGTATGATATTTCTTATTCTTTTGATGGTATTATTTGTAAACATAAGTAGACCGTTGCCGCGATCCCCCACTGACCGCTCCATCTGTTGAAGTACGAGTCTCTCCCCCTTCTCTAGCCTTACAGCACACTGTGTTCGGCGGGCAGCATCGAGAGCACGAAAGACGATACGCTTTTTGGAGACCTCTGGTCTACTATATACAGTCACGAAGCTCAATACATAGTAAATATGCATCCATAGATAGTTGCTAACCACTAGAATCGCTACTATCGCCTCATTACAGACAATGCGGAATAGTACCTGCACAATCTATTGTTCCTAGTACCTTCATAAACTCAAGCTTCGTGACTGTATATACTCGACTGTGGTGATAATATGTTTGTTCCAGCATGGTTCAGACTCTATTCTGAACTGTCTGCTCATGCGCAGTATCTCAATGTACATTCCAACAAGACTTCAACTGATTCTGAACTCCCAGTTTCCGATTCCAACGTGCTTTGGAACTGGTTCGGAACGAGTGAAATTGGTTCTCAATTAATTAAAAGCAGAAATTGGGAATTCTGAACTGATGACGCATGCGCAGATGGCTTAATCTGAGGTTGTGGTTAGATTTCTTCGAGACTGGACAAGTTAAAATTAAAAAATAGTCAATCATAGTGATTTGGAAGGTAATAATGATATATTTTACGAATAATTTTGTTCGGAAGATGAATATAATTTTAATATGAGAAGAAACGCCGAAGGCCGTGAAAGAATAGTTCAGGAAACATTCAAACAGCGTAAAATCCCGAACTAGTTCTGAGAACATACACAAAGAGCGCATGTGTCAAGATGTTCAGTATTAGTTCGTAACGTGTTCTGAATTGCTTGCTGGAACAAACATAATGACGAACAGTTAAGTACCTGCCATTAATAAAAAAAAAAAGTTTTTTATGTAAGTGTACTTTATGACAATTGTTATAAATGATGAACTTTACGGTGTTTGGAGTCCTATGTCGAAGGCATAAACATAAACAAATAGGAATTCTTTATATTTTTCGATTTATTTCGTATATAATGTGACACGTGTGACGGTCGCCTCTGTTTAAAAGCACTGAAAAATCATAGGTTTCCTTTCAGATTCGATAAGTACATCATTAGTTATTGCTAATGATGTAAAAATGTCCAATATTTCTTTCTGACAACTCGAGTACTTGTAAGTTCAGTATCGTGATGATCCACCTTGTAAACCAAATCAAACCAATCCAGTGATATAAAGACAAATGAAAGGTTTGTAATTGGTTTGAAGATGAGAAGTGAAAGATCTACCCCTGTTGAAGTTCTGGCTGATATGTACATCTATTATCAGACAGTACATTTAACTTGAAATATAAGAACAATTGTTTGTATACATCTGAAGTATTATTAGTGAAATATGTTGCTTCAGCAAAGTATACAATGGAGGAAGAAAGGAACTGGCCACCTTATCTTATTATCCCCTGGCTTAGTTGCCTCATGAGTGATGCCTTATTGATGTCACTTATGTGGTTCCAACCTGTCTTCGGACAATTGACTAAACAACAAGTGTCAAGTAAGTGTCCGCCAAGAATCGGACAAAAGATTACTGAAATGCAAATTTATAGCCCAGATAACATATATTACAGATTGCTCACCCCTGTGTTAAAATCGGTAGCACTTTGAAGAGAACAAGCGCCAGGATCGCCACCCGTCCGCCGTAAACGAACACGAGATGGCAGTACAGTCGCTAATGCAATTCAAATGAGAGTTATGACGTGACTCCTTATGTAACAACTAGATGGCAGCTAGTAAACCTGACAAAAGTTGTTACCGTCAAAGCCTATAAGGGCGAGCAATCTGGGTATATATGATCTAGGTTTATAACTATTTATGGAAATTGATTTTGCGCCTTTAGTTTCCTTTTACAGTATTTACCCGTGAAAGAAATTTCAAAGAGGGTTTTTAGCCGATGATTTTGCAATATTCTCCTGTTAGCAACATCAGGAACTAAATTCGGGTCTCTGGCATTGAAAGCCTCTCGGTTAACGACACCCAAATTTGAACTTATAGGCCTATATTTTAAATTATTATACACATGAACATCGGAATGACTTGTCTCATAAAGTTCATGCTCATTTGTTATTTTTCAATTTTGCCTCTCTTCCTTTTACACTTCCATAAATAATTCAGAATTTAATCTGTAGTTGTACCTAGCAGTTTGAGTATGAAAAAATTCGTTACGCATTACATCCCCTTGAAAGTAACAAAATTCATTTTATTTTCAATCCTATTATCTTCTTCTACTTTCCATTTAAGTTGTGTAATAACATCATAAAAGTTTTATAGCTTGTCTTAACAAAAGCATTTTTGTAGCAGACACTAGCTCTGTCCTGCAGCGTTGTATTCTTCGCGCTACTTCTATAAAGAGTCGGAGGAATATAGCGAAACAATTTAATCATAGCATCTTCCGCTGTAACTTAATTAGTATACACCAATTACTTAACCATTTCCACAGAAATGCATTCAGAAGGAAGTTTTAGCGAAAGCATTTTATCGAATTCGATTTCTAAATTTAAAAAAAAAATTCAAAAGCAGTACAGTTAATAATTCATGCAAATATTATAAAAACTTACACGTTCTGTGAAAACAAAGGACGCGTTATTTATACTATTCGAATACAAAAGCATTTCATTTTGAAACAAGGCCCATTCACTGTAATATAAGAATTTCATTTTTACTGAAAATATTTTATTTTCTCTGAAGCAGGCCTATCTCAGTTTCTCTTTATCATCACATCGCCACTCTTTTTTTTAACTTAGTTGTTTAACGATGCTGTATTAACTACGAGGTTATTTAGCGTCGATGGAATTGGTGATAGCGAGATGATAATTGGCGAGATGAGGCCGAGGATTCACCATAGATTACCTGACATTTGCTTATGGTTGGGGAAAACCTCGGAAAAAATCCCAACCAGGTAATCAGCCCAAGCGGGAATTGAACCCGCGCCCGAACGCAACTCCAGATCGGCAGGTAAGCGCCTCAGCCGACAGAGCTACGCCAGTGACGACGCCACTCTTCATTTCAATATACATTATCATCATTACTATGGCATTAATCAATACTAATGTTAATTTCTTCTTAATTAATACTACAGTCCATATGACTTACACAATTGTAATTACCATTTTAAATCATGTTACATTACATTAATTTGGTTGTAAACGTTTTCGCCATCATCAGACAACAAAATTACGCCACGATATCTAAATATGAATACAAGCTTACATTGTTACACAAGTATAACATGATATATCTAAATTGCATATTTAACACAAGTTCAACCTAAGTTACATCATTCAATTATTAAAATGTACATCTGGATTTGTTAAAAACATTATTTCAAGCATTATTTTCGTCATCTTTCAATATAAATAATTTCAAATCTTTAAAATTCTTTAAAACTTAATCTATTTACAAATTGTTCATGCTAAATTATGCTAAATTGATTAAAGAACATGATTTTATGTATAACATAGATTATTGGTGTTCCACATACATTGTGCACCTTGCGATTAGTAGTAGTATTTAGTAGTATTTATTTATTTAACCTGGTAGAGATAAGGCAGTCATGCCTTCTCTGCCTCTATCAGGGGATTACAACTATAATATGAACAATAAAATTACAATTAATATTAAATTTACAATTACAATTACAATAAAAATTAAAGTGCGATTGTGTAGGAAATTGAATTGCGTGTGCATAATCATTGTGTTGAACTATTTACGTTACAATAGTAATTCTAATAATTATTTGAGACAAACTTATTTGTATTTAAAGAATACGTCATATACTGTTACACTTTTATGTTTAATTAATTGAATTATAAAAAGTTACATCGGCATGTTTACTGTTTCTTCAAATGATATGCCTCAAGGTAGTCTATACTCTATACCAGATGTCTTTGGAGTAGATATAAAGAACGGAACGAAATGCAAAGAGCGCGGTTCACACGATACTAAATGTCTGAGTATGAATTAAGTGACCAAGTACGTTCATATAACGAAAAGTGAAAATTAAAGTATTGTGTCTTTGAACATACCTTCTTGCACCAGTAACTAGTTGCACTGTTGTAGTCTGCTCATACACCGCACAGATGCTAGACGCAATAGAACTGTAGTAGTGGACGCGTCTCTGAACACAATCTCGTAACAGGATATGCACGCGCTAGTGTTTACAACGCTCTCAGCTAAGTAATGACTCGCCAACCAATGGGAACGCAGTGATAACATGAGATGCATTGAGACCCTTGTTATGATCTGCTCCAAAGACATCTGATATAGAGTGTAGATGCGCGGGGTCTAAATTGTAAATTAATGTTGTTACCGATAATCGTTATGCATTCTGTAATGTATTGAAACTCAATCCGATACGCATGTTCGCTGTGTCGACCAATAGGCTACAGTTTCCGATACACGCACAAGTCTGAAACAGATAACAAGTACTCTGCACTCTGAATAACATGTGACTGCAATTGTGGTCTTACGCTGTTGTGTATTACAAGTGTTTTTAACATTACCACACATCTTTATACATACGTGCTGAGTATGCCGATATAGTATTTGTTTATGGGTGTTGCGGTGGAAATGCTATAGTCTGCTGCTCGTAAAGAATATCGTCGTCCGTTTTCCTAATTGCATGGTAGGCCTACCCAATTTACGGGTGTTCACTAGCATTTAATAAAACTGTGAGATACAGGTCTTTCCTTGTGGTTAGCGCGATAGATCTTATAGGTCGTAGTGCCCTGCTTCTGAAATTCAGTAATCAGTTAAGTTCAATACTCAAGATTCAAGTGAATGGTCACATTTGAAATATGTTTAACTGTAATTGTTTATACATCTTGATTACACAACTTTTAACATTGTATCACTTCGGAAGATTTATTATATGACTTTCTTATGTTAAATTGTATCGTACCTGGTTTACATGTTTCGACCTATTATGGGTCATCCTCAGAACTGGTCGTTGTTGGTCTTGGCGCCTCTTGTTTTGTTTCCTGTGAGGGTGTATTCGTGTGGTGTAATATGGAGTCAAAGAGTGTGTGTGTTCTGAAATTGAGTTGTATGTTGAGAATTTGATTGGGGTGTGTTTTTATGTGTCTGTATATTTCATATTGTTCTAGTGTGTTTAGTCAGACACACAAAAACACACCCCAATGAAATTCTCAACATACAACTCAATTTCAGAACACACATACTCTTTGACTCCACATTACACCACACGAACACACCCTCACAGGAAACAAAACAAGAGGCGCCAAGACTAACAACGACCAGTTCTGAGGATGACCCATAATAGCTCGAAACATGTAAACCAGATACGATACAATTTAACACAAGAAAGTCATATAATACATATTACGGAATGTAATTGTTTATTTAAAATGGAATCCAAGTAACAGAGGCTGTTTATAGACGTTTAGTAGTTGACGACACAAATACAATACCGATAGATCAATAGCATAATGAAAATGACAGGAAACCGAAATGCATGGAGAAAATCTGCTCAAGATTCATTCCTGACCATTTTGGCAATCTCAGATAACTGACTTATGTCTAAACCTTTCTATTAAAAATTAACACGAGAATATAATTATTAAATTTGATGACTGCATCACCAAGACTTATTACAATTGCGTAACTTTGCGTTAGTCTTTATAATAAGGATAAAAGAATAGTCAATTCTGACTGTTTCTGAAGAAAACAATCACTCTGCGGACATCTACATCCGGAATCCTTTTGTGTCAGGATGGCAGTTGTAAATTACAGTGACTCCTACTTCCAATGATAGATAATTTCTTACTCGGCTGCTCGCATCTGCGCTCTACTTCATTGTCTTATTTCCTAAAGACTGCTTTTGTTCAATAGTTGGATCATTAATATACATGACGGCGTCACAGTTGTGTTCCTTGTCACCCAACTTATTTTTCCCTGAAAATTTACATAGAGAAGTTCTGATCGTGTCGTAGCAGTGACTGTTCGCCTTTTGCTCGCTCACATAGCTCTCTGAATTTACTTTTCCTACATTCTTATGTTGATATACCCATTTATAAGTGTGACAGCTTTTTAACACTGAATAAATGTAATTATAAATTTATAAGTTGCAATATCATGAATATCCTCAGTAACAAATGGTTTTTTATTTCAAACGAAAGGATATAGTAAAAGGTATTTTAAAAGGTACTGCGATAGTTGTTTGAATTGTTTATAAGTAAGTTACTTTCCATACTCTGCAAACAGAAATATGTTTATACATTTAAAATTGGATTATTCATTAACTCTATTATATACTGTACATACAGTATATGTCTATATCCCTATGCAAAATGGCGCTCTTTTATTGTAGCCCTATGATCCCCATAAGGCAGAGCTGGGCAGCAAGAGCGGATTCTACTCTCTCACGGGGAGCCATATGATTTCTCTTCATCCCCTTTCTTCCCCGCCGAACACCGCGCAGTGTTGATTCAGTGATGGGTGAATATTAAGCGTCCCCGTTTAGAGTCTAGATCCGCTCCCGATACCCAGCCCTGCCATAAGGAGGCAAAGGACAGTGTATGTATGTATTGTAATGTATGTATGTATGTATGTATGTATGTATGTATGTATGTATGTATGTATGTATGAATGACTACGTTTGCTTTTGTGTCTTTATTAGCTTATTGTGTTTTTTTTTTCATTATTCTTGTTTTGCACGTATTGTTTTATTTAATTTTCTTTGATTTGTTTCGTTTGTTTATTTGTTTGTTTGGTTTGATTGATTGTGTTCGGTTCGATTTTTGGTTCTGTTAGAGAGAGAGAGAGAGAGACCGTGCGCGCGTATGTATAGTATACAGAGTGATTCAGGAGGATTTACCGTCCCTTACGGAGCTTATTTCCGAAGACATTCTGAGCTAAAAATGTCATACTGTATAAACATTTGTCCTAATCTCAATATTTTCAGAGTTACACGAATTTGAATTTGTTTCTAAAATACCATTATTCTTAAGTTTTAAGATAAAAGAATATTACAGATACAGAATGAACTATTCAGGAGTATCATTTCTTTAATTAGTTAGTATTCTGAAGCTAAAAATGCGTTGTGAATTCCATAGTTGCTTCGTACAGATTTTTTTTTCGATTTTTAACTACAAATTACATTTGCTTACGCATTTATCACAACAATTGTTACAAATCACGTCACTCTTGTAAATTCTTCAAGACTGTACATTAGGATGCATAATTAAACTGTAAAGAATCAAGTTCTTAAAGTCGTATGATTTTAACAATTTTTGTCTGAAGTGCGTAAGAATGACTCATTTTTAGTTAAAAGTTGAAAAATAAAATCTGTACAAAGCAACTGACAACATATTTTAAGCTTCAGAACACTAGCCAATGAAAGAAATGATACTTCTGAATAGTTCATTCTCTATTTTAATATTATTTTACCCTTAAAAATAAAGAAAAAAGTATTTTACAAACAACTTCAAATTAGTGTAACTTTGAAAATATTGAGATTAGGACAAATGTTTATATGACTTTTTGCTCAGAATGTCTTCGGAAATAAGCTCCGTAAGTAACGGTAAATCTTCGTGAATCATCCTTTATATAGTAAGATTTATTAAAACAAATCATCTGTCCCTATATCAGAGGTGACCAAAAGATCCCGAAAGCCAACTTTCAGTATAATACATAGTGAATATAATATAATTGAATTGTTGAAAATTATAATTACAATTAAAATATAAATGGTGATTAAGAACTTGAAATGAACTCTCTGGCAATTTTATTGATAGTTGCAAAATTTAATCAAATATTTTCAAGCATTTTATATGTGAATTCTGATAGAGATCCTCTTACACCAAATAATAGACCAATGACAGTCCAGTTTCCAAGAAGAATAACGTTCATTTACTGATATTTACATTTGTTTATACTAAATTAAGTACATAAAACATATAAAAAATCAAGAACACCCTATGAGCAAAGCTCGTGTTCTGGTGTGAATCCATCTACATACAAGAAACACGAAAGTTAATACACAGAAATATCATGTAAAACCAAAGAAACAAAAGATAATAAGAACACAAAAACATTATACAAGGAATCGATTTAAATATAATTATTTTATAAGCAGATATTTTTCTTTGGGGAAGAAGGAATTTATAATGCGAAACAAGAACAATTTTCATTAAATCTCCTTAAGTCAAAGTAATTCTACGAGTAAATAATTATATATTTGAAGTATCAGTTTTATGCTAACTTAAAATCGCCATTAAATATAAAATATCAACATGTTCGTACATAAATATCAACCCCTAATATTTCAACATGAAGCAATTGCTTATATTCTGTATTTATTAATCTTTATACTTTGCAGTACCGATGCTATATCGTCTTATAATATAAGATGTATGTTGTGACTTGCAGCACTACTTGTGTTCTACGTTCCGTCCGAGTCTGGAGAAAAGGTGACTCTAGGCATCAGCGCTCTGCTGTCCATGACAGTGTTCCTTATGACCATACGAGAGAGTCTTCCACCCACTGAGAAGACACCTTTAATTAGTAAGTAAAATTAATTCTAATACTTTTACGGTCTAATAATGTAACCTACTGAGTTATAAAACAATGAACTGTGGAGACAGAATGGTGTAGACCTACTGAGTTATAAAATAATGAAGAACTGTGGAAACAGAATGGTGTAGACCTACTGAGTTATAAAATAATGAACTGTGGATATAGAATGGTGTAGACTACTGAGTTATAAAATAATGAACTGTGGAGACAGAATGGTGTAGACTACTGAGTTATAAAATAATGAACTGTGGAGACAGAATGGTGTAGACCTACTGAGTTATAAAATAATGAAGAACTGTGGAGACAGAATGGTGTAGACTACTGAGTTATAAAATAATGAAGAGCTGTGGAGGCAGAATGGTGTAGACCTACTGAGTTATAAAATAATGAACTGTGGAGACAGAATGGTGTAGATTACTGAGTTATAAAATAATGAAGAACTGTGGAGACAGGATGGTGTAGACCTACTGAGTTATAAAATAATGAACTGTGGAGATAGAATGGTGTAGACTACTGAGTTATAAAATAATGAACTGTGGAGACAGAATGGTGTAGACTACTGAGTTATAAAATAATGAACTGTGGAGACAGAATGGTGTAGACTACTGAGTTATAAAATAATGAACTGTGGAGACAGAATGGTGTAGACTACTGAGTTATAAAATAATGAAGAGCTGTGGAGACAGAATGGTGTAGACTACTGAGTTATAAAATAATGAACTGTGGAGGCAGAATGGTGTAGACTACTGAGTTATAAAATAATGAAGAACTGTGGAGACAGAATGATGTAGACTACTGAGTTATAAAATAATGAACTGTGGAGACAGAATGGTGTAGACTACTGAGTTATAAAATAATGAAGAACTGTGGAGACAGAATGGTGTAGACTACTGAGTTATAAAATAATGAAGAACTGTGGAGACAGAATGGTGTAGACCTACTGAGTTATAAAATAATGAACTGTGGAGATAGAAGGATGTAGACTACTGAGTTATGAAATAATGAACTGTGAAGACAGAATGGTAAACGAGAAACTAGCAATCCGTATGTCAAGCATTAGGTATATCAATTATTGTACGGTAATAAATTGTAGAGAAGGAGAATAGTTTAAGCTTACATTTCTTTACCATATTGTCATCAGCCATTAAAATGCATGAATAATACTTTACTGTACTTCGTTTCTTATGCAATTGATTCTCATTTAATTCAATTCTAACTTCGAAGGAAATCAGAAGAAAATTCGTATTAACCAAAATTGTAATTGACCAAAACCTGATTTTCAGCAAAATCAGTTACATAATTAAGATGGATTTAATGTTACGTTGGCATATCCATTGAAGAAAGATTCACACGTAAATTAAGGTGCAGGTAAAGAAAATAAGAATCATATTAAACCATTAAAACCTTTGTTTTATAGAAGTTAGTAATTTATACTCTATATCACGTGATAAAATATTTAGAAATGGAAGTGGTGTAACTATCCTATCCTTCCATATGTATTTCACTAAAATTCGCAATAATTGAAATTATTAAAACTACTTAATAAGGATTTCATATAACAAATCTGTCAACAATAGATGTGGATGTAAGTCTATCAGGTTGCGAGCAACCCCTGGTGATCCCATAAGGGGATATTCACAGTGGATGTTTACGGTTATATCTATCTAAACCTAACGTAAGCGTAAGGACAACATAAACATCCAAGCCATATATACCAACGAACAATTTCTAACCAAAAAATGATCCCTTGGCAGAATCAGAAATCGAACCAGAGATCTCCTAGCTAGAAGCTAGCGTTTCTAACTACTAGACCAAGAGACTGACCACCTGTTAACAACAGGTAGATCGTATATATGACAAGTTCCTCTTTAACCTGCGCATTTGTTAAATTCATGACCGCACTAAAAAAAGTGTATTGTAAGAAAAGCCGTTGACTGCGTAGTTATTTTTACTAAACATTCTAATTTCATTTCAAACTATTCAAATGTTTCTTTCAAATATCATAATTAAATATTAGCCTACATTTTAACATTGATCTGAATAGAAATTTAAAAAAAAATAATTACTAGCTCGAATTATTCAAGCGTGTCATATCACACTGTATTGTATAAAGTTGAATTAACCAGACTCCACTGTATTGTAAATAATTCACAGTTCTGTTTATTTGTGCTAATTGGAATATATAAATTGAACGATTCATTAGTCACTTTAGGACTTCAGCAAAATATTTATTCCACCGTCGGAATATTTGTTTGATTGATATTCATTTCGTATGAGTTATTAATTGTAAATACATTTAATAACTTCAGTATACTTTACATACTTGCCTGCAAGTTATAAACTGTAATAAAGTAAATGTGTGAACATTAATTGTAATATTTTTAAGTGTTATTGTTTATAGTTATTAGTAATATTTTCAAATACTACCTTATGTAATATAGTAATATCATCCTAAATTACGTCATATTATTTCTTCAGCGGTTATTATTTATTTTCTGGCTCTAATTTATTTAGACAACTTGTCAAATGAGTTTTTATCCACTGTTTCTATTAACGTACTGGTATTACTCTACCAAGGCAAGTGGAGTTCTGCAGCCCGAAGCCGTGGCGCTACTGCTTCTACATTCGTAATACCTCATCGCGATAGTTCACACTACGCCCGCGGCTCCATTCGCCTTGGTTGAGTAATAATTGTCTTTGTATTTTAACTGATCACGAATATGTAAAAAAATGTTACCACTTAATCTCCTTCAAATTCCACTGTTGTCGTGTTTACAATATATTACTCCGATTTTTAAGATCATAGTTCAATTTTGCGGACATAAAATCTATTATAGTTCTTTAACAAATTTTACATAAATCAACTTACAATCACTTTTTCTGTGATTTTTTTCTTAACTTCCACTGTTCTATTTACGTTATAATTATTTAGAAATTACATTACACTTATATAAGTAAGAATAAAGAATAAATGTTGATTTTAAAACAATATTTCCGAATTATTAATTTATAATCGTTAATATAATAATAAATATAATAGCTGTGCATGACAGATATAATTCTGTTCACAGGTCTTTATTATGGAGTTAGCATTTGCCTAGTTTCATTCGCATCAGGCCTATCTGTGGTGACATTGAATGTATATCACCGTGGTGTGAGAGGAACCGGTGTTCCAAGAATTATTAAGGCCCTTATACTTGGCAAGCTTGCAAGACTTGTCTTCCTTCAGTTTGAACCACGAGACAAACATGGACCATCCATGCAACATGTAAGTATTAATAAATATGGCATTTAAAAATTCATTCAAACGTATCTTTGTACCTAAAAAAATAATATTTTGTCCACCATTTACCTACATTGTTGTAATATAATAACAGAAATCCCGTTGCTAAAGCAATTCTTTAACAATAAGGATAGAAAAACTTTTATTTTAATCAGTAGTGAATAAAGTAGCAATTTAATAACTAAAATCTCGTTACTAAAGCGACGTTTTAACAGTAAGAATGGATGAAATTTTACTTTATAGTGAATAAAGTAGCAATTTAATAACTAAAATCTCGTTACTAAGGCGACGTTTTAACAGTAAGATTGGATGAAATTTTACTTTATAGTGAATAAAGTAGCAATTCAATAACTAAAATCTCGTTACTAAAGTAACGTTTTAACAGTAAGAATGGATAAAATTTTACTTTATAGTGAATAAAGCAGCAATTTAATAACTAAAATCTCGTTACTAAAGCGACGTTTTAACAGTAAGAATGGATAAAATTTTACTTTATAGTGAATAAAGTAGCAATTTAATAACTGAAAACTCATTACTAAGGCAATGCTTTAACAATAATGATGGAAAAAAAAACTTTATCGTTAGTGAATAAAGTAGCAATAAAATTTAATAACTGAAGTCTCGTTACTAACAACGCTTTAACAATAAGGATGGAAAAAAAAGTTAATCGATAATTAATAAAGCAGCAATTTAATAACAGAAGTCTCATTACTAAGGCAACGCTTTAACAATAAAGATGGAAAAAATTATTTTAATCGATTATCAAAAAAGCAGCAATTTAATAACTGAAATCCCGTTACTAAGGCAACACTTTAACAATAAAGCTGGACAAAAATATTTAATCGATAATGAATAAAGCAGCAATTTAATAACTGAAGTCTCATTACTAAGGCAACACTTTAACAATAAAGATGGAAAAACTTATTTTAATCGATAATGAATAAAGCAGCAATTTAATGACTGAAGTCTCGTTACTAAGACAACGATTTAATATTAAGGATGAAAAAAAACTTTAATCGATAGTGAGAGAAGCAGTAATTTAATAACTGAAATCTCGTTACTAACGCAACGCTTTAACAATAAGGATGGAAAAAATTATTTTAATCGATAATGAATAAAGTATAAATTTAATAACTGAAGTTTCGTTACTAAGACAACGCTTTAACAATAAGGATGGGAAACAATTTTACTTCAATCATTAGTGAATAAAGCAGTAATTTAATAACTGAAGTCTCGTTACTAAAGCAGCGCTTTAACAATGAGGATGAAAAAGTTTTTACTTCAATCTATAGTGAATAAAGTAGCAATTTAATAACTGAAGTCTCGTTAGTGAGGCAACACTTCAACAATAGGGATGGAAAAAATTATTCAATCGATAATAGCTTAAGTCTCATTACTAAAACAATGATTTAACAATAAGGATGTACAAAAATTACTTTAATCAATTGTGAATAAAGTAGCAATTTAATAACTGAAGCCTCATTACTAAAGCAACGATTTAACATTAAGGATGGACAAAAATTACTTTAATCGATTGTGAATAAAATATCAATTTAATAACTGAAGTCTCGTTACTAAAGCAACGTTTTAACAATAAGGATGGAAAAAATTATTTTAATCGATAATGAATAAAGTAGAAATTTAATAACTGAAGTTTCGTTACTAAGACAACGCTTTAACAATAAGGATGGGAAACAATTTTACTTCAATCATTAGTGAATAAAGCAGTAATTTAATAACTGAAGTCTCGTTACTAAAGCAGCGCTTTAACAACGAGGATGAAAAAGTTTTTACTTCAATCTATAGTGAATAAAGTAGCAATTTAATAACTGAAGTCTCGTTAGTGAGGCAACACTTCAACAATAGGGATGGAAAAAATTATTTAATCGATAATAACTTAAGTCTCATTACTAAAGCAATGATTCAACAATAAGGATGTACAAAAATTACTTTAATCGATTGTGAATAAAGTAGCAATTTAATAACTGAAGCCTCATTACTAAAGCAACGATTTAACATTAAGGATGGACAAAAAATACTTTAATCGATTGTGAATAAAATATCAGTTTAATAACTGAAGTCTCGTTACTAAAGCAACGTTTTAACAATAAGGATGGAAAAAAATTAATTTATCCATGACCATAACGAAAAACATGCCTTTACTAAATACTTTTGCGTGTGTAAAGTAGGCTATTATTCAACATTACTTTATTTCACTAGTGAGATAAAGACTTTACCTCACAGTTTGAACTTTATCTCACAGTTCATTAGTATTTTCCTAGTACCCGGGTACACACGTATACATTTCCATTGAACTATTACTCAAGAAGTTAATATATTAGTTACTAGATGTCACTACCTCTACTTCTTTATTACCATTTCTTAAATATACATACACTCAATCTCCTTCTCTTTTCTCTATCTGCTACGTCGTAATTTGTACATTACATCCATATCTAATATGCATCTTTTTAAAATTTTGTAATAATTTACCTTTTGGGATGCGAGGAGACTTGAACCTACGAAGTTGGGTTTATAGGATTTTAAAACAACACGCGTTAGCCAACTGAGCTAAACTGACACGATGATTAATTAAGTTTTAATATTCCTCTTAAGTTTACAGAAGTAAAATGTGAAATTATTTTAATCACATTATTTCCGTGAACACTTCTAAATAATCCCTGAAACTTCAAAAAGACGAAAATACACGTTTAAAGTGAAAAAATATATATTAAAATTATATAATTAATTATAATTTGTTATTTATCCAACGCCTTAGATACAATTCTTTACTAATCATGGCCTCCTACATCATGACCTACCTAGTAACGTATTGATTCTAAAATCCATGTCATGGTATGTGATTACATGAGGACTTATTTTCAACATATTTTCTTTTATAAAACATAATTTTTCGTTATGGTTATGGATAAAATTACGTATGGTACTTGTGAGCGTGATCTTTATTGCACTCGTGTAATTTAAGCACTCGGCTGACGCCTCGTGCTTAAATCTTTCCACTCGTGCAATAAAGATGCACTTACCTCACAAGTACCATAAATAACTATTAATCGATAGTCAATAAAGTAGCAAATTAATAACTGAAGTCCCATTACTAAAGCAACACTTTAACAATAAGAATTTAAAAAAATACTTTAATCGATAATGAATAAAGCAGCAATTTAATAACTGAAGTCTCGTTATTAAGGCAACGCTTTAACAACAAGGATGAAAAAAATTACTTTAATTGATAGTGAATAAGGCATCAATTTAATAACTAAAATCTCGTTACAAACGCATCGCTTTAACAATAAGGACGGAAAAAGTTACTTTAATCACTATCGATTAAAGTAACTTTTTAATAACTGAAGTCTCATTACTAAGACAATGCTTTAATAATAAGAATGGAAAAAAAATACTTTAATCGATATTGAATAAGGTAGCAATTTAATAACTGAAGTTCCATTACTAAGGAAATGCTTTAACAATAAGGGTAGATAAAATTTTACTTTAATCACTAATCACTGATGAATTGTTTAGACTTGCAAATTGAATTAATCTGCCTGGTATGTAGCCTACTTTATATTATTGTAGTTAAACTGCTTTCTACTTACTCTATATTCTTGTAGAGCCACCAGCGTAGCTCAAGTAGCAGACTCGCTTGTCTGTTGATCCGGAGTTGCGTTCGGGTGTGGGTTAGATTCCCGCTTGGGTTATTACTTGGTTGGGTTTTTACCGAATTTTCCCCAACCGTAAGGCAAATTCCAGGTAATCTACATAAATCCTCGGTCTCACCTCATCTCGCCAAGAAATTGTGTAACTTTTGACTTGCACCACATTATTACTAGAGTAAGAATATAATAAATTTAATTAAATTAATGAAGCAGCAATTTAATAATTGAAACCTTATTACTGAAGCAATGCTTTAAGTATAAGTATAGATAAAATTTTACTTTAATCATTAGTGAATAAAGTAGTAAACATATAATTTCAACTTAAATTAGGAAGATTTTTTATTTCCTTGTCAGTGTTTTTATAAATATTGTATGACACAAATAAGTCAAGATATTTAGGGCCTATATCCTTTCCATTCCGACATGAGTAAATAAGTTTACGCTTGGTTGGATACTGATTAATCTAAAATCTAGAGTAATAATCGTTTAAGTTTGTTTTAACTTTCAATAAACACTGAAAAATATATTAAGATTAATTACCGAATGGCTTAAAGGTCTATCGAAGCTCTCTACATGTGTGAAATTACTTCTTAGCAGGACATAAACCCAAGGACAGGTACGCGGCTAGATTGTCCGCGTCCACCGGATAACAAGTGGACAGCAGACAACGAAGGGGATTATCTGGACCCTCAACAAATGTCCCCCCGTTTCCTTCCTCGTCGTAGTCGGACAGATTCAACACCAGGTACAGGTAAATTATTTTTCTTCATAAAATGTAATTTAATTAGTCAGTTCACTGTATATAAAAGTCCATTCGCTCTTATTTCCAGTAGCCAATCACATTGCAGGTCGGCTACATTTAAACGTGTGCGTCTTGTGATTCGCTGATGATGACGTTATGCATTTCCTGAGGCTCGATAAATACTTAGTATAATCGCCCGCCATTTTGGCTCTTTCGTTGGCGTTCGCTGAAAGCACACGAGGACGTTATTTGCTGCTCAATTATTTGCTGAATTACAGTGCGTTTGATTTATTATCATAGGAGCTACGACGTGATAATGTTTAACGGTGTGGCAAATAGATTCCTCGTCTAGGAGCTCTGCAACGAAAGAACAAAGATGACGAACGATACTACCTACCTAGACTTTATAGAGCCTTCACTTCCTAAGACGTACGCAAAGAGGAGGAGTCACGCCGGGAATAACAGCGTCGCGATTATAGTATACATTTCTATTACATGATTCTGCATTATCAAATTCAGATTATATTAATGTAGTAAGGTACAGATTGGGGTAATTTTGAGTCGTCAACACTGAGTTATAACACTCAAACGAAAGATTGAAATTGGCTTTTTTTTTTGTATGGAGGAGGGATCCGAAGACTTACATTGCAGCCTGAAGTTTTTATGCTTACCACTCCTGTTATCGTGAATGATTGGGCTTACTGTGAGTGCATTGTGACACTGGATGTGATGAGGAGTAAGATAGATACCTATTTGATATAAATAAACAAAGAAACAAAATGTATTTAATAGGTACCGTTCATAAAAATATAACTAAATAAAATCTCTCTCTTCGTGTTCCCTTTTACTCCCGAAGTTCCTGAAAACTAACATCTTTCTGCGTATTCGTTGATTAGAAAGAAATGAGTAATATTTATGTTGGTCCTCTTGTGAAATAAAAGTTCACATTATTTAATTTGACCCTGTTAAACCTTTATTGGCAGTGTTGTCGGCCTGGATGGCACAGTCTGTAGAGTGCCGGTCTTCTGTGCCCGAGGTTGCGGGTTCGATCCCGGCCCAGGTCGATGGCATTTAAGTGTGCTTAATTGTGACAGGCTTATGTCAGTAGATTTACTGGCATGTAAAAAAACTCCTCCGGGACAAAATTTCGGCACACCGGCGACGCTGATATAATCTTGGCAGTTGTGAGCGTCGTTGAAACATAATTAAGTGCAATGTTCAAATACCCAGTACATTAGGGAACCCAACTTACTGACAGATCTTAAGTGATTCACCTGGTACAGTACACTGCTCCGTCGATATATGAGAAAGGCAATGTCTACCTACTTAGATAATATAACACGCGGAACAAGTCCCCTGCAATCGGCAAGCATCATGGTTAGGTACAGCTTGAAAATTCAGGAATATTACGGACAGTAAAAAATCGATTTAACGGTAATGGGTATTTAAGAGTTATTAATTAATTTTAAAAAAAAGTGAATCTGATATAAAGTTAATACAAATTAATTTTATTTCCTAGAAAAAATATTTAATACAATAATAAATAAGTAGATAAATAGATGAATAAATAGATAAATAAATGAATGAATAAATAAATAAATAAAGAAGTAAGGAAAGAAAAGAAGGAAGGAAGAAATATTATCTTAAAGCAGTGGTTCCCAACCTGTGTGTCGCGTAGCCCCATGGAGTGTGTCGCGAAATTTTAGAATTGGAAAATAAATGTTATGCCCTCCAAAAAGTATCTATAACGCATTTTTTTTTATTTACAACGAAGTTTTTGATATGGTACATTTTATTTTGAGACAGACTTTACCAATGAAACGTGAACACCTCCAACAATGCTTAGTAATTCGTTTATTCTTCCCACTTAGTAATAAACAGAGTTTAAAATCGTCCGAACATTTTGGTCAGTTTCAATATATACGTGTGAGCCGGTAATAGTGCGACTATTTTATCAAAAGTGCTTTAATTAGATTTTATCATGAACAAATCTTTAATTAGAAAAGGCCAATCTGAATCAAGTTCTGGGTTAGATGACAGCACTGCTAATTCAAATAATGTGAGCGAATATCCCCTGCGTTTCATTAGTTATGAACAGGGAACGGATTTATATGGACTAAAAATATATGAAATATGTAAATATATATGTAGTTATTTTTACCAAAATATGGAATTAAATATGGATTTTTACCAAAATATGGAATTAAATATGGACTTAAAATTATAAAAAAAATGACTATGTACGTTAAATATTGGTACATTTTAATCAAACTAAACAAAAAATATAATGGACGTACCTTATCTTCCAATGTAGTTTCAACAAAACACAATTTTTATTGTCTGTTACCATAACAATAGCTTACAAACATTTCTTTCAAGTGCTGAAAAGTGAATCTTCTTCTATTGTCTCTGAGGATAGATTTATACTGACTAAAAGAGCGTTCGACGTCACAAGAAGTAACTGGTACATAATTCAATTTCACAATGTCTGCTGGGGATAAGTCCAAGTTAATCTTCACTGTTGATTCACCACTCATCACAGCAACAACCTTTTGTAGTTCTTCATATCCAGGGTTTTTTGAAAGTACAGTGTCCACCTTAGCTCTTACTGCATCTGCAACTTTACCTCTACCACGATTCAGTTGTTCCACAGTACTATTTATAATTTCAAAACTTTCAGATAGTGAAAGGTGCCTATTTTGGAGACTTTTGAGCGTTTTTATGATGCATGAAAATGTATGCTGAATGTGAGCTAAGTCATTCTTCACACTTATGTCACAGGTAACTGTTTTCGCAGTATCAATTGAGACTGCATCTTCAGAGTCCAATGCAAGGAGAACATTGTTAATAGAGTCTATATGTTCGGCATAATATTCAACTGCTTCTAGCCATGTACCCCATCTAGTTAAAATTGGCTTTGGTGGCAATGGAATTTCAGGGTACATTTCTTTCAACACGTTAACTCTACTGGGAGCTTTGAGAAATACTTTTTTCACTGATGAAATCAACAAATCTACTTTAGGGAAATTGTCTCTGACCACTTCTGCCACACGATGAAATGCATGCGCCACACAAGTAAAATGAGTCAATTTAGGATATACAACAGATAATGCTTGTCCAGCTTTGACCATATAAGGGGCAGCATCGCTAATAAAGAATAACACATTATCGTACATAATACCCTTTGGCCACAGGATACCCATAGCTTCGTTGAACAGTTTAACTATAGTTTTGTTATTGCACTTTTCTAGAACATCACAATGTAAAAGAATTCGTTCAGAATATTGTTCACTTAACAAACCGATAACTACATTACCAACAAGTCTACCTTCTTTGTCGGGAGTCTCATCAATGGAAACCCAAATTGAACTATCTTTAATTTCATCTCTTATCTTCTGTATTGTCTCATCGTAGATGGATGGAGCATACGTCTTCCTAAGTGTTGACTCATCCGGGATTGTATGTTGAGTATATTTTTCAAGGAATTCCCTGAAGACCTTATTCTTTAGTTTGTAGAGAGGAATATCAGCAGAGATGAGAGAACGGCACAGGTCGATGTTAAACTCAGATCTTACATTCGATGTTGTTGGTTGTGTTAAAAACAATTGTCTCTGCTTGGAATTTAGTTGTTTGTTGGCCTGATGTTTACTAGTTGTAATGTGTTGTTGCACCAGGAACTTTTGTGTAGATGATACTGCACACTGACACAAATTACAAAATAATATTTTATTGTCAGTTGATAAACCATCTTCTTTAAATTCTGAAATGTAACTTGTTAGTTTTGATTTTAAATTGACTGAATGACGTACTTTTGGCATATTTACCGTCTTTATAGTATGATTTACAAAACTGAACCTATGTGTACTCTGACTGGCATTTAACTGTTGAGCTGCACAACTGAAGTCTGTTAAAAATTTTAAATTAAATTAATACAGTTTTGTAACTTACTTTCCCCATTGTTGATAGGACTGCTAATTTTCAAATAACTCTGATGTTAAAGGGATTACTGAACATGTGTTTAAATCTCTATTGTTGAAATGTATTTTTAAAAGTTAATGGAATTTTGTTTTGTTTTATTGTTAAACCTAATATAATATGGACTGTTTTATATGAAATATGGAAAATATATGGAAATTAACGAAAATATGTACTAAACTCTAAAATATGGAAAAATATGGAAAATAAAAGTAGGATTTTTCAACCCTACACATTGTGAAACATAAAGATAATGCAAAATATAAATTATATTAGCTTTATAAGTAAATATGTATTTACATATAAATCCTTTCCCTGGTTATGAATACTTACAATATGGTTTTACGTGGCGTGGAGAGGAATATAAACAAAATTCCGAGTGTCCTATGTACGGAAATGTTTCGTCAAATTAGTCGATGGTGCCGAATAAACTAGAAATACATTTAGAACTTCCGTTTTCAACGTATACTTGTGTGAATCAGCATTTTCTACCATAAAAATAGTGAAATCTAAACAAAGAAACAGACTGCTGCATCTTGAAGATGATTTACGTGTTGGCCTGTCAACAATAAGGCCACGTATATAGAAACTCTGTGCAATTCACAAAGCGCTGACTTCACATTAATTCAAACAGATGAGTTGTCAAAAACGATAATAAAAACATTTTATCGGACATCCAGCATAGATAGGTTTGTATTTTTTACACTTACCTTTGTTTTTTTCTAATGCTAATAAAGTTGCTGGTTGTTTTTTTATTATTATTTGGAATTTTCGATTGCGTGTTAACATCGACAAATCTGTAACACTAGATGTCCGACACTACGTAGAAGTTATCAGTGCCTTTTTTTCTTGCGGAACGCGCTGGAACGGCATTCCGGCACTTTTTGTTTCATCCTTCATTATGGAACCGAAATATGTGTGAATATCTAAATTTTTAATATAATTTTTCTTTTAATTCCGCTTAGACCTTGAAAGTCTTACTTGGACGAAAAGGAGGATAAAAACGACAAAATTCCCGTGCAATGAACAGTAATCATCTCCCCGTCTGCTATAAAATATTCTACACAGAGTTGCATCACCTTTTTCTCCAGAAGAAAGAAGAAATGCACCGATTATTATTATTATTATTATTATTATTATTATTATTATTATTATTATTATTATTATTATTATTATTATTATTATTAAAAACAAATAAGTGTGTCGCGATATCGTGGGCGTTCAGTTCGTGGAAAGTGTGTCGTCAGTCAAAAAAGGTTGGGAACCACTGCCTCAAACTCTCCAGCAATGTCCTTAATATTTGCGCCGTTTTCAAGGCATTGAATAATACTGTATTTACTTTGTGAGAAATACTCAGACATGAACATGTTTGTGACATGATGCCTCACTGATATGAGGGGGCTTGGATTCTTGTCACAACTGACCACGTTGTACTGCTTTGCTGATTCCTTTAGGCTCAAACGCATTCCATTAAATCAACGGAGCAGTGTACCATAAACTGTGATGTTCTTCGTAACATGGCAAATGAAATGAATTGTTGACAAACACGTTAAGGGGAGATGATGGTATTTTTTGATGAAAAAATGAGTCAATTTAAAAAAAATATATATTTTTAAAATACTCTGTGATATGTGTGGAATGCATAGCATAACATTTTGTGGGTATTTGTGCCCTTATCAGATGTTGAGTTGCCATTTTTAAACTTCCTGTGTTATGGATTTTTAAATCGCTCGCCCACTTTTATTGTTGTTTCCGGTAAATTAAATTTTCCAAATTTTTTTTTCTTTAAAATACCCTTTGATATGTGTGGAATACATTGCATAACATTTTGTGGGTGTTTGTGCCCTTATCGGATGTTGAGACGTCATTTTTAAACTTCCTGCGCTATGGATTTTTAAATCACACGCTCACTTTTATCGGTTTCCAGTAACTTCATTTTTTTTTTTTTTGCTACATTGCCAGACAAAAATGGATATAATTTCTGAACTATTAAAGATACATGCATGAAAATGAAATTTAGAACACACATCCTTTAGACTATTAAGAAACTTTTCTCTGTAACAGAATTTTGTTAATTGATTTCATTTTAAAAATATGTACGTTTGTTTGCAAGAAAGGAAATCAGAAAATTATTATTAAATTTTAATTGTTTATTTCACAAACGTAGGGACTAATATCAAAATTCTGTTGCAGACAGTTTGTAGAACATGCTTTTGCAAATATGCACATTGCAAAAAACTGTTTGAATCTATCTTTAAAAAGGTTTAGATATATCGGTTTTAGTACAATCCTGCATTGGGTATATTTTTTTTCAAATTTGGGCCCCCAATTTTTTTTTTCAAAATATTTTTATTTGGTTGAGTTGTCACAGCTATGAGCGCTCTACATACAAAAAATTAATACAGTAGCGTGCGAATTAATCCGAACACGACATATTTTTACATTTTCTGTCATTGTTGGCCTCACAGCTGCTCATACCGCTTTAATTGACATCTGTAGTACGTGTAATTCCATTGTTGAAGGTCTGTCGTTATTATTTTTTTTATAATATGTGACATTTTGCCTGTCGTTTTGTACTTATAAGCATTTCAGTTGTGTTGAAGACTTAATACTGCAATCCTGTGTACATTCTGTCGTCTTCACAAATGGATACAACTCCACGAAAACGGTCTAAAATTATAACATTAGCAGAGCATTCTTCTATGACACAGAGGCAAATTGCTGCAGAATGTCACATCGGTTTGGCTACTGTTAATTCGATCATAACATGATACAGGGAGACTGGATCCATCACACCCCAGAAAAAAGGAAACTGTGGCCGGAAAAGGAAGACTTCACCTGCAGATGATCGTTTAATTGTCAGGAAAAATAAATTAAATCCTAGACTAACTGCTGTCGACTTAACCCGCGAGTTAATGGCTACCACTGGGGCGAATATTCACGTCACAACAGTGCGGCGTAGGCTTTTGGAAGCTGGACGAAGGGCTCGTAAGCCTATTAAGAAGCAACTGCTAACCCCTGTTATGTGCAAAAAACCCTTAATGTGGGCAAAATTACATCAACACTGGACAGTGAATGACTGGAAGAATGTACTTTTTTCCGATGAGTCTCATTTCGAGGTCCACGGCCACTGTGTTTCTTACGTACAGAAAGGATCCAAAAAAGTAACAGCAGCTCATCTCCAACAAGCACCCAAATACCCCCTAAAGTAATGTTTTGGGGTTGTTTTACACATGAAGGGCCTGGAGTATTAATACCTATCAAGGGAATGATGAATTCTGACAAATATACTCACTTATTGAAAACCAGAATCGTACCCCAGCTGCAAAAATCATTTCCGGATGGCAGAGGTGTGTTCCAACAAGACCTGACACCATGCCATATGTCTCGAAAAACTACAGAATTCTTCAACAAGAAGAATATTCAGGTACTCCCCTGGCCAGGCAACTCACCCGACATCAACCCCATTGAGAACTTGTGATCAATTTGCAAAAGAAGAATGCAAAAAATGGATTGTTCTACAAAGGAGAAGATGATTTCTGCCCTCATTGGTGTATGGTTTCGCGATGAAGAAATGAAGAATATTTGTGGGAAATTAGTGGAATCCATGCCAAATCGTCTCAGAGCTGTTATTAGGAACAAGGGAGGCCTCATAGATTACTGAGGTATGTTTTAGATCCTTTTTTTATCCCGTTTGAGTGTTTTTGCATAAGTAATTACGTTGTTCAGGTTAATTTGCACGCTACTGTATTTTACACCAAATAGGAAAAAAGTTTTAAAAAATACCATCCTCTTCCCTTAACTTCGTGACAGCGATATTTTAATCATGTTGTACTTGTGCTCCAACGTTGCAGATAGTTTTGAAGCGCAGTTTCTGCGTGTGCTCAACAAGGTGAACCACACCATAGAGCGCAATGAACTCCGTCTTGCAGAGCAGGAACGGCGTGATGTGACGGAGATAGAATGGAAGCAAGTAGCCTTGGTGTGTGACAGGTTCTTGCTGTGGGTGTTCCTGCTTACCACTGCCATCACAACGACAGTCATCCTCTGTGGTTCTCCATACGGACCCTGATGTCTTTCGTGGCTATGTGGTGAACAAACTGAGTGAAACATTTTGGTAAATGGAATACTCAGTACACTAGATTGAGGAAGAAGGTGAAAGGATGTACCGGTAGGTTTTTTTTTAATATTTTGGGAAATTGGTTTCTGCGTTGTTGATTTATGAATAAATTGGCATTTGAGTGAAAGAAAATTTATTGGTAAAATGACCTTAGTATAACATTCGGAGACAATTTAAAGTCAGAGTATAATCAGTCAAGGAGCATAAGTCATGGGTGCAAGAGTTCTCAGCGGGAGATTTTGTTGCTGAAGTGGTACATTTTATATCGTTATTAATAATAAAGAACTCAAAGTGGTTGTGTACTCTGAAACTAACTTTTGAATTGATAACATGAGAAAATAAAAAGGACCTCAATGCTAGGGACAGTAACAAGGCTCAAAATGAGAGACTGAATCATAGGACCCTATTAATCCTTGATAATATTAAAATTTCATTAAAATGTATGGGGCTGTTTTACATTTTTTGTCCCATTTCCAAGTGCCTAATAGTTTGTCTATTAAAGCTATTCATAGAAATTATGATTTTGAATGTCTTAGTTGTGTTCCACAATATTAGTTAGAATTATTTTATATCAAGACATTACATTTGAACCGCCGGCGTACGTAGCTCAGGCATTGGGCGCGTTTGACTGTTGATGCAGAATTGCGCTTGAGTGTGGGCTCGATTCCCGCTTGGGCTGATTACATGGTTGGGGTTTTCCCGAGGTTTTCTCCAAACGTAAGACGAACGTCAGGTAATCTATGGCGGATACAATCTTGCTATCACCAAGTCCATCGACGCAAAACAACTTTATAGCTGACACAGCGTCGTTAAATAAGCAACTAAAAAAATACCCGTACTTTACATTTACTCTTATAATTCGAATGTACTCGTGTTATATTCGGACACATTGTCTTGAGTAGTTTTTATTCAGCGTCATTGGGATTGGCGATATCGGAATGATACTTGGCAAAATGAGGCCTAAGATTGGCCGTGATATTACCTGACATTAGTCTTATAGTTTGGGAAAACCACGGAAAAAAAAAACTGAACCAGGGGGATTCGAACTCAAGTCCGAGCGCAGTCTCGGGTCACGTGTCCCACTGGTTACGCAGAGACCAACATAACATTTTAAGTAGATGTACCGGTATTTACTTCTCTGCTGTTGAAGAAAGTATCAAACGGTGACAAATGTAGCACCTTTCCTGTCTTTAACTTCTGTCTTTAAAGTTGGCTACTCTGACTGAAATGTTTCATGTTTTCTAGAAACGTTGTAGGTACTTTGGTAGACTCTTTCTGAACGCCTTCCTATTTGTTAATTCATCAAAACCTGATCATTATAAACATTATGAAATTATTACAAATTAAAGCATTTTAAATAAAATGATAAGTAAAAATTATACTGTATTACAGTAACCGACTATTATATCACTGACCAAAAAGTGACAGAAAAAATTTACATAGAATTCCAAAATGAATGCATTCTCATCTAATTATTCAGTAAATACTATTCACAAATGACTGCATCTTCTCGGTAGATAAGGATATTCACGCAGGAAGGATGAGAATGGTGTATTAACTTATTAATTTCTATTTTTTAAAGTACCCTGATATATTGTTATTTTGTTATGATATAGATCAAATATATCTAAAAGTTTATTTTCGTTAATTTTTTTTTTGTCTACATATTTTCTTCCCTTTTTGTTTCATTCATTTGTCATATTTATTTTCCAGTTTTTCAATATGGTACAAAACTCCTTCAGCTGGCTGTGATGTACACAACGGTTAAAACACAGCTTTACACAACTTAGAAATCATGCTGTAGGATTCTAATCCCACATGAATTAGATATTGGCCCCTGTTCGTAATTTACGTGAAGTTCTTCGTTGTTTCGGGTGAAAGCCTGTTGTGCTAACACCATAAAACAGAAGAACTATAATGATCCGCCTAATAATAGATTAACAAGGTATACAAACGGGGTTGAACTCAAAACCTCCGCAAGGGATAAATCAAATCCTATACACATGGATAATAACCGTCATGATAATGAATAGTTTTAACCTCGATAGCACAATCCCTGTCAGTTGCACCCAGACTACAGGATTCTATGTACCAGTATCGTAAAAATTGCACAAACTTTCATTCTGTTAGAATTGTGTAAGGCTCAATAAGTCCTCTGACTTTCATACTATCTCTTAATATTATACTTTGACTTTTCAGATTGATTTATGAATGTAAGTAATTTAGTCTCTGGATGAGAAACGAATCGAACATAAAGGGATGACTAAAAAGTATAAAATTGTATATGTCAACATAACATCTGTATACAACACTTAATATATATGTTCTTTATTAAGTAATTGTCGCATTTCCCAACATTCCCCTCCGTAAACATATGGCGTACTTGAACTGTGGGCAGATCAGTCGTGCATTATGCTTCATTCAGGGCAGTGCAATAGTGTGTTGTGTTGTGTTGTGCAGTGGTTAGTTATTCAGTGTGTCATCGTATAGGCTGTACATTTTGAAGACTTGTTTCCTTTTCATTACTCGATCTAATAAATGCATATAAATATAGTATTACGATATTGTAATGCCACTCTTAATGAAATACAAGAAATAGACGAGGCCACAACCTTGAAAAAAAAGCACAGTTATAGTTGGCAGGCTTCTCTGGTCAAGTATCTTATACTCAAGATAATACACGAGTTGATTTTTTAGTAATGGCAACTACGCTGCAGCATTGCCGTGCAAAGGAGACAGACAATATAATTTATACCACAGGTTGATTACATGCTTCTCCTCCCTCAGAGCTAATGAACTCGCCCTCCTCCCACCATGTCCGTTCACAGTGACAACAATAAGATGAGCAGTTGTGAGCAAGCGGTCGCAGAATACAATTGCAATATTTTTGAAGGAGGAACAGAGAAGCTGGTTAAAAATTCAATATGCTAGAGGTCGCACAGGACGACAGTGTCATCAAGGACTGCAATAGGCTTGTGATGTGGCTATGTTACCTTACCGAATGGTAGCAAGATAGGTTAGAGCCTTCAGACAAGGACGCGAAAGTGTGTTGGACATGCCTCGATCTGGTCACCCACCAGTAAGTGACGAACATGTACAGACTGTGTCCAGTTAGTGGAGATGGATCGGAACTTAACGATTCGTGAGTTAGCGCAAGATATAGGATTGGCACCTTCGACTATGCTTCATATCCTGAAGGACTAACTGAAAATGCGAAAAATTGCTTCAAAATGGGTTCTGCATGATTTAACGGACATGCAGAAATGGCAGCGATATGCTTCTCGTACTCTCTTGCAGCGCTATGAGCGAGAATGGGAGGTCTTCTTACGACATATCATTACAATTGATGAGATGTGGACCAGATCTTATGAACTTCAGCTGAAAGCCAATCATACTGGTGGCATCATCATGGGTCACCACGAAAAACAACAGTTAGGCAGACCCCCAGCAATGTGAAGGCTATGCTGATTCTTGCCTATGATTGGGATGGTGTGATCTTAAAGCATACCGTTCCCAAAGACAGAGCGTGAATGCGGAGTACTACTGTTCCTTTTTGCAAAATAATCTGCGAGCAGCTCTAAGAAGAAAATGGTGACACTTTATGAATAACCCACCTGTTGTTCTTTGTGACAATGCTAGGGAGCATACAGCAGGAGTTGTGTCTGAATTATTCAATCTCTGGGACTGGGAAGTGCTCTATCACCAGCCATATTCTCCAAATTTAAGTCCCTTCGACTTCGATCTCATCCCTAAGATAAAGGACCCACTTCGCGGGATTCACTTCCGAACAGTTGAAGACATTTTACAGGCAACCGACCGCTCTATTCGCACCATCAACAGATTAGGCAGTGCCAACGGGATCCAATGATTTTCGCATCGCTGAGAACACATTGTACACAACACTCGTGACTACATCGAAGGCTTGTAAAACTTAGAACCATGTAAGTATGCTATATATTGAGAAAAAAAATAGTTGCCAGAACTAAAAAATTAACCTATGTACACTATTATTAAAAGCGTATGGTATATATTTATTTACAAAAGAAGAGGTCCATTATTTACATAGAAAGGGAAATAAAATTTCAAATATTGTTTTTTACTATAATGAACAGGTACCGGTGGCTATTTCACATTTGTAAATATCGAATTACAGTTCGAAAACCCACAGTCTATGGCTCATGTGATTTAAATAGTTAATCATCAGTGGCGAAGCTCTTAAGAGGCTTTTGAGGCTTAGCCTACCAAAAAATTTAAGTTATTATATATAATAACAGTATAAATTCGTAATAACGATGTATCCTAACACTTGGTTTCACTTCGATCTTTCCATATATTAAATTCACTGTTGGCCACCGCTTGCTTGAACGCATCTGATGGCTGCTTATACTGCCTTCTCATAAGACCCTTCTAACAATGATTTTGCTGAAATGGTAGGTGGCAGTACCAAATATACTATGTTCATCTGTATGTCTGCTCCAAACTGTGAAAAAAAAAAGTTTTTCTATCTATTTTGTGCCAGTGTGACATATTTATGTGTGTTAGGAATAATAACCATCAGGAACTTGTGTCAGAAACTCTTGTGGAGAAATTTGTGAAACCTCTACTTAGTAATGTTACGAAGTTTCACATAGAAAAAGTTTTCCGGTTTTCTTGTTCTTTCAAGAGCGAAGAATATAATGGATTAGCAAAGAGGAAAAAGGAGCTGTTAGAGTCACGAAACAAAGTAATATTTTAATCGCATACTACAAACATAAAGCATAGAACCTATATACACAAGCAACTTCACTACCCAGTATGAGCTGACATCTAGCGACAATTTTTTCTATTCATGTTACATGTTTGACCGTTGAACGAGCAGGCAGTATAAGCATGCATGGATGCGTTCGAGCAGGCAGTGCTGTTGGCAGTCCACTGCGAGAGGTTTGTGGCAGAAGCCTCATAGTGACGTGCAACAGCCTTGCTCACAGACAGCAGCACTCACAAGCTTGAGGGAAGACCAGGGAAGAGGGGGCATCAATTTGCTATGACTCAGTAGCAAGAAGCGGGATTAGCCTCAACAGCGATATAATATGTCGTGCTATATTGGTGTTCTGTGAATATGCTGCATTGTTGAGTATTAGTTTAATCAAGAGTGCATAAGTGTGTGTGTGTTACATATCAATTTTGTGTAAAATGACTCATATTGAGAGAACATTGAGGTCATAATTTGCAGAATTAAAAGAGATTTTCAAGTTGGGTGTGTGAAATAAAATGAGCTTGCAAAGATAGGAGATTGACACTACATTTACATATTAAAGTAACAGATGGAGGAAGACAAAATAGAACATTTCAATTTTCACGGTATAAGAAATATCCTTGGCTAACAGGGTGCTCTGAGACAAATAAGTTATATTGTTATACGTGTATTCTGTTTGAGGGTGAAAATGAGTGGACATCATCTTCTTTGGGGGGGTCTGTGTCACAAAAAATATTGATAGAAAAGCCGAGAAACATCTGCTATATAAAAAGATAGAAGATAAACGGATTTTTTCAGCCTACTCAGTATTTACACCTTAGCTTCGCCACTGTTAATCATAGCACTGTAACATAAATTGACGTATTATAAATATGATATAAAGAAGTATGATATTATTCCTATTAAAAGTAGCTAAATGATTTTACTGCTTAAAAAAGGTGAGAAAGGATGCTAGAAGAAATGAAGGAGGATCAGGGAGAGACACCATACCATCCCGTTTTGAATATGGTGCATAATTTTAGTGCAGATGGAACAGGTCTAAAAGACCAATCTGTGATGGAAGAAAATTATTAGGATAAAGCTATAATGATGCACAGTTGGTTCCATATTTCTTTCTCGTTACTTTTTAGTCATCCCTTGCAATGCACAAAATCATGAAGTTGTTCATCTTGCTGTAAGTGAACGTACTTTTGCACAATGGTAATCAATTTTATTACTTCAAAAGTATGTGAATTTTATTCTGTAATTTCAGTTAAAACTGGCCTAATTGATACTCCAGTGTTTCCCAGTAATGGTGTTAAAAAAGAAGAAATGTTCAGACAAAGGAGTTTAAATGTGATGTAGACAGTACTTCAATCGAATTCGTAATTGTATTATTTATTTAATAGTGCACCCAAGATAATGATAACAAGATTGCACCTCAACTGCTATCTAAATACAGTTTAAGTGCTTGTTAGCAAAAAGAAACTTTTTATAAAAATATATAGGTACATACTGTTAAATGCAATCTCTGATATTAGATTCTACTGTAATCTCCCAAGTAGGAAAAGTACAAAATTGTCTGAAATATCATAAAATTACAAAAAAAAATATATTCCAAATTCCTTTTTCATACAGAGTAATTTTTTATATTAAAAACTTTTTGTAAAATGTTCGTTTATGTGAGTAAATGATTTCATCGTAAATGACACTAAGCTGGGATGGATTACAATGTAAAACTTATGTCCGTTGTGTTGTATTTATTTTGAAGCAAACCTTAAAACAATGAACGTGTTAAACATAACATGCAGCTCCTTCTCCTTGTAAAAAAAAAAAAAACTTACGAAAGCATGAGTTGTTCAAATGTACTGTATATATTTCTTGTATGTGTACAGGATGATGTCTTATATTCTCAGATCTGATTTTCAGAAACTGTCTCCGAACTCAGAAGTGGCAAGGTAGCAATTATTAACTGTGATTCTAGTACCTCATAGTATTTTATAAAATTAATTAAGTGGTGAAGATTATATAAAGCAAACAAAGATGAAGCATGTTGGCAAGTTACTGCAGTGACAGAAATTTATGCAAAAGGATTTAATTTTAATGTTGTTCTTCAATTTTCATTTTCATGAGAAAATAGCATTCATCAGTTCATTGACGGAGAATAATGGTGCACACCTAGAATATTGTCTACTTTTCTTTCTTTCACAAGGTTAATATACGCTAGTATTTCAACTATTTGTAAGTTTGTTAAGGGTTAGTGTAATAAAAACAAACTTGTGTACCATTCATGCCATTTGTTGGTCCTCTTTACCATTACTGTATTACCGGTACCTTTTATTGAATCATGAAATGACTATCATTTTGGTAGATTATGCAATCTCACAGAAAATGTAAAGAAAATTTGCATTTTTCTATTGTTTTTTGTGATGACAGCACAGAAGAATATTGGAAGATAGTTCAACTAGACATAGAAAATGACTCCGTATTACTGTTCCTATTTCTTTTCACAGATAATTCTATAGTTTCAATTAGGTCAGTGAAATAATAATACATTTTATTAAGATATATTTGTGTACAAATTATAATGGTGGTGGATCAAGATGATAATATTTCAGACAACTGGACTTACGAAGTGTACAAAGCACGGTTCTGTAATCTTGTTTGAAACATATGTGTTCAATGCAGTATTATCGATATTTGTTATCTTCATTTTAATTAATAAATAGAATTGGAAATTTTTTGAAGAATTAAAAAAAATTATAATTTTTCACGAGTTGAGATTTTATAACTAAATATATTACATATTCTCTTTCGTCACAAATCTAACAATTTTCTTTAAATGTACTGTGTTTATTGCACAATGTGCTTATATTTTATTAGATAAATTATTCTTATAAAATATATTTTTATCATTCGAATGTAATATAAATTTAATTTAAACCACGCTCAAGTTAACTATAAAATATTTCATTACTTAGAAAATCTCTATCTGAAAATTGTATTTTGCACTTGTGTGATTTAACTTGAATTTCGTAAATATTTTAAAATAGTGATCTTTTGAGCATATTGTTTAGTCGTGGAAACAAAAATAAAATATCAGGCACGGTATTATAGGAGGATCAGGGACAAGGTTAATTTTATTTAAGGGAAAGAAGGTGCTAACAGTCAAGACTGTGTGGGCTGAGGACCTGTCATCAGGGCTGGACAAAATACTGACATCCAAGTATTTTAAATACAAATACAAAATACTTCAAAGAATAGTATTTGAAATACAAATACAAAATACTTTTAAAAAGTTAACCAAAATACATTTGTATTTCAAATACTCAAAATACAATATACAAAGAAATAAGAATATTACTGAAAATCTAAAATATTATATTAACATTAAAAGTATTGTAGCTTTTATTTCAAACAATTATGTAACTTTATTATTTCAACAATAATCACCTTCTATAATTTAATTTAAACACTCCCGTCAACAATGGGATTTGCACTCCACACAGCAACACAGTATTTGTTACTATACTCCACAGACGACAATGGCAATTCACTTGGATTATTGCGAACAACAATGTACTGCTAATCTTAACTAATGTTCACAAAGCACTATTTACTAAACAGAACTGTCAGTTCACAGTTCGTTTGCCTTGGCTAGTTCTTCTAGCTCAGTCACTCAAGTTCACAGTATCTCGAACCCAAGACCTTCAGAGACAGTCCACTGAACTTCGAACTCAGGTCCCCAACTGCGGTCCACTGCACTCGAACTCAGGACTTCGGCGACAGTCCATTGGACGCTCACACAGCTGCGGACACACTCAAGTCGAACTCCGGTCTCGAAGCTGGCTTCACTGCTGACCAAAAATTGAACTGAACTTGCTGTCCAAAACTAGCAACGACTGCTACTTCAACTTGCATCTCTTATTTATTAGTTAAACCACAGTTTCGAGAAAGTACGATGCTCGAAATTTCTACTTCTACAGACTTCTGTTCTCGCTGCTTCTTCCTGGACGATTCTGTTCGGGAGGTTTCGTCTCCCCCTTCACCTCGCACAGCGAAGCACCACCAGCTTTGCGTCCCCCTTTGCCTCGCGCCGCAGTGCACCTCCCCTTGCCCTCTCGGCATGCAGACGTTCCCCTTACGTCTGCCACACCACAGCGACCAATGTTTTGTCTCCCACGTGCCCTGTCGGACACGCGTTCGAATCCCGACGCAGCTGTCACAGTATTTTTATCTCGAAGTTTTATATAAACACTGTAACTGAACATTCTTCCTTTTCCCAGTCAGCAATGAAATTATGCTACATCTGAATAATTATTGCTCCCTTTAAAAAAAACAGTTTCTCAAGAAGTTTATCAAATAAGGATCCCCTTGCTGGTAAATGAATAAATCCTGCAAAACAGAACAGTCTTTCTACAGGTGCAGAGGAACACAAATTTGTATTAAACTTTATAAAAGCTTGTTTCACTGTTGGGTAATTCTCTAGAGTGCACAGGGTTGTCCCTTTGCCATTGAAGAATTGTATGAGCTCATACTCCACAGCAGATAAGTTCTTTTCTTTTTGCTTTTCAAAGTCTGTTGTACTTGAGTTGAAAATATAAAAATTGTTTTCATCGTCGAACTGACCAAAGGAGTAGCGAGAACTGCTCAGCTGATTTCACACACATATTCTGTATCCTCTTCTTATCATTTGGTGAGGCAGTGTCAGGTAGCCATCTCATCTTAAATGATAGGTGGAAGCAAGCTGCCAAAATAGCTCAATTTGCTTCTGGAGTCAGATCAAAGATCGCTTTAAATCTTCATGAAAGTGAACTCATTAGGATTGGAGTTACTTGGAATAGATGGCGTAGATTACTAGATAATATAATATGTAATCTGTTTTTGAAGGAAATGAATATGGACAGAAGTTGGCCGTAATAGCACGTCTTCTCATTTTGCATTAAATCAAGGACTACGGCAATGGGTTTCAGAACTGCACAATATTCTTCAAAGTACTCAACATCTTTGAAGGTTGGCAATCCGAGTTTTTCACATATACCTACTGTTTATATCATGTTTGAATTGCAATATTTGAGAGATTGAGTCATAAAGAGAATTTCATCATGCTGGGCAAGGAAACTCTTTAATGAATATTTCAAGACATCTGATATAATTTTTGAGAATTTGAGTCTCCTAGATGCATTCCATAATGCTGAACATTTAGCAGGTTTTGGGTGATGAATCCTTGATGCTGTTGGAGATTTCTTTATGGCATTAAGGAAATCAGTTGTGGCAAGAAAACTAAGTGTTTGGCTAGCACATCTGAAATGGGTAGGCAAATAAGACAAAAGTTCATTCTTCAAATCCAAATCCAAAACTTGGACAAGAAGAAGAAAGTATTTTGAGTATTTGAAATACACAACACATCAATTTTATGTATTTAAATACAAAATACAAATGTATTTCAAATACTGCCCAGCCCTGCCTGTCATAATGCAGAAGAAGATCCTATATATCCCACTAGTACGGCTATCTATCTTGGTCTGTTATCTTTCCAAAAGTTACTGAAAACTCCCTAATTAATTATATTATTAGTTAACTATCTCGCATTTTAGAATGAATCTCCAATTTACAATTTCATCCTACTCGAAGAACACAATGAGCATCCTTTCCACATTGCTCCTGAATGGGCATGCTTCGTTCTGTCCTGGAGATTGAAGGCTTTTTCCATTAAATGAACTGTTGCTTAGTCCATAAATCCATGTTTCGTCTCTTGTAATCACTTTTCTTTTTCCCTTCCAAAAGTTAAGGTAATTTTGGAAAATGTTTTTGAGATTGTAGTAAACCGTGAGATAATTTTGGTTTTCCTTTATCTGTCAAGAGTTAGGAAACGAATTGTGACGCATTGATATTACATTCAAAATGGCAGAAAGACTGTGATGTACTGAGCCTAGAAGATTCTTATTGTGGCAGAAATGCAGGGGCGTATTTTGCGGACTACCGGGGCTACCGGCGGTAGCCCAAGGAAATTACAAAAGAAAAAGTTTATAATATAACATAATGTAATAATTTTGTATTACCGTATTAGTTTTACCACAGTAATTAAAATTAAAGTAATTGTTAGATTTATATGCACTCTCTGCTCTCGAAAGAAACAAGTTGTCAAGGCGGCATCACTGGAGAAACCGCTGCTACGAAGGGTAGCCTGTGACCGTTCCGCTCACGTCGCACAACTCCCCGTCCCCCCGCTCCCTCCTGTTTCCGTCATGCTCTGTAGGTGGGTGAGTTGCCGCTCTCGTGATCGGTTTCTTGGAAGGCGCGAAGCAACAATATGCTTAGTACGCTAGCTCATTAATGTGATTGTGTTCTTGCAGTGCAGTATTTTAAATTTGTGATTTGTTCGAGTGTCTAAGAGTTATATTAATTGTGAATTATTAAGTTTTTAATTTCCCAATTAAGTGATATTGTGAAAAATATGGCAGAACAAGTTTCTGGAGAGGTTTGTGTTGAAAATGACTGTGTAATAGAAGGTTTATTAAAAGTGCCTTTTAACCGTCGTACATACAACGAGAAAGTTGAAATTGTGAAAATGGAAAGACCAACTCCTGAGTTAAATTTGTCCATGGACGTAAAAGAAAAACAGCGTGAGTACACACGCCATTTCACTTCAACATCATATGGTAAGTGGAATTGGTTGTGTGGTAGTTCTAAACTGTCTAAACTATTTTGCTGGTCATGTTTGTTATTTAGCCGCGAAACTAATGTGTGGTCAAAAGAGGGGTTTTCTAATATGAACTCCCTTCGAACGGCAGTCCTAAAACACGACAAATCAAAAGCTCATATTTATAGTAGCATGAACTTTGCAAACTTTGGGAAGACAAGAATTGATTTGCAGCTAGATAAGCAAAAAGTTCTACACATCAACCAACACAATGCTCTTATGAAAAAAAATCGGGAGATTTTACTGCGTCTTATTAACGCACTCTGCTTTCTAGGAAAACAAGAATTGGCTTTTCGGGGTCATAATGAGAGTGTGGAATCAGACAATAGAGGAAATTATATTGAATATTTAAGTTCCTTAAGTGAATTTGACCATTTACTGGCCAATCATCTTGAGAGTTCAACAGTATTCCGTGGTACTTCTCCCGCAATTCAGAATGACTTAATATTTGCTATAAGTGGGGTTATGATAAAGAACATAAAATCTGAAATAGAAGAAGCACCTTTTATGGCCATTGTTGTTGATGAAACAAGTGACTGCTCTAATCAGAGTCAATTGTCCACTGTTTTAAGATACGTCGACAGTACTGCCAATGTTCAAGAACGGTTTATGGGATTCACAAATGTCAGTTCGGGCAAAACTGCTGCTGCTTTGTTTCAGCATGTGGAAGGTGTTATAGCAGAATACAATGTCGGCAATAAGTTAATTGCACAGACCTACGATGGTGCTTCAGTTATGGCGGGAAATATTAATGGCTTAAAAACAAAAGTTCAAGAAAAGTATCCTCAAGCACTATTTGTCCATTGTTACAGCCATGTTCTCAATTTAGTTTTGCAACAAACTACTTTATCCATTCCAGAATGCCGCATTTTTTTCAAAACACTGTCGGGTTTTGCTGCATTTTTCTCATCATCTCCTAAAAGATCAGAAAAACTCAAGGAATTTATGAAAAAGAAACTCCCAAAAGTAGCACCAACTAGATGGAATTTTACATCTCGGCTTGTAAATACAGTAAAGTAATACAGAGAACAACTGACTGCTTTCTTTGGAAATATCATTTGTAATGACTCTGAAGAAAACTGGGATGATGATGTAATTGTGCAGGCTCAAGGATATTTGTATTTTTTCACACAGTTTCAGAATATATTTCTTCTTGAAGTCTATGCTAGAGTGTTCGCACATACAGATGTGCTCTACAATATTCTTCAGACAAAAAGTCTAGACATAGCATACTGCTTGCAAGAGGTATCAAAGTTAAAACATACTATATCCGAGTTCAGACGTAGTGGGTTTCTGTCCATATGGAGTAATATGGAAAATGAAAATTCTTCAGACAATACAATGGAACCACCATTAAAGCGAAGAAAAGGAGATGATGAATTGAAATACAGGCAGCTGTACTACAGCATACTAGATCGTATGCACATGGAAATTACTGACAGATTTTCTGATTATGGAAAGCTTCAGTTCACTCATCTTCTAGATTCTCAAAAATTGTCTGCTTATAGAGAAAACTTCCCGAATGAGGCACTAAACAAATTATTTCAGTCCTATAACAGTCACTTTGATCAAGTACGTTTGAAAAATGAATTAAGTGTAATATATTCAGCAGAAGTCTTTGATTTTTCGAACAAACCTATCCATGAAATATTATCTACCATATATGAAAACCAGCTGAACCAAGTTATTCCTGAAGTCCTTAAATTGGCAACATTAATTGTGACAATACCAGCTACTTCAGCATCGGTAGAAAGAACATTTTCTGCGTTGAAGAGAATAAAATCCTACTGTAGATCAACTCATACACAAGAACGTTTATCCGGCTTGGCACTGATGTCAATTGAAAAGTCATTTCTACAGAAACTTCACAAGCGGCCCAACTGTAATTTCAATGACGAAGTCATCAAAGTATTTTCGTCCCAATCAAGACGCCTGGAATTCACATATAAATAGGTAAGGAATTTTATTATAGGGTTTTTAAAATATATTTTGTGTAATAATAGGGTCAGTGGTAGCCCAGACCCTTAAACCAGTATACGCCCCTGCAGAAATGTGGTAAATAGTTTCTTGTCAGTCTTGTCTCGAAACTTGTCAAAGATTTTCTAATATACCCTTCATGTTCAGATGACACTTGTTCATGTTTAAAACATCGAATCCAATTCATGGTTTCGTTCCCGATAACTTCAATAAACATATCATGAGTTTGTATTGCAGTTTTTTTTTTTTTTTCAGTTTAAAACAAAATACTGTACACATGCACGTCTCAATAATTTGACAAATACTTCTCCTCATTCAGTATTATTAAGCTCTGTTATTGTTACTGTATTTAAACATTTCGTTTATTTGTTTTTCAAGGTTTCGATATTATTATACAAATTATTTCATGTTTATTTCTTTTTAAAAAGTTCTTTTTTCAAACTAAACTCCCAAGTATGTACAAGAAACTCTAATCACAAAACGAAATACATACTGTACTTTGAAATTTGTCCATGCAAATTAGCTGTTTTAGATTATAGTTTGTTTCCAAAGTAGTGTGTTACAAAACAATGTCAAGTTTTGAAAAAATAAAATTCCTTTTATTGTCTCTTATTCTAACATTAAGGACTTACTCTATATTGGCTAAAACTCACAAGCCATATGAAGATATTATTAATCATTATTAATCGTTATTTAACAACTTAATCATCTAACATCGGTGGAATTGATAATAGCGAGATGGTAGTTTGGCTAGATGAGTCATAAATTATATTATCTGACACTCGTGATACAATTGGAAAATATCTCGGAGGAAATCAACTGGGTAATCAATCCAAGCGGGATTCAAATCCACGTCCAAATACAGCTTTGACTCAGGAGATCAGTTCCTTAACTCTGAGCTATGTCGATGGCTCATATGAAGTGATCTGAGCATGTCTTAAGGGCCCCAAACATGCAGATACCGTACATAAATCCACAGGCAAATCTTCTCGGGTATGGGCAAAAGATATTGAGACTTTGGCTTTGAGGTAAGTCCCCAGAATCCAACGGTTGCTTGAGTTTTTCCGGCTGTAGTGCTCTCCAAATTAAGCAGGAGAAAAAGTAAACATAGAAACAATCGATACTGCGTACACAGTGGCGGCTCGTGAACTTGTGGATTGGGAGAGCTGCAGTAGATTTTAGTACATACAAATTTCACTTCTTGATATCATTACTAGTAAGTATAGGACAAAAATAAATCACTACATAACGAAAAACAAAAACTTTCTGACTTAGTTGGGAGATGTCTGTGGCATCATTTGCTAATCGCTAAAAAAAAAAAAAAAAAAAACTAATACCATCGATTTCAGTCTGAATTTCTGATCGGGAGACACTCAACTTGCAATCTACCAGTTCATTCTAAATTGTTTTAGAATTACCTTTATACAGTGGCATGTTCCAATGATTTTTGAGAGGCTCGTTTAGATTACTCACGGACTGTAGCAACCCACGAAATACACCAGAGTCCTTCGAATCGTTTTTTCATCATGTCCCCTAAGGGGAAGTTCATATTAGCAACAAAATTTGATAAAATCAATATTTTTTTTTAAATAATTTCACAATTTTTTCTCACTTCTTGATTATGTTTGAGAATGTTTGTTCTGTTCGTTTCACTTAATTGCGCAGCAATATTAGTTTTGCCTAACATAGCCAATGAAACAAAATTTTTCATGTGAGATTGCGAAGATTCGTGCTTTTTAATTTATAGGGGCAAATGTCCTAAATCTGTCACGCCACTCCTAGTCCATGCAGTATCACCACCGAAGAGGAGGCAACCACAAATGCTCAGCGTAAATTTCATTGTTATACTTCCTTATATATATATGCACTATTTCGGCTGGATGAAGCTTGAGTAAGATTTAAGTTGGGTAACGAACGACTCTTTAATTTCACTTCATTACATCAATTTTCTCCACAAGGGAAAGTTGAGAAAAATAAAATTAATATTCTGTAATTCACACACACTCATGCTTGCACATTTGCACTGGTTAAGTTACGGCACTAAGACGTCGCACTAAAGCAACACTCAGATATACTGATGGTCAACAATTTTCTAAAACTAGAAAAGAAGTCTCTTTCGTATTTTACGTGCTATATCAAAAGGATTATACTCGTGCAATCATTTTGAGTTAAGGCAAATATTAGGTTCTGCTGGAGGCTGGATAATACGTAATAATAAGGCAAAAGAGAATATTAATTTCGTTATATTAACTCGATAAGATTCTACAACAATAAGTATGTGAAGAGAAAATAAAAATTTTGTCATTAAGTTTCAAAGGAATAGAGAATCCACTTGATGTAGCATTACAATAGCGGTGTGGGAGGGGATGAAAGATCTTCCCTTGTCGCCTGGCTCTGCAAGCCACTGCAGTGAAATATGGGTTTTAAACAGCGGCAGTTTCCCTCTGCTTCCCTTCACCTCTCTACCCCCTGACCTAGCAAGACACACTCTCTATGATCTGTCCCACCCTACAGATCCCAGGACGACTTTGAATGCAGTGTCAATTCCAGTACAGTCAATGCGCAAAAAGATAATGCATAAGATAATAGTACATATTCCCGGCCAGATGAAATATAAAGCAATTTACCAATAAAAGCTGTAACAATTCCTCTACAAATTAAAATAAATATTATTTTTATTTTCCTGTCAAAGCAGGGAGTGCTGCAGCTCCGCAGCTCTTATGGACGAGCCGCCCCTGTGCGTATATGTGGTCGAGATTTTTCGTCAATGTTTCATTTTAAGCCATTCTCTATAGCAAAATGGCTGCAAGCTATGGACATACAAATTTGAGAAATTATTCTCCCACATTTCTATGTACAGTATGTAGAACTATGAAGGAGTAGTGTCCCTCGAGTAATCTTATTTCTCCATGAAGAATCATTGATTTCAACTTCTTTGTGAACTGTAAGTCTAGGACGTAAGTCTGAGCATGTATGGACAATTATCCAATTCAGACATACCTCCCAAAGGTATTCTATTAATTCCATTTGAGGATAGGGACACGGACTGGGGACTGCCATCTCACGTAGACCGCGTGGGTGAGCCCATTCTAATACCCAGAATGGAACAATGTGCATCCCTAAGACTGCAGACCACCCCCAAACTTCCCTGCAGCCTTCAGAATCCGTTTTACCTTTCCACAGTCCCTCAACTCCGATTTCACGAACTACCGATACCATGAGCCCCAGGGAAAGCCCACGGTATATAGCACTACCACGAGAAACTACGAACACAAACCACGGAGTCCAAGTTCAGTGGCAGCCCGCAGCCAACTCTACACTGGAGCAAGCCCGAAATATGGGAAAGAAACGGAAATTATGATGAAAGAGGATGTGTAATTATAATGGTGAAATGAATCCGAGGTCCAACGCCGAAAGTTACCCAGCAATTCTGCTTCGATTGGTTTGATGGAAAACCTCGGAAAAAAACCTTAACCATGTAACTTGTCCCAACCAGGATTTCAAACCTACCCGATCATGGATCTTCTGAGGTAAGTCTATACAAATAAGTCTCCAATAAGTCTTTGTATACAGTATAAGGAGCGTTGAAAATATGCAATATCTACTGAAGTTAAGTCATTTTTCATTTTGCAACTCCTCAAAAATATATTCCACAACGTCCAAATGTTCCGTCAAGGTAAAGTATTGTTTCTGAAAATCAATTTGAGTATAGAGTGTATACCAGTCAATCAGTCAATGAATCAATCAATCAACCAACCAACAAATCAATCTTCTTAATGTATTCTTCATGATCGTTATATAAAGTCCATTGCAGTCCTTCAGTTATCGGTACCATTTCTTTGATCGGTGTTCATTATAGATGTCACAGTTAAGATGTGGTCAGTACGTATTGCAGAGCTGAGTTTGTGCAACTGGTATTGATGACTTCAATTTTCTTGTTTTAAGATTCATGAATGTGTACAATAAAATATATGTTCATGATCATTGCACCATATACAAATAAGACTATCGGAAAGGTGAGATCGGTGTAGATATAATTCTCACTGTTTCAGGAACACGTTGCAAGATGTGAGCGACACAGACAACATAAATTCTTTCGGGATATATCATTACCAGTACTAATGCTTGTTACGTTTTATAATTTGCGGAGAACTCCATTGCTAAAAATAGCAACAGATTGTCATGTTTGACACGTTCCAAGCACTTCACTTATCAATAGAGTTAGCTCCAAAAACTCCTAACTCAGGGAACCATTGATTATGTCACCAATCAATCATTCATTGTTATCTGTTCTTTCATCCAATGAAACCAAATAGGACGTCTTTGATAATGTCTCGTATCTTCTGCATACTTTCTTCATAGATAAAAAAAAAGTATACCGAAGTATTTTCGAGGCATAAATTTATTTGAGATGCTGTGGGATATCTAATTTTCAACAAATTCATGGAAAATTGGGTGACTTAATTTGTAAATATGTACATATGCGCTGCTGAGGACTCGCTAAACATCAGTAAGCTATTGGAATCGGTTTTAATTGTCATGATGGGCTCTGTTAAAAATATTTGCCTCTGTTGGTGTTCTTCTGCCTGTTTACATAGTGTACTCTGGTAGAAATATGTCGTTGCCTTAAAAATATTCATGTAGCTGATAGCTATACTTGATATGCATTACAAGACTACACTTTATGGCTGCGTTTTTCAACCTTTGCTCAACATGTGGCACACTATAGTTGTAATTTAAAATCCCGCGTCACACTTATACAATCTAAACCAGTGGTTCCTAAATAAGGGGGAATTTTTTTTATAAAAACAAGTAAAATGCGATATTTTTAAGATAGATCCATAATGACACTTGTAGCGGAAAAGATCGGAATTGGTCTTCTTGCAGTTCTCCCATTTCCCCATATTAAGAATCTACATTATTCTATCATTCTCCATCCCGTCGTCATTCCATAGCATTCCCTGAATGCCGACTGGCGACACACAGAGGGGTGCTAGCCTAGGGACGAGTGGGGTTACCTGCTCAAAACCTTGATACGCAACGAACCTTAGTGTAGTCAGCCAGTGTGGGTTTGGTAATGTGCCTAGCTTGAGGGTCAGCGTAATAAATGTAATAAGGTCACAGTGATGGGTCGTAGTCTCCCCCCTCCCTTAAATACAAATTCAATTCAAGGTTTGTACGATATTCTAACTTTACTGATATGGCAACCCTGGTCATGCATCAGTCATTCCCTTTTCTGCTGATCGCAAATCTACATTTTGTTTACTGAATATTGACTTGTGCCACTTTCGTAGAAAGTTGACTCTTGTGGACTCACTTTTTTTTTTACTACTCTTTTCACACTATTTATTTTTTCCATTCAATTTTTGCTAGCGACAGCACACTGATTGAAAATAACTACTCCACGACCTCTACCTTCCATTTATAATTTTTTCCCATGAAAGTCATGCACTATATTAAACAGCTTACCACTTTTGGCATGGTTAAAAGTCAACGCACACTCAATGACCAATGAGTGACCACTAAGTTCTCTTCAATTGGCTTCATCTAATGGCTTACGCAGAGGAGGCTGGTTTTCTCAGAATCTCAGAAGACAAAACCCAGAACATAATTATATGACTGATATCCTCGCAACAATATACCTGCTGTTATCTTTCACAAGTTCGGAAAAAGGGAGAGGTGAATTTTCAGAGAATGTTCTGCGGACCTAAGGGCACTTGTCCTGAAAATATCTTTGAGTAGTTGAATGTTATGTTTTATTTAACGAAGCTCGCAACTGCAAAGGATATATCAGCATCGCCGGATGTGCCGGAATTTTGTCCCGCAGGAGTTATTTTACATGCCAGTAAATCTACTGACATGAGCCTGTCGCATTTAAGCACACTTAAATGCCATTGACCTGGCCCGGGATCGAACCCGCAACCTCGGGCATAGAAGGCCAGTGCTATACCAACTCGCCAACCAGGTCGACTGAGTAGCTGAAAATATATGGATAGAATAGTGGAAATTAAAAATATGGATGCAATCCACACAAAATTATTGCATAATAAACTTAAATATGTAACATAAATGCCACTTATTCTGAAAGTACTGTAACCCTTGTGTTTTGCAATGAAAAGAAGAAATTTAGCAATAAATCACTTAACAAAAAAATATGCATTTGCATACAAATTCTAGACAATTTTAGTAACCTGTTATTCTAATCTTGGTTATTGTAAATGGAGCACAAATTTTACTCTAGGTCTTTTATACTTCCTGATAGTTCCCATTTACGTATAAAATTAGAGAACTTTGCTTACCGGTACTTACTTTATTATTCTGATACAACATTGGTTTCGTCATTGTCCTTAAAAAAATGTTTTAAAGTAAAATTAATTATATAATTAATGTTAGAGAGAATTGGACAAATTTCAATTAATATTGGAGAACTAAAGCTAATAATAATTATAATTCACATCAGAACTAAAGTTAATTTTGTTTACATTAGAACTATATTTAAATTACCATTATAAATGAGATAGTTCAATAATAAACTTGTACAAGATTTAAGTCTCACTTACAACCTTTCAGCTCATAGAGACTATACCTGAGCTACCATAGTTAATAATAAAATGTTACTGCTACGGAAGTTTTTTAAACCTGTTGATTTAAACTTTTAAACCCATTCTGATATGTATTTAATAATAATAATAATAATAATAATAATAATAATAATAATAATAATAATAATAATAATAATAATAATAATAAGTAATTGATTAACTAGCGAACTTACTCGTGTTAATTATGTAAGTCTGTGCAGCTTACAGCTGTTTCGGTGCTTCATCACACCATCCTCAGAGCCTGTGATGAAGCACCGAAACAGCTGTAAGCCGCACAGACTTACATAATTAACACGAATAAGTCCGCTAGTTAATCAATTACTTATATTCAAGTGTTAAAAGTAGTGTACGCAAGATTCAAAATGGAATAATAATAATAATAATAATAATAATAATAATCTAAATATAAACAGAATAAACCTATACCAGTGTTATACATGTAAGTAGGTAAACAAACCAAACCCAGATTCTGCTTATCATATCAGAAAGCAAATTCAAGTACTGGTATGTACGTCACATTATGAGAGCAACAGAAAAAATGTTCCTTCCATCACTTTCATTATCAGTATTACTGACTACAATGAATGTATGAGATTAAATCTCTGTATGCCACCGTAGCTTTATAAAATGCGTTTCAATCATAAACTTTATCTAGTTGTTCGGGTCTTACATTTTACTTATCTTCATGATTTGCTCTCATATGTTTACTATGGACAAGGACGCCCACAGTGGTAGCAATTTGCTAGCACTGAGATTTTTATTTTTTACACGTTTCTTTTTTTCTACCTGCTCGATACATGTTTTCTCAAATCCTCGGTAAACAATTCAACAAAAGCAAGTGCTTTAACTATGAATGTATGCGCAAGATAATTTAGACTTCAGAACTGGCTATTTTTCATGTTCAATTTTCTCTCTGCTCGTCAATCCATTTCCTCTGATTTTCTAACCATCTTGCTACCACTGAGATTGCAACCTGTGGGCGCCCTTGACTCTGGATAAAGCTTAGTAGCACTATCATTTCAAGATTTGTTATAATACAGTCTCGTTTATTATTCTTCACCCAGTTGTGGTTAAATACATTAACAGAGGGCATTTTGTACAGTTTTTTTTTATCATAGTACGTCTGAAATTCTGGATGGTGATTTTATGCGTCATGTACTTGAGCTGAGTGGATGAAAATATTAGAAATGCAGTAAACTAAATACAACCATTCTAAATTTTTCTCTCACCTTCCCCAAAGAAGGTTACACAAAGAGCATTTTCTAAATGTAACATACTGCCATTCTAAATTTTTCTCTCACCTTCCCCAAAGAAGGTTACACAAAGAGCATTTTCTAAATGTAACATACTGCCATTCTAAATTTTTCTCTCACCTTCCCCAAAGAAGGTTACACAAAGAGCATTTTCTAAATGTAACATACTGCCATTCTAAATTTTTCTCTCACCTTCCCCAAAGAAGGTTACACAAAGAGCATTTTCTAAATGTAACATACTGCCATTCTAAATTTTTCTCTCACCTTCCCCAAAGAAGGTTACACAAAGAGCATTTTCTAAATGTAACATACTGCCATTCTAAATTTTTCTCTCACCTTCCCCAAAGAAGGTTACACAAAGAGCATTTTCTAAATGTAACATACTGCCATTCTAAATTTTTCTCTCACCTTCCCCAAAGAAGGTTACACAAAAAGCATTTTCTAAATGTAACATACTGCCATTCTAAATTTTTCTCTCACCTTCCCCAAAGAAGGTTACACAAAGAGCATTTTCTAAATGTAACATACTGCAGATGTAAATAATTAATTCTCTCATACCATTTTAAGTATTTATTATAATTATTGTATTAGTTTTGTTTATTATTTACTTGTTTGGTTTTGTTTGTTCTGCGCTGTAGTGTTGTGATGTGGGACACATCTAGGTACGTGTTACGGAATAAGTGGTGGTTCAAGTCTTCATGGGGGGGGGGGGGAAGAAATTTTCTCATGAAACTTCGGACAGTGTATGGGACTGGTGCCAACCCAGCATCATGATGAATTTGGGGAGCTACGAAAGGTAGCGAAATCCAGTTCTGCAAACCAGCTATATAACAGCTGGGGCCCAGAGGGATCATCGTACTAATCACATAATTCTTTGTACTGGCTAGATGATCGTTCACCTCTACTGAAGCATATAAATGCGAGGCCATCCGTTGGCTGGTCGGACTTGACCCTCTTTCTATGGGCTGTGGCGCCCAAGATTATTTTTATTATTTATTTACACAGTGATAATGCAAATGGATTCATTACTGTAATCTACTCTCCAGAATAGTACCAAGATCTTAGAAATAAATAATTTCTACTAGAGGATCATTTTGCAGTCAATACTTTTGTGGTACTGGTATTGAATACATCACATAGCATTAACATTGTGAATCCATAACACATAAATTGTTTTATACTTTGAACTTTGTCTTTGTATTTTCAGTATTTAAATCTAAGTTACTATAATATATGTTATCAATGAATCGATCAACGTGCTTTGTTCTCTTGATAAGATACGATACCATAAATAACTTGGAGATCTCTCACTCAACCTTGAAAGTGCAATGTTCACATATTATAAACTAATACCTATAACAAATACAGCAAGAGACATATAGTTTATGCTCTGCACCTGTTTCTAATATTTCCATAGATTTTTTTTTTTTTTATTTAGAATGTGATAGACCATTTTCAAATACTGAAGACAGTGAACAGATTTTAAAATTGTGCTGCAAATTCCAATGATTATGAAGTTAATCTTCACCAAGTTACTCAAAAGGGTATTGATTGTAAGGACTTTCAACCTCCAAACAAATAAATAGGAATTCTGAGAATATAATAAAATTAAATTACCAGTAGTAAAAATATTAAACTTTTATTGAATAACTCCAATTACGAGAATAAACATGTAAATTATCTATCAAATGAACTTAGATTTATTGGTAATCTCCAATAAAAATAAACATAATGTACAGCATAGATTAATCAATACTGGTACAAAGATTTTGATATACAGCATGACCCTTGAACTTCAAAACAAAAGTTTCGACATAAAAATGGTACTTGGTTGGTATATGATATTGACAGAGATAACACAGGTATGTATTATGAAATTACCATAATTGATTTATTATTGATCAAGTGTTCAACACAATCTTTCACTAAATTTCTTTGCAGAGAATTTCTTTATAATTCATTGAAGTCTTCAGGATGTCAGACATGCTAACTCTCTGCTACAAGTCGTAATTTTTCTCGTTCTAAAGAGTTACCAGAAGACTTGAACATAGAGGCCAGGTGGGGGATCAGAAAATTTGGTTAAAATTGAAGACTGGACATAAAATGATTGTAAGTACCAAGGAGAAAAACCCTAGAAGACAAGGATTTTCTTGTGCAACTAGAAATGTAATACCTATCATACATTTTGCAAATCTATGCAAGAAGCTAGGTTAGGTTCTAAATAAAATTACAATGCAACTTACCTGCTTTTCTTACTGGATTAAATCAGAGATGTAGACTCTATTTTGGAAAAACTAATTTTTAAAGATATTAGCACTTACAACCTTTCTTATATTCAATCTTTAATTCTGGTTTGTGCTTAGGTAGATTAGCATGGGTCCCTGGGCAACTGTCCATTGTGCCCATGTGCTGAGATGGCACTGACCTTGGTAGCTCAATTAGCAGAGCATTGGCTTATGATGCCTATGGACTTGGATTCAAATTCCGACAATGGCAGATTCGTATTTTTGGTGGATGCTGTGGAGTAATGACTAAATGAATGGTCTTGCATGTGCCACTGTTCATCTGTTAAACTTGGTACTTTAGCTATGGGTAGATACAGGAATATAGAGAGATGAGTTGTCAATCAGTGAAGTAAACTGACAAGGAGTGATAAATAAAAGACACAGAGATTTGTTAGATGTATTTAATATGTCACAATATAAGATACACTTTCTGGAATGAATGTTCATTAATACTGTTAAAATGTAGACTCGAAAAATACTCTTCTGTACTTCCATAATTATCAAAATACTGCATAATTTACATACAAAATATATTTAACGTGATTTTACGTTCGTAAAAATTCATAAATTATTTATAATTATTATACGAGTAAAAATTATATAAAACCACAGTATCTTCTTTATACTGTGATAAAACCACAACCATGAATACTTCTCATTGCTGTTAAAACATCACAAACAAAAGAAGAATTTTACATACACAATTTTCTATAAAATATCTGTAATGCAATTTTCAATAAAACCACCCTGTTGCTGCCTTCCTTATTGCACGGCCTCCCTTAGAACATTAAATAATTGTTCTAGTAGTAGTCAGGAACTGGTGCACAGGCAATCTTCACGAAGTCTTGATACTGGACTTGACCTCCAGATGAGACATTTGCCTCACGAAAAATCTGATCCACTGAAATCAGACAAGAAGTAATTCAATATGCTTTATAACAGAATACTTTATAGTTCACAGCAAAAAGTAAACCTGTTTATGATCCTTTTTAATGGTATCTGCATATGGACATAGGCGAGTAAGGGATTGGTGGTGTGCAAGGAAGGTGTACACAAAATATGGTCTTCAAGTAGCATCACTTCCTATCTGATAAAAACATAATCCAGAATTAAAATAATACTATTTAATATGATTTGTACAAATGATATCTATTTATTTTGAAGTTGAGATTTTATTTAATGAAAATTTTGCAGGTTATTTTTAAAATGAAATAAAATGTAAGTTTCCAACCCTATTGACAGTCTTGTGAGGGGATGTCAAATTTTATTACCCTCGCACTACACTGGAATGTCCAGATTTAGCCCAAGTAGTTGTTTGTTTGTAGAAAAGCAAGGAATCCGTGAATAATTGTATGGTAATGGTAAAGTGTTTTTATCTTCTTCCGGTTTCATGACTGCCGATGCAGTCTTCCAGAAACCAAATGCCAATTCTCCCTATCCATCCACTGCTCTGGTGTCAAATTCCTGGAAGTCATGGCATTCTGTACCCCTTCTATCCACGTCTTTGCTGGACGACCTCTTTTCCTTCTTTCTGTCGGTATCCATTCCATAATTTGTCGTGGTAGTAGTTCCTTTGTCATTCTCTTTACATGTCCATACCATTGTAGTCTTTTCTTCTCTATAACGTCAATAATGTCTGGTTCTTCCTCTACTTTCATAATTTCTTTTATCTATCTATTTTCTACTCTTTCTGTTCTTGATTTCCCTGCTGATCTTCTTAAAACATCCATTTCTGTAGCCAAAATTTTATTTTGTTCCCTTGTAGAAATTTGCCATACTTCTGCGCCATAGGTAAGAATACTTTGAATTACTGTTTTATAAATTTGCAGTCTCCTGTTTCTTGTTATATGTTTGTTCCACCAAAGAAAATTTAGAGCTTTAATTGCTTTCTTTGTTTCGGAAATTCTATGTTCAATTTCTGTATTACTTTTCCCAAATTCATCTATTTTCGTCTCTAAATATATACATTCTGTACTTGGTTCTATAATTTCTCCATTACCTAGTTGCAATGGTTCTATCTCCTCGCCAATGCATAAATATTTAGTTTTCTTTATATTTATCGTCAATCCCCAACATTCGTATTCCTCTTTTAATTTTCTTGTCATGTATTCTATGTCGTCATTATCTTGTGCAAAAAGTGTTTTTATAAATTTCTAAAATTAATACTGCTGTGAAACTGAAAAATACAACCTTCTCTAGGCTAATTATAGAAAAAAAGTTGATTATTAAAAATTACGGTAGACCTATGCCATCAATAAATTTAGTACACAATTGTAAGTGCAGGGGGAAGGAGGTGGGTCAAAAATTTAACATGAATTTGTATGAAAAAACTCTTTAGTCTGTGGATGTGAAATGACAAATAGGTTATTTTGTACTATGTCTGAGGATAGACTTAGTGCATTGACTATACTGTTCACTGAAAAGAAGCTCCTGAGGTACATCCCAAATTTTAATGTCCGCCGAAAAGGAGGAGAGAATAATTAACATTTCATACAGGCATCTATGCTAAAGGTACTTTCTAATGTTTGCTTTGAGAATTATTTAATAGCCAATATTATAGTAATTTTCATATATGCTTATTTAAAAATTAAAACTACACACCCGAGACGAGAAGTCAGGAGCCGCCACTGCCTACTACTTACAGCCATTTATATGGCATACTGCTAATAATAATAGCAGACGTTCCTAATTTTAAGTAAGGAAATAAATATTATCCATAACAGTACCCTTGTGAAAACGTATGCAAATGTAATTTCCTTTTTATGCAGTCATCACTATTATCATTACCAATACTAATGGTAATTCTGGAGAACGACCACTCCCCCCACCCAACCACAAACGACAATTTTATGCTGATTTTCTGAAAGGTAATACAAAAAAATTCGAAAAAACATGATTCCGACTGTAACCTATCACAGCTTAAACTAACCTAACATAACCTTAACTAACCTAAACTAACCTGGTAATGTTATACAGTGACATTGTTTTGTTACACCGCGAGGTTTTCATTTGCTGTGTTGCCTGTGCAGCTAGTGTGTTTCCCGTCTGCTTCCACTAACGAATGCCACGCCATACAGTAACAGTTGCGAGTTAGTTTATCATCTGCACTCGTGCATGAAGGTTGAATTAGTCGTGTTGTGTTGCGTGTGTGTGTTCGGCGTTGTTGCAATGCGATTTTCATTATGTGAACATGTATATATGCTTACTACGTACATAAAATACAGAAAATCTTGTGCGAGAAAACGACAGAACTTCCATAATAAATTTCCAAATAGACCCATGCCTAATGCCACTACAATAAGAAGGTTAGCCAAATAATTCAAACAGACAGGTTTAGTAAATGATCGTAAAATACAATGGAGGAGATATATTCTTATGAAGTTCAAATTTAACACCATGCGATTTCTATCTATTGGGGGCACTTAAAAATATGGTTTATGTGAAAACCCCGCATACAATAAATAAGCTTAAAGACTATATAAGAGCTGAAAGCGAGTCAATCAGTGAAGCAGAATTTCTTAAAGTAATTAACAATTTCATAAGAAGGTGTCAACAGTGTGTAGCAGTTGGTGCCGGGGGACATTTTCAATACCTACTTTGAGCTGGGTAAGTACAAATTCCTATACTAAATGTTTCAGTACTGGCAGACCGGGTGGCTGCAGATAAGCTTCTAGTGGTGGGCAATGGGAAAATGAAAACTGGGCAGTTAAACAAAACAGTGTCACTGTATTAGCTTAAGTTAGTTTAGGTTATGTTAGGTTACAGTCGAAATTATGTATTTCCGAAATTTTGTTCTATTACCTTTCGAAAATCGAGCATATAATCGTCGTTTGTGAAAAAAAAGTTCCAAAACCGTTGGTGGTCGTCCTTCAGAATTACCACATTAATGTCACACTTACCCTCCTTTGCACTGAGCTGTTCTCCCCAGTGCAATAACATGTGACGCAACTGACGAGCAGGAATAGTTCCTTTTTTTGCTGGATCTGCAGCCTTAAAAGCATCTACAACTTCACGTGGCAAATCTTCTGCCCGACTGTGAATATGCATTACATCCAAAAAGTCTGCAAACGACATCTTTCCACCTATAAGTAACAATACATACAGGGCAGATTATTCTTCCATTCAGAGTCACATTTAATTTATTAATAAAATGTTTTGTGTACGTATGTAGCTTTCAGGTTAAACTATCTTTATGTCTACACACTCCCATTCTTCCTGAAGAGTAAGTTGCTTGTAAATGTATGTAAATGTCACTTTCAAACCTGAGGTAAGTTACACATTTTTTATACACAAACCTGATATTCACTGTTGCATGAGCCACTTGAAAACCGTAATCAGAGGTGCTTGGAGGGGAAAAATCCCTTAAACAAGTGAAGTGGATGAACGGAAATGGTCAGGATTATAAGAAATATCAGTTTTCATCAGACAAAGTCATATTTTTTGTCAACAATTTGTTCCTCATATCATATTACAAAATTGTCCCAATAATGTACTACATAGTACTGGTTCCAATTCCTATGTTTAAGAAATATATGTTCCATGTTGTTTTGATTTTATTATCAGAGTTTTGTATTGTTGTATTACAGTGTAATTCTTTAGCTTTTTTGATCACTTTGTATAATATTTTTTAATAATTTTTATAGTGTTGTTTTAAGTTTGTATCATTATTATTTCTGCTCTGTATGTATAATCTCTTCGTTTTGCATGAGATTTTAATACTACCTTGTTTAATCCATCTATTATTGCATTTTTATACTTTACAGGAAAAATTGATTCAAAAATATATTTAGAAATATTTTATGGAACTCGTTGAATTTACTGTTCATATCACTTTTACTATATACTGATTCCAATGTCTCATTTTTAAGATTTATTTCAAAATTATTTAACGATTCCCTGTTTATATTTCTGAATCTCATTTTGTTTTTTTATTTTATGATATGTTAATATTTATATATTTAGGAATTGGGCATCATGATCTGAAAGAAATTATTGCGGTGTTTGAGATATACCTATTCTTTCTTTCTTGTTTATTGCAGGGGAAGAGTGCTGACAAAGCTGGGGGGGGGGAGATGAAGAGGAGAAAAGGGAAAGACATCTAGTAGAGAAATTCGTAATTTTTTCCTATCTTGTTTTAATAGTTTGGCCCACTTTAGAGCAAAAATTGGATATGTGTATCGTCTTGGATTCTGCACTACTTGCATATACTTTATCCTCACACAAATAAGTTCTTACCTTTATCTTTGAGATATTTTTTCAATTCTTGAATTGTAGGACTCATTCCCAAAGATCTCATGATAATTGTCAGCTCATCCAATGTTCGAATTTGACCACTCCGAGCAAAAAGATAGAAACATTCACGAAATTCTGTTGAAAAATGTATATTCTAAGTATATTACACAGATAATAATTATTAATGCAATGATAATTTGGTACCATAAAATGGGGTGAATATGGACAGTTTTTAACGTTTTTCATATATAAATCTAGTAATGGAAATTGTTTATTTTCTACTTTATGTCGAAACATAGGGTATTAATAGACTGTTTTTTTTATTACTCTGCTTCCAAAGTGTTATAAGAACATTACATATTTATGTTCAAAATGTGTCCCTATTCATCCCAAACATGGAGTCAATAGGGACAATGCTATAAAAATATTGTTCGTCTCTATTCAAACATGTACTATCCCACTGAAGTGTTGTAGCATTCCCTTAGAGCTGTTGATTGCAACTTTCACTCTTCTCCAATATGAATATTTTGTGAAATGGAAACTGTTTCCTTGACATCAATATCACTAAGATTCAAGTTTTCCTGTTTTCCTAGCACTCTCATTACTATAGGTTTCATTGATTTCTTCAGTTAAATCATGTGCTCGAACACTCCTGCCAGCTGGTGCATTAAGTTTCCCCTTCCTCTTGCTCTGTTGGTTTTCATTCCCATATTTCAGCTCTTTCAGGAACTGTGTTAAGCTGTCATTGATGTCATTAGCTTCATCTTCTCCATTTGGCAACATTTTTTAAATTTGATTTTCGTTGAGAGGATAAATTCCAGCTTCTCTGAACCCTGAACGTATGTCAAAGGGGCTAATTGGATATCCCCACTCTGAACATTTTAAAATACTTTTTACAATCATTGTCTTACAATTCGGGGTTAGAGTTGTTTAGCCTCATCTGGACTTAATTTGTTATATCTCTGGAGTGTGGATTTTGAGACTCTATCTCTCTGCTGCATTTCGAAGAGACATTCCTCCTGTATAACCTCTAAAGCCTTTTCCAATACATCCTGCGAGACATGTTTGTGGCATTTTTCTATTGGATTACTTTTGTATTGTCTGCCCACGGTTTCCCTATCCACCCCAAGAAAACAATATGAATGACAGTTTTAAACCATTTGTTCAAAATATGTTATTATCAACTTTTAATCATTTTTTCATTCACATAGGCTCAAAAACAACTATATAATTACCTGATTATGATTCCAGTTATAGTCAAGAAATAGGGATTAATTCGCAGTAGAAGTTTCCCACTATATGTGTACTTTGAAAAACAGCAGATGTAATAGACAATACAACATAACAAACAATCCCAGGATTAGGAATGGTTGTTACATTTTTACCCCATATTTTATAGTAATTATCGTCCAAAATAACTTTTTTTCCTATTCACCCCATTTTACGGTACAATGTGGACTAAATGTAGGTTACATTGTTTTTTAGTTTGTATTTCAATGAACAAAGGCCTGCATTTTCAAGCACAAACACTCACCATCTATATCTTGTTCTCTAAAATATCGTGCCTGCAACACAAAATTATACGCGTAAATGCATACACATCATAAGCAATTAAAATGTAATGGCATCTATGATCGTGGCAGTTATTTGAAGAATTTTAGAGAATATTATGTTACTACTCAGAATTACCGTAACTTATAATTTTCTATTAAACTAGACATACAGTGGCTTTAAAAATACAGTACCATTTGTAAATATATCTTCTGGTTGTTTCTCTTCAAAAGAAATAGATTTCTCTGTGAAATGAACAAACGTCAAACTCCACCCTCTAATCTACTTGTTATCAAATTGTTGTGTTCGCAGCTGATTGCTGATCTGCGTACATCGTTCGCGTACACTTGCGTAGTCGTTATGAAAAATATAAACGATACTTATTAACGAAATTAATTTATTGTTTTGTATAATCGAAACCTATCAGTAAAAAATTAAGATGTATCTATAATAATTCAATAATAAAACTGCAAAGAATTTACGATATTATAAATACATCCAATGGAAATTATTAATATCATTACTATTATTATCTTGAGATGGAATATTTTCATAGAGCCATGCGAATTCATTCTGCTCTTAATGCTTTTATTTGTACGCCAAGGCCGATAATTTAGTCTGCTGCGAGTCGATTTGTGTTGACAAAGATAGCTAAGAAAATGTAGAGATTAGAGCCCTTTGAACTTTTCATTTGACTTTACTTAACAATTGTCATAAGCAGACCAATTTTTGTAGAATCATGATCCAATCAGAATTGGCAGCACTGAATGTGAAATGGGGGGGAGGTTGTCAAGTTCGTTTTTGTACACTGGAAGTAATGTAAAGATTTGTGATCAATCATTCATGTTTTGTACTCTGTAGTGAAAGACGATTGGGCTTAATTAAGCTATGTGTGACTTATGATGTAACAGTTACGTTTTTCTAGTGCTGAAACGCGGAGTATATTATTGCTAAGTGTGGTAAACCGAAACATAAACAAGAAGGTAGATTTGAAATCACGAAAAGAAGGTGGGTATTCATTTACAAAAAATGATTTTCTTTCCTATGTATTAGATGACTTGCATATTAGTTGCCCGTTAGAAAATTGTAGCTGTACAACTAATAATTTAAATTAATATCAATCCAATACCACATACTCCTTTACAGTAGTTGTATTCATTGAGGTTTCTACTACCTAGTCTTGTTTGTGCTTTAAGAATTGCAGTTTCATGATGAGATTAGTCTTTTCGTTGTAAATATTATGGATATAACGAACCTAAGACATTTAATAAATTCAAGGCTCCCAAATTTAGTAATTATTTCAAGAGATTCCAAATGGAATATTATGTTATTTTTTTCTATAAAATATATAGACCCGTGATATGTGTCATTTAAAATGATGAAGTTTATCTTCCATAATATTACAGCAATACTAATTTAATAAAAACAGGTTTCAACTAGATCATAAACGAATGATTGTGTGGGTATATAGAGAGAATTTTGTCATTTGACTCTTCTAATATAGGCTATTCTATTACTTGCCGGTACTGCAGTTTATTTTAAACATAGGCTAATTTAAAAATAACACTTTCATAGAATATTTATTAATTCAGTTTAATATTTCGTCTTTAACGTAACCTGGAAGGTAAGAGATCTAGCGTAAGAGGATGAGTTAGCCTATTCCTCTTTCAGTCCTCTGGCAGTGACTGAGGATAAACGTAATTAGCATTATAAAATAATTAGCATTATCTTACTTACTATTTTCATTCATACTAAACATGTGGTGTTATGAAATGCACACCAAATTCAGTCGTTCAGTGCTAATGAGACCATTTATACTTGCTAATGAAACGAGAACTACAATAAAGTGCCTTATTTCGTGTAGTCTATTGCATTTGACAGTTCCTTTAAAAGGATAACAAATGAATCTGTCCTTATTAAAAGAAACGAAGTCAATTCTTGACGAAATGGACATTTTGATGGGTTTGTTTTTTTCTGGATTTAGTAGAGAATGAAACAAGTTACACTACATAGTCTACCTTACTTATACTGTGAATCTAGCTTAGTATTATTATCATTGTGAGTGATACGTAAACACAACAGAAACGTACCTAACTTTAAAATTAGTAAGCTAGTAGAACAGTGGTTTTCTTTTTTTTCCACAATACCGAAAGAAATAACTTAGTGCCTTTTAACAATGACCGATTCATTATGTTAATTTTATCGCAGAATAAAGCAAGTACCTAGATACTGAAAACTTTGTGCTATGGTACCTGTAAGAAAGTAGGTGTAACTTAACCATCTGAATTTCTGTTTTATGTCCAAAATATTTAAAAATTGTTCTGGAGTTACTGTATTTAATTTATAGGCATGAATGATGAACCATTGAGCTTTCTCTTCTGGTTTTTAAATTCATAAAAATATTTTTTGTTTCAACATCTGTAGGTCCTACATGAATCGGTGATTATACTTTTGGTCACTGAGCTTTCTATTACTGTCCAAACGCCGTATTTTAATTTCCTTTTTAATTACTAGACTCTAGTAAGAGGACAAATTCACTAATTACTTTCTCTCTCTCTCTCTTTTTTTTTTTTTTTTTTTTTTTTTTTACATGGAGTAAGTTAATATGTAGCTAGTCGGCGCTGTATGCAATGGAGGGGAAAAGGAACTGGTTACCCTATCCCATTATTTCCTGGCCTAGTTGCCTTATTTAAGTGGTGCCTTCTTGATATCACTTGTGAGGTTCAGACCTGGTTTCGGACAGTTGTATAAACAACAACAATACCTCTTAGATTTCAACATTAATAGGCCTAAGGATTGTTATGAACGAGAAGTTTAATCTCAAAGTTATTCATAACATTAAGTGTACAAAAATCTTATTACTGGTAAAGATTTCAGTAAAGGAATTTGACGGTAATGTGGTTGGTTAATTGTTTCTTCACTAAACTAAACTATTAAGAGCATGAAAGAGTGCCAACTCTTCCTGACTTTTTGTTTTAAGTTTTTTTCCTCCTTTTTGTTTCGTTGTTGGCACATTTTACAGTAATAACCTGGCAAAATTTGAGTTACTCGACATAAAAAATATCACATTAGGAATGATTTTAGTGTCAAATTTCTCTCTTTGAATTGCTTAACTGTCGGATGGAGCATGGAAGACTAAATAGTTGTGGAAAAGAGAGTAGATAAGTTTGGTGGGCAATTTTGCTTGCATTTAGCTCTATTGTCTAATTCAGCTAATGATTTGAATATTAGTTAAGATTCTGGTGGAGTTCATTGCTGCCACACTTGAGTTGTACAAAAACACATTTAGATAAAAGTAACCTTTTTAGGTACAGTACCCTAATTTTCAAAAATGAATTTTTTTAACCCGTAACATTTTTTTTCTGATAATTTAGATCAGTGAGTAGTTTCTGAGATGTTTCATTCAAAATGATAGTTGGAATGTTACACATGGAATACAAGCATGATAGAAAACCAAAAAAAGTAACTTAATTATACATGAAATAATTGTTTTTGAACTCCTGCTAGATCAGCTACTAGAATTGTTAGCCTATGATGATTAAGTAATTAGTTGCGCTTCTTAATTAGCAGTGTGCTAGCGTTTGTGTTTTGTCTTTCTGTAATATGCCAGTCAAAATAATTTTCTGTGCCAGCTATCTATTGTTGGCCCAGGGTGCTCAAAATGTTTAGGTGCTAAAAGTATAGAAGAAAGCACGTGTAGAATAGTAATTTAGGCATACATTCAATTTGCATTTTGTCAGTGATTCATTTCTTTAGGTGAATGACTCCAAATGAAGCATGAGAGGTCTTGTTTATAGAAGTACCGGACTTCAAATAATTTCTATCAGTAGCTTAAGTGTATGTATGACAAGCTCATTTCATGCTGAAAAAAGTGAAATAAGGATCCTTTTTTGCTTGAATAAAATTTTGTATCTGTCTGTCTCTCTCTCTCTCTCTCTCTCTCTCTCTCTCTCCCGCTTCTCTTTTCAAAAGGAAATTTGTACGGTAGGCTATATAGGCTAATTTCTAGAGCGATATAATTTAATATTTTAGTATTTTTCTTTCTCTTATTACCATTTACTTCATTGTCAATAATAATAATAATAATAATAATAATAATAATAATAATAATGATAATGATAATAGTAACAATGGAAACAAATTCTGGGCAACTGGTTGTTTTTCCAGTTTTTTTTTTTTTTTCATATCAATAATTCACGCATACTGAATTCAGAAATGTCTGCTTTCTCCATGCAGCATCAATAGTTCTCTGGAAAATCAACCTTACGTTTAAGTAATATGCATATTTTATTACCACAAAGAACACTGGCCAAATAAGATATTTACAATGAAAAATTTATATATTTATACATAACAATTCATAATGTTGGAATTTGGCTGACAAAACATAACATGGGATTTGTCATATCACATAACTGACGTGATAAAGTATGTTAGAAATGCAGACATGATCGTGTTTTCCTTTTGTGTTGCTGGGGTCTATCCCTGACCAAACGTAACTTCCCATTATGGCTGTATTTAATTTGCCCTGTTAAAATTTCAAAGAACTAAGTACAAAACTAATACAGTCTTCTTCTTTCTTCTTCTTGTATCCTGTTGTTCCTAGGTGGAACATAGGGCAGCAGTAAAGTTTCTCCGGCGTACTCTGTTGCCAGCCATCCATTCTCTCTACTTCCTCCTCTATTGATTGTTTCCATGTTTTTCTAGGCCGTCCTCTCTTCCTTACTACTTGTGGATTCCAGTCAATTGCAGTCTTCTCAATAGCTCCATCTGGCTTTCTCAGCGTGTGGCCTATCCAATTCCATTTTCTTTGTTTTATTTGGTAACATATTGTGATTGGTTAGTTCTTCTCCACAGTTCTTCATTTGAAAACTAATACAATACACAGTTATAAATCAAATTATATGAACATTTTCTAATCAAGTACATTTTTAATTCTGATTTAAATATTATAGTTTCTATATTGTTTAATATCAACTGGTAGTCTGTTATATAACAGTAGACCTTGTAGGGCTACATAACTTATACATTTTTGTCAGATATTTTTTATACTAAAACCTTCTCTGTAATAATAATTATTGTGTTATTGTTTTTAATATTTCATTTTTTATTGCAAGAAGATCTTCCTTTCACCATCCATAGCAACCTAAACAATGGCTTTATTCACAGCAGTGAATTAAAATTGTTTTCATGTCAACCAAGACCTATCAACTAACATATTAGCAACAACAAAAATTGCATTGTTATATCAGGGTTATTCCTATATTGAGGGCATGCTGTTTTGAAAAAATCAGTAATTTGTCTCTTGGTTTTGAGGTTTTCAGCAACAAACATCTTTCTTACGGTTTCGAGGAATCAGATGTTCTGGTGATAAGCTATGCTAGAGACATTAAACTACTACAAGGTAGCAATGTCGACATATTCAGGTGCCGCAGTTTTAAACATTCATGTTCAGAATTAATTTTACCACTTGCAACACTGCCCTCTATTTACGTGTATTTTTTTTACGAATGTTGCAAATGTTGACTACAAACTCATACTTTTTAGACACTTCAGTCTGTTTGTCTCCTAATTAAACCACTAAATGTAGCTATTTTAGTCTCCAAACCGATTTGTTTTGTGTTTTATATATATCATCATTAACAATTAACACTTGAATGTGAAAAGTGCCAGATTGTCAGTAAGACAGTTGCATGAACCATAAAGGCAAATTCTGTTAAGGGTTATGCGTCCTTTGGTCAACAAAAACGTCAAAAGGTTTAGGCGAAATAATGGTAATAAATCTTTAAGAGAACGATAACGAAGTAAAAAGTGAAATATTGAACATGAAAACAAAGTACCTAAATTTAAAATTGTTACGTTTATATTGTTGAATTGGGGGTTTCTCCAAAATTTGATCATTGTTGTAATGATGGAAAAAAAATATACTTAAAACATAAGAAATATGCCGGGACCGATAAAATTTATTGTTGCAACAAGGTTTATCATTATTGTTTTGCATTGTGCAGAGATTCGACTGTAATAGACACACACATACACATAGTTTCCATTTCTACATGAACATACCACATATGATGATACACATTTACTGTACGTCCTTGAATTAAATATTGCCACTTGTCCATATCATGTGCTTCTTCCTCTGTCACCTCGAATTTTTCAATTGATAATTGTACATAGTCCTACATCTTGATTATCTGAAGATGACCCATAAATAGGTCGAAACATGTAAACGAGGTACGTTGAAATTTAACACAGGAAAGTCTTACCATACATATTCCAAAGTATACATAGTCATTCCACATATCGTAGTGATCTTTCTTGATCTCCTGTCCGTTACTCAGATCTTTATTTTCTGCACTGTCTTTGGTATTCTACTTCTATTCATTCTTCTCATGTGGCTGTACAAAGCCAATTTCTTTCGCTTATTTTCATCCATTAGTATAGTCTTTTCAATATTACTACTCGTAATTTTTTCTCATCAAGATTTACTGGCTGATCATCTCCACAAATCAATTTTGGCTACCATTAAGGTAATCTATTTATGTGATAGGCCTATTGATAGTCCGTATCTCAGAGCTATATAGCATTATACTTTTCAGAACTTACGCCTACTTATACAGGGTGTATGAAAATATTGGGGACGTATTTCTAACAACAAAACATGGTCCTGAAAATACTTGATTTCGGAGTTATGCTATTTTATTGCTAATAAACAAGCTTATAATAGTTCAAGTGATTTGGTACTATTAAGCAATTTATAAATAAAATAGTTCATTAAAAATTGCTCAAAATAACCTTGATGCATCCTCTGAGCCTGCATTGCATGCTGTGGGATACTGCATTAATGAAAATGTTTGCAGTGTTTTGTATTTGTTCAAATTCATTTAGGATATACTCTCTCAGGACATTAACATTAGGTACAGGAGTTGCATAAACTATGAATTTTAAATGTCCCTGGAGATAAAAATCCGTTGGATTTAAATCTGATGATCGGGCAGGCCATTCAAGGATCCCCTTTGACCAGTCTATCTTTGCGGAAAATGGTGATTTAAATGACAAACTCTCAGACTAAAGTGAGGTGGAGCACCGTCATGTAGGTACCACATTCAGTAAATAATGTCCAGAGATACATTATCCATTAAATGGTGTGATTCGTTTCTGAGAAACTGTTAATATGTCAGTCCACTTACTGAAAACATATTTGTTGCTGTGTGAACATCCAAACAAAGACAATCGAATAAAGAAAAGTAAATCTCATGGCCTGCTCTAAAGAAAAAGTTTCAACGTGAAAGCAATTTTGAGTTGACTACTGTTCACGAGTCAATTCAAGGACAAACTCCTTACCATCTGTGAAACTAAGCATTCTTAGAACCATTGGTTAGTATAAAAAATTTTCAGCGTTTTGTTTTTAGGAATATGTCTCCAAAATATTTGATACCAATTTGCATACACTCTGTATTAGTGTAGTGCATTACAGACACTGTGTTCGGTTCAAGTTTGTCGAGTATGGCGAAGTTCGATATTTGCCAATGTTCGCTCTGTAGAATGAGACGTCGACCTGGTTGGCGAGTTGATATAGCGAGCGCAGGCCTTCTATGCCCAAGGTTGCGGGTTCGATCCCGGGCCAGGTCGATGGCATTTAAGTGTGCTTAAATGCGACAGGCTCATGTCAGTAGATTTACTGGCATGTAAAAGAACTCCTGCGGGACAAAATTCCGGCACATCTGGCGACACTGCTATAACCTCTGCAGTTGCGAGCGTCATTAAATAAAACATAACATTAAAACATTAGAACGAGACTTGTAGTGTTTGTTCCAGCTTGTTATAAAAATATTCGCTGTCCTTCACTCATGTTTTAAGCCCTTAAGAATTTTAGTACATATGTTGCGATTAGTTTTTCATATGAAATAAGACGAAGTTTTTACTGTCTTGGTTGCCTCTACCATGTTCGAACATTGCAAGACACTACTCTGTATATCAGGTGTTCTCTTCTGTTCCACAAAACCGAGTTCAACATGCTTATCGTTTTTCTGTCATTGTTCACTCTCTTTGCAATTTCTTTATTTGAAGTTCAGCCATGTCTATTATTGATAGCAAAAATTATCGATCTTCTTGATTTTTTCTCAATCTATGTATAACTCATAAAGATCATTTGTCAGATATATTTTTGTGAAATTTATTTTCAGTCCCCTTCAGTATTCAGCCAACAATTGGTTGCAAATGTAATTTGCATGCTGCCCATCTTGTGTTGTAATTACCTGGCTATTGGCAAAGAGTAAATTATGCATGTATTTTTCGTCTCCTTTTTCTAAACCCATTTTGCACGTTTGTGGAACCATGTTCTTAGACTATATACATTTTTAACAGTGTTTGGGATATCTTGCAGTAGGCTTTCAATTTGATGATAGAGCATATTCAACTTTTATTTCGTATTGTGAAGGAAATAGAAGTGCATGTTGACGAGTCTGCTAGCAGAAAATAATTTATTCAGTGCTTTCACATGATGTTAATGGTTGTATATTTTAGTTACGAATGTAAAAGACTGACATAAACAGAGGCAGCCATGAGTCACAGCGCTGTGGAAGGAAGGACTCCAACACCAACAGATGCAGCTGCAGTTCTCATGGAAGAAAGTAATAAACTAGCAGTTAGAAAACAACAGCATGATTCTGTAACAAACAATAAAGGACTTGATGTAAGTTTAACTTTAAAAAAAAAAAGGAAAAATTTAAGAGATTCAATGTCCGTATTGGATATTAGGAGAGTTAAGAATTTATGTTTAATAAAGACTCATTCAGTCTAGTATTGATTTTATGCAATAATAAAACAAGTATTGATTTCGGTATAATATTGTTCGTGACAAAGAAGGCTGTGATATCTTCAGAGTGTAGAATAAGAAAAACTCCAATTTTTTTCTCCATGAAACTTGTTGAACTACGGTATTTTCTGTGTAAAAAAAATTACGAATATATATGAATGTAGCAAGTAACATATTAGTTTTATCTCTGATAAAATATTTAAGAAAATCAGTCTTCTTCATGATCCATCATAATGGAGTCTATTAGATTCTTCAGTAGATCATGGTTGTTAATTTGTTTCTTCGTTCTGTGTTTAATGACTAATTCATTATAGACTTCATTATAGTTGTAATGGAATTAATTGCGGGTAAGAAAGTGGTTTTGAACAAAATTGTGAAATGTAAAGTCTGTAAGGAATTAAGCTTATTTCCTTTTTGAGAATTAGATGAAAGAGCTGAGAGGTTACAACATCTCGTGTCCAAGGTTAACTAGTTTCGGTTTCCTGGCCATCCAAGTTCTGTTATTAATGTCGTCCATTTTTTTTATTATTTTTTTTTTAATACAGCAAAGCAATTATGTATTGCTTCTTTACACGCAAAGTAAGAAGCAAAGTTAAATGTATAGCGCAATTTTTAGACTATGACTGAAAACATAGTCTTAATATGAACAAATTTAAGTAATGTTTGTTAAATAATTTGCTTAAGAAAATTGGTTTATACTGGAAAATTCATTTACATTATATAAGCGTAGAATTGTATATGTATATGGTAATGATTTTAATGTAAAAAAGACAGTACTTTAATCTTCAGTTGATGATATTTGTTCAACACATGAATTTAAACTTTGCCCAATGAGTAGGTAAAAGAGTTCTCTATCCTTTTAGAAGTATACAGGTATTGTCCATCATATTGAGTAATTTTATAGGATGTAACATTGGAATAAGTGTTCTAATATTTCAAAAAAGTTTTCAAAATGATAATTATATGTGAAATGTAAATATTTAAGTTTTATATATTTTATTACTCGTGGAAAAATTCGCAATCTAAAATGTGTTATCATTTACATAGTAACAATATTACAACTTACTGCTGATCAAATGTGATGAAAAGGAAGAATTATGTAACTATGAATTTCTATTTTATATTTAAGATTTTTTTTATTTTTATTTTTATTAAATCTGCACAAATAGTTTTATGCTGTATAATTTAAGTTGCGTATTTTAAGTTAGCACATTTTGAAGAGAGATTTCCACACACTTCTTAACAAAATAATGATAAAGGCAATAATAAATTTCACCAGTAGAGCAGTGTGTAAACTTAATAAATTAGTACAAATTAAATTAAATTGAGTTGTAAATCAGTAATTATAATTGAAAAGGGATAAGTAGCAATGATGAATTTTGCACAAGTGTAATTTATTGGACTTTTTGATAATAGAAATTTACTATACCATATTACATTAGAAGATTGTGTCAGTCTTCATCTTTGTGTGAAGCAGGAGGAGAGAATTCTGCTTAACTGTTGCAAATAGTTAAATGTCTTGATATTTGTAATCATATTAATAATTAAGGCTTTTTCTATTCTCTCTTCTTTAGCTGATGACGAAGGTAGATCATCAAATCTATGAAATGTTGGTTTTATATCTTTCGGTAATAAAAAACCTATGTAAACATGTCTTATCACTGATGCATATTATATAGACATAAATATAGTGCATTTGATATGTTATCATCTTAGAGAAACAGGTGACGAAACAAACTAAGTGAATTTAATTTTCAGAAACTATCGAATTCTGAACGAGTGGTAACAAGTTTGGTTGCTGGAGCAACAGCAGGTGCAGCTGCCAAAACAACAATTGCTCCATTGGACCGCACAAAAATAAATTTCCAGATCTCAGAATCTCGATACTCTGCACGTGAGGCATTGCGCTTTATCATCAACACTTACAGGAGTGAAGGTTTGCTCAGCTTATGGCGTGGGAATTCAGCGACAATGGCACGCATCATTCCATATGCTGCCATCCAGTTTACAGCACATGAGCAGTGGAAGAGAGTTCTTGGTGTAGATATTGACAAAAACAAAACGTATGATTATTTAATGTTCAGAATATTATTGTTATTATTATTATTATTATTATTATTATTATTATTATTATTATTATTATTATTATTATTATTAATTATTATTATATGTTCTTGCCTAAATACATGAATTGAATATACCTCAAACATAAAATAAGCTTTGCAGAGCTTACATCTCTTCATTACTAAAATTGGTCTAATCTCTGCAAATCATGATGTATCCTTCAAGTGTTGCATATTATTATTATTATTATTATTATTATTATTATTATTATTATTATTTAATAATTGTTAAATATAATTTATGGTAATCATTTTCACGTGTCAATAATGAACTAAGTTTATAAATACCTAGTTGACTAGTTTCAGCTTAGTAGGAGCCATCTTTAGAACTAGCGAGGTCTTTGCGTCTTCAGTTGTTTTGCTGAAGAGTGCGTTTGTATTATGTAGTGTGGAGTCGAATAGTATGTGTGTTCTGAAATTCAGTTGTGTATTGTGTGTGTGTAAGTTATATTTGGTACTGTTTTAATGTGTCTAGTTTCTGGTTTTTGGTTGGATATGTAGAATTTCCATGTCTGTCTGTGTCGCTGTAGCTGTGGTTGATATTTGTGATGGTTCTGCGTATGTGGTTGTATTGTGTGATTTGGTTATGGCTGTGATGTGTTCTTTGTAATGTGGTTGAAATGATCTCCCTGTCTGTCAGATGCAGAAATTGTTGCAGCTATTGCATGCGAGTTTGTATACACCTATTAGGTTATGTTTGTTTGTGTGTTGGGATGCTTTAGTAGAGTGTTTTTTTTCTGTATGCGATGTTGTAGTTTAATTTCCTGAATGAACATGCCGTCTTGTGTGTTTATTTTCGTGTGCGTGTGTGTGATTTTTTTGAAGGTGTGTTTGTTATCCACTTTGGTTACTCTTTTGTTACTATGATGTCTAGGAAGTTTATGGATTTGTTGTTTTCGATTTCTAATTTGTAGTGTAGCTTTGGATGTATTTTCTATTGGTGTAGGTTTTGAACCTGTCTTTTGTCTTCTTTGTATAGTGTTAGTATGTCGTCTATGTATCTGTGCCAATATATGATGTTTGCGAATTTATTTTTGTCTTGTTTAGTATGTATGTCTTTTCTATATTATGTAACTTATGAATATTTCTGCTGAAATGCTGAAAATGGATGATTCCATGGGCAAGCATTTAGAAAAAACACACATTTGACTCCACACTACATAACATGCACTCCCCAACAAAACGTCTGAAGAAACTGGAAGATGTAAGGACCTCATTAGTTCTGAAGATGGCTCCTACTAAGCTGAAACTAGTCAATTAGGTATTTACAAATTTAGTAAATTATTAACACGTGAAAGTGATCACCGTAAATTATATTCCTAAGTGATATAGTGTTAAAAGTTGTGTAATCAAGGTGTATAATAATTTTGGTCTTGATAAACAATACCTCATTTCATTTGCCGAGAGCATTATTGCTAATTCTATTGGAATTTTAAGCTATCGTATTCATTTAAATATTTAAATTGACAAAACAGCATATTACGTCATAATGTAAACACTAAAGGACTGTGTAATTTTCTTAAATGATTGATCATGTTAACTGTGTCTTAAAGCAACTTGTTAAACACAAGCAGCCTGATTTATTGTTTAATTTGAAAGAATAAATGCTTTGTGTCTTTTATATAATTATTGTTGTTCTTATTCTTTTTATAAAATATACTGCCTCAGTAAAAGTTGTTGTTTTCTAATGCCAGGCGTTTGACAATAAAGTCATTTGACCTCTTGCACTCCAATATTTTTCAAAGATATTATCATGGTCAGCTACTGAAGCACAGATTTGAGGTGTTCCGAATCCATTTCTTGGTTTGAGTTGCCTCAGTAAAAGTTCAAAGCATTATAATTCATGGTATGAGAAAGGAATCTTGCTTGTTTATTTCAGCGAGACTGTGTTACCATTGCTGTTCATTTTTCTCCTGGGAAAATGATCTGAATATCATTGTTTGGCAAGATAGTAATTGCAGATTCTGGAAGGCAACCAACTAACTTATTAACAAAATAAATGTGTTGGACTGAAACTTATTGCACCTCTCAAATAAATTGAAATACCGTTTATATGCAAATTCTTCACGCATATTTTTCCGGAATTTAGCGAAGAAAACCTGGGGTGTGCATATTATTTGAAACATAAATTACAGCCCTTCTTCTTTCTCCTTTCATGTAAAATTAGTGTGCGCAGAGTATTCGTGTATATACGGTATTATTTTGGTAATGGTATGCGGCACATGTGATACCTGCATGCCCAGTCCTGTTAGCCATTGTCACCAGCAGATTGATTGTTCTCTACATTATTTTTCAGTTCCTCTTTCTCCTTATGGTCAAGAAATAGTTTTAATTTCAGCATTTTGTCTTTGCAAGTAATTAGACTGGTTTTCCGAGCATACTTGCAGGATTATAAATGAATGCATTAAGTTACTAACAATTTCAATATTGTTTGTTTTCAGAACTCCTCCATTTCTGAGGTTTCTTGCTGGCTCACTAGCAGGTGTGACCTCACAATCTTTGACGTATCCCCTAGACCTAGCCCGTGCTCGAATGGCTGTTACTCATAAAGAGAAATACCGGACGTTGCGAGAAGTATTTGTGAAGATCTGGCTGGAAGAAGGACCACGGACATTTTATAGAGGCTATTTGCCAACTATTCTTGGTGTAATTCCTTATGCTGGAGTTAGTTTCTTCACATATGACTCGCTGAAGAAGAAATACATGGGTATGTAAGCCATGAATTATTTATAATTTACTGCAGTCGTGGGTAGAAAGAGAAAATCCAGAAAGGGATAGCTGTTCTATAACAAGGGGTACCGTTTGGTTACAGCCACATAATTAATTTATTTATGTACAAAAAACAATATTTCTTTATAGTTTTTTTTTTCTTTGCTTTTAGCAGCCATTCCTCTAACTCAGGTATGCTCAAAATTGTAAAAGCCCCGATTACACGGATGATGCTGCACTGCATAACATACACAGTGTACGGACTGGGCTCTGCAACTACATTGCAGCACCGTCCGTGTCATGGCTCTCATACTCTAACAAATACGGGTAATAAACTGAATTTGAAAAAGGAAGGAGTATACACTAATATTCAGTTATTGCATTATTATTTTATTATGTTTCATATAGTTATGATATTATTATATCATATGTAGTGTTATTTTCATATTCCACCATACATTGTGGTCTATTCAACATGTGCATTCTTTTCTGCAAGTAATCGGAAATCTATTTCCAACGAATTTACTCCAATGCTCATCTGTTAATCAGGACCTATGTTTGGATTTAGCAACCTTCATTCTCGAAAATAATTTTATTGTTCGCACACATACTGTATGTTGAGGGGAAGGTACCTAATATACCGGCAGCGAATAAGCTGATCTCGGGATATTTCCTTTTGTTCATTTTTTTAACACTTCTATTCTTGTCAAGTCATATTCTCTGCATTTCTGAATTGTACGTCACTTTGTAAATCAATTAACACATCCTGGAACTGCACTCTCACGGATTGTACATTTACTATGAAAGGATTGACAAAAAGATTCATATCACTCTCCATACATCTAAAACCACTAAATCTATGTTCTGTGAATTCACATTTGAGCTGTTCCAGTACGGAGATACAATTAACTATATTTTATTCAGGCACTAATTGTTCGACTTTCTTCAATGTTTGACCTTTCATGAAGTGCTTTCAATGCTTGAAACTGTAGTGCACATTGCGCCCCTGAAAAAAATATTTTATCATAACATGTATTTCTTTTGGAATAAAATCAAACAATAATAGTAATAATAATAATAATAATAATAATAATAATAATAATAATAATGTTGGTATATGAATACATATTACAGAAAACAGCTTCCCTGTTACTTCGACATGTTCTGTGTAACAGAGCCTATAATGTCGTTTTATGTTGCCTTAGTATTCCTGACAGTACCTTACAACATAGTAAACAGTTCACGTTTTCACCGAATGCACAACAAAAATCGTCTTCCTCCCACACTATACGGAATGATCATTTTCATACAGAAGCTTTTGACTGTGTCATTGTCCCGCACTGTTCGTACGTTTACTAAGTACTGAACTGCCTTCCCCAGTCATCCTTCGAGCTTCGAACGAGGAACAGCATGCTCTACATTCGAAGGTTGTGATTACAAAACGTAATCGCAAGTCAGAGAATGAGCATACCTGCTCTAACTGAATTATATATTTAGCCTATTCATGTATAGATAGATCCTGGGGAATTGTATTGATATGAAATCTATGGAAAAAATTTATCAATTTCGAAATAGTTCCACATGCTCCAAATAATAATCCAAGCACCTCCCAGCAATTTTCAGTTATATTGTATTTTTCTTCCAGATATTGGAACCAAGGTTTATAGTCCCTCTTCTTTTCACGATATACTTCTTTGTTCTGTGCATCGCTTTTTTCAAAACTTACTGTTGGTTCAATAACAAAGCCAATGTTCATCTTCTTGTTGAGTGCATTGATGTCAGCATGTTTGTTGGAACCTTGGTTGAGATACACGGTACTTCATAGATTTCAAAGTTTTCAAATTTTCTAAGGCATTTGGCAATGCTGCTCCTTACCATGTGGTGTCTTATTTCTTAATAGCTTCCATTTGAGATAGAAACCAAGGACATGAGGGAGAGTTTCATTCTTGTTGCAGTGACTGCAACTGGGATCTTGGCAACCTACCTGGGATGTTATGGACAGGGATAATATTAAAATTCATTTTTTATGGCATTCGTCCATTGGGAATGTGAAAGGCTTTTTTTGTTGGAAATCTAGGAGTTCAAGTTTGACCATTCGGAAAATTGTGACACCCCTCTATCACAATGTAGCAAGTTTTTCCATATCTCAGACTGCTGGTTCCACAACTTTTTTCTGAAGAATTCGTACGTTAAACTGCACTTCAGGAGTGATTTCCTGTTCGAAATTTCTTGTTCATTTCAATAATGGGTCAACAATGGCGTGTGTGTGACACCTACCCACTTCACTTGCGTGATTCGGGTTCCGCATACTGCGGATAGAAGGCAGGACTGTGACCCATTTTCAATTGCACACCACTTCGGCAGGCCACTTTATGCATGATGTTTATCTGTCGTGAGTTATTGTTGTGTACTAGGGTGAATGTATGATAAGTGTAAGTGTAGTGTAGGGAATGGGTGAGGATGATGATGGTGAGGAAGGGAGAAGGGAAAACCCAATGCCTGCACGTAGCCTATTCCTGTCAAATAACACCAAAGGGGCCGCCAGGCTTAACGTCCCCATCTGAAGGACGAATCACTATCAACAGTGACATATGACATATGCCTTCCCTTCATATGCACTGCAGAGATATTTGGGGTTCAACTCTGGCGTATTGGTGCATAATTTAGTGATTAGAAGTTGTGCACCGCCATCTCTCCTAGTCCCAAGGTAGAAATTTTGCAAGAAAATCTCTGATCCCGCCGGGAATCAAACCCAGGCCAGCTAGTCTGGAGGCAGACACACTACCATAGAGCTAACTCAGCAGACCCATTGTCATTGCTGTTGAAATAGTGAGGCGTTCTCGCCCTTTCTATCTATCTAATCTTGCTGATTGGAATACAAGACAATTAAATAATAAAATAACCCCACCATGAACCGTTATGATCAGGATGGTAATCTACATGTCGAGGTAGTCAAGTGACAACGCACACTCACTATGTTAAACACAACTATTTATTTGAATAAACAACCCAAAATAAATTCGTAGCACAGAAAATATCTTCTTCACAGAGTAATGTAAACCAAATCCAGCTAATTACCTTACATAGGTAGGTACTTCCCCACGCTGGCATCCATCTTGTCATACAACCTTGACATAACCATCACTCTGCACACACATAGCCGTTACATACAAATTGGCCACCCCTCAAACGTCACACAACAATGGGTGCCTTCATCGTGAATTTCATACTCTTCAAATTCGTTCTACTGCAATAACTAAGTAAAACATAAGCCAATACCAACTCACTGAACTGCTTGTAATTTGTGGTAGGCTTTTAGTTATATCACAGCTAGAAAAACGACCCTCTGAAATAAAAATACCGACCAGTATTTAACCAGAGTTGACTGCACGCTAGCCAGTCAGGAAAATGAATGCAGTTCACGATAATAAGTACATCCCAAAACTCGTCGTTAAATTCCACACGAATATCTTCTGCAATACACTCAGAGGATCCCACAACACCGTGGACTATGCAGCTTCTAGTAGACTTATTGAACCCACTTCGATCCCCGGCCTACGTAGGAGCTCGTGCCTATCAACACACGTCCTACCTCCAAGCCATCCCTCTAGCGTACTCACGTACTCTCTGCAACCTCTGCGATACACTTGCAGGTTCCCCCAACACTTTAGACTACATAGCTACTAGTAGACTTATCGAACCCAGTTCGATCCCCGGCCTACATAGGAGCTCTTGCTCATATCCTCAACTGCCGGCACACATCCAACCTGAATGAGTCCATCCACCAGACTGACGCTACTGCTGCGAACAACTCGCTTCACAGACGAAAAATAAACTCACGCCACCGTCTTAACCAATCAGCAAGCGCAATTATAAAATATTAACTGCTCCCCCGGTTTCAACTCATCACAGGTTATAGGAACAGAACCAGAGCATACGGAAAACACAGAAAGATGAGAGGAAAGAAGCAATCTACGAGAAGTAAGAAGAACTAGATCAGAAAGGAAAAAACTACAAGCCATCTATGAAGAGTTAGAATAATTAAAACTAACAGAGAAAAGTATAAAGATAGAAAAATGTAAAAGAAATAGAAAGGAAAAGAAAGACGTGCCGAAATATAAACGGCACAATAGGCAATTTTATTAATACTACTCCAAATGAAGTGTGGAGAAACTAAATACTGAAATAAGCTTCTACTTGTTTCAGACTATACTGGTAGTACAAGTAAGCCTGGTCCCATTCCAAGTCTTGCATTTGGTGCTATAGCGGGAATGTTGGGACAGTCATCCTCTTATCCATTGGATATTGTAAGACGGCGCATGCAGACATCACCTATGGCTGGAACCCAATACAAGACGATTCTTGGAACTCTCAGGAAGATTTACAGGTAGGATACAAAATACTTACACGTAACATCAAGAGGGTTACATTTTAAGAACTCTAAAACAGACACTATACCAATTCACATAATTTTTTTATCCATTGGCATGACTCTTAAATTTGCCGTTATTTGTCCCGACACTGCGAGTAGGTTCATAGATTATTGTAGATTTTATGTGAATAAGTACACACATACTAGATAATATTGCTGTAAAATTTGTTATCAATAAAGTTTTTGATAGCACAAGCATATACTACAATTCTAACTTCAGTAGAATAGATGAAATAAGTAGTCTTGGTAAGTGTGCGTAAGTATGAGGACATACAGTTTGAAAATAGATTTTATTTACGTCAATTATAGAGAAAGTATTCTTATAATTCACTTCTATAGAGAAGAAGGAAAAAATAATTATTGAATTTGTTTAGTGTTAGTGCTGTTCTATTCAAAACGTGTAGTGACACACTTGATACAAATTCGTAGGGTCTGAAAATTGAAAGTTTTTTTTTATGGCTACATTTTAATGCTAATTAAAATGTTTCGTATTTCACTTACATAAAAAATAAATTTGTTATCGCGCTTGTTAAAAAATAATGTAATACTCTCAATATGGTGGTTGAAATTCACTTTCAATATATATGTAAAAAGAATTGTACGAGGAGATACTGATATGAAAAGCAGACAGTTTACTTAAGTGGTACTTCAGTCATATAACTGAACTCTGGATTTCTAAATGCATTTGTACAATTGATACTTAAGGGGAGACTCCACTGAAAATCTCAAAATTTTTCAAAATATTTTTATTGAATATTTCACTTCTTTAGAATGTGTATTTTCATCCACCAAATGGATTTAGTTCAATTCTGATTACAAGTATGTTTAATTTTTTTTTAAATTAAGGCTGTAAGGGGTTGTGGCATTTAGAGTGCTGTCAAAATTATTTTTTTATCAAAGAATTCTTTTTTACAAATTTCTGATTACATATCTAGTAACTTTTTGTACTAAAGTTGGTTCCCTGAAGTTACTATATGAATGTAGTGGAAGAGAATTTTAATATGTATGCATTACATAAATATTCATTTTACTTTCAAATCCTTTTTTCCGTAAGTTTACTTTTCTTGATTTAGCACTGACTTTCTTTTATACCAAATACAGTCAACTCTGGATATAGTGAACTCTGCTATAGTGAACATTCAGCTATAGTGAACCTAAATTGTTAGTCCCAACCCGCATACATTAAAAAATACTTAAGTATTTCTGTTTATAGTGAACCCTCGCTTTAGTTATAGTGAGCGTTGTATCCTGACAAATTCTTATTCAAAGCCAGACCTTCTTGTATAAAATTGAAAGAACGTGTTGAGAACAACATTCTAAGTTTCTTACTCCTTTAGTCAAAGGACAAAGATAGGATTAGTGATTCCTAGACAATGAGCTGTACTGTAAATCCAGGCAACGTGTGATGACCTTGCCTTACTCCACCGTCGAAGGGTTGACATTGTTCTCAGGTACTCTACTCTACTGTTATTTCTAATCCTCCACAGTTGAAGGGTTGCCTTTTGTTCTCAGAAACATTTCCATTATGACGGATAGCATCGAAACATGAAAAATGAAATTGTCTTTTATTAAAAGGGGATGGACATTATGTCCAAAGCATAAATGAGGGTAAGATTTCGATGGCTTTCAAACTCCATCAACCCTCTTCCAGTTTCCATTCCAAAATTTTGTTTCTGCATCTGTACGAAGTACGTGCTTCCATTAGATTACTTCAAAACCTTAGGAGTTTTTAAACAAGACAGTCATGGCCAGTATCTAGTTGAAAGTGTAATACTGCCATATTTTTTTCGATGGGAGGTTAAATTTGATTCTCTGTATAGGTATTCTTATTTAAAAGCTAGCTCGTCTTGTTACCCTTTGTTACCGATTTTTACTTGATTATAAGAAGTACAATAGAAAGTATTAGTACAGTCTAGTATATACAGTCACAAAGCTCAATACGTAGGGAATATGCATCCATTGACAGTTGAACTTGCTAGTAGCTAGCCACTAGGATCGCGCTATGATCACTTCGTCACAAACTTCTTCCCTAGCAGAAGACGAAATATATTATAGGCCTACTTTCGTTATTTGTTCTTTTGGAAAAATTAACACCTTCATTCCATTATTGAAATATTAAATACATAAGATTTATTTATTATTCCCATGAAGTATATAGTATGTTCTCGCTGGATCTTTTGGAAGAAGGATAACTCTGGCATCTTTTTCTTACAATTATTTATAGCACTACAAACGTCTTCTCCTTGTTCCATATTATTATTCCAATTATTGTATTTTAACCATTAACATTTATTACAACCGATAACAAGCATATCACAGTTTACACAACTTTTCATTTTCTTCACAACAATACGAAACAGGCACTGTCTATTCTTAGTACTCTTAGTTGCTAGCTGCTTGGAGCGCTGTATCGTGAGAAATGCAAAAAAAATCACCTCAAGCTTCGTGACTATATGTACTAGACTGTGGTATTATCGTGATGCAAAAAAAGATATTCTGATTTTCGCAAGAATTTGTGTTTCCATTCCAAAATCACTAATAACAAAAAAAAAAAAATGGTTTCAGGTATGTTGAAAGCATTCATTTCTTAAGGTACTGTATTACACCTTTTCTTCCAAAATATTAATTCTAAAAAATGGATAGTGACATTCACACTTAAAATACTGTGCCAGTGAAATACTGTCAAAGTTACTTTCTCAGATGTGCTGAAGAAAATTAGATTTAACTAAATCAAAATGCAAAAGATGTGACTTGTAAGTAATGGTTGCTAAAACAATTTACATTCAAAATCGTATGGTGAAGAAAATAGTTCTTGTCCCATTTGGTAATTTGTAATAAACAAATAATTTCTCGTTACACTATAGACATAATGCAGTAATAGGAGTTTGTTCTAGATACATTGAATCTTATTGGAATTCATTGAAGTCGCTTTGTTTTAATCTCTGATAATGAATCATACACATGTGCATGTTAGTAATAATTCTTCAAAATGGTAGTATGTATGTATGTATGTATGTATGTATGTATGTATGTATGTATGTATGTATGTATGTATGTATGTATTAACACAACAATTGGGTATACACCTGGTGGCAGTGATAAATTATACAATAATTACAGCAATAAAAGAAAAAAAAAAAAGAAAATAAAATAAACCTAAATTACTATAAATAAATAGATGCAATAAACCTAACTATAAATAAAAACTATTCTATAATAACGCCTAACAATGAGCAAAAGTAAACCTAACTTATAAGTATTTCTATTTCACCCAAATATTACCAATTTAAGTAATTACATATCATCTTAATTAATTACAAATCAACTTAATTACATATCACCTTAATTTATTTACATATCAACTAAATTACATATCATCTTAATTAATTACATGACACAACTTAGTTAATTACACTGCACCTACAATTACATTTTCAGTCTAATCTTTTCAACCTTTCCTTAAATGTATTGATTTTGAGAGGACCACCCTGAAAGATTGCCGCAGGTAAGCTGTTCCAGTCTACTATTGTGCAGTTAACAAAGGAAAATTTTTCCACGTCCGTTCTTTGTTTTCTACATTTAAACTTCCTAATATGATCTGCCCTGCCTACAGTAAGTATGATGGTGCTGCTAATCTAGCATTGATGTGGGTCCATGCTTTGTGACCTATTTGTGCCTTAAACAATGCGGTCCTGCAGGTTCACACATGCTCCCAGCAATAGCAAAATCTCACATTTCTTTGTGCCCCCTATATGCTGCCAGGTGCAGAGGTGTGATTCCATCTTAACAGTAGTAACAATAAGAAAGATATGCATTATTTAAAATGTCATAATTCAATGGTGTTTGGGTAAAGGGAGATAAGTCATAAAAATGAATTTTGAGTTAAATGAAAATTAAACATCGGACCTTTATTGCAAATAATTTTGTACACAAATAAAACGCATCAAATGCAAGTATTCTTTTGTTTTTTGCACACCCACTTGTAGAATTTAACTTGTGTATTCCCCTGGAGAGCGAAACTCCATTTCTGCAAAAAATGACTTAATTCCCTTTGTCCGAACAACATTGAATTATAGTTATTATTGTTTAATTGTAGCTATTTGGTTATTTCTACTGATACAAGAATCTTCTTTTGTTTGTGTACTGCAGAGATGAAGGCATTCGTGGAGGGTTCTTCAAAGGACTTAGTATGAATTGGGTGAAGGGACCTGTTGCTGTTGGAATCAGCTTTGCGACCTATGACTCAATATGCGATTTTCTACGTCGAATTGTGGCACTGTGTCATTAAATATGATTCAGTTTGACTGTGTACTACAACTTCAACTCTACTTTCGAACGTAATAATAGAATTGAAGTTGTAGTGTTAAAAAGTTTGAGTAACATTAATGCCATGCTGCATACGTTTTTGTTGCACAAAGAGCCTAGGACACGGTGAGTAGTGCAAGCCTAATTTGATACTTTTGTTATTTTGCATAATCTGGTCGTTTCTGAGAGTGGGATTTATATAATTGGTAGTTGGAGAATATCGAAATAAACTGTGATAAACTTGTATATAGATTATTTTGTGATTAACAAAACATTGTAATAAGATTTAACTTAAATAGTGTAACTTCTCAAGGATTTTTGTGTCGTCATTTGTTCATATGGTGTACTTTATAGCTGTAATTTTCAGCTTTATTATGTGCCAAAAACAGAGTAGCCTGTTGATAGTATGAATTCCTTCAATTTGCCAAATTGTTTAAGTGGAAAATAATTATCAATATCATTCACTCACTTTTTTTTTTTTTTTTCTCTCTCTGCCATTGTGTGGTGTTTTCAGTTTCTTATAGTGTCGTTAATTTGTACTATGTATGTCGTATTTCACAAATATAGAAGGCATTAATATCGCAACCTCTCGAATGTATTACACATAATGCTATTGTCATTTAAAAACTAATTATATAATTCCCCTCCCCCCATTTTTGCTCATTATGAAACTCTTGAAAACAAGGGAAGTACTGTACACTTTGCTTCTGTTAAACTTTTCCATTAAAGCAAAGTAAAATGACAATTGAAGCAACAGAAGGGAATGCAATATTTATCTCTTTAGTATAGATATTTTTTTAGGTAGTGTATGATTACAGAAAACTTAACATTGCTATGTAATTTCCATGACTGGCTTTAGCTAAAACACTTCAGAAATGTGCTAGCAACACTGTTTCAAAATGGATGTAGTTAAAACAAGTAGTGTTACTTTTTGCCATCTTTCAGTGCCATAAATTATTTAAAAGATTGTCTTTTGAAGAATTTTAATTTGTAGAAAGACTTTTTATAGTTCTGTATAATTTCACACGTTTATTTATATTATATTTCTTACAGTTCGTAATATTGTATGGAATATTTTACAAATTTGCTAATTAAGAATGTTTCGTATCTTTTGTTCGAGCTATTTTAAAATGAGGATTTCGTATCCTAAAGCCGAATTATTGAGACGCCTTCTTGTATAAGAGTTTCTTAAAATTGGAGAGTACACCATATGAAAGATATAAATAATTGTTTATAGCACAGTACATCACTTTTGTTGGAATATTTGTAAATTGGCTATGAAGTCAATTTAATATTGTTTAAATAATTTATATGGAAGTACAAATAAACACATCTTGATCTTGTAAGGGATTAATGATAAAGTTCTAGTAATGGTATGGCAGAAGCAAACATGAAAATCAATTGGTTCTGTAATTTGAAGGTTTAATCTTGTTAATCTGTTACTCAGAATGGTAAAGAACTAACTTCATAAAGCATACTGGTAACATCAATGATCTCCATTATAATTCATATTCACAGTATAAAATTAAGATTTTGAATATAATTTTCTCTGATTCTTGAATAGATGTAGTTCAGATATGAGACATACAGTGTGACATGTATTAGTTACGTTTACATTTGTAAAATGGTTTACATAAATCTTTATAATTTTGGTGAAAGAAAAAGGAAGCTACAATATAAATACCTAATGGTCAATAATAGAATTTATTTATAACATCACTCTCCTATATTGGAAAGTAAGAAAGTTAATGGCTTTATTTCATAGAACTCTGCATTACTTAACAGTGACAATCTCATTTTTAAATTTTACACAATTTCACAATTGGATAGGCTATACACATTGCTCTCCGACAATTATTAAATCTTCCCTTAAATAAATATAACAAGACAGTAATTCTTTCAGATTCTAAAGCTGCAATTCAGGGAATATGTTCAAATGCTACAAAGAAGTCAACAAAAATAAGAGAATGCTACAAAATGTTAACACAACTCCAAAAAGTTAATAAGATTGTCCATCTCCAATGGATTCCAGCACACTGTGGAGTCATGGGGAATGAAACCACAGACACACTTGCAAAGAAAGGCACAACAATAAAACAAAAGCCTAAATTTAATTTCTCATATTCCTCAATAAAATGCTTGATCACTACAAAATTTTCTCATTCATACCTACAAGAAATAGAATCAAATGCTAAAGACAAAAAATGGATTACACTACTTCCAACCCAGATATTCCCCAGAGACCAAGGAAAACAGCAGTTGCAGTCTTCAGACTATTGACAAATCATGACTGTCTAGCAAGTCATCTCTACAGAATAGGTATCTCAGCTTCACCAATATGTGTCCTGTGTAATGATCCAGCAGAAATGAATGAAGACCACTTGAAGACCTGTGAAGCATTAAGATCAGAAGAAACTACAGTTCAAAAGTATTGGAAAGCACGACTGCTAATGGCTTCATTGCCAGATGCAAGGCGCTAGACAACACAACAACAATTGGATATTTTGTATACTACGATTTTTGTTAGATTTTTAAATATGAAAATAGTTCATAACCTATCATAATGTGAAGTTGTCCCAGGAAGAAATAAGATTGCAGTGAAATTTATTTCTTACAAAATTTAACGATATCCCCAATCTTTCTAACTTTTAAAATGCAGATCATTGAAACATTCACCACATAACATTCACACAAAAACCGTGTTTCTACTTTGGTAATGTTATTTTGGTTGTAATATACTTCATTCTTGAAGAAATCTGTATTAATGTAGTTTACATCTTAGTTGTGTTCATAAAGATAAATTCTACTCTTAAGTGTTTTATCAACGAAGTTCTTACACATGGTTTGATATTGGGAAGGAGAGAAAGAGGGGCCATTATTCTTCTTCTCCCATACTTCAGTTAAAATGTTATATTTTTCCATGTTGGGAATGGATTTGGAAGAAGTTTGGAATCACTGAATAAAGCTTAGGACATAACTTTGATCTAGGCTGCTTTGTATTTGCGGATAACAGAAATATAACGCAAAAAGTTACACTTGTGACGTGTGATTTTCTGAGAATTACGGATTTTTAACGGGTTTTAATGATCACTTTCCTAAGAATGAAATTCTCTTTTGTGAAAAATACGAGAAATTGTAGTTGAAATTATTTTTTTTTACTTCAGTTTCTTTCACATTCACTCAATTTTAATGCCATTTTTTGTTTGAAATGGTAGTTAGTTCAACGTAAAAATGATAAAGATAAGAGCAGCTTTTTGTTAAGTTCCCCTCCTCCCCCTTGGTTCCTCAATTCAAATAGCTTAAAGATACAAATACGAATTAGCATTTAAAACCATAAAAACCGTCCGACTTAAATGTCTCATAAGATCAGAATATGTGCTTATGATGAAGACTTAAATTTACTATAATTTTAATGTTGCGCATGCACACTAGGGTGGCCCTTAGCTATAGGTAATTTTCCGAAAGTTAAAATTGTGCTGCTCCCACCCCCTTATCTTGTTCCAATCAACAAAATAATGATCTGTGCAAATTTACAGCTCAATCGGACAACTGCTTGGCGACCCTCAAATGCTTTGAAGTTGGAGCATAGTATACGCAACGATTAATTCCATACAAAAGCGATATGCTGTTCCCTATCTCGACCATTTTTTTTTTTCGTCTTGGAGAAATTTATGTGAACATTCTGGCGAACCCAGCAATTGTTTAAAAATATTCTGAACGAAATTTCCCAAAAGTTAATTCGAAAAATTCCTGAAAATAAAATGAAAAATTTAAGAAAGTAAGGTTTTTTTAGTGACGCACACAACTTCTATAAGAGAAACACATTTTTATTTTGCAACAATAATTTCTATAGAATCAAAACACTATGTAAATGAACGGACATTGAACATTATTTTTTCCTAAGGGAGGATTTAGTAGCAGTTGGGTATTTTTTACAGTCTCTGGTAACAATCTGTAAAGGAAATTGATTCTCAGTTTCATCTTTTGTGAGAATATTATTGTGAGCCTGAATGAGTTTGACTTCTCTTTCTGCAACGTCCTTCACAACAACTATCTTCTAAAGTTTTTCAATTCCACTTTTGTAAACAGGACTATCCTTTCAAGTTGAAGGGTCTTTGTTGAGGAAATCGGTGCTGATAGAAAATCTCGTGAAGAAAATTTTAGTACCAGGAGTTACAAAAGACGAAAACTCAACATTTGTAAAGGAAGAAAAATCATTGTTGCAGAATGTAGCTTTTCAGTTGATTTTCTTCTTCTTTTTCTTCTTCACCTTCGTCTGCTTCCAGTATAACTTGTCATATTTGCTTTAACCGCTGTTGGAACATAGTCATCAAATAAGGATAGAACCATAGTTTCGGGAATTAAGTACCAGAGATGGTTGGAAAATTTATTTGCAGCAGCCTGATTTCTGGATCAATATCCTGATAATTTATCAGTTCACGCATAAATAGGAAATCATGATAAGGTGGTTTAATTGCTTCTGATGACAGAAACCAGGCTCGAACATAGCCTACACTAGAGAAAGAAAAATACATATTCTTCCTAAAGATTTCTTCTCCTTATGAGATACCTGAAATTGATCTTGAAACCAGTATATCTTAAATGCAAAAATTGCTTTTGCCATTCACCTAGCCTGACTTCCAGCTCCTAGTATATGAAACGATATCCCGTTCTGTGGAATTCTGCCAAGAAAAATCATTTTTAAAAATTCTTATCCTCTTCATTTTTCGTCTGTCCCAAAGCTCTGAATGAACTATGTCAAAGAGATCGTCCACAATTTCCACAAATTTTTTTTTTTTTCTTTTCCCTTGCCTGTAGTTATACTCAAATATTTCTATAAGCCTTTCCAATCATCAAAGAGTTTGAATAACTTATAAACATAGTGGTCACTTTTTCTAGTACGGATTCATGCTTTTTGCCAAAAAAATTAAAATTTCTTGAATCACCAATGCTATATTTTCCTTTGTTGTAAGATTTACAACTTGTACATTGTAGAAGAAAACGCTTAAAACTTGCCGGTTTGAAAGTAGTTTGGATCCGATGATTTGATTGGAGATGTAGCTAACAAGAGAGACATAAAAGTATTGTCTTAACTTATGTGACTAACTACGTGAAGAGGTTGATGCCATTTTACAACTCTAGGAAAAAAGTCTTGAAAGTCACTTTACACGAGCAGGTCAGCACAGACAGTTCTGAATCAATAACTGAAAACTTATTCATCAACAAGATCATGTTTAGTTATAAAATAAGTGAATAAAGCACATACAACAATAATAATAATAATAATAATAATAATAATAATAATAATAATAATATACAATAGGTTTATCTAATAATATTAGAAAAAATATTTTCCGGGCTAAAATTTCAAAACTTCATGGTTGATGAGGGTCGCCTTGTAGTTGTCCGATTGAGCTGAAAATTTGCACATATCGTTTTTTTTTGATTGGAACAAGATAGAGGGATGGGAGCTAAACTTTTAGAAAGTTGAAAAATAAGGACCACCGTAATGCACACACACAGAAATTTTTTCACGTGTGTTACAATTTGGAGATTGTTATATTAATGCTTTCATCTACAATCCAGTAACGAACATTTTGGGTGCCTTGCTGATTCTTAAGACTTGATACCAGCACAATGAAATTTACTCTGTGAGATACTGGTCACTTATTTAGAAACTTCTATTGTAGGTAGAATATCGAAATTCTCTTTATATTGTATCTGTGTATTTAAAATGAGATTGAATGAATATGTAATTATGTAAGATATTTCTGGGAATTTGTGCCGTCTTTAGTGAGGTTACGACTGCTTTAGTGTTCCACATTGCCTATAAGTCAAAATGTGTTAACTGTTCCATGTAGCTGAATTATTCCATGGTAACTATATTGGTAACATTAGAATGTAAATGTGATGGTCTTAACATTTAAATTGTTTCAAAGTAGTACTACTAAATTAGGACATTTGTGTAATCTTTTCTGTCATAACATTAATGAATGGGAAGTAGATGTTACATCAATTGTATTCAAATTGTAAGAATTTTGCTTTTGTGTTAATTTAACATAGTAAGCGAGTATCACCAGACCAATTTTTGGAGCTTGACAATTTACTTCATGTCTGAATTGTAAAATTGGTAGGAACACACTATACCATGAATATTTTTCCTTCTGCTGAGAGTTTAAAATTTATTCTTACACAATTTCTGTTTCCTTACCATTTCTTGAAATTAAAGCATATGAAATACATGTCGAAGTACAGCAACTAGATGATGTCTCCAGTTATATAACAGCTACTTTTTACTCTTAAAATCAGCACTTAAAGATAATACTGTTACTATAGTTGTGTTCAGATAATGGCTTCTGGTTAAAGGAGACTGACGTTAGATCCCAGATGGACCCTGAAAAATTGTGGCAGGTGTTAATATTCATAACTGATACGTTATGTTCCAGATGGAATGGTATGCAATAGACCTATGTTATTTGTTTCTCAATTGTAGAATCATGCCACAGCAATACAAAGATTTGTATTTGTTAGTAATAAATCTCAATGTGAAATTTTAAGTTAATGTAATGAAAGTGATTTTCTGACGATAGGAACAGTTATTTGAGATTATTCTTAATATACAACACTTGCAATTATTAGCATTTCTAAGAACAATAATTGCAAGTGTTGTAAATTAAGAATAATCTGAAATGTTAAGATTAGTTGATGAAATATATTTAGATACAAATCTTCCCTGCATAGAATTGGAATATATCAGTCCCCTAACTGCCCATTGTGCAACTCAAACCAAGAAATGGATTCGGAACACCTCAAAATCTGTGCTTCAGTGGCTGACCATGATAATATCTTTGAAAAATATTGGAGTGCAAGAGGTCAAATGACTTTGTCAAACGCCTGGCATTAGAAAACAACAACAGATACAGATCTTTGATTTTATTTGTAAAGAGGGATGGGTGAATTTTAGTCTCCTCCTTTAATTACTTGTTAATGTGTGTACATTAGTCTCACACTTAATGTTACATGTAGGGATAATATAGTTGGAAGTGTGTAAGAAAGATTAAATGCATGTTAAACTCCACTTAATAGTTTTCATAGAATACTATATCTGCAGATTATTCACCTGATTATACAGTGTAATATTAATATTTGTAATGATATCTAGAAGCTATTTGCTACATTCAGTAGAGCAACTACAAAAATTTTTATTCAGAAAACTACTATAAAATTCTGCATGAGAACCTTTGGTAGCTCAAAGGATATTAAGATGGAAATCCTTTCTTTCTAGTTTTGTGTTTTTTTTTCTCCATTTCATTTACTGTATTCCATACGTCTTAGATTAGCATTGAAACTTTACGATGCAGAACAAGTCAAGAGTTATACAAATTCTGGCGAGTGTTAGAAGCCACTAATTACCTGATTTTGAATTCATGTTACTCATTTTCCTTTCCTGTAGTTGGTCCTTCACGTATCCCCACAAGCAGTCTGTTACTGTGATGTCATGGAAGTAGGACGGTTATGGGATAGGGTCATTCCAACAGTTCCATTGAGTACAGGGAGCTTTTAACTGAGAAATTTAAAATGCACATCAATGCCCAATGTGGTGGTGTCCCATTTTTTTAAATATCACATATAAACATTTTTTTTTAAGTTCGAAAACATTATGGAGTTATAATTACTTCAGGTTAGTGTCTTCTTAGAAGAAAAATGCTTCAATCACTTGGTTGTAAGAGAGTGCACAGTAGAAATTGATTTTAGAGCTGTGTACATAATCCATAAAAGACTGTTAGTTCATAGATCTTCATATTCGGCAAATGTGTTAACTTTCCCAGACTGATAGAATGTCGCTTCATTATTGAAAACAACATTAAGCAAGTACTGATTGCCACAGATGAATTCAGGAATTGCACAAATAAAGGTCTATCACCTGTATTAATTTCTTGAACGATTTACTAGCTTCAATTTTTTTTTTTTTTTTTTTTTTTTTTTTTTTTTTTTTTTTTTTGCAGTACCTGATTTACTGTTAATCTTGGCATGTTCAATTCCACACATGCCCTTTGCATTTATTTTCTTGGACTCCTACTAAATTCTTGTTCAATATTATCGACAGTTCCTGCTGAAACAATATGCCTTCTTCCTCCTCCTTCCTGATGCAACACACTACCTGTATCTAGAAACTCTTTCAACCACAATCTTGGGTATTGCGTAGTTGGTGGGTTTTTGTGAAACTGATGCTGGAAACGTCTCTGTACAGTCTCTGGAATCTGGGTTTTCAACAGCCATAACTCACACAATGCTGCATTGTTGAAATGTACTATAAAATCACTCAGGTCAACAATGGAATTTCCAAAGCTATTTGGTGGATTTAGTTCATATTCATTAAGAGTCGATTTATCTGGAAACACTATGTATGGAATATAATAATTTCTAGCAAAAAAAGAGCTAAATTAAATTTTTCTGAGTTTCTTTATCGACTGTAGCAGACAACTTTTTGTTGTCACTACAAATAAAAAAATATTATTACATTTCATAATCATACAAATAATTTGTAGATAGTGGATAAAATTCACAATATTTGTAGCAGAAAAGAGTATTGATAGGCAAAAGTTAGAGGGAAAACATCACTTCACTTAGGCTACTGCTTACTTAGCATTTTTCTTCAAACAAAAGCTTGTTTCAAAACTTTTAATTTTAAATGTACTGTAAGTATTGAAATTAGGTGAGAACATTGAGACATTTGCATATCCGAACTCCAGTACCAAAAGTCTCTGATGATTCAAGCATTTTCTGTGTCCTAATTCACTCTTGACTGATTTGGAAATGTGATAAGGGAAATTATTTCTGCTCTTACCAATAATCAAACTACGATAATCTCCGAAGTTTGAAAATATATGAAAATATTTTCAGTTCCTACATTATAATAATTATAATCTGATACTAATTAACAACAGCACGCTTGTCAAAAACTGTAAGACATGAAAGAACACAGATTTCAAGGAAATGCTTTAAATCTGTTTTGGTAGATCTTTATTATTACGAAAGATATTTATTGTATTCATAAATTGGTCAGTTAGTATGCTTGCTTACTTTACTTGACTGTGAGCAGAATGTCAAATGCTGGTTTAAAAGATATTGACATAACCATGTGTGACACTGAGTTCTGTTGAAGCATAAGGTACCAAAGTTTGCTGGAATGTGTTAACCATAAGATGCAGATATATATTTCATTTTCTAGTGAAGCTTAAAAATCAAATTGCATTAAGGCTGTTGCCAAATATGTATATCATATAGGTTCTTGTAGATATGTATATATGTTTTATTTCCCTTGTCAGAATTTTTTAAACTTCGAAATAGTACTCAAAATACTGTGTTATGTTTGTTGTTGTTTTATAAATGTAGGCCTAGGTTCTTGTAGGAAAACGCATACAAATTACGTGCTTCCATGAAATCTGCCTCAAATCGTTATTTTTGTAATACTGGAATGCATATATATATCCACATTCTTGATAATGTTATCAAGAAAGTTGTGAAATTTTCATCATAAGAAAATGTCACTGTTTGAAATGAGATTGGACTTTATTCCAAATATCTAGTCCTTCAATATACTGCAAACATTCTTTTCTCAAACAGTATGGCACATCGACTGCAAGTATTCCTAATGCCTTAAAATGTTGATGCCTTAGACATTTTTAAGAAATTGGTACACAGAACAGTAACCGAGAATTTAAATGATATGCGTTTGTTGTAAATAATTGTAAAAAGTGATTGTGACAATAATTTGTACTCCTTGTAAAATGTCTGGATATGTTTTTTCTAGCTGATATTATATTAGCATATTAATTTTATCTACCAAATAATGTAAATACACATTAGTTATCTTTTGTTAATTTTTTTTTTTGTTATTATTATTATATATCATTATATGGAAGAAGTACATATTTTTGGAACAGTGTAAATTCTTAATTTCAGAACTCAAAAACCTTCCTTTTCAATATTGATCCTATTTTCTTTGTATATATTACAGTACTTAATTATATTGAATATCTTAATGTAATCTGTCTTAAGAAAACTAAATGTGACTCGAAATTTCAGTTTTTCTCTTTCATGTGGTGGCTGTACGACGTATTTATAAAATAATTTATGAATCCAAATATCTTTGAGTTATTTTCGACAGTAAGTTAACATGGAACAAGCATTTGAAATAGATTTCTGAAAAAGCTCGTAAAAGATTCTCCCTTCTGAAAAGACTAGCAGGAAAGAAATGGGGTTGCTCTAGAAATACTTTGAACACTACATACAAAATGTTTATACAGCCAGTGCTGACGTACTGCGGAGAAATTTTATTTACTTCACCTTTCATAAACGAAATAGAACGTGTTCAAAACCAAGCTCTCAGGCTCATTACTGGTGGAATCAAAACAACTCCAATAGATTCTATGAGATTCCTCACTAATATTAACAGCATCAAAATGATAATAGAAGAAAAAGCACTGATTCAATATGAAAAACTTATCAGATTACCAGGAAACAATTGGCATTCATACAGTCCTCTCCGTAGATTAAAAACTCAGTCTCATATCCATGGTTCAAGAATTAAAACAGAAAATCAACATCCCGAATTTAAAAGAAAACTTACAAATTAAACCAAACCCTTTAACACTATTAAATATAGAGTATAATCTAAATTTAACACAAGAAATACTGAAATCAGAAGTAAACACTGAAATGATGAAACAATTGTCTTTAGAGACAATTAATATTAGGTACCCTCCACAAAATTGGCTTCATTTATACACAGACGGATCCTTGATCTCCAGGGAACAAGGTGCAGGTGCAAGTGTTATGTGCTGTCTCTTCTCACTTTATAGATCTCTTGGATATGGAACAACAAGTTTTGATGAAGAAATCAGTGCAATAAGTGAAAGTCTCAGGAATCTTCTATGCCACATCAATAAATTTAAAAATGCAGTTATATTGTCAGACTCCAAAGCAGCTATTTTATCAATAGTCTCTAGACACACACACCTTCATCTCAAATAGCAGAAATAAATAAAATGCTCTCCCAACTAATAACACTCAATAAAAGAATTGTATTCCAATGGATACCATCCCATTGTGGAATCCTGGGAAATGAGAATGTGGATGCTTTAGTAAAGAAGGGCAGCACTGCTACTTACAGACCTGTTACTAAATCTACGTATTCCTCTGTGAAAAGATTTATTAAATCTACATACTTAGACTTCAACAAACAAAATTTGATAACACAATCTCAAGGGAAAAAATGGAATAATCCACAGTTGATTCCCGATTTACCACCCAAATCGTCTGTAGCTGCATTTAGATTGGCAACAGGCCATGACTGTTTGGCCAAGTATCTGCATAGAATTGGAATATATCAGTCTCCTAACTGTCCACTGTGCAACTCAAATCAAGAAATGGATTCAGAACATCTCAAAATCTGTGCGTCAGTGGCTAACCATGACAATATCTTTGAAAAATATGGGAGTACAAGAGGTCAAATGACTTTATTGTCAAATGCCTGGCATTAGAAAACAACTTTATGTCCTATGGCTACAACACAAGCACTAATGTTTCTACCTTTTAAATCGAGCACTTTTGGATTTGATCTCCAATGGATAAATGGAAACTGTTTTTCCTTGTACAGGAAATAGACTCGCTGTATTCATTGCCTGTTTTATCTCAAGTAGTGATTACTCCATACTGATCACGTGGTCGGGTAGTTCCTATACATATGACTGTTCAAAATCCTCACAATACCAGGACAGGTCAAAGGACTCTATCCTTGAAGCAGATGATGGTGACGATTATTCTCATTAATAACCTCTAGAGAACTATTCTGTCTGAATATGCACAAACAGAATTTCTCAAAACTTTGCACTTATACAGATAAATATGCAAAATCAGTAGAAAAATATTTTATTAAAAAGAATGAATTTGTCTTGGCCTGCTTAAAAATCTTCAGTAAATATACATATAGCTAGTTCTTGTATTATTATTATTATTATTATTATTATTATTAATTATAGTTATGTGCTGTTCATTTGGAAGAGATTATCATTATAGTGCATAGTATATCAGAATTATAATTTTTTTCTCGAGAATTGTTTAGTGTTGTACAGTCTTAGAAAAAAGTTTTATCACACAGATACTTTATAAGTCGCAGAAAGAAGGCAGTGTGCATGATCAATTGATCAGACATACAATGAAACCAGTGGCGTGCCATCAATGGACTAGTAGGACTAGCCTAGTTTTCTAAGTATCATCAGCTTATATAATTTATTACATTTCATGTTTGAATTTTAAAAAAAGTTTCAAGACATGACAAGTTCCAGGGGGGCGGCATTTTCTGTCTCTCTTTGTCTTCCTTTTTTTTTTTTTTTTTTTTTTTTTTTTTTTTTTTTTTTTTTTACTGTGAAATTTGTTTTTAAAACAGTTGTTGGTTCGTATTTCTCGAAGTTTGTGTTGAACACCTTGTGAAAGTCGGATATTGTTTTGTTATCGCATTGTCGCAGTTATGGTGAAAGTAAAAGGAAAGTGTGCAGCTGCATAGTTACATTCTAATGCCGGTATCACGTTATTATATTTTGGATCTGCTTGTATAAACAAGAATGCATTGTTGAAAATCAAATTATTCTATGAATAGTAACCACAACTCTCATTTACATTTTCAATATATTATATCAACAATACTATTTAATCTCTTTTCAGCATGTGCACCAATGTGAAAGGTTTATTCCCTAAAGAGTTTGAGTTTATTTTTCAGTTTACTTTATACTTCTTATCTAAGAAAAATACTCGTAATATTATACCACCAACAAAACCAATGCTTAAAAATAAACCACAGCTTGCTTTTCAAAAAATCAATTTTGTTTCAACAATGAATAAGATTGAATATATTCCTTTGCATCGAGTCTGAAAGCTTCGTCAGATCAACTCTGATGACATCATCAATGCTACCTCTATGAAGAAGTGCGAAGGAAATACAGTATTTATAATTCACAAGTAAGATGCATGTATTTTAATTCCAGTAATTTGTTTTCTCAATTGTAACATTTCACTTAAAACGAATTTAAATTAAACGTGACCTGTATAATAGCTGCTCATAAACTGTGGGAGTTGAGAGGTGGCAAATTTTAGCACTGCCTAGGGGCGGCACTATACCTAATCCGGCCCTGCCTGTACTTTGGATTTAGTCCTAAAGTTTCAGAGTTAATTTAAACTCCGTTTCTTGCTTCTCTTGCAAAATTTCCTTTCTGGTAATAGGTTTACACTCTAAGCTGACAATGTGATTAAAAATAAGATTAAAGAGGTAGTCCAAGCTTTGGAAATTGCACCATTTACCAGGTTGTAGCCTATCAAATATGGATTCAAGTGAATTTTCATCTAGCCTAAAAGAAACCTACTATTCAAGTTCTGTGTCGGAGAAGAAATCAGGAACTGAAACAAAGAAACTGAAGAGGCTTTGTAATATAGACTGAAATAAAACCTTCCCATGGATTACTGTATTTATGACCAGATAAAATATATCTTTTGTTCTCTCTGTAAGGTTATATTATAAGGATAAAACTTTTCAATTTTCGACTGAAAGAGAGATGACCTTCATTAAAACTGGCTTCTGTAATTAATTGGAAGGAAGACTCTGAAAAACTGAAAGTGTGTGAATCTTCAAGCTATCATATGGAAGCAATGTTGAAGGTGAACTCTTTGAAAACTAGTCAATGTTAGATGAAAAACAAATGCATATGGTGGTAAATTGTTTTAATCAATACAATAGCTAATACTCAAGATTTTGCTATTTGAGGCCACACAGTAAAAGCAGCTATAATAGATCCTTACATCTAGTGTAGTCATGACATACAAAATGAAATGTTTTATGTAATGAATTATACATTTTTTTAAAGCTATATTGTGTAATAATATGTGACAAAGCAGCTGATTCAGTAGTTTTCATTTTGCTTAAGATTAATCACAAACACTAAGAACTGAAAAACTGAGGTGTTTTTTATTGTGACGAAGAACTGTAGTGCCAAGGAGTAAGTAATGAACTAAAGTAAAACCCCGATAAGACGCTGTTCAAGGAACCGGGTGTAAACTGTGTATTAGGCGGGTATACTAATTTTGACTTGTATACAGTATCTATTAGCATTTTTCTTTATTGAAATACATGATTCATGAAAGGTAATATAGTATTACTTCATTATGTAATTACTGTACGTCAAAGACCTTTACAATATGTACTGTACTTAATTCTTTCGGAAAAAAAAGTCATTTATAGTTGTTTGCCGTATGCATGTTCTCCAAGTCTTCATGTTTACCACACTTCAGTTTCCTGCGATTATATCCTCCTGACGACGTCGCAACTGTAGTGATTGAGTCGCGATTTTTTATTATCGTTCTTAATGTCGATGATGGGATTCCTAATGAATCAGAGAGTTGTTTCTGAGTAAGAGTACTGTTCTCATCGTACTTTCTTAAGGTTTCCAATTTTTCCAACACAGAAAGTCGTTTTTGTTTAACACTCATTGTCATTGTAATCACATTCACAGACACTTCAATACACTAAAGGACAACAAACTGCCCAGCAAAAATTTCCAGAATTTTATTACGGCCGAGTGAGGAATGCTGTTTGAGAGAGAGAGGATTAGCAAGAGGGTGAGGTTTGTAACTGTATGTAGGCTTTAAGTGCGCAGATAAAGAGTAGAATAAGAGAGCGTAACAAGAGGGTGGGGTATACCAAGGTATGAAGTATGAAGGTTTAAATGTGCAGGTAAAGAGTCGAATACCAATACTTTTCAGGTTAATGACACCAGTGAGTTCAGTCACCAAGATGTTTCATTGCTGTTACAGTACATTGCTGAAAATTACATCGAAAATATTCCACAAAAACAGCGTATTATGCGGGACTTGAGTGCAACAAACAGGGTATTTTATAAAGGCGTTATATATGAAATGTGCAGGGACCGGACAAAAAAAAGTGTATTATACGGGATAGCGTAATCGGCAAAGCAAATCCATAACCATACAATCCCAATAAAACGAGATTATGGGGAACACATCATTTATCTCCTCCCCCTGTTATAACTTGACCTTGGTACAGTATATCGGAACATGATCATTTAATAAAGGTATTTTAAAATAAAGTAAAATTGTAACAAAATATACAGACAATTTTACTTTTTTTTCCCCTCTTGCACGGAGGAGGGACCCGAAGGCTTGCACTGCAGTCTGAGGCTTATTGTGCTTACCACTCCTATTCTGTGAATAATTGGATAGCTGAACGGCCATGCTCTTGTACGAGTACAGCATGCCACACCGTGAACTTAACCCAGGTTTTTGTAAGGATGATGATATGTGAGTTAATGATGGCGAAATGTGTCCGAGGTCCAACATCGAAAATTACCCAGCAATTCTGCTTCAATTGGTTGAGGAAAAACCCCAACCTGGGCCTGCTCATTTCATGGCCAGACATGGTAACCATTACTCCACAGCCGTGGACCAGTTTTACATTTACTTTATCTGTTTATTTAAAAAAGAGCAAGATGATATATGAAATGTAAATTCTAATTATTTTATTTAATCTCGTCTTTAAGTTTACACATTATACCAGGATCACTTTTCTTTTTTCTTTTTCATTGTTCTGCAGTATGTTCTTCATATTTCTCCAAGTGGCTGCTTGAACACCTGCAGAGTTCTAACACATCAGTACAGGCTGTTACAAAAAAACATTAAAACATTATTAAAGTGCTTCCATTCCTCAAATCAGGTATAGAAATTCTTATAATTCAGAAATTTAAAATATTACAGTCCAAACACATGATCTGAAGACATTACTTCGTCAATTTAAGTACATAAACTTAATCATAAACAAAAGCAAGAAAAATCTTTTGGATTCAATATTTTCTAATGTTAATAGGAAGACAAAAAAAAAAAAAAGGAGTTCGGCCAAGTTTGAGAGGGCAGTGCAATTCCATGCCTCCCCATAACTCCGCCTGTGATTAGCAGTCAATGTAGTGTTCTAAATGTTGGAACATCCGAGATACCGGTAACACAGGAAGGCAAATGAGAACATAGTTTATTTACTACCAACGTCCATTTGTGACTAAGAGTACAGCATCTCACAAAAACCTGTCCCACAACTGCTTTATACACTTTGGGTGCTTTTCATAGACAGTTCGCTAGCCCGCGCTACAAGCGTGCTAAACTAGCCCCAGCTATCGACTGGTTACTTGTACAGATTCATATTATATCATATTGCTAACACTGGTCCATGAATACGAAAAGTGTTAGTTCGCTGATCATCCACCGGAAGCCTGCGCTAAGAATGTCTATGAATATGGCCCTTTAACTCTTAGATGACTGTCCTGGATTAAATTTCATATCCTTTCACGAGATGTAATGCAACAGTCAGTCCTAAACTGAGCCCTGGTGAAGGAGTCTAGTTCTTGCCTTCTCTAGATTTTAACCCCACCATAAGCCTCATGATTTTTGCAGTTGAGAAATAGAATTAAATAAGGACAGACAGGTAGCCTACTTTGTTACAATATTTTAATTTCTGATCTATTTTTATATACAGTAGCGTGCAAATTAATCCGAACAACGTAATTACTTATGCAAAAACACTCAAACGGGATAAAAAAAAAGGATCTAAGATATACCTCAGTAATCTATGTGGCCTCCCTTGTTCCTAATAACAGCTCTGAGACGATTTGGCATGGATTCCACTAATTTCCCACAAATTTTCTTCATCGCGAAACCATACACCAATGAGGGCAGAAATCATCTTCTCCTTTGTAGAACAATCCATTTTTTGCATTCTTCTTTTGCAAATTGACCATAAGTTCTCAATGGGGTTGATGTCGGGTGAGTTGCCTGGCCAGGGGAGTACCTGAATATTCTTCTTGTTGAAGAATTCTGTAGTTTTTCGAGACGTATGGCATGGTGCCAGGTCTTGTTGGAACACACCTCTGCCATCCGGAAATGATTTTTGCAGCTGGGGTACGATTCTGGTTTCCAATAAGTGAATATATTTGTCAGAATTCATCATTCCCTTGATAGGTATTAATGCTCCAGGCCCTTCATGTGTAAAACAACCCCAAAACATTACTTTAGGGGGGTATTTGGGTGCTTGTTGGAGATGAGCTGCTGTTACTTTTTCGGATCCTTTCCATACATAAGAAACACGGTGGCCGTGGACCTCGAAATGAGACTCATTGGAAAAAAGTACATTCTTCCAGTCATTCACTGTCCAGTGTTGATGTAATTTTGCCCACATTAAGCGTTTTTTGCACATAGCAGTTGCTTCTTAATAGGCTTACGAGCCCTTCGTCCAGCTTCCAAAAGCCTACGCCGCACTGTTGTGACGTGAATATTCGCCCCAGTGGTAGCCATTAACTCGCGGGTTAAGTCGACAGCAGTTAGTCTAGGATTTAATTTACTTTTCCTGACAATTAAACAATCATCTGCAGGTGAAGTCTTCCTTTTCCGGCCACAGTTTCCTTTTTTCTGGGGTGTGATGGATCCAGTCTCCCTGTATCGTTTTATGATCGAATTAACAGTAGCCAAACCGATGTGACATTCTGCAGCACTTTGCCTCTGTGTCATAGAAGAATGCTCTGCTAATGTTATAATTTTAGACCGTTTTCGTGGAGTTGTATCCATTTGTGAAGACGACAGAATGTACACAGGATTGCAGTATTAAGTCTTCAACACAACTGAAATGCTTATAAGTACAAAACGACAGGCAAAATGTCACATATTATAAAAAAAATAATAACGACAGACCTTCAACAATGGAATTACACGTACTACAGATGTCAATTAAAGCGGTATGAGCAGCTGTGAGGCCAACGACGACAGAAAATGTAAAAATATGTCGTGTTCGGATTAATTTGCACGCTACTGTACATTGGTTGTATACATTTAATGTCCCAGCAACTAATGTAAAGTTGTAGTGCAAACTAGGTTATAAACCACAGCATAAAGTTGTAGCAGATATTCCATTAACAATTAATCCCATTATTGTCAGACATGAATCATTAGCTATGCTGGCAAGTGAATGGGCATTTCTAATAAGAAAATAGTCCCAGTCACTTTAGTGTGATTCATATCTTCGCTTACCACTTTGCAAGTTACTGCTGGTAGAACTTGACTAAATTCTGTAGGATAGGTGGATTCAGATCTTGTAACATCTACTGGTATTGTCGGCCTGGGTAGCATAGTCGGTATAGCGCTGGCCTTCTGTGCTCGAAGTTGCAGGTTCGATCCCAGCCCAGGTCGATGGTATTTAAGTGTGTTTAAATGCGACAGGCTCATATCAGTAGATTTACTGGCATGTAAAAGAACTCCTGCGGGACAAAATTCCAGCACACTAGTGATGCTGATATAACCTCTGCAGTTGCGAGTGTCGTTAAATAAACCATAATTTAAAATTTTTCTACTGGTATCTATATTCTGCTCCTACTAAACCATTGAATGTAGGATAGCCTATATATTGCATGGGAATTTTCTTTGAAATGTCAGTTTCATTCAAGTTCTATGTAGGCTAAAGCTTGTAAGAGTTGCATTTTTGACATTAATTTATGCAAGTTAGAATAAAAGTTGAATTTAATTTTATATATAGGCTAATTACGTAATTATTATTGTCATTCATTCATTTAGTGTTCTGTCCAAGGGCAGGTCTTTCACTGCAAACCCAGCTTTCTCCAGTCTTTCCTATTTTCTGCCTTCCTCTTTGTTTCCTGATATGATCCATATATCTTAATGTTGTCTATCATCTGGTATTTTCTTCTACCCCAAACTCTTCTCCCGTTCACCATTCCTTCCAGTGCATCCTTCAGTAGGCAATTTCTTCTTAGTCAGTGACCCAACCAATCCCTTTTCCTCTTCCTGATCAGTTTCAGCATCATTCTTTCTTCACCTTCCAACACAGCTTTTTTTATTATTGTAATGAAGCATTATCTGAAAACAGGTCTATACTGCAAACTTAATCATTACCAGTTCTTGCTGGAGCAATCACTATACTATTAACTGATCAAAACTTAAATACATCATTTTTCGATCCAGCTACAGGAGGTGATCCAATTCTATATCAACATTTATTTTGCTTTTTGTTTATTGTTGTTTGATATAAATGTGAAACATAGGAAAGCAGATACAAATTATGAAACTTTAATGAATAAAGGTGAGACATTAGTTCACACCACTTATGCAGTGGTGTATACTGGTTAAAGGGTTTGGGCTACCGCTGACCCTATTATTACACAAAATATATCTAACAATTACTTTAATTTTAATTACTATGGTAAAACTAATAATACAAAATTATTACATTATGTTATATTATAAACTTTTTCTTTTGTAATTTCCTTGGGCTACCGCCGGTAGCCCCGGTAGCCCGCAAAATACGCCCCTGCACTTATGGTAAGTAATCTATGGTGTAACAGTCCATGAAGGGCCTAGGCTGACTAGTCAGTTGCTGGCTTCATGTCTACATGGCTCAACAGAGGTAAATGTTCATTCAACCATAACGGAGGTATTGTGTGGTTAGCACAATGTTTCTCCCTAGACAATTTAGGTTGTTTTTGTAACCGGACTTCACTACCAATCATAGCTCTCCAAATTCATCACAACGCTGGGTGGGCAACAGTCCCATACACTAGCCGAAATTCCATCCTTAACACGAATCCAAAACATGATGCCTTAGACCAGTGGTCGTCAGCACTCACTGAAATGTGCAAAGGGTACGCGGTGCTGTCCCATGTGCACCGTCATGCAACAGGGAGAGATAGAGAGCATACCCACTAGCAACTATGGAGTGTACCCTAGTGCACTGCGTTTTCCGCGGGTAAGAGACTAGCCCCAGCGTGCTCTGTGCTGACGACCTCTGCCTTAGACCATGACGTTATGGAGAGGGACTTCATACTATGGTAGATCTAGCCTCCGCTAATGTGCAGCATTATAGATTATTTCTGTTTTCTTAATCTCCTTTGAAAGTGACACAATGTTTACACCTTTTACACAGGTTACATCTGGAATTTTTAACCTTAAAATGACCGGACATACATCTATAACTACGTACATAATAATGGCAATATCACAGTCTAGTACATACATTCACGAAGCTCAATACGTAGGGAATATGCAACCAATGACAATTGAGCTTTAGTTGCTAGCCACTAGGATCGCTACTATAGAACAGTCTATTGTTCCTAGTAATCTCAGTTGCTAACCGCTTGGAGAATTGTATCGCGAGAAATGTAAATAATCACCTCAAGCGTCGTGACTGTATGTACTAGACTGTGGCAATATGACAATAAAATAGGCTATAGAGAAAGTGAAATTCACGTATTTATTTTATCGTAAGTCATATGTAACAAATTAACCTTAAAGAAGATATTTTTCTGTAAAAATAAAGAATTCCAATCGTATCTACAAGAACTGAATTTTTAGTCCGACATTAACTGAATTACTAATACAATACTACAATACCGGATATCGCTTTTTTATTTGCATAAGGAAGTTGCGTAATTCACAGAACTGCGAATATTTATGCATTAGCCTATATAAAGGACTCTGCAATTTGACAGGAAGTATTATAAGTTTATTACGGGTACAGTATGAATATGCTGATGTATTAAGCGAAACATACCGTACCCGTACAGTATAAATAATTTCATATATATTAACACGTGAACGCATATACTATATATACGGTACTTCATATTCCGAAATAATTTAAATTGGAAGTGACAAATAGCATTGAACAAAGCGTTCAACAGTTAAACGTACAGTACTTCTTTTTACAGAAAATGGTCTATTCCATAATACCTAACACCTGACAGATGAAGAATGTGACATTGACCTTTAACAAAGACAAAGGGCGCTGAAAACGCATGTGTAAGGTCAAGATATAAGACAAAAGAATAATTGTAGGTCTCGGACACTACATTAATGATGCACATTTTGTTTCAGTTGTCCAAATATGGAGGATTTATACAATGAATTTACTGATAGTAACATTGTAACAAGTGAGTTAAAGATTCGATGAGAGAAGAGTATCTTTTGTTTATACATGATCATCCATTCTGTGATAACACTGGGTTTTGCCACATTCAAGTTTATTTTGGATGTGGTAGGAGATACCTCTCCCTTTCAGTACTCCATTTATTTGTTGTTTTTTTTCGCTATGAAATGTTTAATATGAACTGTATAAGGGTGCACAATCAATTTAATCTAAGGTACACAATATACATTAAGTTGTCGATAAATATTTATTTGACCTTTGGATATTGATTAAAACACAAATAACGTTCATTTTATTTAGCAATTAATCATAATTTAGCAAATGAAGTACATTAAGATTATTATTTAGATACGTAAGTTTTTCATAAATTCATTTACGCATGCGCAAGTCACGTGAGACTCCGTTTTCCATTTTTATAGTTGGAAATTCTTGGAAAACTGTTGCAGATCGTTTATGTCACATTTTCCTGGTAATTACTATTCAGAAGAAATAATATTAGTCACCGGTATTGAAAATCCGTTGTCCGAGTGACGACAAAACCAGACATAAGTTTTGGTAAGTTGTAAAGTAGTTTGCTGCACGTTATCGGCGCGTAAAGTGGAGCTGATTCTTTAGTGTTTAGTTGTTTGGAATTTGTCTCCAGGCATCCCAACCTTCTTGGACTTCAAATCACGCATTCAGAACAAGTTAGCATCATTGGAATAGGCAGAAAGTTTTACCTTATGATGAATATAGTCTGAAATTAAGAAATAGCCATTGTTGCTTTGTTTAACGTCATCTGTCCTTGTCTGTTTTAATACGCATAGGAATACATATCAGACGTGACAGTAGACTAACGTGTAAGCTGTAGCGTCTGGGTGTGCTCTTTGAAATACAAGTATAAGAGAACGTTTGTTTTCCAAGAAACTATAATTCTGGTGAAAGCAATATGGATACTTACAACTAGTATTAGTGAGACTTACAGCAAGGTTAACTGTGAATAGCAAGTGTTTAGGTTGGGTTACCATTTGTGATGTCTCTTTTATGTAGCTGAATGTTTTTTCTGAAATAAAAATCATGTCAGAAGACGTAAAGGATAGACCATCTTGTCGTTATGAAGATACAAGTAAGTTTTTGTAAGTTTTTATTTTATGTTAAAATTAATTAGGTATATATATTTAATTAGATAAAATAATTTACATTTTGTATTACTGTGTGTTTAGGTTGCTCCGATACGGACTGCAACCCAATGTCCCTTTGGACTAAGGCTCAGCAGCTCCAGGGAGATGCACTCCAACAAGTGCGAGCTGTATATGGGGAACATTTCCCCATTGAAGTACGCCATTTCCTTGCCGCATGGATTGAAGAAAAGATGTGGTATGTCCGTTTTATACAACGGTAGGCTTATAGGCTATACATGCATTTTAAGGTTGCTGTTATAAAAATTATGTAATGCGTGTTAATCGAGGGAGCTAGAGGAAGCTTTTAAACACATGAAACATGGACACTTGCTTATCATTAATCTCGCCATTCCGATGTTCATTGTTCCATAATTAATTCGTAATTTTTATTTCTCTGCGATACTCCTTTGTTTTGTAAGTCTAGTAAGTTCCACAATATCGTATGAGGTATTGATAGTTGGGCACAAGTGGATTTTTTTCTCTGTATTAATTACTTGAGTTTAGGGCCTACAATCGAAATTGAGCTAAATGGGCGCTTAAATAAGACTAGAACAGCTCATTTTTCAGGAGGTGCGAACATGTTTTGAAAATGTTACTATACCGGTATGCAGATAATGAAAAAGAGTAGGAGCTATTGTAAGTTATTACAAAAAAAGTTGTAATTAGCCTATTTACGTTAGCGATACCATTTGTATCCATTATTTCTCTGCTTCTTCCTGTGTGACTTCCATCTAGCTTTGCTTCGGACTAATCCTTATTCTCTGGAAGTTAGGTTGGTTAGGTTAGGTTAGTATATTATTATATGTTAAACGACGCCATGTCACAAACACAGTATACTGTGTGAATGATGCAACACTTACCTCAGTGTTGTGTAGATGTTTCAAGTTTCTCCCCCCTATTCCCAGCTCCACCCTTTAGTTTCTCTTGGGGCACATTGGGCACGTCAATAATTACGATATTGCTAAATAAATAATTACCAAAGTTGTAGGCCTATATACTTTATAGTCTCATTTTTCCTCAAAGGAAATTTAGGTATGAATGTGAAACTTTTTGTGTCGCATATCTGCACAAGTGTAGCATTTCTTTAAAGATTTCTAAGTAGATATTATATCTTAAAACGGGGGTGGAAAAGTATATACCAAATTTTCATAAAAGAGATCTTAATCATACAATGCAGCTACTTACACCTTCTGAAATTTTCTGTACAATATTTGACTATTTTTTTTTCTATAGGCTTAATGTTTTTCTGTGTGTTGAGGACAGAATCTTCTGATCATGATATTTCAAAATGTACAACCAACATCATTGAAACTTTCGTTGCTCACTTAGATACCTTCTTCATTTGTAAGGAGCGTAAATAGATTCCGAATGTTGCTGTTGGAAGAATGTAAGTGTATGTGAACGATATGCTATAAGTTACTAGTGGAAAGTGAGACAAAGCAACCCACACTTGGATCACTGATAGGAGCCAGTTTACTGCCTCCAAATTTGCACGTGGGTAAGAAATGATCAGTAAATTTTATCTTTAGCTCCCTTGTTGAGGGATATGGTTCTTTCACATATTGTACATCTACAACGTGGAATCTCCAGCTTTACTTCCTGTCTAAAGGAAGCCACACTAGGATTTCTATCATCTTTTCCAGTTTTGATCCCGCGAACCTTGGGTCCTTGACTGTATTGGCAAGAATAGTGACCATTATTTTACTGAGAATGACTTATATGAACAGTGATTTCAGTATTAATTCAAAATGTTATAAGATTTTAAAAATATTTTCGCAATTCTTTACTTATGACAGCAAAAATAGCCAAATATTGTACAGTGCCTTCATGGTCACTGAAAGAACAAGTCATCACAAGTTATTTTCACCACTCTTTGCACTTACTGGTAACAATTGTCACACTACAGTTTTTAGTGTTAGTATTTCGTGGTGCACTGTTAACCGAATGACTAGATCGTGGGCTTTCCATGCTAGTAACCCGGGTTCGAATCTCAGCAGGTCTAACTGGAATTTGTGGTGGACAGTGTTTGGTGGTAGATTTTCATGGGGTACTCCCATTTCCTGTACTGGTATTCCACCATTGCTTCCTTATTATATGGTGGTATGTAATTCGCCTCCTACGGTACATCAAGGGCAGTACCTTCATGGTGGCTGAAAGAACTACAAGCTTGAGATGGGAAGAAATTACATCTCTGAGAGTGACTTGTAAATGAAGTCCTATGGAATATATAATAGCAAGTAGCATTATTTATACTCTTTAAAAAATTCACTACAGACAAGTCATCTGTTAGAGTTACATTGTTTATTATCGTTTTTGTAATGCTTGGCTCCTTCCCATTCAAGACTTCATAAACTTCTGTTTTGACAGCTATCCTTTACATTCTACAAAATGATATCTACATAAACTATGCCTGCAATTCAAAACTTCTTCAGACAAGAATTTTAGGCCTTAAAAAATATTTGTACGAATTTGTATGTAAAACTGACATAAGCCTAGAACAGGACTCTTCACACAATTTGACTCTTATGTAGAAGTTATAAATACAATTCTTTCACTATCACAAATACTTCATAAGCCACAAAACAACATTTGCCTATTGCTAGTTGCTCTTTGTAACAAAAACTGCTTCCACAGTAATTTAAGACCATTTTTTTTACTAGCAATCAGATGTCCATAAAAATTTTTGTCATGAACATTTTGCTCCTATAGTGATATCAGTTACATATCAAGTAAGTAACTTAATGTATAGTGAATACCAGTGAATGTTCCCTGTGTTTCTGTCAGCTGACCAGCATCTGGTCCTTCCTGCTACCACCCCTGCTTCGATCCACAAATTTGCGGTGCTTTGCCAGATTAGAACTTAATACTGTGTTATATTATTCCACAAAATGATATTTCATACTGAAGTTTGAGGAAGAGGAAATGTTTACTTTGGGAAGTATAGTACTGAGATAATTGTTACAAAATATAATAAGAAACTAAGCATACATTGTATTTTATACATTCAGTATGTGAAATTTTGAAAGAATAGTGTTTAGATTTAAGGCAAAAGAATATATTGTTAGGTCTGTGTTTCTTGTATTTGAAAACTCGAAAAAATGAAAATTATGTTTCGAATTTTGATGTAAAACTAGGTATGGGGGAACTCGGGAATTGACTGGCACATAAAAATGCACCCCCCCCCCTGTTCTTTTATTCCCCTTGCTGTCATTGTCTTACCCGTTTCTCTTTGTTTTCCCCTTGTTCTTTTTGTGTTCCACTTATTCTTGTCTTCCCCTTGTTCATGTCTTCCCCTGTTCTCTTTCTTTTTCTTTGCTCTCGTCTTCCCCTTGTTCTCTTTGTATTCCACTTGTTCTTGTTTTCTCCATGTTCTCTTTATTCCTTTTGTTCTCCTTATATTATCCTTGTTCTTATTGTATTTATCTTGTTTGCTTTGCATTCCCCCTGTTATCCATGTCTTTCCCATATTCTCGTATTTTCCTTGTTCACCTTGCCATTTCCTTGTTCTCCCTGCCATTCCTTTGTTCTTTTTTCCACTTATTCTCCTTATATTTCCCTTTCTCGTGTATTCCTCTTGTTCTTCATATATTCCCATTGTTCTCTTTATTTCATGTGCTGTTCACGAACATCCCCTTCTATGTAAGGGTGTGCAGCATAGTTTTACTATGCGTTTGTCAACAGATAATCCCACCCACACGAAATATTCATGCAACATAGTAAAGCTAGCCTGTCAATATATTTTCTTCTTTTTCTTCAGATTTTGTTAGAATTACTACATGGACTGAAACATTTAATTTCTTTTCTGCCCTCATTTCTTTATTCTCTTCAAACCAGTTTGTTGCATTCAAAAATAAATTTATATTGAAGGTAAATATACGACATCCACTTCTCTACTTTTTAAAATTAGATTATATTTTGTCTACAATTTTGCAGTGTACATAATGTGTAGATACATGTTTATGTAGCAATGCATGTTTTCTACATAATCTCTCCCATCTCTGTCTACAGCTTAATACTCTTTTAGAATAAAACATTACAAAATTCGAAATCTGCGTTTTTTTTTTTTTTTTTTAACTTTTCCATAAAGGAGATGTCATCCTTTAAATTTATATCACGAATACAGTCAGTTTTAAGTACGATAAAAATATGTGCATTCTTAGGTTGGTAAAATAATAAAATTACTTTTTTTTTTTTTTTCTATCATTGTGTTCTTGCCCAGTGTCAGTAGAGATTAACTGTCTTGCGCAATTTTTTCTTCTGTTCTCACTATAATAAAAAGAAATACATGTTACAGTTTATTAAGTTAATAATCATTTAAAATGTTACAAATCAGTATTTTATAGTACTACAATATTTTATGAAACTATGCAGTTTGTTGAACAAGGCTTGGAGTTACTATACAAATTTTGATGATTTGCATGAATTTGATGTCTGATCACATAGTAATAAAATAAATGTACCTATATTTAACCATGTCGAATAGTAATTAAACATTTGTAATTAAATTACTTAAATTAAAGAAACAGTGCATTTTAAACACTTCATTTTATGTTGCGGAAAAGGTTTTGAACATTTGCATGTTTATGCACTGGTATTCTAGGAAATTTTTTATCAAAAAATAAAAATATTAGAACTATTCAAGTAATTTTTTGTCATATCTTAACCCATCAAGCTCGTGTAAGAGAGAGTTACAACTTGCGCTTCCTTATATGAGTTATTTCCTCATCTAGATTCCGTGATATAGAAGAGTTGTTTACAGATTATCTCTCGAAGATCCTCATCTTACTTTTTTCACATAATTATTTGGTGCATTCAGTTTTGTTATATAATACAGTATGTAATAATTATTCTGCACTTACACTGCAATATTGATCATACTATTCTGTTGTAGCCTAGAACTTAAACATTTAGGGCCGTATTCATAGACCTTTTTAGCGTGGAGATCAGCGTTTTTCGTATTCATAAACCAGTGTTAGCGATAGGATATGATTTGAATTCTGTACTAGTAACCAGTGGATAGCCGGGGCTAGCTTAGTACGCTCATAGCGCGTGCTGCGAAAGGTCTATGAATAGCACCCTTAGTGTTAACATACTAGAAGTAAGCTATATAGTTGATCCATGATTCTTAGCATGTGCTTACGTATCACTATACACAAAGAAGAAAGCTCCGTGTAGCAAATATAATGCTGCTAAGCTCAACAGCTCATGATAATCTAACATATGAAGTGCACTTTCAGGTTCCTTAATTAGACATTACATTGCATTGCATTGGCTTGTGATTTCCTTTCTTAGAATGACTGATTTTATTGTTCCATATCCGAATGTTACTATTTCACAGTTTTGTTAGTCCTTGCGAACGTTTTCTCTTTCTTCTTCCTCCATGTATTATTTAGGCTATGTGTTTTATGATTTCACTCCATCCTTTTAACAGTCTTCCTCAACTTTTTCTGTCTTTGGGTTTATATTGTAGAATTTTCTTTTTATTCAATTTAGATAGTTCATTGCAGAAGAGACAGTTCTGCAGTATATATTGACTGCACCCCAACTCTGACTACTAGCAACAGGCATCTATAATGAACACCGATCAAAATACCCCTCATTTCTCATGAAAAACAAGAACTGAAAAGACTACAGTGGACCTTATTTTGTCAGCAAACAGCTGGCTACATTAAGAAGATTGATTTTTATTCAGTTTAGTTTTATTCTCCCAGTGTGTTTTTTTCATCTCTTTCAATAATTTTATATAATGTTTTAAAATTGTCGAACTTTCAGTTTGTCAGATTATTCATTTATTTTGTGGTCCAAAGGGTGAAAACTAGCACTTCTCATCATTACTTTAATTTTGTTTCTGCCATTATTGTTGACTTAGGTACATGAAACCTTACATTCATTATAATGGCTTGGGAACTTATGCTATATAATGGAACTCTTTCAGAAAGTTCCTAACTCCACTAAAATTGACGAGAAACTACTACGTTTGCAAACCCTTTGAATTTCATTGGCAAATATCATTATTAGATATCTGAAGAATTGACAGTTTTTATTTCGAAATGGAAAAGAAAGAGGGGGTGATTTCATCACAAAAGAGTCTAATGTTCAACAAATAAGTTGATTTATTAAGATTAAATTAATTTTAAATTATGTTCTTCATTTTATCATCAGGGATCTTGATCCAGAAAACCCACAACATGAACAGTATGTGACAGGACTCGTAGCCTCTCTAATTCAAGAATTAGAAGCCAAAGCAAATACAATGACAACAGAGGACTTATTTCTTACCAAACTGAAACTCATTGAGGCTGCCAATATGTTCAGAGTAAGTGTATTTCAAGGTTATATTAATATAACAAAAGTTAAATAGTGATATAATGATGCTTGTAAACAAATCTTACAGTAAAATTAACGATTTTGTAGGGAAGTTATTGCCTGAAGAAGGCATTTCAAGTATAGTCTTGGAGAGTCAGGGCTTCATGGGTACCACTTCCATACAATAAATGATCTTTTATTTCTGTTTGACTTTATGGTCTAGACCAGTGATGTCAAAGCAAGCGCATTTTTCTGACCTTGTCGTTGTGCACGGACGTCAAGCGCTAGGTCTGGAAGGAGGAAGAATTGTGTATATGAATAAGCGGCCTGTTGGATTAAAAAAAATAGTGGTGTACAAACTTCAAACCAGAACGTAAAATTTTATGTCATTTTTATATGGTCTCTTTCTGTTTGATATTATCGATATTGTCTGTAAAACAAAAGTACTAACACCAATTTATTAATATTGCAGCTGTGTTTTAAACGTTAATAACATAATAAAGAGTTAAGAAGGAATATTCACATAAATTCCATAGTAGTACAACTATACTGTACCAAGTGAATGAAGTACATCATTCATGAAGAAAGTGATATCCGAAAGAAAGAGATTAAATTTGACGTGATAAGTTGGAATTGATATTGATGGTATCTTTAGCCTTTTAAAAGTAATCAATAAATTAATTAAAACAATATTATAATACAAAACAAAGTTATCTAGGTACTTTAAATGTTTTAACTGTAATGTTACATAACAAAACTTTTATCGCATTATGCTTTTAAGTTGATACTGGTGCGCAACTTCCTATCATCAGAACATTAAATTATATTCTCAAAATCTGCTGAAGCTATAGAGCTGTTGTTTTTACAACACATGGGCACATAACGTTATCTTTGGTTTATGATGTAACAGTAGTTGCTTTGTTAATTCATTTCCTTACAAACATTTTCTATGCGAATATTTAAAAAATTTTCAATACCCTATCTTCAGTAATACATATTTACGATATATTAGATTTACGACATTGTTTCAGTACCTGTAAGGCTACTAAATAAACATATCTTAAAATTTCACTTTTCTGTAAAAAAAGTTAATAAATTATTCCTTTTGAATAAAAAAGCAAACTTGTGAAAAATCAGCATTAAAATTAAAACCTACATTCTTATAATGCACTTATACTTCTCAGACAAATCTTAAAATTAACATGGATACAGTTTTAATAAGTTCTCTTCTCTTTATCCATTGAATAAGTGCTGGCCATCCCTCTATATAGCTCGACCACATGGCATGTACTACCTCTTTCGTGTGTCTGTTTCTTTTCCGCTGTAAAGCGTTCAGGTTCTCCTGAGCTCTAAAGCGCATGCTTGGGCCTATGGTCATCAGTTGACATGACTGGTCTAGACTTTATAATTTTATATAATAATGTTAAAATTTCTACACTCAACCTTGATATCTAATGGTTTACAAAATATTTTACACATCTATGTACTTTATGCAGGCTACAGTATATTATTGGAAAGCAGAGGAATTATTATTTTCACTTGATGTACAAGAAATCTGCTACTAAAAATTACAGTGCAGATTCAAGTTCTTTTTTCTTGAGTGAACAAAAGTTCTACTTGATGTTTTTGTAATAATGTACTTCGAACATTGTCTAATATTTTCTTACTTTTTACAGCAACGATATAGTCATAATCCTTTAAGTCTGTTTCGCATAATTCGCCATTGTCTAAATACGGAGATGAAACTGGTGCAACAGGTTGAGAATGTAAGTGATTTTGTTGAATATAAAATATATATTATGTGAAATATTAAAATTCAAAGTGAAGCATAATTATTTATTTGGCTTTAATTTTCTTGAGCATATAGGTTGCACTAGGAAGAGGAGGAATTGTCGGCCCTGGACTGTCACTGCTTCCAGATTCAAATGCTGAAATTGCTCAGCAACTGGAATTTTTGCGTAGGCGAACACAAGAAACTGGCGAAGATTTACGCAAAATGGAACAAGAACAAGAAGCATTTGCTTTACAATACCACGAATGTACAAAACTGAATGGTATGTAGGACTTCAGTTTCAGTTTTCTTCTAAATTAATCGTAACATTCTTATTTGAAGGATGAAGTTCGAAATCTCTTTTTAGAACCCTGTATTGGTAATATGTAAATGATAATTTTAACTTGTTACACTATAAATTCCATTGTTAAATTGTTATTCATTCCATCTGCAATAGATTTATAAACATAATTGTATACGTGGATCAAATTTACCGTTAGCAATAAATGAAATTACTATATAGGTTTTGTGACTAGTGTACAGTACTACCACAGTCTAGTGTATACAGTCACGAAGCTCAGTATGTAATAAATATGCGTCCATAGATAGTTGCTAACCACTAGGATCGCTACTATCGCCTCATTACAGACAATGCGAAATAGTACCTGCACAGTCTATTGTTCCTAGCAACCTCATCAACTCAAGCTTCGTGACTGTATAGTATACTAGACTGTGGTACTACTATAGGTCAAGTTTAAATCAGTTATTTTGTTCTTTCCTCATACTTCGTGGCTTCCTTGTGGTTTCTTGAAAATTAATGAAGAACTTCTCACTTTTTGAGTTAACACATTTTTGTTTATTCACAGCACATTTACAACATCTGCAGACTCAACCCCAAAACCAACAGAATGTTGAACTGGAGAAGAAACTAAGGAGACAAAAAGAAATGTTAGAACAGATGCTTAATCAGAAGGTAAGTTGAAGTATGACCCACGATGTTTTTAGTTTTGTGTTTTTTGGTTTAGATGATTGGATGCTCCTTTCATTTTTATACATAAATGACTAAGTCATGATCCGATAAAATTGAAGTGTGTGCGTGCGCGTCTCTCTCTTTCGCAGTTGTTTGATCTTTCCAAGTTTGAGCTATTTTATATTGTAAAGGAAATAATTCCTCAAATTCAATTAAAAAGTGACTAATCTTCTATCAGTTAGGCTTGCTCGGCATCAAGCATAAATAAATGTTAAATGTGTTTTTGCACCAACAAATTTATACTGGCGTCATTGTTAACAGTGATTTTTTTTGTATTTATTTTTGCAGGTGGCAGGATTGGTGCAGCTTCGTCTGACTCTTGCTGATAAATTAAAGGAAACAATAACACATCTCAATACCTTGCAATCACGTGTTCTTGATGACGAACTGATACGCTGGAAACGGGAACAACAGCTTCAGGGCAATGGAGCACAATTCAATAACAATTTGGACAATATACAGGAGTGGTGCGAATCTTTGGCTGAAATCATCTGGTTAAATCGGCAGCAGATAAAGGAAGCAGAAAGATTAAAACAAAAAATTGGACTAGAGCCACCTGGTGTAGCAGATATATTGCCAAATCTCAACAATCAGATTACGCAGCTATTGTCATCCCTTGTTACAAGGTAAGGAGTTTAGTTCTAAGTTCTGAAAGCAATAGATATGTGCTCTCCCTGTCTCTCAGCTGAAAACTATTAATTAAAAGATATTTAATAAACATATTTTACTAAATAATTTAGTCTGTTTTTGGGTTGAGCATTTTGTAACAGTTGGTTGAATTGTCCTTCCTATGTGGAGGCTAGGAACAAGAATAATCCCAATATAGCCCATACATGTTGCAATAGGTGGCAAATAGGGGGGATAGGTAGGCCACTATCTCTGGGGTATAAATAGGAGATCTGGTTCTCCAGGTTGGTAGTAGGCATAGGGTTGACAGTTCTACCATCTAGAAAACATGTTGTTTTGGAATTCCATAGATTGCAGGCGGGTTGTTTCTCTTGGCAACGAACAGGAAGTACAATGGTTACAAATCATAACATTATGTAGATGTGGTGCCCATTTCCAACTGAAGAAAACAATGAAAATTGAAGGGTACACGGGAAAAATGAACAATGTCACAATGCTGTTAAGGCTGATGTCATTATCTAATTCACTGTATTACTACAAACTTTAGTGTTATTTTTACCAAAGTTGGTAAAGGAGAATTAAAACCTTGGATATACTCATCATTTCCTTCATTTCAAATAGAAACATCAATGAATTTTGCAGTAATATATTGAAATAGATCACTATCTCACCTTTAATGGAAATGTGACATTGTTCGTTTTTCCCGTGTACCCTTAATTTAAAATATGCTTTTTGCAACCTAATGAATATGATGAATGCTAATGCACATTGTAAAATTGACACTTAATGGAGAAAACGAGCAGAATTGTGCTTAGATGATACAGTATCAAACTATAAGATCCTGAATAAGAAAACAAAGCATAAAGAAATATATAGATAGACTCAAAGCGTAAGTATACAGCAAGGAAAATAAAAATGGAATGAGAAATGTCAAGTGATCTACATCTACAGAGGTAATATTAAAAGATCAGCAGAAGAACAGAAAAATTGATTTCAGAAAAAGAAAGAAAAGAATGATATGATACAGAGTGTGAAGAAATTAGTAATGTGAAAAATATAGCATATACTCTCTTTCCAGCTAAAGGTTGAAGTAGATGTAAATAAATGCACATGACATAATGGTTCCTGATTGGCTGTTAGATGCACGCCTCCAAGCTCATGCTTGCCATCTTCTTCCTCACATTAAATAAGTTCCTTCTACAATAATAATAATAGTATGTATAATATATATTTATAATATGGAATATGAGTTGAATTAAACATTTTTATAAGGAACACTTATGATTTAAATAATATGCTTATTTGTCTTAGATATTGCACAATAAATTATTGTAACATACATTATAACAACATGCATGCATTGTAAGCACGGTACTGCCTTCTTCATACAGCACAGCTGATAACTCAGTGCAATGGCTGAAGCTGATGGTCCCTCTCCATTTCTCCATCTCGTGTTAAGCACAAGAAAGGAAAACCCTTAAACAGTGGAGGAAAGATGATGGTCTTTACATATTTATTTTATTAGTCATGTAAGCTTTGTTATTAACTCTTTGTGAGCATATTACAGGTTGTTTTCTTAGTGTAATTAATGTTTTCCTCTCATGTTGAAATGTTGTCTGAAGTATATCAACTGTGTAGTACAGACATGCAAACTGGAATAATACATTATGGTTTTATGACTACTTCAATCTCTAGCTGGAAGTAGATTAGATAGATTATATAAAATCACTATAGTAGAAGCTCAGTAAGCAAATTTAAAATATGTTGTTGTTTTCTAATGCCAGGCATTTGACAATATTGCACTCCAATATTTTTCAAAGATATTATCATGGTCAGCCACTGAAGCACAGATTTTGAGGTGTTCCGAATCCATTTCTTGGTTTGAGTTGCACAATGGGCAGTTAGGGAACTGATATATTCCAAAAATATAATATTAAAATATTAAGAAGTGAAAACAGTACCTACATAAAAATTAAACATAATCTGTGTAATGAAAATACTGTAAGACATTCATGAATAAATGAAACTCGAAAATATTATAGTTTTGCCAATAACACGAGGAAAGAATTTAAACCAAATGTGTTAAGGAAGGTCATAAGATTAGTGAAGAGATAACTAATGTTAAAACTGAAATACTAGAAAGGTGAATCAACATTTCATGGAATTGCTTGAAGGAAGTGAGGAAAATATTAATACATACAGGAGGAAACACCTGTGGAATTAATACCATATGATAATGTGAGAATCAAGAAGTGCAAGAACCCATAATAGAAGTACAGATTGTATTAATGCACAAAGTTTGTAAAGTTAGTAAATCTGTGCTTCTGGAAGTGCTATATAAGTTATGAGTGTACATTTAACAGAGACCATATCTAGGGAATGGGAAGGAGGATTAATATATCCTGTACATAATAAAGGTGATCTGCTTGAATGTCACAATTACAGGGACATAATATTACTTAGTACATGATGTAAGATTTTCTCCAACTTATTATAGAACAGACGACTGAGATCATATACAGAGAATGCGTGAATGTGTTAGGATATTACGAGTATTGATTTATATATGCAGTACTGCAGATACTTGAGAAAACAAGAGAAGATAAAAAAGATTGAAAGCTGCTAGTAGATGCTGCTTTTTTTTTTTAATGGTGGTTACTTGACTCAATGTCATTCACCCAAGCTGTGTGTAACACACTGAAGTTGTAGTTCTTTTAGCTGCCATAGGCGTTGTTTGCCCTTGGTGCATCATGAGAGGTGAACTACATTGAACAGGATGATGATGAATGGAGCAATGGTGGTATGTCAATAGTGGGAATGGGAGTACCAAAAACCTACCACCTACCAAAAACCTACCACCAAGCACTGTTCAGGTGGACTTACTGAGACTCGATCTTGGGTTATCAGCATGGAAAGCTGATGACTCTAGCCATTTGGCTGACAGTGCACAGAGAGAGAGAGAGAGAGAGTGTGTGTGTGTGTGTGTGTGTGTGTGTCTCCCCCTCTCTTTCCCTCTTTCTCCCTCTCTCTCCTTCCCTCCCTCTCTCCCTTTTGATATTTACCAAAGTTTGCACAATTAACTTTCTAACCAGGAGAAAGCATACGCTGTATTAAACTTGAACTTGCATAACATGGCCCGCTGAAGTGGTGTGCGACTTGAAAAATGGGTCTCAGTCTTGCCATTTATCCGCAGTATGTGGAACCCGAATCACGCAAAGTGAAGCGGGTAGGCATTAGACACACACATTAAACTTGAGCTTGACTCCCGTCCTTAGTATAGCTTTCTTTGTAAGAGAAGTAAAACTGGACTTCATGTTGTAAATTTATAGCTATGATAGCATTCATGTCTACTGCCCTCAAATGGACTGTCGTAATATGGAAGGCAATAAATTGCACATTACAGGTGTCTCTAAAAGAAACAATGGTTGGCTTCATGTCCACACCACCACAATATTGTCATTGCTGTTAGCAATGGAACATATAAACTTAATAGTTAACTTATGTATATTATTTTACACTTAATATGTTGCAGTACATTCATCATCGAGAAGCAGCCTCCACAGGTAATGAAGACAAACACGAGGTTTACATCAACAGTTCGGTTGCTAGTTGGAGGCAAGCTAAACGTTCATATGACGCCACCTCAGGTAAGCTAATGTGTATACCTTTTTTGTATTACCAGACAATCTTATTGAGTACAACAGAAACATGGGAATACATCTTGAAGTCTTCTTTAATGCAAATGCATATTCGAATAGAATTGTGTAGAACCTTAGCAAGACCAGTGTTAAATTATGGTAGCAAAGCGTGGACAATAAGAAGGTAGAGAAGGAAACATGTTAACACTTGTGAAACAAACTTCCTGAGAACACTAGGATACAGAAAGCTGAATCATGAAAGAATGAGAAAGTATTAGGTTACAAGAATTAAATTAAAATTAAAATTGGATCTGATAATACACTACCTTTTGGAAATACTAATTCAACTGGTACAATCACCTATGATACAGAATTTCGAAGACCATGTTCTTTTACTAGCCAAGATGATAATTTATTCAGATTTTGTACAAATACATTTTCGCAGTGTTTTTTCTTAATATTTTTCCTTTCTTTCCCTACAAAGCTAAAAAATGTATTAAAATAAGTTAAAGAGCGCTTCCTTTTAAGCCCTGTGTAAAGAAAATAGTAAAAATAAAAGCATATGAGTTGTTAAAAATTATTGGAGAGTTGAACAATTGTGGCGTGTATGGAGTATTTGGCTGTAATATTATGTAATTAACAAATTAAAATTGTTCTTATAAATCTATAACGTAGTATATACATGAATGTCTTTAAAATGTAGATTGTAGACTATTGATTTCACAAAGGAGAAGAGTTCGGTTGGCACTGTGAATCGTGTCATGGTATAACTCAGATGAAAAGAGTGCTCAGCGTGCAGAGCTGAGAGGTCCTGGTTTCGATTCCTGGTGCCAGAACGAATTTTTCTCAAATTAATAGCTATAACCTAGTGTTTAAGCACAGATGAATATTATTTTCTCAATTATTCAGATGTATCTAAATTATACTAAAACACAAATTTAAATTAAAATAGAACAGTTTTTTTTCTCATTTCGTGCAAGAGAGATTTAAAAAAGTTTAAAAGGTATAGAGCTAACTATACTTGTATTAGTATATGAATAGAGTGACGTAATGGGTTTTGTTAACATTATTGTAATTTCGACTAACCTATGAAGAAGCCATCCTATGTAAATCATGCTAATTTATATTTTTATTCATATGTTCCTGAATGTGCTATATAATAAACTTGTTAATTTTTGCATGTTACAGGTTAAGGTGACTATAATCAGTGAAGCACAAGCAAATGCACTTTTAAAAAATGACAAAATGGCCAAGGGTGAAGCGAGCGGCGAAATACTTAACAATACAGGAACAATGGAATATCACCAAGCCACCCGTCAACTCTCTGTCAGCTTCAGGTAGATACTACTTCGTGTATTTATAAGAAATATGCTTGTTAAATGCTTAAAATTTCCTCCTGGTTCTGTAAGATATCTTTAAGCCTCTCATCTCATCATTGTTCAGATGAGAAACAATTATAGCTACTAGATCCCATGATAGTGTGAATTATGGTTTATTCACAAATGTATAGGATATTTCAAAGTCAGTTCAAACATTAAACCTCTATAAATATTATTATAGGCCTATTTGAGATAGGGAAAAAACAAAAACATCACAGTGTTGAGCAAACAACGGGATTTACAAAACATTAGGAAGATGTCCGCCACTGTTCTCTTGTTCAACATACAACATTCTGTCTGCGACACCATACACAGCAGATAAGATCTTGGAATATTGGCAATTTCTTGCAAGATGGCATCTTTCAGTTGCAGTAGGTTTGTTGTCAGGAAAACTCGATCTTTAAGGTAACCCCACAACCAAAAGTCGGCCGGATTGAAATCTGGAGGTCGCAGAGGCCACATTGTTGAAAAGTGCCTACTGATGACTTGCATGAAGATTAGTCGGCCGGATTGAAATCTGGAGATCGCGGTGGCCACATTGTTGGAAAGTGCCTACTGATGACTTTGGTCGGAAACCGAACCTCAATTACGCGTGTTAACTCCACCATTAATTTTTAGTAGGTTATTTTACGACGCTTTATCAACATCTTAGGTTATTTAGCGTCTGAATGAAATAAAGGTGATAATGCCGGTGAAATGAGTCTGGGATCCAGCACTGAAAGTTACCCAGCATTTGCTCATATTGGATTGAGGGAAAACCCTGGAAAAAACCTCAACCAGGTAACTTGCCCTGACCGGGAATCGAATCCGGGCCACCTGGTTTCCCGGCCAGACGTACTAACTGTTACTCCACAGGTGTGGACAATAATGGAGTAAGACAGACTGTTACAGTAAACAGGGAGCACTACTACAGCATGTTACAGAACTTAGTCATCCCTAGACTGAGGAATCACGTTATGGAAAACATAATCTTCATGCAAGATGGTGCTCCACCTGACATCTTTATCCCTGCAAAACAATTACGCAAATGTTTGGCGATTGTGTCATCAGTAGGCACATTCCAACAATGTGGCCTCCGCGATCTCCAGATTTCAATCCGGCCGACTTTCGGTTGTGGAGTTACCTTAAAGAACGAGTTTTCGTGACACATCCAACAACCCTACTGTAACTGAAAGATGCCATCTCGCAAGCAATTTCCAATATTCCAAGACATTATCTGCAAAATACTGTGCATGATGTCACAGACAGAATGCAGTACATTGAACAAGAGAACAGCGGACATCTTCCCAATATTTTGTAAACCCCGTTGTTTGCCCAACACTGTGATGTTTTTGTTTTTTCCCTATCTCAAATATTATATTTATAGCAGTTTAATATTTGAACTGACTTTGAAATACCCTATATATTAATCTTGAACTTAATTTTAAAGATAAATTATTTGTCAACACTCATAGCTTAGAATAATTTGAATATACTGTATTATACTTTTTCATTGAAGATCATTGAAATGTATTTTGCAGAAATATGCAGCTGAAGAAAATAAAGCGAGCAGAGAAAAAGGGTACAGAATCTGTGATGGACGAGAAGTTTTCTTTGCTGTTTCAGTCACAGTTTTCAGTAGGTGGTGGGGAGTTGGTCTTCCAGGTAGGCTGACAGTGGACATAATTGTGAACTTATAACATTTTGTTTCAAATAGAGTAGGCCTAGTTAAAATTTTATCAAAACAAATATTAGATTAGATAAGCTTTCTTAGTTTTTAGGTTTTCTTACTATTCTACTTCATGCTTTCAGGAATTAATGTATTTGTCTGTTACTTGTTTACATTTCTGAGTCCACCTGTTCAATATGTAGATACAATATTGTAAGACTAAAATGTAATATGATTAAACTTATTATTTAACTTAGGGAATTATGGTTACATGACCAGTGATTGGGATAATATATCGTGATGTTCTTATTTAACAAAGGTATGGACATTGTCACTACCAGTAGTAGTAATTGTACATGGAAACCAAGAACCACATGCCTGGGCAACAGTTACCTGGGATAATGCATTTGCTGAACCAGGAAGGATTCCATTTGCTGTTCCTGATAAAGTGGCATGGATACAAGTAGCAGATGCTCTGAATATGAAATTCAAGGCAGCAACAGGTCGGCTACTCACAGAAGAGAACCTTCGTTTCTTAGCAGAGAAAGCATTCAGGTAATTACATACATCATGTGGGTAATTTACTGAGAAAATCATTATTAATTTTCAGCTGTCTGTAGTTTACACAGCTGTTGAGACATAATTTTGTTGAAGCCATAGTTGTAATGTTGTTACCAATGTTTAGTTTTGAGTTCTGTCAGGTTGATTTGTAATAAGAGAATACCATCATACATTCTTCCGTACAAAAAAATGTACTTACATTGGAAGCTGTATATATATATATATATATATATATATATATATATATATATATATATATATATATATATAATCATTGCACAGATTAACACAATTGTACAACTAAAGGAATTAATACTAGCTAGAAATCTTCGACAACAGTGGACTCAGTGCCCTGTGAACTCTACTAGGTGTCCTTAAGTGTGGTATTGTAAATTGTTTTATACTCTGTTGTAGGGGTGGTGGTCAACAACAGGTTGGTGATTATAGTACGATGATGCTTAGTTGGTCGCAGTTCTGTAAAGAACCACTTCCAGAACGCAACTTTACATTCTGGGAATGGTTTTATGCAGTTATGAAACTTACACGAGAACACCTTAGAGGTCCTTGGATTGATGGGTAAGAAACTCAACTTTTGGGAATATCTTTAACTTAATTAAAAAAAAAAAATTTTCTAGAGGACATATTGGACTGACAAGTCAATATAATCATTTATTTGTTAATTTTTGAAGGTTAGGGTCCCTCCCCCGTGTTAAAAATATTATTGGTATCCTCTTCCTATGGCTTGTTATGATTTCACTGTTGAATTTTCAACCTTGCATTTCATTGGACAATCTAGAGATGTCTTCCCGTTTGGGCAATAGTGAAACATGGCTTTTGGGATTCTATTTGTATGCATGTGATGCATTACAGGTTTTGATTGATTGTAATTTTTCCGTTACATCCTCATTATATTTATGATCCCATTTTGTATATCCTGCTGTATATCATAAATTTAATTTTATTACCCGTTATTCTACTTTCATCTTTGTTTCTTAATGTCCATGTCTTATTACCGTTCTAGTTGCATGTAATGCAACAGTATGGGTTAACAGAAATCCACCTACTTCAAACAGTAGTATTAATTTTATGAGAATGGATTTGTGGTAACACGTATCTGCATTCTGAACATGTCACGAATCTAGGTTGATGATTTTAACATATTTAATTTCTGTCTAAATTATCAGTAAGGATCAACATCTCGTAAGAACTAATTTCTGGTGCGTACGTCATCCTCAACACACGCATAACTTAGTACAATGGTGTGGGAGGTAGTAGAATTTCATCTTTCTGTTTTCCTCAGAGTCGTTTCTGAAATTCACTACAGAATTCAGGCATAAAATGTACATGAAACAAAAGCTAATCGAAGACTTTGTCTGCAAGAAATAGTGTACATAGTGATAGTGTTCTAATAAAGGTGCATTTAGTATAATCAATAATCATTCAGTTGTTCATTTTATACCCTATTTAAGAAAACAGTAGACTTTTTTATCGCAAGCTTACAAACTAGAATAAAATATTACAAGACATGTCCATTCTGATATTACATTATTTAAGATAACTGTTAAAAATATTATGTGAGTATTTCTTCCTTAAATTGTCTAGGGAACAGTGGGAGGCAGCCATAACTCTGTTGTGTCTATTATATGCCTAGATACCGTAATTTTTATGTTTTCCCAGTATTATCATTTTCCCATATTTATCATTTTTGTTCCCTGTTCCCCTCAAAAACTACGGATCGAGGTTTCACTGTAAATATGTTTAATGAGTTCAAATCTACTCATTTAAGTATTTCATTAAAACAAGTCTTCTAAATTATACACTTCTGAATGAAAATTCGTGTAATTGGTCACCTACACAATTAATCTTCACTTTAAATAAATTTTATATGGGTATTTATTTATTATTTTATACCTTGTTGGCATCATTACCTTTATTGGTTGGTATATTTTATATTTATAATTTTTTAGGTTTATTATATATTCCTTTGTTGATAAATGATTTTTATATTAATAATTTATTTTATTTGTGTATAATTATGGCATTTTTGGTTAAGATACCTTTATTTTTAGTTCATGACAAGGAATCTGGTAAGCACGAATGGTAATGGTTTCATTGCCATATCAAGAGCATTAGATACATACATGTAAATAGGACAAGGAATTAATAGATTTTGAATTGTGTTACTTAGCTCTCAGAACATTACTACAAATAATAATAATAATCGGTTTTGAACTACATCCAAGATTACCAGAAAAATTAGCAGGACCATCTTAACAGGATGCTTCGAACACGGATCCCTAAAGCCATTATGCGATATCAACCACGTGGCAAAAGATATTTGGGTCATCCCTGAGGAAGAGATGGCTTGAGAGCACCAGTGTTTCGTTCAGGCATGCTACTGTTTTATATTATGTACTACAAATTCAGTCTCAAGAATAGAGGTGTTTTATGAAGTTGCTCTTTTGTATCATTTTAGTGCAATTCTGGGTTTTGTGCGGAAGAAACAAGCTGAAGAGATGCTGTCTACATGTGCCAATGGGACATTTCTCCTAAGATTCTCAGACTCAGAGCTTGGAGGTGTTACAATTGCATGGGTGGGAGGTATGAACGTCAATTTCATAATAGATATTTGTTTATATGTAGTAATTAAAACAAGAGTTTGCTAAATGTGACATACATTTAGAAAATACTGTAATCACAAATTTGTTAGGTTTATACCACATTACAGTAAACCCTAGTGTAATTACTCTTACATAAATCAGACTTAATATTCATACAAGAAGTGAAAATAACTTACATGGAATGTTGTTTGTTTGAAGATTGTATACTATTTTGAAGATACAGGTAACTAAGAAATGACAGATGAATATATTATTGTGCTTTCTCATGTTAAACAGAACAAACTGAAGTTTTCATGCTGCAACCTTTCACGAGTAAGGACTTCGCAATTAGAAGTTTGGCAGACAGGATCTCTGACCTTCAGCACCTTGTGTATTTGTATCCTGATATTGCTAAGGAACAGGCATTTGGGAAATACTACACGCCCTTTACAGGTATCTATTGCTAATATTCCATTAAATAATTAAGATTACATCATATTGTGTGCATCTTTCTTCTGTCATCATCATTAGGGAGCGGATGTTGATGAAAAGTTATCTTCTTATTTTTCACATTAGAATGATGTCTGTTAATATGGAAATCCTTTCTGTGTTAATATCAATGAAAAAAATAATAATAATTTCCTATGTTGCATTTTTCTGCATTTTTTACTTTTTTTTTTTTTTTTTTTTTTTTCTATTTTTTGGTCAGTTTGAATACTTTTATTATCTTTTAGATCATTTGGAATGCATTTTACTTTCTTCTTTACACATAGGACTGTTAAATCTTTTTCTAAGCAAATAGATCAGTAATAATATTACCTACTGAATAAGTGAATAACAGTGAAGCTTGAGTTTTATAATTTGAAACAACTCTAAAGTCCATCCCTCATTCCACTGAAGACTTCACCTTACACAACAGAAGTAATATAAAATGCTTCACAACACCTTAGTTTAAATGACGGCTTTGACCGCCGCTGTTCTTTTGTCGGTACCAGGGTGTCTGTAGAATTTACATTTGGAAGGGAGGAAACTTTCACTGTTTCCTGGACAATAGGACATTGTGTCCCCATTATGGTTCGGAAGGGATCTGCTATAGTAGACAGTATTTTTAACACAAAGATTGCAAGAATGCACGCTGCGCCCACAATTTGTTTTGTCATTCACACTCCCTCATTTGGAAGGGCTGGCAACAAAAGTGGAGAGCGGAAGGAGGAGGAGACGGAGAATGAAGGTACTGACATGGACCATCTGTGATTGAAACACATTGTAAACCTTCATTAAAGTCTATAGTTTTTTTCTGAAACCTTCATTTTGTTGCATGCCCTTTTCCTTTATCTTAGTAAAATTCCAGGAAGTTGCCTCTTCTCTCCGACATTTGCAGTCATTGAAACAAGGTGACTGATTTTAAGAAGTTGTGGTGCGAGTACGATGAATAATGTTTAAATGTCATTTTTAGATTATTTTAAGGGCATTTTAGTTCATCAACATCCGCCCTCTAATCATCATCATCACCATCACCTTCGAAATAATTGACCTCGTGAAGACCATGTATTAATCTTCTGTGTCTGAATAAGTGTTACAAGATAGTTTTTAACTCATTTTTAACTCTCTTTAGCCATATAATTTAACTGATATGCTGACTGTATAATTCATCTGATTTTTCCTGATTGTTTCGAATTGGGATTGTACAGAACGTGTATTTCCTGTACTAAAACAACTAATTTATCCACATTGACCTCCATTCTGAATAATGTGCACTACACAACAACATAGCATCTGTAGAGTGTGTAAGTGTGCAATAGTGGACGTGGCTACTCACGCATGTGCAGTACGCTGCAGTCATCAGACAGTCTGCTCGCGACCAAGCAGTCATCCAATGTTATCTCTCCATGTCTCCTCGTGACCGTCTTGTCACATCTGATTGTGTGTGCACCTCATCATAAGAAATCAATGGGAGACAAGTACCATCGGACAAGATGTTGTGTCGTGCTGCATCTGATTCTGTGTGCACCTGCCATAAGTGTTTTGAGAGGCAGTCATGTCCATTGTATATCCTGAAGTCTACCACTACTGCTTCTCTTGTTTGGTTGCTGGTTTCCTTTCCCCTTCTTGCTAACCATGGCCATGGTTTGTGATTATTGTTTTTTTTTAGAACTAACTTCCACTTGGCAGCTGAAGATCTATATACATTGTACTTACGAAAATGTGTTTCTTAAGAAGCTGAAGTCCATACTTAAAAAATTAATTTAATCGATTTTAATTTTTATTTATAGAAAACCAGCCCACAACGAACAATGGGTATGTAAAACCCTTGCTTGTGACACATGTGCCCGGTTGGGGTGGACCAGCAGGGTCACTGGGAGGTGGTAGCTATCCTCCTACACCACAGAACATGTATCAACCTCAGTCTCCAGATCCAAGTGTAACAAGAGACACTCCTTCTGTCGCAAGTGCAGTCAGTGACTCTGTCAGTAGGTGAGTGATATTTTTATATATGAGTTTATTATAAGATTTCCTCTTTTTTTCCTCCAGCATTTAGAGCAATAAGACTTTGAAAGGAACAACCAATCATTTTTTTTAAATATCTGCAGGTATACATGTTAAAGCTGATTTCTGAGGTAAATATTTTGGTTTCTGCAGTGAACAAATAACTTTTATACTAAAGGAAAACTGTTTTAAGTCTTAAGTACAGTAGAGGAGACAAGACCTGTTGTGTGATCTTATTTTCAGTATTATGTATGGAGGGGAAAGATAAAGTTTTTATCTGAGCTGAATTTTCGTATCTGTAGATTTGTGTAACATTAACCAGTGTGAAACAAACTCTTCCTGATCGCTCATTCTTTCCCCTTCTATGCAGCTCACATACCAGGTCTTGCTTCCTGGTCTGAATTTTTTTATAAATAATTTCTGGTAATAGGTCACAGGGGTTTTTAGCATATGTAAAAACAATGCAGTGGAAAAGTCTATCGAGTTCTGCAGCAAAAAAAAAAAAAAAATAGATTGATAGTGTGAGGCAGTATATTTGGTAAGATATTTATCTTTTAATCTGTATTTGGCATTATTTGAGCCATTGTGTAGGTTTGATTTACTATTGTGTAAGTTTTATTTACTAGCTCATTGAATTATAAAAGTTTGTATTTCTTAGCTTGAGTTGTATTTGCCTACGTAATTTTTTGTTCCATTTGAAAAGTTCACATTTTCATGGGAGGGAGGATGGATCAAGGAAACAAACGTATAGAACTACAATAAAATATTATATGCACAACAAATTCATATTTTTGGCGAGCTATATTCGTGGACAGGAACTTCATTGCATAGATCAGTAATTGTAGAATTACCGGCACAGTACAACCCTGATTATTCGTCATTGAATTAACCGATTGGCAAATTATCCAATTTCATTTTTGCGACTGTATTCCCCTCCCCTCTCCCTCCACATTGACAATAGTGTAGGCATATCTCCGATTAGAAAGTTCAGATGCCAATAACAGTAAAATGTGCAGTACTGTGTAGGTTGTACCTTCATAGGGCTGCTGTTGAAAGCTTAAAAGATTTCATATTTCACTTTCAGAAGGTGTTTGTTTCCTGACATTCTTGCCATTAGAAAAATGTGGTTGGAACATATAAACGAAGCTAAGTAAAGTAAAAGTGCAGAGAAAAATGACAAGAATTCTACATGAAGGCGTAGATAGGGGAATTCATCATGCAAGGAAATTGTATAAATAATATAAATAAATTCATACATGTTTCCATTTAACTCTTTTTTGTTATGTATTATTTCCATGGATTGTAGTGTAGTGCAATGATAGTTCAGTTGAATATTTACCCTGTATAATCCTATGCAACAGTGATTGCATTATTGTAGGTACCTCAAAATACCGTATTGTTCACTTCATACATGAAAGTTAAGTATAGTATATAGGTGGTATTTTCTTTTCTTATCATAATCCTGTTTGATATGAGACAGCTGTAATTGCATTATAGCAGAAATTTCAATTTACTGTGTTGAACACTTTTTATATGAAAATCAAATGCGATATAGATTAACTAATTCTTTATATTCTCATATTGTGATGTTGCACAAAAATCGATTTTGATATTTTCGAGGAAATGTACGATTTTAGCATAATTTATTTTGGAAAAGACAAAAGCTGTGTTGAGCATGTCATTGGTCAGTTTGTATGCTGCTATATCTACTAATGATTATTGGACGGATTTTGTTCGAATTCTTTATTTATACCATTCAATTTATTTGGAATGATACATATGAAATACATTCATTTTTAGTAACAATTTAATAGTTATGTATTTGAAATCAAATGGAGACGACTTAAAATTGATTCTATGATTTTCTTAATTTTATATCTTGCATAAAATAAAAGAATAAATGAAGTGAGCTCCTCAGATCTGTATGTTTCGGAGAATTTAATTATTACATAAAGAATTACGTCTGCTTTTTGTTGCTATTGTTCTACATCCCAATTACCACGATACCAAGTTTCTACTACTCTGGACACCTCATTGTTACAGGATCAGCATCCCTAATCATAAATCTGTTTGTTACATGTGAGTGAACTCAAGCAAAGTATATATTTGTTCATGTCTCTCTTAAATGCTGAATTTTGTAAATGAAAATATATTAGAAATTATTATAAATATATAATGTTCATATCAGTTGAAGATACCGAGAAAAATGACATTCCTAAAGAAGTCCTAAAATTGCTAGCATTGAAAACTATTCGGGCTATTCCATATGAAATCGATCAGTAAAAAACCTCGCATTTTTTTACACTCTAATTTTTTCCCTATTTATACAAGGTGCTGAAGGGAGTGCATTTTCAAAAATATACTATTGAAAGTGAAACGGTTTTTGTACTATTGAGTGACAAATTTAGCGTATTTTATAAAAACAAGCCTCTTTCAGCGCTCAGAACTCTGGAACCATTTACTGCAGAACATTGAACGGGAGCTTATTTTGAAGCTGACATTTGGTAGGTTAAGAAGTAATCCTTATTTTTATTGTATGCAGAGGGATAGATAATCTGATTTTACTTACTTTTACGCTTTTTGCCCATTTGTACAAATATAAAAAATATTGAGGAAAAAACCTTGCATTATTAAGAGGGATTCAGCATTGTTTGCTTAGTGGCTCGGCAATAAGTTTCGAGGGTATTAAATAAATTATTTTCACACACCTAGACTTGAACGGCGCAGTACTGCATGCACGCACTGGCCGAGAGCTGAAGATAAGCGAGAGTTTAGGCGTCATTTTACTCCTGTGTTTATGAAAACCTGTGATAACGCTAGCCAAGCTATGCATTACTAGATGACACGTCACGTGTTTATTTCTTCTGGTCTTGTTTGCCTCGGCTATCTCCCATCTCACAGTCAGCCATTAGTTCACGCTCGTACTACTTATTTTCTTTATTTGATATTTTCAATACTTTCTTATTAACGTGCCATCAGTAAAAAATGTGTGTTTATTTCTACTTTCAATGTGGAATCTAACTATATATTTTAAAAATATTTTTTCGGTGGCAAAGGCGTCTTAATGAAGAAAAATCTAAATTTCTCCATTTCCATAAAAAGTGAGAAAATCTGTTTATATGTCAATATAAACTTTAATTTCTCAGCATCAAAATAAACCATGATTTTGATCATTGGGTGGAAGGGTTTCGGAGCTACAACAAGGACCTTATAGATATATATATATATATATATACTAATATAAAAAAGATAATGAACGGTACATAAATATTACCGTTAATGATATTAAACCCTTATATGTAAATAATAGTAACAGTATAACTAGAATAAAACTCATTGAACAAATCTCAAAACAAAAATCGGACTTAAATAAAAAACTAAAGATTATTTACAATAACAAAAAAAAAAAAAAAAAAAGTAAAAGCCGAATTTCTCCATGCTAATTTTATGAAAATACGATAAATTTAAATATTTTTAATTTAAACACTATGAAGTTCTGATGCCTCAAACTTTGCACAAAGTATTGTATCACAGTTCTCTACATACAAAAAAAGTTGTATTGTATTTAGAAATTGTAAGGCCAATTTTCTCTATATTTCGGTCGATTTGAGATGGAATAGCTCATTCATTGTTTTTGTTGTTAACCAATGCTAAGTTCCTGGCAATAAAAACCTTTAACACTATTGCTCTTTGTTATATGAGAGTGATGTAGTAAAACTTTTTTAATGTAGGCACCATATTTTTATGTTATGGCGATTATTTCACCTACATGCAACCCCCAAACTGCTGGAGTACAATATGACTTAGCTGTGAGGATTGTTAGAAACTCCACCTACCTGTGACGATTGTCAGAAACTCCACCGATCATATCCCCTCTTCATCACTAAGGGGAAATGGCATTTCTTCCCAGAGCCTCTTTTGTTGAAAGCAGGTTGCATCACAGGAAGCTGAGAATGGGATGTGAGTAGGAGAGTTATGGATTGCACTTCACTACTCCTTGCTACCTAGGAACTGTTCATAGTAAATCTCCTAACAAAGAATAGGTTAATATTTTTACTGATGGATCCCTGTTACCTAACCAATTTTCTCGTTTTATAAATCCTTAGATTCAGTAATTCTGAAGCAGCTATTAGTGCTACAACAACCGGTCTGCTGGCTAAAATTAAAGGAGTAATTGATTGTTGGAAAATTATACACCATTTATTGAAGCTTAACAAAACTATGGTTTTTCAGTGGATACCGGCACACTGTGGATTATGTGGGAATGAAGTTGCTGACCATCTTGCTGAGAAGGGAGTAAAATCTTACAAATACCCATGTCAACTTCGTCATTTCCAATAGTTAAAAGATAATTCACCTCAAAATATCACTATATAATATCATGCCATTTCCACGAAATTTGAAGTAATAAAATATGGGGGTGTCTCAGTGTACAACGAAATATAATTCCAGAGTATCAAGGAGAAGTGCAGTTGCATCCTTTTGATTACTCACAGGCCGTGTCTGTTTGTCAAAACAGTTGAAGAAATTTGGAATTATTTTTTCACCACTTTGTTCATTGTTGTGAAATGTGTAGAACATGTCATGAAGAAATATGCATCACTTTAGTGTTTTTATATATATTTTTTTTTATTGTCAGTTCACTTTAGCTCTTCATTACAAAGAATAATCGGGGTTTTACTGTATATGCAAACAGCTCGTATAAGATCACAAACTCATAAAAGTTCATACTAAATATTATTGACCAAATGTGAAACCATAGCAAAATTATTTTCTGCATATATGAAGAATCTCTCATTGCATTCAATTAATTAAAATTTTGTAAAAGAAAATATTCATTCTAATATTCCTGTGGTCATAAGTTCATTTCATTCTGCTAAGAAGTTTTGAAGAAGAAAATTTGTGTAAGGAAACATCAGTATTTATTTTGGTATTAAACATATTGAAGATCATAAAAGTGTCGTGAGGACCTGTGTAATTATATTTCCTTAATCTAATCTTTTTACTGTTGCTGCGATCCTAATCTTATTATAATTTGGAATCGTGTGAGTGGTAACCATTATTTTGAATTGTCACATATTTAGGATTTGCTGTATCCTCTACATTAGCAAATTTTTATGAAATGATACAGCAAATGAAGATCTATTGCTTCAGTCCTCAGAAACTTTGAAATAAATGTAACAAATATGGTAAGTAAAAATACTGAATGTAAACCATTGAAGTGTAAGCATAATTATGTCTTTCCATTTTTTGGGCACAGTTTAACCACTGTTATGGAATTGTAAAAGCAAGGTTGCCAAACTTTTACAAAAGATATCAGCCACTGCATCCATGACAGCTGAGCACAGGGTACCAAAGTGAAGACATTGAACAGAAGATCAGCAGAACATTCAACACATGATCCAACAGTTTAATTTTCTTTTCTGAATGGAGGAATGAAGACTTTTTAGTTCTATAAGTAAGGCTATACATTGTACTGACTTCAGGAACAGCGATTATGTAATTAAAGAGAATTTAATAGAATGCTTGTGAAATAACTTATAAACAGTTACATTAATTTTTAGAACAATTTCTTTTTTATACCGAATTTTTATTGTTGTAAAAGTGTAAAAGGCTTATATTAAGTCCTTTCTTTTGAAGCGGATACACTATAACTCTTTGCAGTATTCCCGTATATGTAAATGCTTATAGAATACAGATATCATCTTACAGTAATTTTTCTCATTTATTTGGTGGCTGTAGAAAGTTGCATCATTTTCATCATCAGACTTCTTACCTAATCCGCAAGTCCATAAAGTAGGAGAAAAATCTATTTTCTTACTAAAGTTCATCCAGTCCCTACATAATGCTTGCTTTTTTTATGGTGTTACCCATGTATCATCATAGTAACAGCAAACTAGTACTTTCAAAGACAGTAAATAGTAAGTTCATAAAATCAACATACCCTCCTCTGAATTCTCTAATAATAATTAAGCTTTCATTACTATTTTATTTATGATATTGTGGATGTCTTAATTCATCAGTTAAGTACTTCTGCTACTGAAATTGGAACAATTGCATTCAGTGCCAAATGAATCAAACTCGCTAGCATTAAACTGATTTAACTAATGTAGATTCACCATTCTGTTTGATTATGAAAGGAGGAGCATGCGAATGCAGAAGCATTTGTAATGGAATCTATTAAAGCTGTGGGGTTCACTTGACCACACAATAAATTTTCTTGTAACATGTAATCGAAAAATATAAAATCTTTATTGTAGACAATATGGAATGGAACGGAATTTAAGTGAGGGGGGGGGGCACAGGTGGCAACTGCAACCTTTGAGATCTATTGCACTAGCCCTCGATATGGAATGAGTTGCATGCCATAGATCCCCTAAGCACACCAACCTAACCACAGGATTCCCTAACGACTTTCCCCGAGGCGAAACTCGTCCCCCGAGTAGGTCTGCCTCGGGTGCTCGTTGCAGAACCATCCAATGTCGCTTAGCTACATTCCACATTGGTTTACAACTCCCTTGACTTTTACATTATCGTATAAGTGATGAACCTCATTATTTTCAGCAAAAGTGTAATTGCTAAAATACTCATCATTGTATTGCTGTCACTGAGAACTTCGAATTTTGTAAATGTTTTTGCTTATTTGTGTTGTGTGTACTGCACAATACATTTTTCATTTCCTTGATTGACTTTGAGATGTATTCTATATTGCTCATAAAATTTATTAATTTAAGTGTGAATCTAATAGCTATCATATATGTATACTTCATAATTATTTGATAAAAACTTACCTTATTCACTCATCTAGTCTTCTTTGCACACAAATTGTATTCATCACCTCTACACTTCACAATGGGTTTTCCATTTCTGTGATTAATTTTAGAGGTGTATTCTACATTGTTCATAAAACTAATTAATGAAAGTGTGCGAATCTAATAGCTGCTTTCATAATATATATTTCATAATTCTTTGATAAATATTTTTGGTAAAACATACCTTGTTCAATTGCCTTGTCTATTTTTGCAAATGAATTTAAATAAAGCTAGAGTTACAGAAGAGCTCAGATGTAGCAAAATGCAACTTACTAAAAACAAAATCTGTCGATATTTTGTATTGATATAATAAAATTAACGTAATTCAACACAGTGAGGAATGTGGATGGGTTATATGTTTTATCGAAAGTGGGGTCTTTTAGTGGGAGATATTCCGAAATTTAATTTTTCGTATTTTTACATGAACATATATTACTCACATATATTACTCTAGTAACATTTATCCAATTCAAATGGGATGAAACTTTTCTCATATTTACATTCCTGTCAGTAGCTTGTTCATTATCCATTATAGAAATTTACTACGACATCTTTTTTACTGAAAAACTGCACAAAAGAAATCTTAACATTTGATTTATTGCAACAAGTGCAAAATGCTAGTGTGCAAAAACATGTTTCCTTCATCACTTGTGCATTTCACAATGCGTTTTCCATTACCTTGATTGACTTGGAGATATGTTTTATAGTGTTCATAAATTTCCGTGACCAGCATTGTTTCTAAAATCGGAGCAGAATGCCTTACATTTAAACAATAAACAGAATTTTATTCACGATTTAAGAGGACTTTTATGTATAGACATGGAAAATTCATTATAAATCTACCAATATTTAAAATTGAGAAAATGTATATTAAATTAAAACATTTAAGGTTTAAAATATAGGTGATAATTCAAAACACTGAAGGAATCTTTGATGATGGCTACGATTATATGTTTTTACAGTTCGGTAGTGAATACTGAAAGTTGTTAATATAGCCCATGCAAATTTTGATATACTTCTCCTATCAAAAAGTAGTCTTACGACTTACCAATTTTTGGGGTGTACACTGTAACATATGCTTAAGTCAGGAAAGCATGGTTCATAAATACTTTTATTTTCTTTGGCTTGTTTCGTTGTTGTTTTAAAGTAAACTGTAGGATCAAGAACTATAGCTTTGCTTTTCTTCAGATAAATGGCTATAATATCAACTCTTCCGATGACTTCTGTTGAAGAGGTGCATTGTACTTCTTTGAAGACATGCCATGTTTGAACTCGCAAAGCAGAATCAGCATTGATTGTATTTTATGGTGGCAAGTGTTTCTCAGTATTTCACCTTTACTGCAAAAGCCCGACACATGGCCAAGGGTTTCATTCTCATTACAGTCTGAATGACAGCAGCAAATTTTGTTAGGACATTTACCAGTGCTCGAATCGTCATGATGTTAGAATACATTTTCAGTGGGTTTGTCCATTCTCAAATTGGTAAACCTTTCTTACTCAGAAGTTGGCTTTAGAATGATCTGTTAAAACCTCAGTGCCTCTGCCTAGTAATGTGTACACTGTTCATGCACTAAAAGCTCGTTCTCTTAATGTTTTCCTTATTCTCCTATCCATCCACTGAGTGCTATTTTCATTGGGTAGGTCCAGTTTCTTCATTACAGTTTTTGTATTGGCAGGAAGATCTCTTACAGAATGGAGATGTGCGTAATCAACTTGAAGGAATCTTCTTCCATCCCATAAGGAATATAGCAGCTATTTAAAAATATAGTGCATGTTCTCTATTGTCATAGTATAACATTATTGTATATAACATTATTTTGTGACCAGAAAACATAACGTCAGAAATACGTGTGGAATTTCTCTTTAATGGTGATCTAGAAGAAGAGGAACAAGTCCATATTTTTCAAACTCCCATTCATGGTAATATATCTGACCTTGCTTACCTTTCTAACAGAGGGAGTGAATGGAATAGAATGGGGTTTTAGGAGAGGGGCACTGCAACCCAACAACGCAACCTTTAAAGATTTATTTGCTAACCCTCAAGCTAAGCGCATTACCAAACCCAAACCGGCTGACTACACTAAGGTTTGTTGCATACCCAGGTTTCGAGCAGACTATCCCTACTCGTCCTTAGACCAGCCCCCTCTGTGCATCTCCAGCCAGTATTCGGGAAATGCTGTGGAATGATGGTAGAATGCCTAATATGGAGAAATGGGAGAACCCCGAGAAAAACCCCAACTGTGACACTTGTCCACCACAAGTGTCACTATGGATTTTTCAATGAAAAATTCCAGACCTGGCCGAGACTCGAACCCAGACCGCCTGCGTGACAGGATGAACGTCTGGCCACAAAGCCACTGCATAATAGAGAGGGGTGAAGTTTTTACTGTTGTCAGCATCAATGTGGAAATGGGAGGAGAACCATGTAAAAAGTACTAAAAAGTATGTCCTTGCAAGGGAAATAGGAGCTGAGAAAAGGTGTCTATATGAGCAGCAAGTCTTTTGGCCACCCACTCACTCTGATTTTCGTGTTTGTAGAAACATTAGAGAATTCTGAAGAGGAAAACCGAAAAATCTCATTTGTGAAACATGTTCCTACAGCTCGACCAAGTTAAGTCTGCGAGCCGAGAGGGGAAGTTGGGGGTGGTAACGAGAGGAGACCAGTACAGTCTCATTTGACAGCAAAGTTTTCCTACTGCGCTTCAGTTCATAGAGCGGTAACAATTTAAGACGCTTTGAAATAGACTGTACTTCTACTTCTGCTTGACAGTGAGGTTTGGCGTTCTGATTGGCAAGCGTGGGCGTAGGAGAGAAAGTTGCATGAGGGGGGAGGCTGGGAGACAGCGTAACTGTTGCCTTTATCTGAAGACAAGGACAAAAAATGCATGTGCTCCGTAGTGTATTTTACACGATGTGCACACATTGAGCGTCAAGTGACCTATGTGGCAACTGTGTTATGCCTCTACATTCCATCCTGATATCCCCACTCGCAGACTTGACTTGGACAAGCTGTAGCTGTGTTCATATGTTGTTAAATGCATAGCTAGAATGCAATTCCAGCATACGGACAAACATGTTAAAATTTTAAGTTTGTTGACATATTTGCTTATCCATGCTACCAAATAGTCCACATCACTGTGTGACTGTTCAAGGGTGTTAAGTATTTACTTGAACAATGCTCGTATGAATTCTTGCTTCTCTTTAATTTCATAATCGCTATTATCAATCTGTCTGTCATATGGAGACTAGACAAACACTGACTGATGTTATCTTCATTTGTCTTGTAGAATTAGTTAAATGGTGCAATGTAACAAGTATATAAATATTATTTACTGATATTTTCTATGAGCAAGTGTTATAGGCTACATGAAGACCTTTTCAGTAATGGATCAGCATTCCAAGCTTGCTATTGTATGCCTGCTAATTGTACCATGACTCGTGTATTTCCCATTATAGTGCTGTGATTTTTAATTAAATCTATAAAATTGGTTACTTAGTTCATAGAGGTAAGATATGAACAAGGGTCAAACATATTAATTGTCTTACCATGTAATTTAATATTTTTGTCGGTTAAAAACCATTTTTGTACATTTTCTTCCTCTTACTTTCGCTTCTTCAAATTTCTTTATTTTTTCATTCTCATTTTCTCCCCTTTGATTTCTTCCTTCATATTTATAAAGAGTGATAAGTTAGCTCCACTATCTTGTTGAAGTTTCTGTTTTGATACATTTATTTGAATAGATATTTTGGCTATCATTTGTAATTTTTTTATTATTTTGTTTTGTTTTATTTTATGATCTAAGTATATTAGAGATTAAAGTTTCTGTCCATGAAAATGATTTCATGTAGCCTGAGCATTCAAATTTTACCTAGAGATATAGGAATATATTATATATATATGTATATTGAAGTAGTTAAAGTAACATTGTTTCTTCAGTAAGTTAATTATGGGCACAATTTGCTTCTTTTTTTTCTTGTAAAGAGGCCACACTGGTAGTGTTGAACGTATGACGATACAACTTTGTAACCTGGTTATAACATTCTTTGATGGATATATTTCCGATATTTAAAATATTATCACTTATAAAAAGTTATCATATATATTTTGCAATGATGCATAATCTCAGGAATAGTATTGCATTTTTATATATATGAAGACAACAACGATGCCGTATGCAAGAAGTGCTTTTAAAATTATCTTATTGCTCAGACCATCAACAGTGACTATAATTTATTTTATCTTTCCTTTAGAAAGTCACAAATGTCCATACAATTTGTATGCACTGTTGTAAGGAATACGTATATATACTTAAAAAACATTTATGTTGTTAAAATTAATTTTGTATGAAGTCTTTTTGTCCAGGACCCCACTGTGTGTTCGGTTCTTATTAATTTTCTTACATTGCTGTTGGAATTTCCACTTAGAGCTTGTTATAGTATTATTTGCTAGTTACTTTCGTCAGTTTGCAGCTCATGTCTTTGAACGTAACTTTAAATGTACATATATAAAACAGTTCGTATTTTATTGAATAATGTTTGCAATGCACAAATAATGGATTACCCTCATAACACAGCATAACAATTGAAAAAAAATATGGAGACCTAGAGATCATTCTGTTGCAGAGGAGTGTGGACAGGAATAGAAAGAAACAGAGTTAAGAAGTCATCTTTTTCTCTATATGCTGCAAATACTGGATTTTCAGTTTTCACTTTTATTATTATTGTGCAACAGTCAGCTATAACAACTGGGGAAATTATCGTGCTAACCACATGTTACCTCTTTCATATTGGAGATCTTGTTGATCACCAGCTTTCCCTCCTTAAGCCACTGGAGGACGATTTTAGTGCCATAGCAGGTCAGCACTAGGAACAGAAAAGTAGAAAGAGGAGGAAGGAAAGGGAAATGAACCCCTAGGCCTCGAATGCTCTAATGCCGTCGGGGTCGAAGAAAGTAAGAGTTCAGTCAGAGGACTGGATAGGAAAGGGTAAAGAGGGAATTAGGTATTGGTTAGAGGAAAGTTATACCAAATTCAGTCATTAACTCATCAAGCTGACCAGTGCTAATTGATGAGTAGCCCCTATCTTTAGTTCAGCTTGTAAAATTATGCTTACTAACAGCTGCACCATGGGAAGGTAGGGATGGGACATTGGGTATTTGTCCAGGTTGGTTCCTTAAAGCCTTCAATGGGAAGAATTAATGGCTCTCCCCCCTGTATCCGACAGATACCCTTTTGCAGCCAAATGACTTTATTGTCAAACGCCTGGCATTAGAAAACAACAACATGTTACCTCTATACTGGTTGGATCACTTCTTCTGTGGCATGTGGATATGAGCTCAGCATTCGGCTAAATAGTCTTGGCCTTCCACAGAATTTTTGTGTGACATGCCAAATATGATAAATTCTGACTATAAAATATTCACATTTGTAAAAGAAGGGATAAATGTACTTCACTTTTTTGTAGGTATCCGCTACTTTCTTCATTGAGCTACTCTATTATTAAAGTCTAATGTATTAGTGAGTGTTTACTTTTCTTTGAGGAGTTTCTATATAGGTAATCTTCCATTATTTTCCTAGATGGCCTACATTTTCTTTTCTTCTACATTTCAAATCATTCTCATATTTAGAAATCCCACGTTGTCAAGTGTAGAAAAAAAAGTATTTGGTCCACAAAATAACTGTTCTTGTAAAATTTAATTGAGCTTGTGCTATCATAGGTTGTCGTTTTATTAACTTATAGTCTAACAAAGGAATCTGTAAATACGTCCAGTGTTGAGTACATACAGTAGATCATGATCTAAAACTTCAGCATACATGCTTTATGCTACATTGAAGTAGTCCAATATATAAATTTACTTTCAATGTGGTTGAATCCATCCATTTATTTCAAATAAGTGCTTTAATATATTTTTGTATAGAACTAAAAAAATCTTCCATGTCTTCATTTGATAAATTAGAAATTCGCGTGAAATTTAACTTGGTATGTTGTTCAGTTGTGAAACATGTTTTACAATAAATTATTAAATTTTTCCTTTATAAGCGGTTTATAATATGCATTTATTTTGTCACATGGAAGCATGTTAGAGTTGTGCATAAAACCCAGTAATAAAAAAATTATTGCAGTACATGATATTTTTAAAACTTTTGCTCAACTGTAGAACAATAGAACCAAGAAAAGCCTTATTTTGAAGTGACAGTGTTTTGCTTTAATAAAATTAGGCTCTAGATATCTGAAAACTAATGAATTGCATAGTAAATATAATAAAAACTAATATTGTTGAATATAATTTTTTTAATAATACAAGTTTGAGGTCATTCTTTTGATGACTAGGTTGTAATGGACAAAGTTGTTACTTTTTAATTCGTTACATTTGACATACATACAATGATTAGAGTATAATATGGTGGGATAATTATTTAAATATTCCATTTACAGAAATGATCATGTATTTTATTAAGGCATTGTATGGCTTTTGTTTTCGAATGAAGATACAGTGAAACCTATCTTACTATTCATCTGTTTGAACAATCACCATACAAAGGCTGTTCTTTGCTGGAATTGATATCTTACGACTTTTAAGAAACCTGCCATCGGTATATCTGAATGATGTAAATTATCTCTATTTAGTAATCACCATCGACTTTAGTTCTTAGCAGGTTTTATTTGTAGAAATGTGTGCATAAAATTGATTTTCTCATCAGATATTCACGAAGTGTAGCGATATTGAAGATGTGATAGAATCTTTCAATTTTTGCATTGTTCATTACTTCAATTTTACTTCCTTGAGATTAATAGTAGAGAGTAATGTTATGTGATGCGAAGTATATGAAAAATAATATATTTATTATTGTTAAGTATTTGAGAATGTACTATGAAATGTGTCTTAGAGCATTCAACTTCATTGAAGCATTCAAAGGAGAGTTTGCTTTTGTAATTAATTTTGTCTAAATGTTTTAAATTATGTTAGAGAAATGTTGCCAGTTGATTTCATAAAGAAGTCTTTTGGATATAAGTGACTATTTGCATTATGATTCACTTAAACTTTGTGATTAGCATGTTTTTTTTTTAAAGTACATTTCCTGCTCAAACCATTTCTTAAGCTGTGTTCACTGGTCACACTATTTAACAGTGTGATTGGTGTTGACTTAAGCAGGTTTCACTGTATTAAAGTAATTTTGATATCCAAGAGAGAAGTTCGGACTTCAAAGATAAAGATTGGTAAAATTTATTATATATAATAATCCTTCAGTGAATTAATTAAAGCATGGAAACCTATTTCATTGCTATTATGGCAATATTAGTAGACAATGATTGGCATTTAATATTCTTTCCTTGAATCCACAAAATATTACTTGCAAATGTGGTGCTAAAGCAACAATGCCCTAATAGTTCAATGGTTGAAACACAGTTAATCTTATTAGTAATGGACCAGCCCTCGTGAAAAATAGTAGTTGAATTCAGATATCTAAATTTATTAAAATAATTCCTTATAACATATGGTGTGTATAGTCTTTCAGGAATGCGGTGAAGTTTCACACACGAAGGTGTATTTTTTAGTCTTGTTCAAAATTTTATTCCAGAGATAAAAGAGAATAGAACTAAGAATGTTATGTTTACAATTCCGTAATCTCTAATTTCAGTAATCATTTGCAGATAATTATTCCATTAAAAATTACAGCATCCTTTTCTGTCGTGTTAATTGAAATTAAAGTAGAATTTAATGTCATTCCACATGTAGTCTTTTTTTTATATATAATTTTGTGGAACCATTGAAAAATGTTATAAGGAGGTTAAATTATACTTGTATCTACAGCAGTTTTAAAGAAAAGTAGGAACACACAGTATTTATAAGAAGCATTTACTTATTTTTTATTTGACAAGGTTTATTGCTGTATTCGTTTATGTATAGTTCCTATTCACAGTTGAGGAATTGTTGAAATATGCTACAACCTTGTTGTGCTATGCACACTACCAGGTTCTGTCATATTCTTGTAGTGCCAAGTTCATCGTTACTTGTGGCACAGCTTCTGTTACATAATTGATGTAGAGTCCCCAAGTTTATAGTCCACTATAAGTATTAGGACAGGCATCAGCTGTAAATTACTATTTAGCTTTTTAAGTGTAGAAGAATATATATATAAGTTAACGATTCTGCCTTCAGAGGCAGAGCAAGTAATTCATATTTTATATCTTGTGATTACTTCATTGTTTAATGTAGACAGTGTTAAAATTGTTGGCATGTTGGTTAATGTTTCAGTCATATAGTATATGAATGTATTCTTTATGATTCTGACAGTCTACTAATTCTTATAAATTGTCAAGTTGCACAAAATCTACTTAAGTTTAGTATTTGGAAACAGGGTAAAAATGGGAGCAAAGTTACATGATTTATCATGGTACTTATGTAAAATTCCTTGCGATGTGCAATCCTTACCCTAACTAACTTGGCTTTTTCTTGAAGGGAATGGGGGAAATCGTATGTGTGACATATTTCATAAACTTTAAATTTGTTAAAAAAATATGTGTAACATGTTTCATAGCATAATCTTTATTACATTTATATGTACGCTTTATGTACCCAAAGTTAGCTTTTGTCACAATGCACATCTTTCATTGAAAAATCATAAGTGATTGGCATTTGTGTGCTGAAGGTTTAATAGACTATTCATTCTTATAGAGCTTTCATGGAACATATTTCTGTCTCTGCTTTCAATTAAGAAGTTATATCCTGAATAGTTGAAATATTGTTTAAATTACCTAGCAATATGTCTTTGTTCTTTTTCCTAAAAGAATCGCCTTAATTTTTTCGACTAATAATGAATATGGAACTTTATGTGAGAACGGAACTTACTTTCTGAATGTCTTATCACTTTCCTATCAAAATGTTTCGTACATAATACGTGCAATATTAATCACCATTTTTGTACTTATGCCAAAAACATAATGAAGTAGGATAGTTTCAAATTCATACAATCTATTAAAATTATGCATACAAGTGGCAGTTTTGATAAGACTTTGGATCTGCAGTACTGGTATTGCTTTTATGAATTATTATATAATAACAGTGGTTCCCAAAATGGGGATCATGTAAAGATCTGATGGGATCACGAGATGATTTACAAAATAAAACAAAATTTCCTTATTAATATATATTTAGGCCACGTTGTATTTAGAAACATGATCATAAAAAATGTTGAACATAAAAATAAGAAGTGTTGCAATTGCTATGAAGTACAATAATAATTAATACGACAATTGCACTCGTTTTTGAGAAAGTAGCTTCTGAAATCTGAACTCCATATTTGACACACACACACACATACACAGAGATATTTTCATTTTCGAGGAGATTTCTCGTTTTCTTTTAATGATAATCACAGATTAGAAGCTTATTTTGCATAAATAAAAGTCTGCAAATGCTATAAAAAATTTTTAAGAGCTTCTTTTGCAAGCTCAAGATAGTCTTGCATTCTTTGATTCAAAACTGATCTATGCTCTGTGGAGAGAAATATGTGTGGTTTCAACATTCCATCAATAGGTACATATTGCAATAAGTTTTTCCTTAATATATATATATTTTTGAAATTTCAGCCAGTTAGCACAACTTCTATTTAAAAGCGGATTCAGTCTCCATCTATGGCTGTCGTAATTGTTTCAAGTTTCTTTCGAAAAATACTCGAAAAGCCAATGTTTAAAATAATGCAAACTTAATTGGATGTCCGTAAAATAAATCAGTAGGTCTGTTTCTCGTGTCATATGGTATGTAGCTAAATTTACCATGAGCTTTTTAATACACTGGATGAATCAAATTTCTTTTTGTCTAGTGTTATCACCCAGAAATCAAGTTTTCTTATAAATTCGTCCATTTTATCTCTTGCTGTTATTACCTTAATATCTTAGCCTTGCAGACTACTGTTCAGAGTGTTTAATTATTCGAAATATATGTAAGCAAGGAAGGCCGGTATAAGTCAAAGATAATAGGAAAATATATTTGCATATTCTGATTTCTCGTCTAGCAGGTACCTGGTACATTAGCAGTTGAGTTCTATTCACTGATTTTGAGTAAAATTATGGTTTTCGATTTTACAGGGATTTGTATTTTTCGATTGGAGTTAAGTGCCAGTACAGTAGTGGAGGTTCGCAAACGTCTCGCATAAAAGTGGGTCGCTCCTTCAGAAAAAGTTTGGGAACCACTGAATTATGACATATTTTGAAGATGACGGGAAAGGGGAAAGATTGGAGAATGCTAGGTTTGCAGTGAAGAACCTGCCATTGGGCAGAAAACTGTGATTGAATGACGTACATTTTATTAAGTTGTAATGAACGCCATTGGAATTTAAAAAAAAAAAAAAGCTTTTTATTGAAAGTTCAGATCTATATTGATAGCGTTTCAAATTAAAAGAACAGGACTACGTAATTGGAATGTGAATGTACATTTAGAAATATGGAAAATTCGTTTTTTTTAAATATAGTACTTCTGCAGTCTTATACAAAGTAAAAAAGAGATGATGTAAAATAACGATTTCAAGAACTGCAATTAGAAAAATATAAATTTTCTTTATTCTTAATACTGGTAAAAGTATTTCTTACATGTCATTTATTTGTCAGCATGACATCATTTTTCTCTTGTCTGTCATGTGAATCTTTTTTTCTTAAATTATATTGGAAGAGTTTCTCGATTCCTAGAACAAAAGTAAGGAAAACATTTACGAAGAGGAAAATTTATTTTATTTGTTTATTTATTGACATAAGTTAATGACTGTGATACCTGTAATAACAATGTAGAGTTTGAAGTAGAATTTAGACACAATTCTGAGGATGAGGCTAACTGTTCAAGTATGATGTTTGAGATTCAGAAATAGCTCCATACAACAAAATTTGTTAATAACCTGAATTTTCAGTGCAATTGTGGTTGTAACGAAATGCTTATGCATATTGTTATTTAGTGCTACAATTCACTCACTATCAAGATTTATATGTGCTGAATAATATTTTAAGAAGTCCTCTTATAAGTTCTATCATACCAGCTTCAAATGTACTTGATCCCCTCCATATATAAAATTAACTTAAAAAGTGAAGATTTTCTCGTAGAATATTAAGATGTGAACATCCTATCAGATGTGAAGTGTAATCCTATGTGAAGATAAACACATCTCTCCATATATTTATAAATTAGTACTACAATAAATTTATGTTCATAGATTCGAAATATGTCCTGTAAAAGTGCATAGCAGATGCGAGTTCATCATTATCGTTAAACCTTCACACGCATAAATTATTCCTGTAAGAGCACTGCAGAATGTATATCTATGTCACAGCTTTGAGGATTGAGTTAATGTGGTTTTCCTTGAAATGATGGTGCATAGTGAAGGTAATAATTTTGTGTGGCAAAGATTTGACAAAGAGTGAAGACATAGAGTATTAACTTAAATTGTACTTTACTCTTGGAATAAACTTGAACATTTTTTATCATCACTTCACCAAATCTTTGTCTCAGCAAATTGTGAAAGGTGTTCCAAATACAGCATGTCCAAGTGTCTTGGAAAATCAATACCACTGTTTGCTCACAGCCATTGATCCATCCATTCTGCCTCAATGACTAAGGTATGTTGCAGATACATAGTGGAATGGGGGAAAAATATTTTTTTTATGGTGCTGGAGGCAGCACATTTTCTTGTGATTGAAATTGTTGAACATTAGCCTATGCTGCTACCAGTCTTTTTAAAGTAAATGGAAGTTTTGTATACGTAAAATTTATTAACAAGAGTAACTTAAGTAATTGATCATGCAGGGTTTTAGTAAATAAGAAATTCTGAAGCATATCTGAAAGAAACTTTTATTCTCGATATACATTTACTTAATTAGAAAATAGTATATTTATATAAAAGCTCACTTTTGGCAAACATAATAGCTAGAGTTCTATAGAACGTTATAGGTATTCTGATCACTCTAAGTGATAACTATTGCATAGAACATAATCATGTTAAAAACGAGGACGTTGTGATTCAGAGAGTTTTGATGATCACATATATAGCTTTGTCATCACCACATGATTTGGGGTGTCTAATTTTCAGAGAGGCCTATATATAGAGAGAGCTGTGCTCTGTTGTAGTAGCAGTGGTAATGAAGTGCATGAAATTGTTGACGTGAACAGTTAAACTGTTGAAACATATTAAATGTATCCTTCCCAGTATGGGAATGCTCATAAATGTAACATTTTCTCTTTTCTGTCTCAGTCTAAACTTACCAATTGTGATCTCATCCTGTCATCAACATGTTCAAGAAGATAATATTCTACCGAGAATGACATCACTTCCCTATGTGAACAATAACACTGTCTCATAATGCCTAGGAGGTATTGGAAGGGACATATGTATGCATCAGTATGAGGTTGAATTAACGTCAGTTGAAAACCAATAGGATCTCTTCTGCCTTCTTAAATCTCTAGATTTAGTTACAGAAACAAATCCAGAGGACGTGTAAAATACGAGAAACATTTATAAAATATATTTTGTCACTTATTTACATAATTATATACAAATATCTGGCTTTTTATTATAAAGCAGCAGAGATTAGAATTGAACACATTGGCATTAAAAGTCCTGCAGTAAGAAATGTTTATCTCTGAACTATTCAGCAATGAGCAGAACTGAGACAAAAATTAATTGATTAAGAAGGAGAGTTTGAAATCGAATATTGGTCTCGCAGTGGTCTTGAATCGTAATGTTTTGCTCAGGAAATTACTTACCCTGTTAAAGTTTTTAAGCCAGCTGTAATAGTTACTTTGTAAATACGATACTTGACTGGGACTTGACTTTTCAGGTAAAAAAGTTAAGCAAATAGTTATCTGCAACTTCATAAGTTGTTAACAGGACTTCTTAATAGATTTTGCTTATCATCATTTATTTCAGTAGGTAATTTTGTGTCAAGTCGATAACATTTGCCTTTGGCATTTGAAGGTTTATGTATCATTCTTTCCCACTGAGGAATTCGTCTTGTATAAAAATCATTTTTAATTAGTGAGATCTTTACAAACCTGTATTGTTAGAGCAAACACGAAATGTAGTGTTTAAAGTTAGTGTGAATTTGATCAAAGCAGGATTCCAGAGAAGATAAGAACAAGAAACAAGTGTGTCAGGGTTAACATTGTCGATCTTTTATATTCGTTGAAGTGTGTGAAATATTATTGTTTACATAATTCCAGTTATACATAAACACAAACTGAATTCAGCAATTAGTGTAATTCATACTGCTGTTTTACGTGAAGGACAAAGAGCTCCGTTTTCTTCCTTCTAATAGTCACAGGGCTCTCGTACTGGTGTGTACTCATTCTTATCTCGTCTGTTTTATAATTATTTTTTACATTACCTATTTTTCTTTTAATAATTGTAATAATAATTTGTCCCGTGTTACTCTCACAAATATTTCATGGATGTTAATGTGTTATATACTAAGGAAGGTAAGACTTTTTTTTATGTGTAAATGAGCTGTCATAATTTTAAGTTTTATTCTGGACGTCATGAATTTCTTATTCATAAATAACTTGTGTTCTGGTCGTATGCATAATGTTTTGTATTTCGAATCCACAAAGCATAAGTTAATTATTCCATGCATGAGTATCTGTGAATATGTTTATACATGTATTATAGCTCTATTAAAAACATTCATTTTACTTCTCTTTGTTAAATTTAATCTTCTCCACTCCCTGTGAAAATTGCATTTTAATACAATGATTTTTTTTTTTAATGTATGTATATGTCAAGTATGTACGCCCAACATAATAATGACAATACCGTTATTTTTAATAGTTACACTTTTTGATATGATTATGAGTAGTACCTTGTGCTTATTTTTGAAGTGCTTTTCACAGACTATTGAATGAAAAAAAATAGGAGTGGAGAAGATTAAATTATACTGAACATTTTCAGATGAATTTATTGAAATTGACCAAAAGATCTTGAAGCAACTTCATGTTGAGAGTAGCACAATATTTGTTACATTCACATTTTAGCATTGTTGTTTCAATATGCACCAGTGTCAATAAAATAGATCCTCTCTATAACATTGATGTTGCAAGTTTTCTTTATTATGCATGTTATTCTATAAATAGTATCTTTCCATATATTCCTGATAAAATACCTTTTACCCTAACTAATATTCATTAATAAAATACTATTTACCGTGTAATTTACCATGCAAATGAATGAGCTGCAATGGAAAGAAAAATAATAAGTTCGAAGTTAATAACTTCAAGAAAACCGCATGTGAGAACTCAGTTTTAGTTCCTGTAATTATTGGTAACTAAAACAGTGAGTCTTGTTTCGCAGTTGTTAATAACATAAATGAATGTATTAACAATATTATGATAATTCATGTTAAAAAGGCTCGTTTCTTAGGTAGTTAAACACAGCTATGTATGTGTGAGTGAAGTACTACTGGCTACATATTATGCTATTTAGCTTTCTGGGGATAGATTTTGTATAATTCTCTACAAGGTACGGACAGCATGATGATGCTTTCCCTCTTTCAACTTGCACTCTTCACTTCAGTAACTTAGCATTCCAATTATAACCTTCTTAATAGCCATATCTTTATGTGAGTTCTTAGGTTATATGCAGTCAGTCTCAGATTATTTATTTAAATTTGTTATTTTATTGAAATTACTTCGTTTTTAGCACATCTGCAGTCAATGGAATTGAAAAATTATTAGTATTACAGTTCTAAAATATACACGTTAGAGTTTCACATTCTGAAACTTCCTTTGCACGTTCAGAAAGAAAAAAAAAATACATTGTTGCATTTAACATTTATGTAACTTTCAAAAGTTTATGATTGCAGTTCAACTATTGAAAGTTGTAACTTCTGGAATTTATATAGAATAAGAACTTAGGGCTGTGAAAATACAATGCAGCCATTTTATTTTCTTATCACTTTCACTTTTTACAGCTGTGCTATTGGTTTACATTATACTTCCAGCAAGATAGTCTCAAAAGAATATCATTTCATCATTGTTGCTAATTATTATTATTATTATTATTACATTAAAAAAATGAATTAAGGCATATTTTATACGGAGCATTACATTGTTAGGATTTCTGGGTCAAAACATGTCTTATTCTGTGCTTCTTGTAATGGTACATTTCCAATCTTTCTTAATTGAATATATATGCACTATAGGACGACTGAGAACTTTAACACCTGGAAAATTCTCTTCCAATTTCTTCAATCTGCCAGACAAAGTTAGTGAGTATGTGAGGAACATAAACCCTTGCTGTTTGTAAACTAAACTGAAAAACATACATCCCAAGTACACGATCAACACAAAAGAAATACTCGATTATGCTGACTACCAAACAGAACATGAAACAACTCCCTGCCATAGGGACTGGTTGAGTCCAATTTTGTTGTGTTTGTTCTTTGTTGCCTTATTGTTACCTCAGATCTTGATCTTAGCCAGCATATTATTATCTCAGGTTTTGATCTTAGCCAGCATACACAGTGTGAGGCATATCAGGGAAGTTCTCTTAACATAGCTGTTAGAATGTTACTTAGCAGTAAGGAAATAAAATGGGTGCACCATAATAATGCATTAATTCAAGAGTTTTGACAGTGCTATGGAAAGGAACAAATGAGTAAATTATAGTATGGGATTAATGCAGTTTTGGAATAATAAGTTGTTTATGCTCTTTCTTTGCAATAAATGTGATTAATGGAGAATGAGTGACTTGTAGATTTATTGTCTAGGAATAAGCTCTGTTAGTCATAGCATATTGTTTTTAAATCAGACATTAGAAGAAATCTATTTGAAATACTTTAAAAGTCCATATAAAATCATGTAAGACGGTGCAATTTTTATAAAATCATCACTTGAATGTGTCTAAATCTGATTACGTTGAATTGTATGTAGTTTGAATTTAAGAAACAAACATTCGCATTAATAATAGATTCTTATACATAAGTTCATCTTAAGATTTAATAAAAAATTGTTTTACTATTTACAGAAGTGCTGTGGATATCAACTATAAATTTAAAAACATAACTATAACTGAAGGATTCATTAATTAATGTTCTCATAACCTGTAGTTACAACCACCTATTTTTCATAGGAGTAAAATGATTGCTTTTGCGAGAGAGAATTGTATTGTTTGAAGAACTAGAGGTCAGTGTGGTGGAGAATGCAGACAATGAGGGATTATGTCCGAGGATAGAGAGACAGACACACATCGCACATGTCAGTCAATGTCACCAACCCACCTGGAGTCAACGAGAGGAATGATTGGCTCATATTTATCAAAATCTTGACTTTTTAAAATAGAAGCAGTTATCAGAGGAATTTAAAATTGGGAATAATTGGCTTTTATTGTAGTGACTTACATACTTGAACAAAGAGAGAAAGTGAAAAGAAATAGAGTGACAATATGAGCGAAGTTTTCTTTCTATCCTTGGCTTAGCATCCAGCTGCTTCATTCCCTCCGTTGACCCAAGGTATGCATGTTTAGCATTTGCAAGTTGGCTGCCAGGGCTACCAAATCATAAGATGCATATCAGAACAATGAAAACTGGGCAATTAACAATAATTGTACAATTTCAACTTTAGGCAGGAATTGATGTTGAAGGAAGTTTAATCTTTCAAATTGAAACATTAACGTTGGTAAAACCTCAATCTAAAAAATTCTGGTGCAATAGTAATTCTTCTCTAAAAATAAAAATGGGTCTGGAGAAGATCCAGTGTAACCACATAGACGTGGTTTATTTGATATTGCATTAAACTACACTATTTAGTTTGTGACATTTATTTAAAATTATAATATTTCCATGGGAAAATTCTGCAGTTATTCAGCCCATCTTTATTCCCTTATGCTAATACACTAGCTATTGCCATGGCATTTCAAGTGGCCAAAAACACCTTTTTATATTCAGAATATTTTGCTTGTACATTCTTTAAATATGACATTTAAAAAATTCAGTTTATTTTGTATTTATATTGAAGAGTTTGGTTTTACTATCTGTTAAAATAAATTATTTTTATGGTGAGACATCTTTGCCTATGTTTTCATACCTGATTAGCAATCATATGTGACAAAAGTCTTCAAAGATTCGGGAGTACTTTGTTGATTTCGTTGTAATGGTTGCCCTTGACAGTTGAACATAATGCACGTGGGTTGGTGCAGTAATTGACATGTCAGTGGGTCTGTCTTGTCTGCAGCTGCTACCAGGATGCTGGTGGTGTGGGAATTGGTGGCGGACCGATGGACTACACATCATATTCAGAACTGATTGGCAATGTTGATTTACCACCGCTTGATGAAGTTCCGATTGACCTCAATGGCTTCAGCTTTTCAGACCTCATGCAGTCGTATAAGCAGCAGTGAAGAGCTACTTAATGTGTGTAAGGAAAAGTGGTAAGGAAAAGCTGTTATTTGTTTGGTAAGTCAGTCTGTGGTTGAAATCAGCTTTGGAAAGCCCTCCACTTACCTTTGCCTCTAAAAGATCCTCCCTTTTTATTATGGGATATTATTTTGTATCATGTTCACTAAAGGGCATCAGTATTTTAGAAACACAAAAAATCACATTTTAGATTTTGACATTTTATAATACTTTCTTAATGATATTCCAAAGCAGGCTTACATGTGTTAATCTTTACATCTTATGACACTGAATTGTTCAAGCATCGGTGATAATGTATGATGTAGTATTTAGAACCAAAGTATTGCTTGAGCATCAGAATAAGCCTTGCTGTCTATTCGGAAGGCTTGCTTTCTATGCAGTTTGTTGTAGTTCATGAATTTAAAAGTGGTTGTGAAGTTTTGTTCATGTTCACATAGCTTGAAATGAATTTACACATGGAATCGTTTATTGGAGAACAGTTTTGTATATCAAAAATTTTAACAAAAACGTTCTTAATGTTTTTTTCTTTCATCCGAGACTGACAAATATATATGTGCATCCATTTCCAGAACAAGTACTCTGAATAGACTTAGGACAAAGAGGTCTAAAGGTTATGTGAAAAATCACCTTGCACAATGTAAGTAAAATTGATGTTGATAGTTAAGTACAACGAATGCTGGTTATCAGGGTTCAAACAGAACTACATCATTCCACTAGCTAGAATTACATATTGGAATGATATTCAGATTGTTGTCAATGAAAAACAATAGTTTTTTGGATGGCAGATTGAATGTTTAAAGGGAATACACATGTATTGCATATCACTGCAGCCATTCTTCCAGCCTTGACATGAATATTGCTCATGAGACTATAGTTCTGTGAATGAGTTAATTAAGGACTCTAACCAATATTTCCTTGATGGTACAAAAAGTTCAAGTTACGAAGTCTTTCTTTTTTGTTGTTATTATTATTATTAGTACTATTATAATAATGAATTATTTTGTGTTACACAAATGGCCTGTACTTTATAGAAAATTAGAAGTTCTTTGATGGTAAGACCATATTTTATAACATATATACAAGTGCACAGCCACAGGTATAATTGAAATTCAGTGATGGAGCTTATGGTTAAAAATGTTAATGCAGCTATATTTTAATACCTGTATTATGGAAGACGTTTTAATTTTGAAATTACTCTGATATCATCAGTAATCTACATATAAGTAATTTGTTACATACAGCATTCATTCTGCTCTGTAGAGGTTCGCGTTTTTATTAGGGATGGTTTGTTGTTAAGGAGGGTAATACAGAGTTTGATATTATATCAGTATTTAAGTAATGACTATACACATAGGGTTAATATACGGTATACTAATGTGTAACTGCCAAACAGGACCTTGACTTACAAATTATACATTATGTATACTTTGTTACTATATTTTTACTTCAAAAATGTCCTAATCCTGGGAAAGCCTGGCATTACTGAGATTTCTAATTAAGATTCTGGAATTCAAAAGAATGGTAATATTGAAGAATAGCTGCAGAGAACTGGAATGCCATCTATAGTGATTCTTGGTAAATGAAATTGAATATGGAATTTTATCTAAAATCTCGTATTTGCGATGTATTTTCTATATTCATTTCAATTCTGAGGTGCGTTAATAAGTTTCTGTCTTCTGAAGAAGAATTAGTATAGTAATGAAATCCTTATCAGTAAAATTAAGTAACTGATAAACATATCTGTAAACCAGGATTCCCAGAATGTTCCATTACGTGAGAATGTGTTGTACTTCACAACAGTTAGATGAAAGGCAGAATTCTTGTTTGTGCCATACAGTTGTTATTAAGTGAGGGAATCCTGGGTTTATCACTCAACCAATAGCTGTAGTTTGCCATAGAAGTTTTTAATCAGGGTTACTAACTTAAAATACACCTCCTGTGCCATGTAAAAGGCAAAACTGTAGAGGATTCAGAATATTACACGAAGTAGCTGTAGATATTTTAGTTAAAATAATTTACAAGGTGATGGTATCAATTTTTTTTTCTTCCTCCATTTCAATATATGAAATAGGTTTATCAATCAATAATTACTGTAGATTTGGGTGATCAGAAACACCATACTTACCTCGTTCAGTTTTCACTTTGTATTTACATTACATTGTTTATCCATAAAATCAGTTTCTTATTGTGATTGACTCATGTTGGTAAATATTACACGGAGTAAATTAAAAAACAAGCAGCAACTGTCATATTTGTTTTTAAGAATTACTGCATGATTAACAATATTGATTTTCATTATGCAGTTTGTTATTTATCCTATTATTAATCTATTCATATTTAAGACTTGTTAGCATTGGGGCAAAAAACGTGACATTTCATGATTACCAGTATTACAATATTTGTTCTTAATGGCACCAAAAGTTTTACATTGTATACAAAAAAAAAAATGTTCTCTTGAATAACCTTGTTTTGAAGACAGGTTCTTATTGCAAAATCACGGAATTTTTTCAATCAATTTTATATGGCTTGTCTGCTATGCAATTGCATGTTATATTTTTGTATATAAATAAATAAGATAGATCATTTGCATTATGAAATAAAATTTACTTGCTTTATTTCAAAATTTGAGATTCATCATTGGTTTCTAATTAAGATTTTAGGTTTTGCAAACTTGCTTTGTGATTTAATTTCTACAATGTTTCAGAAGTACGGTACTGTAAGGTTCCGTCCTTAGTGTAGTATTGTTTAAATCTGGAATGTTCGCCTATTCTGTTGGATCTTTCTATAATTGAATATTACAAATAAATGATCCTGAGAACAGGCAGACCTTAAGGATGATACCTACCGGTAATCATAGGCACTGACTTTCGATTTTAAGCACAGGAGCAGAAAGGGTTGCATGATTTACTGGGTAGTATATGTATTTCTACTTATTTGATACTCATCTTTTACACTTAACTTTAAGTTTTTGTTAATTTTTACTTGTTTCCACTCATGTTTATGTTCGCACTTTCTCACACAACACCATAATATTAACCCCAATCCTACATACACTTTTAACACAGAGGTCTCTGGTTTCAGTCACCAATAAACACAGCATGACTTGACTTATGAAATTGTAAGGAAATGATCCTGGCTTACTTTCCAGTAACAATTAAGATGATAATTATGTTCCCTCCCTCCTCCTTCTGTGTATTTCATAAACACTTTCGGATACTATTAAAAAATCACATGGGCAAAAGGACTTTTTCACCTCCATACCCAAACGAGCAGGAGGCAACTTCCCCCCCCCCCCCCCCCCCGGAAGTGGTACCTATGGAACCTATAGTTAATTTCGAATATTGAAGAAATTTAATTAAATTTGTTACAAAAGCAAAATTCTTTGTTACAAAGTTTCAGATTTATATAACATGCTCAAACTTTGAATGTTATTACAGATAATACATATGTTACATAAACCTTGCAATTGCAGCTGTTATGTAGCACTTGAAAAATTCATTATAGTAAACGTAGTATGCATAGGAGATGGTTTCAGTAACATTGGACATAGGTTGGCTTAGTTTTCTGATCACCCTATTGTATTTTTTTTTTTTTTTTTTTTTTTTTTTTACAATTGAAATTAATTTTCTGTTTTTCCACATGTTAGCTAATACAAGGGATTGATGTCAAGAATTATTCCCATTCCATGCAGATTTGGTTGTACATCAGGCCTTTGGTTGAGTGAGTGATATTTTGGTTTGAGTTGTATAGTTTTGAGAAGCAGGGCTGTGAGAGTATTCCCCTTTGCTTTACGCATTACAAATGTAGAAGGGGAGAATGTAACTGGTCACTTTGGAAGGGAATTGGAAGATTTTTAATAATCGCTTGTAAATATGCTGTAGTACGATATTATCACTTTTTATCCAGATTTAGTTTGTGTGTGTGTAAGAACTCAGCTGCCTGTTCAGCATATTTTTAACTGTAACTTGAAAACAAAACTCTCTTTAAGAGTCAGTCTTCTTTTATTAAATCAGACTCTATTTTATGTATACTATTATGAATGTTAGGTCTTTATGAAAATAAGTATTGTGATTTTATGCTTGTAGATGAATACGTGTTGTTTTTCTCTGCCTTAAGTAAAGGTACCTAATAATTCTAATGTATATTTCGATTATCAGATTGTGCAGTTGCCTTTAGGCTTTTATTAGTGTAGCCTATTTACTCCAGTGCCTATGTTTCTGTTAATGTCACACCAGTTGTTGAGTGTTAACTGACAACAATGATTGTTATTTTTTGATGTTAATTAATTGCCTTCTGTTGGGAATATGGTTAAGTATTATATTGCCATAGCTTGTTGGTTCCTGTTCTCTCCAATAGTGAGACGAAATGTGGGAGTTTGTTTGATGTAAATATATAGATTTCTTTGTATTAAGATAGCTGAACCTTGTTAGTAATTTTTTAGAGTTTAACTGACATTATAGGAATTGCCCAATAGAAGAAATCGCTGGAGTGGTGTTGAAATATCTTATATCTTATGTTTATGAGTATTTGGACATTTATTTTAATTGTAGTAATGTTGATGGTTACCTGTGGAATTCATTATGCCAGAAAATACGTACAAGCATTTCCCCCCCCCCCCTTTTCCATTTATAGATTTTTCTGTAGTTATTTCTGTTTCACCATCATTTTCAATCTGCATAATTTTCAGAATTAATATAATTATTTTCATATATAAACGTTGAAGGAGAGCTTGTGGTACAAATCACTTTAGTAAAAGTCATAATAGTTATTTATGCAACAAGTGGATAATCTTGATGATTATTGCATGAGTGAATGTTTGTTGCACAAACGATAGTGAATGCGACAATTTTTACGAATGTCATAATAAGATTATCCAAGAGTTGGATACAATACTTTAATGGCATCTTAGCATTATAAATTGTAGGAAATAAATTATGAAAGAAATTCAGGATCTATAGCTGACAAATTGTCTTCCTATGTTCGTATTGATTAGTTGCACCTGGCATTGGCATTGAGTAAAGAGAAATGGATGACATTGCAGGTTATGTTACAAATGTTTCTTTATTTTGTTAATATATTCTCTCTGAACCACAGAACTGTTTTATGTGATATTACAAAAGTGATACAAAATTGTTAAAGATTGGAAATAAATTATACGTTACCTTCTGTCCTGCATTTCATTTCTTGTTACATGGCGCGTAGAAGATAGATGAGTTGCATGCATCCCGACCCAAGCATTCTGGTAGTTACATCATAGTGAATACATCATTGCTATTATTGGCACACATGCCACAGTAAGCTGATTACGAACGATATTTGATGTAGTAACAACCTGTTTATAATGCTAGGATGGTATAAATATAATTTATATTTTCATTTTTTAAATATAATTACTGAACGAGAATTCTGTCACATCTATTGAAGCATGAGTGAAGAATTAACGCCATGACTAAACCCTTTATATGGTTTTCATGATATGTTGCAAGTGAGGGAAAATTTCAGCAGAAGGAAAGCCAAATTATAACATTTTCTGTTACAAATATGTGTGAAGAGCACAACGTTTTATGAGTGAGAAAGAGCACCAATTCGCCTGATGACGAAAATAGATCCGTTCTCTGAAATATCGTGCAAATATATCTAGGGCAGTGTTGAAGTCCAAAGAATACTCTTCTGAGTGACATGTTACATCACTTCTTTCCTTTGAAATCATATACATTGGAAGGACTTCATTTTAATACTATATTGGGACCAACATTATTTTTGTGCTTATTTTTCAGTAGATAAACTGATTAACTCTGTATATCTTTTCTTCACACACAGTGGGTGAACAAAAAGTGCAACATGTATGAAGTATTGTCTATGTGGGAGATAATTTGCCGAACCTTTCTCTGATAATTAAATGTTTTATAAAGAGTGATAAATATTATAAATGTACTGTTTTCTGTGTGTCCCTTTTCATTATTAGTAAATTTGAAAGTTACCTTGCTTTTGTAAAATTTAGAATTAATATTTTCGTGATCTACATATTCTGGTTGAATTGACTTTAAAGATCCTATTTTTCATAACTTCATACTTTTTCAGCTTAACATTAGGCTATTTTAAATTTCAATTACATTTTATTTTGTTTCATACACAAAGAGAACAGGAAGGATAATGTCTTATTAAGTTTAATGCACCATCGGGGTTTTGAATGAAAGTCTGTCAGCCAGACCTAGACACATTGTATGTTTTGCATGTTAAATACTGGCTTGGCCTGTTCATAGTTTTGCTTTCCAATATAAGTCTTCCTTTCTGTCTTGGATTCAAATTTTCTGCATTGAGGGAGATCACCTATATTCAGAACTGCTGGATTTCCAATATTTTCCTGTTTATATACTTTAGATTTGTTTAAGTGACTTTAACAAAATGTTTTGGATTTCATTGTTGTGTAACTATTTAATCCAGGGAACAACATAAGGGGCAGTAAACTGCATTATCCTCATCAGAGGTCATCTATGCAGATGGATTATGTTTGCTTCATTTGTTCGCATGGCCCTTCAAGGATTTATATCTCTGGATTCAGAATGTGTAATGTACAAATAATGTTTGCTTTATTGAATGGACATAACTTAAAGTAATTTTATATGTATCTTAAATTTCAAATACACTAAAACTTATTAAAATGGTATGTACATTTTTATTCTTTATACTAGTGAGTATATGTACCAAATTTGAAAACAAATTCAAAGATTTAATATTTTCGAAACTCATAAGCAAATTGCTAGACTTAACATACTCTTGTTGGCATTTATAAACACCCAGTGAATAATAGACATCAGTTTTATTGCGTTTCTTTATACTGAATTCCTAATGTGAAGATATTCTAAATAGCTAATGTATAAAGTATAAGTTCAGGATACTAATAGCATGAAATACTGCAAGATTTTATAGATCTAGGAATATGTGTCGAAAATATATGTAACATTGAACTTTTATTGTGTATCTGCTGTCTTCAAAATGGACTTTTTCTTGCATGATCAGAATTGGGGAAATGTTTGATAGTGGCTTATGATTCTCATAGCAGGTAGGTAAAAGTTCGACTACCAGAGAATTTTCAAAGTTTATAGATTCTTTTGTATGATGTACTAATATTACATGTAATGTTTGTAAGTTAGAAGATTGTAACTATGAAATATAAATTGGGATAATTTGTAAAGTTTATTTTGTGAAACTGTTCATAGCAAAATAATTTGTTCACTTTTTCCAGGAAAATTCATGGGCAAGTATTCCATTTTGTCACGCCTTTAACTCTGTGATCCAAAAGAAATGCATGTAAATTAATTACGAGTAAAAATGGATTGTAACAGGAACCATTCAAGCTTTGCATTGTAATACGGAGTTTGGTTTCATAAACTCTCAGGGTTCTATCATAAGAAATATGGGTGATGATCTAACTATATCACATCACAATTGACAGATGTTTCTACTACTTAGACTATAGTTTCATAAATATGTGTTCATAATTACATATATTACTAGTTTAATCAATCTTGTGTATGAATGGAAGTTATATTTTCCTTAATCACATATGTAGAAGAGGTTTTTACAATTTACAAAAAAAAAAAAAAAAAACTCGTGTAAACAAAAGAGACAAATTTCTAATCCCATTTAGTTAGAGCAAGATTTTTGTACGTAAACAATGTTTTAGTGAGATTTCCGAGAAGTTATTTCTTGCTTAATCAAAGAAATTTATATTTCCAGTATGTACAGAAGAATTATCTAGCAGTTACACATACAGTAAAATCCCTCATATCCGGCACCCAAATAACTGGCAATACCAAAACAACGGCAGTTTTGGCTAATCCAAAAAAAAAAAAAAAAAAGTCATTCATGCAAAAGAGAAGAGTCTGATGAAGATGTGAGTGGTTTTCGTAGATCATACAGCTGCATATTGTGTTTACTCTTTATACTGTTCACGTGTGAAAACATAGACAAAAAAACATGTAATGTCCCTGGAGTAGAGGGTAGCATCATAACCTGTCACTTGGACCTTGCAAACAATGCGCAGAGACAATATCTTTCAATTTAAAACTTGAACTCGCCCATTTCGAAGGGGTGTTGGATGAGTCTAAATACAAAAGTGTGAAATTCTTTGTTCCTACAGTGTGTAAAAATTTCATTCGAGTGATGGATAGTATCATGGCTATTACTGGTAAGCGCTGCTGTTGCACAATGGATTCTGCGAAACGCAAGTGAAATGTTCTTACACTCAAATCATTGAGCGCTACTTCATAGTCTTTATAGTTGCGACGTTGGCTACACTGCTCTTCACATCATGTGACTCACATGACTACCCTTTAAAAATTGTCATAATCAGTCAGTCATTCAATCAGTCAATCTTCTTAATGTATCCAGCTGTTTGCTGACAACATTAAAGTCCACTGTAGTCTTTTCAGTTCTTATTTTTCATGAGAAATGAGGGATATTTTGATCAATATTCATGATAGATGCCTGTATTGTTAAGATTTATGTACTGTGTTATATTAACATGCGGTACTCACCCTCCTCACAGTAGCTGTTGGAAGTCTTGCATATCTTGTGTGATACATAATTCACATCATCATGAACTACTATTCAGGCGCATCAGTAACTCTGCACTAATAGAAAGAATTTCTGTTCGAATGTCTTCATGCAGTTCCTTCAGCACATGAGGATTAATTATTGCATACACTGTAAGTGTTCCGCAGAAATAAGTCACATGACAATAGATCTGGAAACGAGCAGGCCAGAGCTCTTTCTAGGTATTTTAATGTAATGTTTTTATTTATATGTTATTATTAAATAAATAAATAAATAAAAATAACCTGCTAATAATTCTATGGCCAGATATACGAATGTTATAAATATAACATAGTATGTAAGCTTTAATCCGGCAAAACACCATGAGTTCGTGGATGCAAGCAATGGCAATAATGGGGGGGGGGGGAGAACCTGCTAGTAGTCTGCTGACAAACACTAGGAACATTTTGCAGGGATTCACTGTATAATTTTTAGAAAGGAAGATTGATTGATTGATTGATTGATTGATTGATTGATTGATTGATTGATTGATTGATTGGAAAAAAATATATATATATACCAGTATAACATTTTATAGTAACACTAACATTTAATTTTAAAGCTCATTTATTACAATATGGCATATTTTATAATTGGAACATTATAAGACATGTGCATAAGTAAATTAATTGAGATAAGTGTATAATACATATTATTTAAAACATTGACTGAGTAGTAGAAATATCGTTTTCCATCCTTAAGTTTCTGAGATGCTACATAAAATTATTGGTAAATATTTTTATTATAATTTAATGTTTTTATTATACAATGATACTATCAAATTAAAGCAGTTATTATAAAATAATATATTAAATTCATGATTAGTGTAAGAAATAAATGCTTTCTGTGACGATATTTTAAATTATAGTATCAAGGTAAAGATATCAAACCACTAGTGTAATTGAAAGAATTGCACATTTTGTTCTTGATAGAATTTGTATGCAGTAGTTAATATCCCTTTAAATTATTTTTCTTTGCTTTTGTATTTTAGTACTGTTGGTCCATCACCCATATGGTTAATATCAAAAAACAAATTTCACTTATAAGCTGTAATGCTGTTAAATGATTGAAGTATGCAAGATACTTTTCTGGGAGTTCTTGAAAGCTCTGTGCTGATAACTTTTTTATAATAAGACCAGCCTTTTTAATGGTTACTGTACGAATATTTGGGATATGAAGAAGGCAGGACACTGCATGATGCCTTGGATTTTATCCACCAAATGACTCTTGGATATTTTGGAAGGAGTATTTATACAAATGAAATTGCAGTAACAAGACAATCCTAACAACTGGTTTATCTAAATAACAATAATTTTAATAGAGTAACTGGTAGTTTCCATTTTATGTAAGAAATGTATTCCTGAAGATAGTCAAGAAAGAGTAAGATTCCACTTTGCAAAAAGGGATTATTGCATTTGTTACAGAGGGGCTATTTTCTGTAGTTACCTTGGGATTTTTTTTTTACGTTAGTCTTACTGAAAGAATAGGCCAGGAATATGTAAAATGGAGGTACCTTTATACTTCTCTTGTTTTTGTATTAAATTTTTTTTCCTGCTTATCTTGTCCAGTGCCCAAGATTTGTTAAAATACAAAATTGTTTTACAGTAAGGTACTAATGTATATATTTTTTTCTCCACCATTCAGCCTTTATCAGTAGAGGAAGTTAAATATTTTTAAAAGTTGAGTCTAACTACCAAATGTGTAAACCAAAATTAAATGTTGAGTGAAATAAGTGAATTTCACATGCATTATTGATGCAGTTCAGTCATTAGTAATGTGAAAAATTATCGAGATGTTCAAATAGGTATTCTTTCACCATATATATTTTGGTTACTATGTATATTGGAAGATATTTATAGAAACTTCATTGTGCATTTGTGTCAGATCGTGGATTCTTTGATAAGTAAGGATATCGTAGAATTTAAATGTGGCAGTAAGGAAGCCAGATTTGCTCAGACCGGTAGAGATAGTATGTGTTGTTGCTTATTGAGTTTAATAAATTTATAACCTTTTCTTTTATCATTAACCTTGCCACCAGAAGGAAGAAAATGTATTTCTGATTTCACAGTAGTAGAGCTGGCTTTTGAAACCTATGATTTCGACCATTTGCTGTTAATAGAGTTATAAGTTCTCAGCAATAGCTATAATTTTTTATTCTGTTGGAACCATTAATTAGTACAGAGAGTTTCCATTTAAATAAACACCCGAAAATTCGGAATAGACATTTGAAATTAAATTACTAAACAGTGACATGTATTTCATTTCGGTTTTGTGTTAATAGATATCCAAAAATCTTTTCAATGATAAGTTAAAGTGAATCTTTCCAATCTTAATGAAATAATATATTATTTAGAAGTAAGAGATCTTTTAGTATTTGCCAATTAACTTATTATATGTGTTGTGAAACATAAAGTTATTGGTCCATACCTGTGGAGTAACGGTCAGCGCGTCTGGCCAGGAAACCAGGTGGCCTGGGTTCGAATCCTGGTCGGGGCAAGTTACCTAGTTGAGGTTTTTCCTGGGGTTTTCCCTCAACCCAATACGAGCAAATGCTGGGTAACTTTTGGTGCTGGACCCTGGACTCATTTCACCGACATTATCACCTTCATTTCATTCAGACGCTAAATAACCTCAGATGTTGACACAGCGTCGTAAAATAACCCAATAAAATAAATAAAATAAAGTTATTGACAAATTAAAACTATTACGTAATTAGCTTTAAAGCTTCAATTTAAAGTCCTTTGTTACAAAAAGCCAAATACGTAGTTCTTGCATCTCCATGCAGCAGATTCAGTATAGAATGCTACTGAACTCTACAGTAGACAGAATATTGGAAAGATCTGTATGGCATTCAACCAATATTAATTTTAAATGTAAAGAAAGACACTAAAATTGAACAAAAATAAAACTGTAATTTTTCATATTATTCAATAAAACAAGTTATTAAAAATAAAATTAAAAATAATTATTATGTCCAAATATTAAATACTACACAAAATTCTCGTTGGAAAAATTTACTAGAAAGACCTCATTTAATTCCTAATCTACCACGTAAATTTGATTTGGCCAAGTTCAGACTTCTTGTTGGTCATGACTATCTGAATGAACATTTACATTGAATAGGCATTCTGTTTACTCCAAATTGTGTATTGTGTTCTCAAGAAGAAGAAATGGATATGAATCATTTAACACATTATGAAGCACTTCAACAAAATAAGTCTTGCATCTAAATACTGGGAAAGAAGAGAGAAAATAACTCAATTGTTAAATCGTGGCTCTTAAATCCTGAAATGGACACTCTTCTTGCAAAAGTCTTCTTGTTTCTCTGTATAATTGGTATATGTTACATAGTAATTTACAAGAATGTCTATTTGAGTTTGTGGCCTGGACTTAATGTACTTAATGTTCTGTATGAATAATTCGAATTCAAATTTGATAATTTAAAATTGAGTTACTTTGAAGAGTGCTTTGAAATAGCATTAAACTATGCTGCAGCATATATATATATATATATATATATATATATATATATATATATATATATATATACTGAAACAAATCGCTTCAAGTAATGAACAGAAGCAATTTTTATCACTTTATTTATACATGAAACACAGTGTAGAATACTCTTTGGGATTGATTCACTGTTAGATAAATATTTCACAGAATTAAATAAAAACATACATAAGAGATAATTTAAACATATTAATCAACCTGCATCATTTGTATCATATATTGTATGAAGTCGAATATAGGCCTATTTACTTCTTGATGGTGACAAGGTTACTACATTACTTGATTATTATGTACAGTCAGAGCAATATAAAATAAAGTTTATAATCTGAAAATGATTTTTTAAATAAAGCTAAATAGGATGCAATATTAGGTTATAAGAATTATGTATATTATATGTTAATATTGCCCTGGCTGAAAAGAAATCTTAGTACAAATTAACTTGTTAAAAAATAGGAGAATACCAATAATTGTGTTAGTTTTAACAGTGTAATGCCATTTTATAATTAGAGCAAATGTAGTGCTTAAAGCTGTTTTTCCCCACTGTATGCAGTAAAGTTGTTCATACATGCAATGTGCTAAAAATGTTTCATATTATTATAGAGTATGTTAATAAAATCTTAAAATCTTTGTTTAAAATAACAAATCCAGTGAGTTTGGTTATATTATTGTCACAGCAACGAAGATTCTCAGAAGTTCTGTATATTTAATTACCTTCTACAATGTGGTCATCGTTAGAGAGCTTGTCTCTGGATCCTAGAATATTGTAGGTTCATCCTCCAAGAGGTGAACAAGCTTGTGATCCTATGTCAGATCATATTCATGGCATATAAAATACTTCACGATATTTCACCTTCATACAGATGAGGCTGCTGGTGAAATTATCCAAACTCTCTTCTGATATTTCTTGTCATGTCATGTGGAAGGTTTGACACAAATCTTGAACTTCTTTAAAACGAACATTTAATTAGGATACAATATTTTCAGTGAAGCCACGGAAAATTGCTTTTAAACTGTTAATCACTCTCCAGTTTGCTATGCTGCACTTCATTTTCATAAAAAAAATACTCTTCTTTTCTTTTTTCTTTTATATTCCTCAAATTCTACTATATCAATGCCCAGTTCAGCTGCATTGCTTTTATCTTTCATAAGGAAAATGGGCCAACAAACATTTAGTTTTAGTGTGTCTTTATGTTGTTATTGTTTATCATGCAATAACGTTATATCCTAGCCTTTTAAAATGACACTCATAAAATAGTTCTTGTCGAAGATATTTTCAAGTATATGCCATCTCTAAGCACTTACGCTAAAAAAAATTATACAACTGATTCATACATTTGAAAAATTATGTTACAAACTCTGTCAAACTTTTGGCACCATGGACAACTACCAGACTAAGAGAATGAGGAGCACAAGGTAGGTAAATTGCAGATGGAATGATAGTTTAAACTCCTTTGATGTGGTTGGCATCATTGTTATAACACTAACCTCTGTAATTCTCTTGTGTCAGTGTTGTGATCTTTCAAATTATCAATATCGTAATATGGAGTGAATAGAGACGAATTTTTACTATTTTTTTTATTTCTTTGTGTTAAAGAATAAATGTAATAATGAGTGTGTTTATTTGTTCACTCATTACGAATAAAAAAAACAAACACTCTTATTATTATATTTAGCATTTGCTATTCCCTTACCTGTTTTCTTGTGGAAATTTAGAACTTTATGAATCATTCATATATTTTCCATTCATTTTCCTCTTCATGATAAAAAAAAAACATACTACTTCACTATTATAACAATCTGCTCTGTTTTTGATAGATCAGTTGTTACACATCATACATGAATGAAAAATACACAGCTTTTTGTCATTCTTCTAAAATATACTTTAATATTTTACATCTTGATTGCACAACTTTTAACACTATATCACTTCGGAATATAAAGTATGTATGAATCCTATAGATTCAAAGTCCCCTATATCCACTTTCACAAATTGAAGGATTTTAATAGTAACTGTTGGCAAACAGAGGGAATTTTCAACCTAACAGTGACTTTTAACGAACCTTTTGCTTCAAATTTAGTGGCTTTTGGAATTCAAACAAAGGCCTAAAAAGAAGGACATGTCTGGATAAAAGAGGATGTCTGGTCACCCTATATATAGCACAAACATCTTACATTTTTATGCATATCAGAACAAACCGAAAGGTGTAATCTATGAAGTTGCCCTATGTTATATTATTTTTATTAAATATCAATACTCTTTTCTGTAGTCTTGTTTTCAGGTAGCCACACTTAACATGCAAGAATAAAGATGAATTATACTACGAAGTAGCTTTTTCTTCTTAATATTTGCTTTGATGTGAAAATTACATTTTGAAAAAAATAATTGCATAGCTCTATCTTAAATTCTTGGTAGCAGATTTAATCGTTTGTCAAGGAGTTATTTAAAAAAGTGTTATGTACTCTAATAAACAATGATTTATTTCGAATACAGACTTTATACATAACAGACATTGTACTTTCTATACAGAAAAAAAGGTACATAAAATATACTTTAAGTAAAAAATATTTATTATCTCCGAGCTTCGAAGGTGCATAAATATTAATATCATTGATGTTTTACAATTTGATAAAGTTGTATTGATGGCTTAATGCTTCATTTTTATACATCACTCTTTGAAATATCGGTTCTGTTCAGAAACATGGGGATGTCTCTTAACAGTGCATTCCATTGTGAGGATGTGATATGTGTACAGGAGAACAATGTTATTTATTGCTTATTTGAGGCTGTTATCGATTTGATGTGACAAGTCCAGCAGGTCCACGACCAATTCGAATGCCTCCCATGCTGGCTTGCAAAGGTGTGAAGCCCAGCTCCTCCTTTGGTATGCCATATTGTTGTAGTTTGCTTTCATAGGTCTGCAGTAAGTCATCGTGTGCTTTGCATACTCTTGCCAGTTCGTACTGAAGATCCTGGAGGGCAGCATTTTTCCGGCACAGTATCTCCTAATATGGAACATATACAACTTATGTTTTATTTTCCTGCAAATTTGTTCATAAAATATAATCGATCTTCACAGTTGTAGTTCTTAAGGATAATAAATGACCATGGTGATAATAATAATAATAATAATAATAATAATAATAATAATAATAATTCGACAGTACCTGTCTCTAGAAAGTACAAGAAAAATTAAAGCATTATTATTATTATTATTATTATTATTATTATTATTATTATTATTATTATTATTATGGTTAGTAAATCACCAGAGCTTCAAAAATTTATGGTGGCTCACCTGTGAGGCAAAAACTTCACTAGTTAGCCTGGTCAAACTGCAAGAACGCAATTAAAAAGTCAGAATTTTTCCACTTGTCAAATAAAAATTTTCACTTGTCACAGACGAGCAGGCAAGTGCTTTTTCAAACTCTTATAATCATAATATATTATGTAATATCGTTTTTTGATAACATTTCTGTTTACTTATGAGTGTAATTGATTAATCCAGCATGTACAATAGTCATGGCTTTTAGTTATTCATGAGCTTTCTTTTTTTCTCTGTTAAAAATAATTGACTAAGTGGATGGTAATTCCACTTTTGCAAGTAGTTGATATTAATTTAATTAATTCAGTCTCTTGTTTACAAAAGACTGTAGAACACTGCTGTGTTTAGAAGATGAAAAAATTAAATTTCTGAACAGTTACAAAACCCAAAAACTCCATCACAAGTAATAATAATAATTATAATAATAAATTATTTTATTTATGTGTTAGCCAACAGAAATTAGCCAATAATAGGAGAGCACAATAATAATAATAATGAAAATTAATAAAAATTAAACATAACAATTATGGCATAGAAAGCTGAAAGCACCCACCAGCATAGCTCAGTTGGCAGAGCTGCGCTCGGGCATGGGTTCAATTCCTTCTTGAACTGATTATCTGATTGAATTTTTTCCGGGGTTTTACCCAACTGTAAGGCGAATGTCAGGTAATCTATGGCGAATTCTCTGCCTCGTCTCACCAAATACCATTTCACTATCATCAATTCCATTGACTGTAAATAACCTAGTAGTTGATACAGCATCATTAATAACCAATTAAAAAACCATGAAAGCTGACGTTGTTTATGAAGGAATTGACAGGTTTTTCACCTTAAATAAAAATTGATAATAATATTAATAATAGACCTACCCATATTCATATCTAAAGGGAATTTTAATATTTCTTTTGACCCGACATTTGCTCAGACTTTCATGACTTGAGGTGAGCAGGATAATAAGTTTTTATTCTATGTTTTGTTCTGGTTGGATTTTCCTGTAATCGTTGCTTATTATTATAACTATTAAGATGATTTTTACCTCTAGTTTCTTGTTCACTGTGGACATGGCTGTTGGATCAAGATGTGCTGCTGCCAGAACTTCATTGATCTGAGCATCTTTCTGCTCTAGTAGATCATTCAGGGCTGCCAGCTTCTTCTCTAGTAGGACATTCTTAAGTCCAGTTTTTTGTTGCATTTCTAACATTGCTGTCACAAACCTGTTGTTTAAGTCATCTCTTTCTTGTTGTAACTGGAAATAAGATTGAATGCTTTTACATGATTCTATCTGTGTCGAGTCACTGACAGTGTTAGAAGAAGAGTACGGGTGTGTGCTGCTCAGAACGGCAGACAGTTTGAACACTTATAAAAATTAATGGAATTGTCCAGTCTTTCTGTAAAATGTCAACATTAATTGTCTTGTTTACATTTTCGTCTTTTAACATTTCTCAATATTGATGGCATTATCTTTTTGTACGTTTTCTCATTGAAAGAGTAGGAATTGGTAAAAACGTTTCCTATGACAGTTGTTTATTTTGAAGAGCTCTATCAAATAGTACCTTATTTGACCTGGACTCCCATTTGAAATTTTAAAGTGATATGTCACTGACCCTACTTACTGTTAGAGCTTATTAATGAAATCAAGCTCAAGTGAAAGTTCACATGTGGTTCAGTAAGAAATATTTTTGTCTCGAAAATTTTAATGCACTAGATTCCGAAATAAATGACACATGTGGTCCGAATCACCTATTGCCTTTTTGTACGTTTTCTCATTGAAAGAATAGGAATTAATAAAAATGTTTCCTATGAAAGTTGTTTGTTTTGAAGAGCTCTATGAAATGGTACCCTATTTGACCCATATTCCCATTTGAAATTTTAAAGTGATACGCCACTGACCCAACTTCCTGTTAGACCTGATTGATGAAATTAAGCTCAAGTGAAAGTTCACATGTGGTTTAGTAATAAATATTTTTTTCTTGAAAATTTTAATGCACTAGTTTCCGAAATAAATTACTGTTACGGGTGATCTGAATCACCCTGTATATTAGCATGTTAAATTAGAGTAGGAGGAAAAAATTCCCTAGTCTTACGTCATTAAGTTGTGATGATATTGATTAATTCATTTTATTGTTAAAATTCAGAAGATACATTAATGATGTCTAGAATTCCAATTGATTCCAAACAATTTTCGTGTCTTCACATATAATATACACAATCAGAAATACAGAATATTAATTTCCACATTGGTAGGACTAAGATTCAGTAAGTTTAAAAAAGAATGTTCAATAATTATTACAGTAAAATCTTGATATAACGCCCTTGATAGGACTGGATAAGAAGAGAAGTGGGAAATGAGATTTTCTTAAACTTATGCTTCAAAATAACATTTACTGTATTTTATTACTGACTGTAAACACAATACTGATCAGTAAGAGGAAAAGGAATTGGCAAAGAAGAAACAGCCTGCTGAAGGGTGCACTGGAAGGAATAGTGCCCTTGGACAGAACACTGTGAATGAATGAATGTAAATGATAGATTGTTTTACATGAAAAAATTACTGGATGCTACTAAAAGTGTTATTTTAATGACAACATCACATCTCATCTGTATCCTTACTTGCAGTGCTGTTCTCAATATGGCGGAGATTACGAAATAAATTTTCCGTTACATCAGGACAAGAAGTGGAATATGCTCAAACAATGGACAACACATCCAGTGCAGCTGACTTTGACTCTGACATACCATTACCATCCTCTTCATTATTATTAGTGTGTTGCTCTTGATTGTCTATAGTAACCTGTAGTTCAGCAGTAACAAGATCATTGTCGACACTGAGGAAGTCATGGAAGTCGATGCCGACACAATATTCTTCGTTATTCAGTCACTCTTCATTCCACCAGGGCATTTCTCAACGTCATCAGATTTATAACTCAAAAGTCCTCTGGCAGTATGTGAGATCCAGGTGTTAACAACTTCTCTATTGAGAGAAACTGCTTTCTCTCGCTGATAAACAATACAGTGACATTTACGGAAAAAATTGAGACACACTGTAGATATTACATGGTTTATAATATTTGCTCAGAACCAGAGGAAAAGTCATAATGAGCAGGAAAGCATTAAAAGCAGAAATGTTATATGCAGAATATTTTAACATTATCAAGGGTCAAGGGTCTGGGAAAAATTAGCATTGAAGGTGGGGAAGCATTATATGCAGGTTTTACTGTATATGTGTCTCATTTATGAGGTAACACAATGCTGTGAGAGCACAAGAACAATTACTAAGGAAGCCACTGAAATCAAAACCTTTTTACCTTTTCAAACCTGAGCTCTAAGACTTCATTTTCCCATTTCAGTTCGTCAAATTCTTTTTGGCATATTGCGAGGCGCGTTTTTGTATTGGCTAATGATGTTTTATCTTTTTCGTAATTTCTCATTCGGCGTTTTAACTCTGCAACCTCAGCTTGAGCTTCTTGTAAAGGCTCTACCAATTTTCTATTTTCTGCTGTCACATCACGTAGTTGCTTCTCCATACGTTCTTCTCTTTTCTTCATTTCTTCCATTTGTTCCTGTTCATGAAAAAAGGCATTTACTGAAATATCCAACACTCCAATTCAAATGCTGCATTTTAAGTAAATTATATTGACAGAAGTGAATACAATCTGAACTGAAAATATATTTCTCTAAACTCTTTAAACTGTAAATTCTTGTATATCTTTATCGTTGTAAAATTTTATAAGTCTGAGAGAATGTGAACTGAGTCCATGTCATAGAATTTAACATATGTATTTCCTGTTGTGTAGGCTTTCACGGCCAGAGTCTATAGATCTAGATTCGTTTTTTGGGCTGAGAGGCCATAGTCTATTGGTTGATTTTCTACCAGACGTTTCGTCTGCTCCTGTGGCAGACATCATCAATGGTGTTGTATTCGAGGTCGCAAAGCTCGGAGTTTATAGGAAGGTCTACATCGGTACTACACAGAGGAACGTCAGTACGAGATTGATAGAATACAACAGGAATTGCCACCTAGGACAGATTGACAAATCGGCGGTGGCAGCACATGCCTACCAAGAGGGTGATCATAACATATGATTTAAGGATATGGACATCTTGAGCACGATGACACACTTCTTTCCCCGTCTACATAGAGAAGCGATCGAAATCTATAAACATGACAACAACTTTAATCGCAAGGAAGAAGGCATAAAACTAAACAAATGTTGGTACCCGGTCCTAAACAGAACATACAAGAAGCCACAACAGAATGACAGAACCCAGAAGAGGAGCAGCGAACTAACCGGTACGGACCGCAGCGACAACAGGCCTCGGCCCACTAGGTGCACTATAAATACGCCCGCACAGCCAGCCACAGGATCAGTTGCCTCAGGTACACTAAGAAGAGTTTTGCGACCTCGAATACAACACCACTGATGATGTCTTCCGCATGAGCAGACGAAACGTCTGGTAGAAAATCAACCAACACACCACAGCCTCTCAGCCCGAAAAACGAATCTAGATCTATATGTATTTCCATAAATAGTTATATATCATCTTGGCACACAGAAAAAAAGTCCTTGTTCTTGCAGAATTCAGTGTATTTCTTTATATTAGTACACCATGAACTGGATACTAATTATTCTCTTAAAGAAAATAAAATTACTTTATGTATAAATATCATTTGCTTTTCATACTTACCTTCAAACTACTGATAAGAGCGAGATTATTAAGTGTGATATCATTGTAATAATTTTTTATTTCTGAAAATGCCTTTTCATGGTTTTTCATGAGCTCTGCAATTTGTTTATTTTTTCGTTCTTCAATTTCAGTCAGTTCCATTCTGTGTCTTAAATTCAATTCATTTCTTTGAGTTGTCAGTCGTTTCTCATATTTTGCTTCAATTTCTCGGGCTTCAGTTTCAAATGTACCACGAATCTTGCTAAGTTCCTCGCTGTGATTCTGCAAAAGGAATTATAAGCTTATGTTTAAACAAAAATTTGGATTTTAATACAAGATAAGTTTCAGATCATATGACTTCATTGAAATTAACATTGTTCGTTTCTGCTTTAATATTATTTTCACTAATCTCTTTATTGTTATAATTATAAAAGGTAATTGTACATGGAAGAATATTAATATAAATTTATATATTTTATACACTGTAATTCAATTTATTTGTCAAAGTAATCTATTTAAAACTATTTTAATAGTTCTTTTGTTAATGTTTAGCATACAACTATTAAAATATCCCAACAATATCAAAATCAAGCAAAAACTTCACCATTTCCTGTCTCTAGCTTATTTTGAGTTTAGTGCGGCCACAATATTTCGATCACAGTTTTTGAGCTAAAAATAAAACAGGTGCCGCAGATCAATTCACCCTCTTTCTCTTCTGAAAATAGACCTAAAACCCTCTTTCTCTTCTGAAAATAGACCTAAGTTCATAAAGCTTAGAATATCATAATGATGTTATAATAGCACATGCAACGAGCCTATATAATAGTAATTAAGACGTGAGTATTTCTGCGAGTTTCATAATTTTCATATGAGCGTCTTAATTACCATTAGAGGCAAGTTTCATACGACTTTTTATGCTCGACCATATTTCTAACTTAAAATTATTCAGAAGTATTCATTTTATTCGCATCTGACTGAAGAGGGGAAGTGACCTTGTGCATAGCTCGTAAATTGTGAGATGTGTGCAGACGCGAAGGTATTGATTTTTTCCAAGGAACAATAATGTCATTGACGTTGATATAATCTAGAGAATAACATGAACTAATTTTGATATAACCTGGAAATTGATTTAGAATTGAAAAACGACATGACAAATTGAATTTATTTGAATATTATTTACAATTAACGCTAATTATTATAGTAACAGAACATAACCTTCTGCGACAGTATTGGATTTCCAGCCTCTGTGACGTTTCCCTCGTCTTTCGATTGCATATCCGTGAATAATCGAAAACCTGAACTTTAATGAATAGGTGTACTTTAATGACATGCATTAAAGGACTGCTACCAGGTGTAAAATTACTACATTTCGGCATGGTCGAGCATAAAGTTATAACAGAAACACTTAGATAATCACTCTCACCTCTCCTCACAAACACATTATTGAAATATACATATAGTTTCTCTTCATTTTCTGCAAAAGCTGTAAATAAAATAAAACGAATAATGAAAAGTATTAAATATGTGATGGATACAGCACCTGTTTATTAATTTAAAGGCGCGTGTGTGTGTGCATGTGCATGCGTGTGTGCGCGCTTCATGTAAGCGTAGTGTAGGGAATGGGTGAGGATGATGATGAAGGTGATGAAGGGAGAAGGGGGAAAACCGGTGCCGGCATGTAGTCTACTCCTGTTGAATAACACCAAGGGGGCCGCCAGGCTTAACGTCCCCATCCGACAGACGAATCACTATCAACAGTGACATATGCCTTCCCTTCATATGCACTGCAGAGAGATTTGGGATTTAACCCAGGCCTATTGGTACACAATTTAGTGATTAGAATGATATTGCAAAAAATAGCAGCTTCTCTTACTATACATAGTGTTCGAATCTCATCCTGATGACCCAACTCTTGTTCCTTCTGTCGACTTTTCAGTGCTTTTTTGTCCTTAAGAAGTTCCAGCTCCTGCTCACTATAGTCATCTTGGGCCATCTTAAGGGATACCATGTTTTCTGCCTGTGAATAGCAAAGAAATATAATTATAAAGTTAAATGTTCAGAGACGTTTAATGAAAACGCATCATTTCAGCACGTTATTAGACCTACCTTAAGTTCTGAGAGATTGTTTTGATGTTCATATAGAAGATGTTTAACTTTTTGCTTATATAATTTGATCTCCTCTTGATGTTGTTGTTCAGCTTCTTCAATTTCTCTGTCTTTATTCCTATATAGATAAGAAATTCAATTTCAAATTAGTACAGTTCAAAGAAGAGTTTGTTAAAATTTACCAAATTTGTATGTTGGAAGCAACAGTTAACCTTCTCCCCAAAAAAAGAAAGAAAGAAGAAATGAGAGACAGGAGAAGAATGGAAGTGAAATACCTATGTATTTTATGATACAATAAAATCTAAAAATGTTGTCATATTTTTGCCAGACGAATCTGGTTTCTATTTCTAGATTCTGTGATTTGTAGGCCCTTAGCCCTGGAATCTATGCTTTCACTCATTCCACCAATGATTCATTATTTTCACGTCATCCCACACAAACTCTGAATAGGTTCCGTATTTTAAAATATCTTTAGATTAAGAACTGTGTAACTATTTTAATTAAATTTCTATTAAAATGCAGGAAATTTATTACAAACCAGTTGCAATTTTTATACCTAAAATTATTAAACTTATATACCGGTAATTGGGAAGAGTACCGGTAGCAGCATATAAAATTACTGGTTAGAGCAATACCTTTCTTTCATAGGCATTTCGATTTTCCTGCTTCCCCTGGCCTCGTTTTGTACTGTGCCAATCACATTATTCTGTCTATTAACATTTAACAGTAGCAAGAGTACATTCATATATTTAATAGGATCATTACTGCTGGAGTAAAAGCTATTCAGTGAACTAATATGTCGTGTATGTTTAGCCAACAGTCTGAAGACTGGTTGGAACCTTATAAGTGACACCAATAAGGCATTCACGAGACAACCAAGCCAGGAGATTGAGTAGCACTGAAATCTCGTACCAGTACCATTTATGATTTTAATATCATTTCTCACATTTTTTGTTTGTAATGAAATCAACAAAGATGTTACATATTATTAATAACGGAGAAAAATTCACTCTGTTGTGGAGAATCGAACCCAGGATCCTCAGTTCTATGCACTGGGCACTCTACCACTGAGCTACATCGAGGCTCAATCCACAGCACCAAATCGAACTACTACCACAGTCCACTATATACAGTCACGAAGCTTGAGTTTTGAGGATGCTAGAAACAATAGACTGTGACGATACTATTTTGTATTGCCTGTAATGAGGCGATATTAGCGATCCTAGTGGTGAGCAACTACCTAATGTTTGCATATTTACTGCGTATTGAGCTTCGCAACTGTATATACTAGACTCTGCTACTACTCTGATTTTTCCCCTTTTGGCCTACTCCATGTTCGACATATATTATGTCATCTTTAGAGCCCAGATTTTATGTAATATGAAAATAAGAAATATGTAACTAAAAATGGCGAAATATTAATAAACATGTGTAACTTAAAATCTAACCTTTATTAGATTATTTTTGCACACTGATAAAAAAATTACAGGTGCACATGTGACTCAACCTCACGTAAATTATTGTTTGGAGGCGCAATTAATAATTAAATATTTTTCCATATTTTCTGTGGTCATTGATTGTATCGTCAACAACAATCCATACGTAGGAATCACCAAGTTAAGCACTCAAATCTTTCCTATTGTGTCACTGTAGCAGGAGTTTAAATAATTTTTCCAGAGTGTTGATTCTTCCGGAATATTGAAGTTGCAGTATTTGCGTAGGAATGCTTCAAACTTTGGCACTCCAAGTTTATACCATGGTATGTTTGCAGCAACCATTGCCATGCACAAATCTTTATTAAATTCACTGGTAGAAGACGAAGAAAGTTCCAGAACTACTTGTATGTAAGAAGAAATTGTTTTTTCGACAGAGGACGTTTTTTATTTGTGACATGAAGTTCAGTTTTTAAATGCGTTTGTCACACTTTGCACAGCACGATTTTGCCATCACTAGTAAAGGCATCGTCAATTGAAATCCAATCTTTTAACTTGGATGTGTCTGGCACCATAGCAGTAGACTAGCTAGCTGTATCATCTGATGTCAGAATAAGCTTCTCAAGACAACTGAAAGAACTACTGTTTTCTTTCAGAGCAACTTATTGGAAGGTGTTTGTGCCAAATGGTCATACCCACAGGGTAATTTTCACTCTGTCCTTCACTGTGGTAGCAGTACAATGACCCATCCTTCGCATTAGTATTTATTTTTACTTTGCTGTTACTTCTTAAGAGATACACAAAATGTTAGCATGGCAAAGGGATGTCCATTTTCTTGACAATATGTTATTATTTTCAATTATTAAGTTATTTTTATGCATTAGAGACAAAGGAACAAGCTTTATAAACAATTTTCAAACTTATAACTTATGAGTCAAGTCGAGGGAAAATTGGTGAAAAAAAAATGTGTAGGCCTATTCTTTCAAAATATTTATTATGCACCAAAATATGTAAAAATATATCTGTATGGGAGAATAAAAAATTAATAATATCATCATAGATAATTTGTCTAACAGTACATAACTGTGGGTACCCGGCTGCCCAAGTTACTCATATGAATGCACTCCTATATGATGACAATACACAATGTATATGAAACAAGCAGTAGGCCAAAAAGGGAAAAAAACGAAGGAGAGGAGTTCGATCTGGTGCTATGGATTTAGCCCCGGTAGCTCAGTGCGTAGAACTGGAGGTCCTGGGTTCGATCCCCAGTGCCAAAGCGAATTTTTTCCGTTATTAATAAATAATAACCACAAAGAGAATTCTGTAGGATAAAAAGTTAATCGTATCATCTTAAAGATGTTTCATGTTAAGCTGTATAACAGCGTGTTTTTCCTAACACCTACCTCAGTTCTGCGCGATTTTCTTCCAACTGTTGCCTTGTTATTTCCCAGAAAGTCCGAAGTTTGTCTCTTTCCAGCTGGAAAAAATTTCTTTCTTCTCGCTCTCTTTCCATTTCTTCCCTTAAACGATGAGCAAATTCTTCCAATTGTTCTCGTGTCATTTCTGTTGTAGACACACCATCGATGACATAGCCTTCCGATTTCTTTTTTCCTCCCTTTCCGCCACCTCCGCCTTTCTTTTTTGGTGGCTGTAAAAGAACAAAAAGGTTATGTTACGCAGTACTATGAAGTAGTTAGATAAACTGATATATTATAGAATTTCTATTATGCTGTGGTACCATTTTGACGTTTCCTCGTGTGATCTACTGAAATGGAAAATGTTCGTCGTAGCACCCCAGTTGTAATTTAGTGCACTGTCGCATATAACACGCTGCAGTAGTACCTGCAATATGTCAATAGTGAACTCGTTTATTTTGGAGTTGGTGGGTGGTTACCATAGCAACAGAGTATCATGTCTACCAATAAAATTAATTTACCTTACAGTGGTACATTGGTTTCATACGATTTCACACTTGCATATCATCTGATTTTACGTCATAATATGGCGCCTTGCAGTGTGCAAAGTGTTTCACTGTCACGAAAATAATGGCGCTTATTCTAGGGATATCAATCGATATTGTGAATTCCATGATGTAATAGTGACACATTTACGTAAGTATCGTATTAAATTATCTTAATTACATTGACAATCAATTCTTACATGATTGATCTGATTTATGTCAAGGAGAACACTGAATTTGACAATGATTTTAATAAATGGAATATGTTGCAACACCTGTCCTTGCGAGAACTATAACCTTTAACCTAACCTTGCTTAGTACAGATATTTTCTGATCTTCCATGATGTGAAATTCTCAATGTCCTATTTCTTGTTTCAGGATTGTAAATATGGGAGCATTTTGACGTTATACTGAATAAATGTTTAGGTAGACGTACAAGTATGCTAATATTACCAACATATTTAGCTGCTGAAGAAGCGGAGTGGCATTCGTGACGTAGTGAAATGTTGCTACCAACTGATGATAAAGGTTAAGCTTTAAGCATGACAACAACTGCTGTGGAGTCCCCGCAGTTCATTCGAACAATTGAATGGGATATGATGGACAAAAGCAAGTTCTTTCCCTTGAGTATGCTGAGTTCATTCTCTGTGCGATGTGTTCTATATCCATTAACTGTTATTAAGACAAGATTGCAAGTGCAAAGACATGATCAAATGTATAAGGGTAAGTAGACAAAAAATTAGAATCAAGACGTGTAATGTAGCCTACAATTTTCCTTCAGTTACTTCATTAATTGTCGGATGACTAGGCCTACTACATAACTCAACATAAAGTTCTTTGCTCATCGAACAATTAATTACATTACACTGCATTGTATTATCAGTTCGGCCAATCTTCGATGTCGCCCACACCACACACGGGTGCTCTTAGTCACTGTTTAAAATATTGATAAATTACAAATATCTTTTGAAGTAATTTCATGTTAGACTTTTGCCTGAATTTCATAAGCATGATTGAGAGTTCCACATTAGCATGTTGCGAACATTTTGAGTTTGCACTGTATCAGAGCTGTTTTCTAGTTCTGGAGAATAGCTCTTGATAATGAATCCCTGCCTTCTTTGGTGATGGAGCCAATATGTAGCTGTTGTACATGTATGACATGATGTAAATACCTCAAATTTTCACATTATAGAATTTCTTACTTCGCCTTTTCTTAATTTTCATATGACTTCATCACTACATTATTACTTTGTCTTGAAGTGAGTTGTTTCTTATTGTTATTTTTGTCTTTGTTGTTAAGGTATGATTGATGCATGGAGTAAGATTTACCGGTATGAAGGAGCATCAGGACTGTATCGTGGTTTTTGGGTGAGCACGTTCCAAATAGTGTCAGGAGTATTCTACATTTCAACATATGAAGGTGTAAGACACGTGTTAACCCGTTATGATGCTGATACAAGAGTGAAGTCTCTTGTTGCTGGAGGCTGTGCATCACTTGTTGGGCAGACTATTGTCGTCCCTTTTGATGTACTAAGTCAACATATGATGGTTCTTGGAGTTGTTAATTGTGGAAAAAATAACAACGTAAGTATCCAGTCATTTATACCTACTTACAGTTCGTAAACAATAATTGACTTGTATATCACACTTATAAAGATATATATGAATATATTGCAGCATTGAGAAGTGATGTTTTTATGCAGTATGTTTCCGTAGTTATGATATAAACTTCTAGGTTTCTAGAGGGATCTAAAGAAGCAATAGTCCACTGCTGTGGTGTAATAGCATGTTTGACGGTGAAATGAGTGGGCCCAGAATCAAATCCTGGTTGGGACAAGTTACCTTCAAATAAATGATGATAAAAAGAACCTTCATTTGACTGTCTATTTATTATGAATCATTCAATAAGTGAATAGCATGTAAAACAAGTAGTGGCTACAAGTACTTTTGCCTTATCCAGCATCATCAGGTAGCATAAGAAATTAAATATACATGAACGTAAAAATAGCAAGTGCACCAAATAGGCATCTTAAAATATCATAAAAACATATTGAAAGAGCATAAACAACACTGAGTTAATAAAATGTACAAAAATTATGAAACATATAAAATTGTATACCTATAGTGTGATATATCAGGAGAGACGAGTTAAAATTAATTAGGAATACAAAACCATTAAATATTGGAATATGAGTCACTATTCATATGAAGCATAATGATTAGGTTTGTGAGTAGGATATCGCCAGAGAAAAGCTTGATGATAAATATCTCTCTCTCTCCCTCTGTGTGTGTGCATGTGCGCAATGTCTTTAGTATGCAATTCAGAAAACGAAAATTTTTTATCTCATTTGGGTGCATAGTGAATATAATTTTTATGTAGGCCTATGTATTTCAAATTATAAGTCAGTAAAATGAACTGTGAATGAGATTCTAATTTGCAACTTGTTAAAAGAAGTTAATTTTTGCAAAACACGTTAGATGTATAATGAGAAAATATGTCTTTATGACACCGATTTTTCCTTTTTGTGTATTTTATCAGATCTCTGTTTACAGGAAATTATGATACAGGTTTATGTGATAAATTAATTTAGTCAAGAAAATGGTTTAGAGATTAGTTGAATGCAATCATTTAAAAGGCACAAAGGAAATGATCATTTTGATACAAATTGCTGTCTGTAAAGGATTATTGATGGTGCTGGTAGGGAAAGATTCGAAAGCAGTGTAAAATTAGGGTTATTGAATATATCCTGTACATAGTAGTGTTTATTTCCATTTTTAATATTAATGTTTGTAAAGCGAAAGCATAGCTTTGTGTTTAATAATTGAGAGCAATTTTGTTTATTTTTCAGATGGTATTAAATCCACTGGGCATATCACTTGATCCAGCCCGATCACGCTTCCAAATGACCACAGATATTACACGACAGATATATATGCGTGATGGTGCTCGTGGTTTCTACAGGGGTTATGTTGCTTCATTATGCACCTATGTTCCAAATTCTGCCCTGTGGTGGGCCTTCTATGATCTCTATCAAGGTAAGTATTTCATATAGCATTATGAGACTGAGGGAATTTTCATCAATGGTAGCTGTTGCATACTTAAAAGTTTAATTTTTAGCAATTCTTTCCTCTTTTTCCGTGTATAGCTCTGTCACCTGCATAAATCTCATAAAAGACAACATTTACTGTTCTGGAGGCCAGCTTATAAATAGTTAACCTGAATTGAGGCAATTAAATTAACCTTCATTTAAGCTGTACATAGATGTTTTGGTTATGTAAATAGTGATACAAGATAATGTCATCTTGACATAGGATAAAATCTAAGTGGCGATTTTTTTAGTTCAAACTGGTTGAGCTTAGTTTAGCAGAAGGTAAAGAATTCCTTAAGGAAGAGTAAATACTATTTACGTATATTCAAACTGGTTGAGCTTAGTTTAGCAGAAGGTAAACAATTCCTTAAGGAAGAGTAAATACTATTTACGTATATTTATGCGTATTGTTTCAAGTTTGTGTTTTCATAACTTCAAACATTCCAGTCATAGTAAACTTTAACAACAGGACAGTAAGAGTATCAAAGAAATAAGAAATCTTATCAAAATAGCAATGGCTAGAAGTAAGCAAGTTATGTTACAATGGCTACCCGCCCTTTCCAGTCATAGTAAACTTTAACAACAGGACAGTAAGAGTATCAAAGAAATAAGAAATCTTATCAAAATAGCAATGGCTAGAAGTAAGCAAGTTATGTTACAATGGCTACCCGCCCTTTCCAGTCATAGTAAACTTTAACAACAGGACAGTAAGAGTATCAAAGAAATAAGAAATCTTATCAAAATAGCAATGGCAAGAAGTAAGCAAGTACAAATCATGTACGAATCATGGCAAATGAATGTACAGATAAACTAACAAAAATTGATGCCACAGTGAGGAAGAAACCACCAACAAATAAAACAGAACTACCAAAATAAATCTCCAACATAAAGCAACACTTCATAGAAAAACAGAATTCATTGATGAAACTCAGTTAAAGGACAAAAACTACTGCGTGTTCAGTTCAAAGTGCATCATGGCTCGCTGTATGCCATCTTGTGGCTAGCCAATGAGCCTAGAGAATTCAATCTTCCTACACTTCCACAGAGGCATATTACCTATGTGCCAGAGAAGTTGTCTGGCAAGTACGGCGTTCATTCTGAAGAGTACTGGTAATGCCGGTAGTGACAGGAATGTGAACTGTTTGGAAACACGTACTGAGATGAGTTTTTTGTTACTGTCGGGATATGGGGAGAGGGTTAAGACGATTACTTACGTATTTGTTGACATTAACTTCGACGGTCAACATGGACACGGAGCATTTGATTTGTGTTGTGGAATGTTGTTGTACGCAACCAGCGATAGCAAATACCTGCGTACTTGTTCGTGCAAAACACAGTTCGAAAGAGGTTATGGTAGCACACAGACCGTACAGACCGCCGTCTGTTGCTACGACGTTCAAATTATACCATACACTTGTCAAGTTCAGATTGAACGCCTTGATTAATAGCCAACTTCTCTGACATAAAAGCTGATACTTGCTTCAAATCGCTGACTCACAACAGTGACGTCATGACACACTTTGAAATGAACACCCAGGACATGACAAATGTATTCAAGATGCCAAGGAAAACACCAATAGCTGCTTTTAAAATGTAAACAGTGCATAGGTATCTAGCTGACCACCTGTTTAAAATACATTGTCTTCCAAATAGTGAATGTATGCTATGCAAAGAAGTTGGAGCAGTTGTTGATAGAAACCACCTACAAAAATGCAAAAGACTCAGCAAGAGCCTGACGAGCTAATATCGGGAAGCCAGAGAGAAAATAATGCCACTCAATTAATCCCAGTGCCATTGGTGGACAATATTATTTTCAGTCTCTTGAAATTAAATTCGTAGAACTGTAGTCTGCAGCAGTTTGTTTTCAAATCTCATCCTTTTGTTTTGTGGCATAATTTGGTCTATTCTATTCATAGAGATTTTTTTTTCTCCATAATTCTTTAGTTACATCTTTGCTGATATGTTGATATTCTGCACAATTGTGTTCTGTTCATTTAATTAGTAGATGTTTCAATTCTCTTCCTGGAGTCAACCAGTTTTTGTCATTGTTTGCATTGTTAAGCCATATTTGTCTTGATGTGTTAGATTTTAGATTTCATTTAGATACAACTCAACTCTTTTTATTTCGTCGCATTCACCTTCATTGTTAATGTTGTCCAAAGACAGGTTTGAACCTCATAACTGACATCAATAAGGCATCACTCATGAGGCGACTAATCCAGGAGATAATGGGTTAGGGTGGCCAGTTCCTTTCCCCTTCCATTATAAGCTTGTAGGCTATTTGAATGTTAAGCTGTTGTCTTTGTCATCGTGAATATGTTGTTGTTGTTTTCTAATGCCAGGCGTTTGACAATAAAGTCATTTGACCTCTTGCACTCCAATATTTTTCAAAGATATTATCATGACCAGCCAATGAAGCACAGATTTTGAGGTCATCGTGAATATGTTAAGACACATTAACAGTGTTCCAATATTATGATGATGTTATATCAGTCCCCTAACTGCCCATTGTGCAACTCAAACCAAGAAATGGATTCGGAACACCTCAAAATCTGTGCTTCAGTGGCTGGCCATGATAATATCTTTGAAAAATATTGGAGTGCAAGAGGTCAAATGACCTTACTGTCAAACGCCTGGCATTAGAAAACAACAAAAACATATTATGATGATGTAATATTTATTAGATTGTTGTAGCTAATTCGTGAACAAGATAAGCATTGTTTAATTTGAAAAATCGCATTTATTGTAATAATATAACAAATGTAAAATACATGTCTAACTTCATATTTCTATTTTTCAGATCATTTGCATACAGTATTTCCCAGCTGGGTATCACATTTATTTATCCAGTGTATGGCTGGAACTCTTGGTGGCTTTACTACAACATTAATTACCAACCCACTGGATATTATAAGAGCAAGATTGCAGGTAAAGTTCGCTTAATAATTACTTAAATTTATAATGTAATTACAGTATATTTCTTAAGCTTAATGGCCAAGAGGGAAGTAAAATGAAACAACTACAAGTGAGAATATGTTATATACAAAGTGAAACGTCTGATAAATTAAAAATTTGGAACACATTTAAAACTATTGATTGTTATTATTATTGCAGTTGTCCATTGGTAGTGTAGCATTATTTTCTTTCCTGTTTTCCAATATAATCCAATTATTTAAGAGATGTAGCTGTCTTCTTCTGCTTAGTTTAGTAGTAAGTTAGGCTGTATTACATGGTAAACAAATTAATTTGCTGCCTCGTGGTATTGTCGCAAATGGATTACAATAACTATGAACTTACCAAACAATTTAAAATTTTAATTTTTCTAAAACGCAAGACGCTAAAATTGAAGAAATTTTAGCATGATCCAGATTTTAATACCTTATTATCCTAGAAAAAAAGGCCATTGTGAAATGTAGACTTGTGACTTAACATGATTGTTATATGCAAAGCAGTTGTGTAGACTGGAATTTAAAGTTCTTGAAATTATGCATGATGTAACGAATTAAAAGAAATGGATTCAAAACACAGTAACACTCGTAAAACTTTCTCAACAGTGAAGATATTGTAAAGAAATATTAGGATTAAAGATGATGTGCCTTAATATTGTCACAGAAGCATTAGATGCTAATTAAATATGTTTTTTTCAGTCTGGTAGAAATTTTACGATGTTTAATATTTGATTGCTATTAGGTGAATTACATTTTAATGAATTACAATTAGAAAATGTAATAAATCACATACAGCATTATCAGAACAAATGGATAAATCATCTGCATCACCTGTGTACAAATAGAAATGCATGTTTCATATTTCACTATCATCCGAACAGGAAGAGATCTTTAGGTCGTCCAATGAAATATTGGCTGAAAATTCAACCATGCAATCATAGGAGGCCATAAGGCATAATGCTTGAAAGGGAGAAAAAGAAGAAATTTTAATCAAGAGGACATGTATGGTGTATCTGAACTTCTGTTAAAATAACTGTAAAGTAGATATAAAACTTGGTGACATATGAAAATGGAAGGTGAAATATGCTTTATTACATCATAATTTTTGTATATCTTCCATTACATTCCTTCCTCCCATCCCCACTTGATTGAAAAATCTGTTAAAAATGGAAACTTACGAGTTACAAGTGAATGGAGTTAATTTAATCTGTAGTTAATATGGCAAGTTAATAACTTTGTTCTTCTGAGAAATAAACACAATATCCAGGAGTTTGTTACCACTTTCAGATGCTTGAAACACTTATAGAAGGATCATGTATGAGTAGTTCCTAAAAGGCTGATTTGGCAATCTCTTCAGTGTTGCCAACTATTACCAGATATTACCAAAGAGGGTAAAGTCACAATGCCATGTACTGAAATAATAATAATAATGACAAATAATATAGTATTAACAATAACATTGCCTTGCTTATTTAGGTCTACTTAATATCACATCTCATCTTTATGTTGGGAGATGTTTTCTGAATGGTTCAATAATTTGTGAAATAGTATATTTTCCTTCTGGACCTCTCGACGTTATGTTGGTCATTAGTAAATTAGTATGACCTAATGTTAAAATGTATTTTGTCTGACTACATGAAATTCATTGCTTTGACTAAACAGTTTAAAATTCACGAGACCTAACCTAAAAATGTATTTTGTTTAATCATGTAAAATGATCATTATGAATTCCGGAGTTCTGAAAACAGAATACCACTTTGAAATGTATACCTTGCTTAAAATACATAGGCCTACTCCTAAGTCGCTACTATGCTATTTCCCCTCTTGGGCATTCTAATAAAAACACTAAAAAATAAATTACATTTCTGTCCACTAGCCACATGCATGTTTCATTCATACCAAGTAGGTAGTAGTTATATCTTATTTAATTACACTTACCTGACTATAGTGTTGAATTGGAGTCACAACGTAACACAACTGAATTATGTATTAATATTAATATTAATACTGATATTATTAATTAATTATATTCAAATTTCACAAGCTTAGGGACTTCCATTTCGTCAGTTCTCTTTACTGCAAATCAAAATTATTGTTGCCAACATAACAGTTAGAAAATAACTGCCTGTACTCGAAATTCGAAATGAAGTTGTTAAAAGAAAATTCAACGTGATATCTAGAAAATCACTATAATCCACCAGCATATGTAATAATAGGGGAAATATGGTTAGGTTTCACCCTTAGGGTATCAAGTAAGTTGATATAGACTATAGTAATTTCCTTATAGTCATTCCCAACTCAGAGTTGGAAATAAACTCTTCCATACTATCGAAATTCCACAAAAGTCGTAATTGACCATATTAGCGCATTGGAAAGCAATAAACCAATCACTTTCCTTTATATGTCATCAGTGTTGTACCTGATTTAGTTGTATTTCTTGTAATATTTGTTCCTAAGTATTTAAAAACTTAATTTTTCTCGTAATAATAGGTTCAACGTTTAGACTCAATGCAGAAGACATTCCACATCCTGTGGACAGAAGAAAGATTACGGATGTTCACCAAGGGTCTTTCAGCACGTCTAGTACAATCAGCATGTTTCAGCTTTGCCATCATTTTGGGATATGAGACTATCAAACGAGTGAGCGTAATTGAGGAGTATCGTGATTATGTACGCTGGTAGTTGCTTTATCAGACACTGATGCAAGTGAGGTTTGAGCATCATCGTTTTCTATAGCAGAATTAGCAAATTATTTCCACTCTGTGCTTCACCAATCAGTAAACACAAATAATTGCTACTCTGTTACATCGTTTCTCTTTGAATTAAATTATTTAAGTAATTATGTGATACAGTGCAGTCTTGTACCTGAGCACTATTCATAGGTAATGTGAAATGTATAGTTACTACAGTATTTATTTTATGTTGTACAAAGAATTATTTAAGGGACAGGTTTTAATTGGTTACTGCTATTTCTATTGAAGGGCTAGTTGAAATATTTTATCTTTAATTTTTAATGTTGTCAGTAGTCATAGTGCTTAGAATTGGGATTGGATCTGAAGCTCGCAGTACAATGCCAGTCAGAAGTAATAAAAATTCTTCACGTGACTTCTTTCAGAGGGAAAGTAAAAGTAGATTTATGGCATGTAAGAATGCCGTGACCCATGAAAGATTACTGTCAACTCTTCTTCATTCAATCCAGTTCCCTGCAGATGATATCTCTATGGACCAAGATCTCAAATGAGACTGCAGATGTCTTCAGGACAATGTCTCATGTGTAGGAGGACCTTAAAACAGCAAATAAAATACATGAAAGTTGGTATATAAAGCTATTGTAATTCATGGAAAAAGTCGTTATTGAAATATGTAAGTCGTGAAAAAAGTCGTTATTTAAATACTGTATGTAAAATAAAAAAAGTCTGTGTTTAAATATGTAAATTATGAAGAAAAGTTTCAGTTGAAACATGAAAATCACTTATGTTTCATTATCGAAAATAAAACAGTGAAGTTCCGTGACTAAAGATTGTACAATTCAGCGATATTTGTAAAAGAAAACATCGTCTTTAATATAACAAATTTCCAAATTCGTAAAACATGGGAAAAACTAGTAAAATTCGCGACGAATCTCGATCATAAAACGAGTCTCGTTCATATCTATAAAAATTTTAACTCTCTGACTCAATTAGCAGAAATTCGTGAAAAAATCACTCACAAAAGCAGGTGTCTCATACTCATGAGACCACACATCTCTTTGGCGGACAAAACAGGAAACAAAATAGAGAATATCACATTGTTAAAGAAACCTGAAATGAAGAAAATTATTATAAATTATGCATGTTTAAATTTCATTGTTAATTCTTTGAACATAGACCTTTGTTTGATTTTCTTGGGTGGGGGGGGGGGGGGGAGGAATTGTTAGACATTTAAATGTGGTTGGTTTCTGATGTTGGGTAGTTGATGACGTCATTCACTCTCTTGCACTCCAATATTTAGCAGGAAGACCGAAAAAGTGAGTAAAAGTTGAACAGTGAAGAAGATAATCTTGATTTATATCTTCATTAAGATAACAGAAAAAGTCTTCATTCAGATAACAAAAAAAGAAAAATTTATTTTTGGAAGAGAAAAACTAGCTGTTAAATGGTAGGCTACAATAATAACCAGAATTAATAACATTTTTGTTTTCCACCTAATGGCAAATGTAAATTCAGTTTTTTGAATGTATTGTTTCTTAAATAAAAATAATAATACCGGTAATTATTATTATTTTTTCCAATGAGTTCACACCTGTGGAATAACAGTCAGCACTTCTGACTGCGAAACCAAGTGGCCCAGTTTCAAATCCCGGCCGGAGCAAGTTATCTGGTTGAGATTTTTTCCAGGGTTTTCCCTCATTCGAATACAAGCAAATTTATTTATTTATTATTTTGTTAATAATTCTAACATAACATATATTATATATAGAAAAAACTTTAGCTCGCCCCTGAAAGAGGAGAACTTGTGCTCAGGGGCGGATTCCTGAATTGAAATTAATAAGTATACAATACAATTTGTCTTATGTCTACTATGCAATTATAGTATATAAATTTAAATTTACAATTTTTCAGTTTTTATAAAATCCATACATAACTTTTTAAATTTAATACTAGAACTATTAGAATTGACAAGATTAGGATATTTAAATATAAATTTGTTATATATTCTTGGGCCTAAATTACTACTATGATTAAATACTGTAACAGTGTTGCATTTTGGTTCAAACAATCTTAAAGAATTCATACCTTTTGTTTCATAACTATGAGAATACATTTCAAAATTATTTCGATTTTTATGTATGAATTTTATTAATACAATATAATAAATTTGTCTTATGTTAAGTACATTAAAGTCTAGAAACAAATTTTGAGATGGAAAATCAATAGGTTTATGAAGACATATTTTAATTATTTTCTTCTGTAATAAATGCTGGGTAACTTTCGGTGCTCGATCCCGGACTCATTTCACTAGCATTATCACCATTCCATTTAGACGCTAAATAACCTGAGATGTTGATACAGCATCGTCAAATAACCCAATAAATAATTTATTTAATGACGCCGTATGAATTATAAGGTTATCTAGCACTGTTGAAATTGGAGGGAGTGAGATGATATTTGGAAAGATAATCTCGAGAATTCGTCATATTTATGAGAAAAATCTCAGAAATAATCCAGCTGGGTAATATGACCAAGCGGGATTCGAACCCATGCCTGAGCACAGTCTTGAATCTCTAGCATTTCTTGTTTTCAGACAAGGAAATACAATATAGGCTATATATACATAGTAATCCACTCCTTATTTGCAGAACCTGTATCCACAATCTGTGGTTTCAAGTGTGCAGTTAACCTCGGTGATTTTTTTAAACATATTTTTGTGTCTGACGTCTTAATATGAAAATTTTTATAGAAAATCTAGAATTTGGTCGCATCCCATATTCATAAACTGTGGTACCAGTATATCAATCAATATTGTCCTTAGTGGCATTCCCCCACTATTTACTATTCACTGGTCTGGCACTCGCTGCAGTAGCAATCTATCAATTATATATATATATATATATATTATATAGGCTTGACTATTAACTGCTGTAGATTTCAGAACGTATTCCCCAAGATGGGGGATTACTGGATATAAAAGAAGTAAGTGGAAGAAGAAGATATTTGAACTAGTTCCTCGAAAGCAATAGAAATAACCAAATGTGAAAACTATTCCTAACAATATACCGCCATTGCTTCCCCTCTTCATAACCATACCAGAAAATATTTTGATAGCAAGTCTGAAAGAAACTAGTGGCTATCTACATTTATATAAGACAGAGCTGTATTAGTGATTTATACTTATTATGGAATCAGTTACTCTGGTATCTGAGTGAATTAATAAATAAATTAATACAATATTTAAAGTAATGTATTATACCAGGACAAATTTGTGTGAATATGAATACATCTGTATTTTACAGCACTGTATTTACTTATCTGATGCCTCTCTTTTCCAACTTGATATCAGACACTTCAATAGAAAATGTGATTCTTGTTGTGTTTTTCAATTTGTGTGCCTCTAGCAATAGAAGTGGGTTGCGATTGTGATGAATATTACAGTAGAATGTAAATAAAGGTAGTGTATAGATGCAGGATAATGCAATAAATCCAGAATATAAATCTGATTTTTTCTCCTTCATTTTCAGTACAACAGTTCTCTGTACATAATAACTTTCTGTAAGTCTAGAACAATATTTCCCTGAAAAGGGAACCTCTAATTTCGAAGTGGACGAAAATTAAATGCTAACAAAGAGGTGCAGAATTCAAAATCTTCATCATAATAATTTTGTTATATTATATTTCGCAAATTGTGTATTTAGTTTCTTTGGAACAATGAATTTTGAACTTATAAGTTTCCATTATATTAAACCAGAAAGAAAAGCAAATATTCTTTCATTTAATTCTGTCATATTTTCAAATCTCCCACAAAAAATGAAAAGATGAAGTAAATAATCTAATCGTAAGTGTTGCTGAAAAATGGAAATGCAATAAAATGTAAGAGGTCGAAATAGTAAAAGGGTTTAGTGACATAGTACATGAAAGTTGTGATCATGAATTGACTAATGACACATGTCATTAATGATAACTTGTGCTTAGGTACTTGTGGAAATGCTTTACATGTCTATCATAACAGTGATTCTGTAATCCTTATCTTAATTACAAATTAACATCTGATTACACAACTTTTAACACTATATCACTTCGGAAAACGTGTTGTTTGTCTTTCTTAAAATTTAACACAAGAAAGACAATATGTTTTCCGAAATACAAATTAACCTCTTCTTCTGTTAATGGATGGGATGAAAGCAGTGGGTCAGCATGTATTAATACAGTAACTTAATTTATTGGATGCTTTAGATTTCTAAGCAAAGTCGGTAGTAATTTAATACTAATCTTAACATGTATACAAGAAAATTAACTGCATTATGAAGGAAGAACACGAACTGCAGTAGCACTGTACCACTTGGCACAAGAACAAGAAAAGAATCAGTTCCTATGAAATAAAAAAATCCATTTAAAAAAATAGTTATTGACACTTCTGATATAGTTGTATGTCACTTAAAATATTTGCAGTCCTAAGTAAATCCTCACATTTATGAGAAAAATCTGATTTTGTTCTATGAAGGTTGGAAATATTCATATTTCCACATCCCCATCTTTAGATTTTGCCACTCCAATGTTAGAATGTATTAAAAATGACCTCTCTCCTCTTCCCCTACATTCCCCTTTCCCCCTTTGCTCCCCTCTATATTAAAGTGAAACCAAACTGTATACATAGTATTCAGATCGATTTCTGGCTGGAAACACGCAGTAGTGAGTGGTCGGCGTGTCGCATTGTGTGAGTTGTGTTCAACCATCGACAGCGTCAGTTCTGTAGTTGTTCTGCGAGTGATACCGACTACTCACTGTGATAGTGACGTCGACAGTGACTTTAGTTTGTGATCTGTGTGAGTTATTATCATCTGTTTCTAAACTAATTCCTGACCGCTCACAAGTGAACCACCGTTTTGTGGTTGTGGTGTGGTCCATGTGAGTTAAACCTTATAAGTTTTTAGGTAATAATACATATTTTATTGAAGAGATATAGGCTATGGCATAAAGTTTTGAAACTTGCCTGTACCCAGTCAGTGTAATTTTTTACCAGTAGCTTGAAAGATTAAACTGTTTAATATTTAATTATTTTGTGAACACATTGCTTTAAGATTCATATTCCCATTCCTATCCAATCACGATCTTCGCTCATTAGCTTGTAGGACTAACTTGTTAAATATTTAATTATCTTGTGAACACTGTGCTGTAAGATCCACATTTCCATCCGTACCCAATTAAAATTAATTTTCGTCCATTAGCTTGTAGGACTACACTATTAAATACTTAGGTATGTGGACGTAGTGCTTTGAAATCCTTATTTCTGCCAAATGCATGGTTAAGGAGACAGAAATGTTTCATTTGACTTGTAAACCTATATGTAGGATATACCAGTAGTAATTCATATTTGTACGAGGGTTGATAGCTGTATGTCTTTTTCGAGACAGTCCTCCTCAGAAGTGTTGAATACAAATAAACAGTTGAACCAATAGTATTTTTTATTTGTTTTATTGAAATTTAAAATTACAACTAAATAAAATTGCGGAAAGATACTTTTACAGCATGACAGTATTGCAGCAAAGTTTTGCTATTTCTAATGCACATTTATTGTCTCATATTGCAAGTTTAAATATATTGCGGTATAATAATTATATGAGGCGTTCAGAGCTAAAGTGCATCAAGTCACAAATTTTCATAAATTGAGTTTAATTCATTTTCTAATTATCTGAAGTTGGATCTTTTCCGAGCAGTAATGGATCAAGTCTTAATTCCAAGCATTCACCGGTAGGTGACACCAGTCACTTTTGGCTCAGATTATTTGTTCACAATGTTCTGAACCATAGTGGATCAAGTCACTAAAGCATTGCATCAGTTAACATCACAATTGTTTACATTTTATAAATCTAGAATTTGATAATGGAGTAATAAAATTATTGCTAGTGAAATAATAAGATAATCCACTAGAGCAAATTAACTTTAAGTTCTATTATCTCAAAACTACATCTCATGGACTTGATCCACTTTAGCTCTGAACGCCTCATTTATAAAGCACAATAGAAGGATAGCATTTTTGTTTGTGTATAGTTTTCTATTACTGAATAACTGGTTTTTTATGTTCATGTAAGGCAATTTTATTCTAATTGTTGTATCTCTGTTGCTTTCTCATTATTGTTGCAGTGTCTTCATCATTATTGCGTTTGTTAATTTTTGTTGTTGTTATTGTTGTTAGTGTTATTATTATTACTATCATTTTGTTTTAAATTTCTATTAAAGAGAGGTTAATGATTGAGCTACAGTTTGTTTATCTTAACTAAAAAAAAAAAAAAAAAAGAGTCATGCAAAATTTCGTTCAGTTATCTAGAAAAATTGTGGAAGATACGATTTAAATAGTTTTGAAAAGTGCAGTTTTCAGAAACTGAACATAAAATTGTATATTGCTGGTTGGTATTATGTTTGCATGGCAGCACATTTTAATGCATAACTTGGCCAATTTTATAGATTATCTTAAAATTTCTTTTACAGATATGCAGCAAAAGGTTCATTTTAAATTACTTATAAATGACTTTTTAGGAATCCTGAGGTTCATTGCCACCCTCACATAAGCCCATCATCAGTCCCTATCCTCAGCAAGATTAATCCAGTCTCTACCATCATATCCCACCTCCCTCAAATCTATTTTAATATTATCCTCCCATCTACGCCTTAGTCTCCCCAAAGATCTTTTCACTCAGGTTTTCCAACTAACACCCTATATGCATTTCTAGATTGACCCATATGTGCTACATGCCTTGCCCATCTCAAACGTCTGGATTTAATGTTCTTAATTATATTAGAGAAGAATACAATGTGTGCAGTTCTGTGTTGTGAAACTTTCTCTATTCTCCTGTAGTTTCATCCCTCTTAGCCCCAAATATTTTCCTTTATTCTCGAACATCCTTAACCTCTATTCCACTCTCACAGTGAGAGTCCAAGTTTCACAACCATACAGAACAACCGGTAATATAACTGTTTTATAATTTTAAATTACTGGAAGAAAATAAATCAATAAATAAAAAATATTTTTGTTTATCTCCGAAGGTGTATGTATGAGAAAATAAGTGATACAGATTACTGGGTGATATTGAGTTTGCATAGGAAGACATTTTAATGCATAATTTAGTCAATTTTATAGATATATTAAAGTTTCTTTCACTTGTGCAAAGCTGAGTTTGTAGTCAGTTAATATAAGAGAGACGAAAAAAAAAAATTAACTATCCAAGGTCTATGTACCCCCATAAACGGAAGTTTTCAAGTAATATAAGCAAGGAAGGGCCGAGAGTAGAAAGTCCTCATTAAATTTACTATTAGTACTACATTAATAATAAACTTTTGCAAACACACAATATATTTTCACAAAATCACAATAACATATTTTATATTTAAAAAAAGCGGCAATATTATTTACTATTTACATATGCATAAACACATTAATGTTTCTACAAGCTTAGTTTTAATCAAAATATCAATTGCACTGTACTACTGCTAGTATTATGGTGTTATACTAATTATTTTTCTGAAACTTCTATTTCCTGGGCTTTCCATTCATAGTGATTGCCTTGAATTAACTGTTCCCAGCATTGTCTGGTTAGTGAAAAAATTCTTTTTCCTTTTGCCTTAGCTGTTTGTGCCAAACTTTTTTCCAGAACCTTTCTTTTTAATTCATTTTGATAGTAACCAGATAATAAATGTTCTGACAAGCATTTCTCTTATGGCTGAACTTAGGTCAAATGTCTACAATATTTCTAGCTTTCATTCAGAATCTTACATTCTCATCCATGCAAAAATCCAGAATTTTTCTGTACACATTCCACTTTGATCCATTTCTCTCCATGTCAGATTACTTTCATCTTTCATATTACTGACTTAGGGTACGTACACGTTGGCACAACGATAAACGATAAAATAAATGATGTAGCGATGCTTTGATATTATCAAAGAATCGAGTGTTCATATCGGAGCAACGAGAACGCGAACATTTTGATTTATCAGTAGAAGATATTCTATACATCCATTTAATAAAAGAAGATATATAGGAAATATCAGCTGCTAGGTTCAAGGTTAATATAACTTTAATATGTACAAAATTGAACTCGTTTCTCATCCCAAAGCTAGTATAAAATCATTGTGTTGTGATTGGTTCTTGTGATCACATAACGTATCTCGAATAAATACACAACTGATCAATTTGCCAATATCTATGATAATTAATTTAATATGCCGAAATAATAATAAATCGATTAATATTAGGATATATTAATAACCACCGGTCATTATACAGATTAATATTATCTTAATCAGACATCATATGAACGACAAGAGTGAAGAAAATGGAATTTTTCTTTTTCGTCACTTTTATCGTGTCTCTTCACTTTTATCGTTACTCCAATATGCACACTTCAATGACAATGCATGCTTCAATTCTCTCTGATATAGCATCGCTGCTTCTTTTATCGATTATCGTCGCTCCAACGTATACGTATTCTTAGATATTGTATGTAGAGATTATTCCCTTTTCGTCCCCCTAAAATATTATGGAGTGAGGAGTGATTTTCTTGTGCATTGTGCCTGCCTCATCCTTGCTTGTTTATTCATCTCGCATGTTTCATATGTAACTGAGCATAGTTATATAATGAGGTTTATACTTGTAATTTTATTTTTCATGACTGATGAATTATAGTCTTACCCTTAACTACAACATATTCACTCTTGTACATATACTTTCATTCTCATAATATTTTTAATAAATTTCTAACGACCTACTTCGTGTTAGTTCAAATAATAAATAATATGTACAAAAAAATATCATTTTTCAGGAATTATGTTTGAACCATTCATATACTTCTTTATCTGATTATTATTGTTTAACTGTGTTTACATATCATAGATATTAATAGAAAACTAAGATTCAGTATTAAAAGTTATGAAAAATACTTCATTTACGTCATTAAGTCTTGCCATACGACCATATTTTATTGTAGATTTGTAAATACAGATTTTGTGTGTGATTTTTTTTTTAATAAAAAGCATTATCTGGTAGTAATATTTTTTGTACTGTGGTGGTTGTTTAGTCAACTGTCTGAAGACAGGTTGGAACCTCATAAATGACACCAATAAGGCATCACTCATGAGGCAATAAGTCAGGAGATAATGGGGTAGAGTGGCCAGTTCCTTTCCCCTCTGTTGCATACATCGCTGACTAGTATAACTTCAAATAGCTATGATTTTTTAATGCAAAGATTTTAAAAGTTATAGCCAATCTTCTAGTCGAGTAAATATACAGTACACTGAGACTGCTTTCATCCTCATTCTTTTCCTTCATCCTGATTACTCCACGTGAAATTCCAAAGATGTTAATAATATTTCAGGTAGAAACTTGTAACTTATTAATGTACTTTGATGTTTGATGATTTGAAATTGCTCAATAAATACATGAGATATTCAGGTCTTGTGCTTGTTGCACAATAAAATATGTTTTGCAGTTAAATGCTTGCTATTTGTCTTGTATGTAGCAAATTAATATGCCATACTATTAAAAAATTATTGATTTTATCTTAAAAATATAAGACTTTTCAGTGATCTCTTCCCAACACATGCGTACTATATATCAGAAAAGATAGAAACTGAATAAAGAGACTGGGAACAATTTGTAAAGTAGGTTTCCAACTGCTTCTTGTATTAATTTTACTAAGAAGAATGCTTAAACCTTCATTAAAGGAATGTTGAATGGAATCTGTAAAGGTTTCTAGTTTTTCTTAATCAGCAGGGATTCCTACTTTTTCTTTGGATAGGTGCAGGTATAAATTATGCGTACCTGAAGATTCCAATGTGCTTGATATTAATTACAGACATAATACAGATATTATCACCGCGCTGTCATGGTTAACATGTCAGCATCATACAATAACGTGCGGTGTGCTTTTAAAACATAATTTTGCCAACCAATTGTTGCTCTGTAGGTTTCACTCTAAGCGTCACATTGTCACGTTTACTTCCTCAATAAGAATAAGCACTAGTTTGTTATATTGTTAAATGGCTATTATTATAATTATAATTATTTCATATACGAGTATGTTTAATCACATACCTTAATGTTCGTCCTCGGTTTTAGTCCACGTGGATTAGACAAGTAGGCGTCATTTAATAATGAAGCAGCTTATTGGTTGCAATATTGAAATTGAGGCGAGTGATTGGAGCGGCGACATAAGAAATTGAAAACAATAATGCAATTAAATTTCAAAGACCTGCCGAATGTTATGCATGAGGCCGCTCAAAGACCTGCCAAATGTTAACCATGAGAGCGCGGCGATAATATATACATACATACATACATACATACATACATACATACATACATATGGAGATACTTATTTTAATATATAAATGCAAAGTGGGTTACAAATTACATGATTGTGATGCCAACATACAAGCTGCATTTTAAAATGTTCAATATTATGGACATCTTAATACTGACAAGGTGCATTCGTCCCTCGTTAACTTTCATACTGAAAAGAAGAAAAAAAAATTTAAGCAGAAAAAAATGGAGATAAAAAAGTTTTGTAATTGAAATTTGAAACTAGTAAATATTGGATCTTTCAGCATTGAGCTATTAATTGGGCAGTACACGTGTATTGGAAAGGTATGCTTCTGAGGTTGGAGACAATAATATAGATACTAGATTTTTATATGAAATTTGGATATGAGGCAATGTGAGGGAAGGGATCATAATTTTATTTTATTTTACTTATACAGTTTCTGAGGAAGGATGTAACAGATGTGTAGGAGGCTGTGGATGTAGATTGGTGAAAATTACATAGTGCTGAAATTAAACAAATTTTTTAGAATGTAGCATGTAAACCTCATAAAATGTCATCGACACGAGACTGCAATTAGATATATAGCGACATGTAATAAAGGTAAAGATAATTTACCTGAATTTTCATTCAAACAAATTCCTATATTTGTAGACTAGCTTTAAAATGTAATGCAAGTTTTAAGTTATCTATAAGAATTTTGTGAGTGAGATTTGTTTTATCATTAATATCGATACATACACAGAAATGTTATAATAAACGGTTCAATATTTGAACGTGTATTGTACATAACAGGAAACAGTGAATCTGCCATTTGTAGGATGTAAGAATATTTGCTGTGCATATGCAGTGAAAGGTTGAATATAGTTGCTTGGAAGGGCTGAAAAAACAAAATGTGGTTAGAGGTAAGAATTATAACTTCAACTTCTTACTATAGCCATCATCATCATCATCATCATCATCATCATAATAATAATAACCTACTTGTCATGTTGTAGTCCTGTAAGAACTGTTACAGTCTACAAGAAATTTTCTTTCTAATGCATCTCATTGATCTTCTATTTGGTCGATAGTTCAAAATTGCTGTATGGATGCCGAAAATGGACATTCTGTTGTTATGCGACGCCAGTTATATTATATATATATGCTTGGTTATTTAACGATGCTGTATCAAGTACTAGTTTATTTAGCATCAATGGGATTGGTGAGAGCGAGATGGTATTTGGCGAGATGAGGTGAAGGATTCGCCATAGATTACCTGACATTCGCCTTAAGTTGGGGAAAACCTCGGAAAAAACCATCTAGGAAATCAGTTGGAACGCAACTCTGGATCGGCAGGCAAGCGCCTTAGCCAACTGAGCTACGCCGGTGACTAATTTTGATTTTGATAAATATTGTTCAGTATGGGCATCATATTACGAATATTACTGGTACATTATTATTATTATTATTTTTATTATTATTATTATTATTATTACTATTATTATATACCGGTAGTCATTTTAATAATAATATAATATAAAATGATAAGAAAGAAACATAGTTTTTGTGAGAACTCAAAAAATTGTGAGTTCACACATCTGCATGAACATGGCACGTGCGCACACATACACACGCATACACATAAGGCTAAGAAAACTTGGTAGACATGCATTTCATCCTGCAATAATTCTTTGAAGAAAGACAAGACACTTTTCTATTTACATACTGTACACTCTTAATCTTTTATCAGAAATGTGAATTAAAATTAGCGATATGGCATCATTGTAAATACTGTAAACATTCTTTATTAAGGTTTCCTCCAGGAATATATTACTCCAACGATGGGTTTTGGCTAACAGAGATATGGCTGGAACCCATGGTATAATCCAGAATTCAGATTGTAAGTTCTTTTCTTTTCTTTTAATTTAATTTTAGTTCTGTTAAGTTTTTAATTATGAATTGCTTACTCAGTAAATTAAAGAACATTCAGAATTCTAAATTTATTTCTTTTCTGTTGGTTTAATAATAATAACATAATAAATGAGTCATTATCTGTGTTTGGGTAAAGGGAGATAAGTCATAAAAATGTGTTTGGAGATCAATGAAAATTAAACTTGGAACCCTTATTGCAAATAATTTTCTACACATATAAAGCACATCAACTGCTAGTATTCTTTGATTTTTGCAACTCGCTTGCATAATTTAACTTGTGTGTTCACCTGGGGAACAAAATTCCATCTGCACAAAAAAATGACATCCCACTTTACCCGAACACCACAGATTAGTCTTTGAAACATTGCAAGGAAGCTGAAAGAAAACGAATTCTGAGAACTGATAATAGTGTAGCCTACAATGTGACAGTATAAAAAAAGTTTACAATTTGAAATAATGTCGACATTCTGTTCTTTAAAGCCAGAAATCTAACCATTCAACTAAATAGCATTGCTAGAGTATCGTACTCCTGGAAGAAGCATCAGTGAAGAATATTTACATTATTGCCATATTATGACTGTTAACCCATATTTCTGAGAACAATGTACTGTATTGGAAATTATGGAAATAGAAAAATGTTTTGGTTTTTCTCCAAAGAATTGCATGGAAGAGTGCATGTCACCCATTTTCTCTTCATTTTGCGTGTGCAAGTTCTTGCAACATGGAATTTACTTTTAACTAAATCTTTTCTTGAAATTTAATAATCCTTCTTTTAATGTATGAAATGGCTTTCATGAGTGCGAAAATATATAATGCACATATTTTAAGTACTGGTACATATTTTGTGCTCACTGACAGTATGCTTACTGTTTATATGAAATGTATTTTATATGCAGCAGTAAAGAAAATATACAGCTAATGTATTAAGATGAAACTCTTTGTTCAATCATCATGCTTCTCTTCTTTTCTACCTAATAGGCTGTAACATAAGGTTATGTGTAAATGTTGGTATGTAATGTTCAGCTTTTGACAATGTCATTCACTCTCTTGCACTCCAATATTTAACAGCAAGCATTGAATAAATGTTTATGTACGAGTGTTTTAGTGTACATTGGTCAAAATGAAACCGACCTCTTCAGTAGTGAATTTTGTCAAGAGTCCTGCATGCTTAACAAGAGTTTTCGTGTATGCAGTAGTACAAGGTATTCTAGGTGGAAACCTTCACAGCATGCTTTTAATAAAGTAGTTAAACAGCTACACTTCCATGCAGGAAAGTTGATATCCACGTTCAATTCTCTGCTGTTGATATATTATACAGGGTGAATGGTAACCTCTATACTAAAATGAAACTGGTAATAGATAATGAGAAGAGATTTGAAAAATCTAAATAAATTTTTTCTCTAACATTCACCATTTTAGAGGAAATCGTTACGTTTCTATGAAGCATTTGGCAACAGAATGGCTACTCTAGCAAGCATAGCATCCACTTCTTATCTTCCCGTCTCCTGCTGTACTCAGTTGGTGATACGCAATAAGTGTCCTGCATTGCAAGATTTATTTTAACGATTTTCGCAATTATTTAATTTAAATTCATGACTAAACGGTTTAATTAGCAAAAAAAGTTTCAAGACAATAATATTCAGATTATTTTTACCTATCTGCTTGTACAGCAATCAGCCATTTCTGCAATAGAGTACTGCAAACATTGGACAAAGACAATTTTTTTCCTTCTTAATGGTGTTTCATTGAAAGAATAAAAGTTTTGTTATATTTAACATGTAGAATCACCTCTTAAATGTTAGTGCTTCGGTCTCCTTTATGTTATTATTTATATTAGAATTAATTTATTGTTTTTGTATATATTGTAGATTACATTTTTTAATTATAGTTAATTTTTACTGTATGGGGTATATTTATTAATTTATAAAAGTGGCTTTGTTGTACTCTTCGACTCTGTATTTTTTCATATTATTTGTATCCAACTGATTCTTAATGTAATATATTCAGAAATTTGCTAAAATTAGTTGATTTTATTTGCAAATAATTACAAGTAATATGATGAACATTTGTTGTTATTAACTCAACTATTCACTATCTGGTAGAATGAGTATGAAATCTTCGCCTTCCCGGTTTGAATAAGTCACTATCTACCAATGCAAATTTGTCATCTATTAGTATGATGGGCTATAAAGTCGTCTTCTACCAGTGGAACTAATATAACTCTGCTATTTCATTTGTCATTTGGCTTTCAGCCACTAATGGCACATAGAAGGAAAGGAAAGAGAGAAGCATTAGTCTACCTTGTTACTGAGTATGCCACAATAATTTTTTAGTTACAAACCATTTTTCCTCTTTCTTCTAAGTTATGTGTCGGACAGAGATAAGAGCCAAATAATAAAAGAGGGAATTATTTTAAAATAATGGAGCAAACTGCATTTTTTTTTTTTTTTTCATTCTCAGTAGAATACATTCTTTCACGTCAAGCATATGAGAGACTCCCAGTCTTCCTTGATCCATAGTTTGTGGTGTTATGGTTCCTGTCTCTGCAACTCGACTATTCACTACAGCGAAGGTTTTATGATTTGGTTGCCTTCGATCTGGGAACACCATCTGATACAGCTGCGAAGCCCTGTTTCCATTACCATTAGCGCGACCATTCATAAAAGTCATATCTGCTTGCTGACACATGATTATCCTGCCATAGTTAGGCATTCAAATGTGTCTGAACTATAATACGAGTCAAATGTACGAAACAGACTAATCACGAATGTAAACAAGTTCCCTTATCAATACATGGCCATCTAGGGCACAGTGTACATCAGGAGTAGACATGTATCAATAACATCAATCGATTGTCTGCAAAAGTTAATTATTAGGGTCCCTTCAGACGAGGCCACTTTAGTAGTGCTGCTTAATACACTAAATTTTTGTAGTAGAGAATTTTTCAGTATTCCAGTGAACATGGACGTAGAAGGAGATATACTTTTGGCAACTTTGCTCAGACGGAGAAAGAATAGACGTACAAGTAGAAGAAGAGTCTGGGTTCATCCATTAATTTTGAAGACTAAATCGAGAACTATTTCATACCTTGTTTGATGATTTACATCAGGACGATAAAAAATATTAACTTAAAATTACGCAAATGACAGACAGTATGGCATAAAACATATTTTTGTTTAATATTTTTAAGAATTCAAAATTAAATATAATAGGCTGCAAACATAAACCATTCATAGCACGTAATTCAACCAATAGACTATATTACAATAGGTATCTGTAGTGTAATGGTAAAGTCAAAGGCCGTGGTGTAATTGAACCCAGGTTCGAACCTGAGATCAACTAATTTTTTTTTATCTCTTTGTTAATTTATTTACATTATTTTAGATGCATTATTTTATTTTACATGAAATAAAGTAGATTTTATTACATAAATAACATATGCGTAATTTGCACTACTCCAGGTATTTAGTTGTCTAGTCTATGGTTATATTGTTATTTATTATTACTATTATTATCGTCATTCTATATTATTCTGTCGTAACATAGCCTGTATACCGTTGTGACGGTGTAGGTGTAGGAAATTGGTGGCCCAACAGTCATCTGATAGCAGCACCACGAACGGTAGTGCTTCTAAAAGTGGCATTGTCTGAAGGGACCCTTATTTGTAACAAACTAAGTTGGATTGCATTCCGAAATGCATTGAGTGTTATCTTTTAATAATAACCCATAAACTAGACATTTCCGGGTATATGTTGATATGACATGTTTTCTTGTTTTGGCTTCCAAAATTTGTCCCAGCATTTTTGTAACATATTGTATAAGATGTAATGATTATGCGTAACACAGTAATATCACAGTCTAATATATACAGTCACGAAGCTCAATAGATAGTTGCTAACCACTAGGATCACTACTATTGCCTCATCACAGACAATGCGAAATAGTACCAACACAGTCTATTGTTCCCAGTATTCTCAACAACTCAGACTTCGTGACTGTATATACTAGACTGTGGTAATATTCCAAATATTAAACTCAAAAAAGACATAGAGAAAAAAATATCTCTAACTGCAATTATACTGAACATCAATAGTAGATTTTAGAACTCTTAAAAGTTAAGTCTCGGAAAATCAAAATATAAAGCTAGATGAGAAAAGGAATGAATAAAAGATAACAGGGCAGAGAGCTCATGTAATAAACTGGAGAGTTGCAAAATGACATTCTGATAATAATATGTTCTCTTTGTTTATCTTTCATGCAGCTGATATCTGGCCATTACAACAATGAAATCAAAGCCCACTTCTAAGCAATTATAATCATCTGAAACTGCATAATTTTGAGGTTTTTGAGTTTCTATGCTAAAATATTTTATCATATGCACACATCACAGTTATCATTGTAATTATTTTAAAGATGTACAGATTGTATGTAAAAATGTGTAAGTATATTCTAACAGTCATATTATATATTTTCATTAGGTGTTTAATTTATAATGCAGTTGTTATGCATTTTAGAATTTTGTGCAATATGTAGTTGCAAATAATTATCTGAGTATTTTATCTTTGTTTATGTAAGTTATGGATGTAGATATTAGATTTGTACAAAATGCATTGTAAAATATATACATATATAGAGAGAAATTTTTATTAATATTGTATAAATACTAAAGTCCTTTGACATTAATTTTTTTTCATATAAAAATGACAAAGAAGGATATGAATCATTTCCTTATATTGTAGAATTTACAATTTAATTAATATAAGCTCAGGAAAGAAGTATACATTCTTTAAGTTCCTTAACCCCTTTAGAATGTGTGCTAATTTTTATTTGCATAAACTTTGCTGTCAGAGGAAGCATTGTAGTCCATTTACAGCTTAAGCATAGATTCTCATTTTTGCTAGTCCAAATATTAGATGATGATGTTCAGTCTTGTGCTGTAGAAAAAAAAAAAACTCAGTTTTATAGAAGCTACACCATAGTTCTGGAATTTACAGAAAATAATAAATTCCTCCCAGTCCATAGCCATTCGCTCCAGAGACTGAAGGCTCGCTCTCACTTAGCAGAATCAAACTGAATCAAAGTGAAATGACTGCAGCCACTCACATCTAGTGGAATTGAATCGAACTAAACAGCTTTGTATTGCAGTTCAAAATGAATCTCATAATAGCTTTAGCACAGTTATATGAAGGGGCGGAAAAAGAAGAAACAAATATTCAAAAGAAGAAAAGAAATACTGGATTCATAGGATTTTTTTAACTATACACACACACACACGCACGCACGCACTTTCCACTTTTTTCCACTATCTTCTGAGAGATGAAACAAAATTCCATTCTATTGTGCTTTGAATTTTATTTTTTACCTGATGCTTCTATTAATTTACTTATTTTGCTCCTAGCATTATCACGGGCATAATTATTACAGAATACTTTTGCATTTTGTCTTACAATAGCAGATAATTCGGAACAAGATATATTACTCTTTCTTCGTCCATATTAAATTGTAATTTTCTGTTACATACTATTTCAGTAATAACTTTCAGCAGACAAATTACACTACTAAAAATGGATGTGGTTCATTTGTTTTTTACGAGAACATACAATCATACTCGAAACAAGAAGTTTGGTTCTGGTAGTGGAATAAATATTTTAGCTCATGAATTCTATTTGATGGTTTGGTTCCATTAGATGCGCCACTTTCTGCTATCTTTCATTTAAATACATTGTGAAAAGAAATTCTGTTTGATTCGATTCCGAAGTGAGAGCGGCCCTTAAGTCAGTTCCATCCTATTAAACCAGTTTTTCGTTAAATTAAAAATAAAGACTTGTGACCATGCGGAACTAAGTAAAAAAAAAAAAGGCCTACATAAAATTTGCGGAAAACGAGTGTGTAGAAGAATGGAATGCAATTCTATATGTTAACAGATTTTGTTTTTCATAAATAAATTAGAAGCTTCTGCTTCTGCGAATGTGTAGCAAAAACTGTCTGGGTTGTTTATACATTGACGTCTCCTTGTAGCCATGATCAGATGTGAAATAATAACGGAAACAATATTCGTATCTAAACAATATTACCTTATTACCTGTCAATAACATAAACATAAACGGCTGGAATGCAAAAGTTCGAATTGCTTGAAGACTAGAGCATGGAGAAAAAAAAACCGTTTTCAGATTTGAAATCAACACATCAAAAATATTAAGAATCATTGAAAAATCTTATGCAACTGACATTCCGAAAAAATGTATTGGCCAGTGTTATGTATGGCATATTTGGTATCATAGAAAACCTTACTGGTGGGATCAGTACCGTGGATGAACACACAGTATAGTGTCAGATCTCAATATTAAGAGAGACTATTGTCTCTGACTAAGATTTGCGACCCTGGCAATTGGAGAAATTTAAGGATAAAAATTGCTACTGTTATGGGTGAGACAATTGAAATTGTAATTTTATAGTACCGGTACATCACTCATTGCGTACTACCTGTCGAATTGCTGCAGTGGTTATGTGGTCTAAGCCATCAGTCTGCCACATAGGTGGTCCGGGTTTGAGTCCTAGTCAGATACAGTAGCGTGCAAATTAATCCAAACAACGTAATTACTTATGCAAAAACACTCAAACGGGATAAAAAAGGATCTAAGACATACCTCAGTAATCTATGTGGCCTCCCTTGTTCCTAATAACAGCTCTGAGATGATTTGGCATGGATTCCACTAATTTCCCACAAATATTCTTCATTTCTTCATCGCGAAACCATACACCAATGAGGGCAGAAATCATCTTCTCCTTTGTAGAACAATCCATTTTTTGCATTCTTCTTTTGCAAATTGACCACAAGTTCTCAATGGAGTTGATGTCGGGTGAGTTGCCTGGGCAGGGGTGTACCTGAATATTCTTCTTGTTGAAGAATTCTTTAGTTTTTCGAGACGTATGGCATGGTGCCAGGTCTTGTTGGAACACACCTCTGCCATCTGGAAATGATTTTTGCAGCTGGGGTGCGATTCTGGTTTCCAATAAGTGAATATATTTGTCAGAATTCATCATTCCCTTGATAGGTATTAATGCTCCAGGCCCTTCATGTGTAAAACAACCCCAAAACATTACTTTAGAGGGGTATTTGGGTGCTTGTTGGAGATGAGCTTCCGTACGTAAGAAACACGGTGGCCGTGGACCTCGAAATGAGACTCATCGGAAAAAAGTACATTCTTCCAGTCATTCACTGTTCAGTGTAGATGTAATTTTGCCCACATTAAGCGTTTTTTACACATAACAGAGGTTAGCAGTTGCTTCTTGGTAGGCTTACGAGCCCTTCGTCCAGCTTCCAAAAGCCTACGCCGCACTGTTGTGACGTGAATATTCGCCCCAGCGGTCATCATTAACTCGCGAGTTAAGTCGACAGCAGTTAGTCTAGGATTTAATTTATTTTTCCTGACAATTAAATGATCATCTGCAGGTGAAGTCTTCCTTTTCCGGCCACAGTTTCCTTTTTTCTGGGGTGTGATGAATCCAGTCTCCCTGTATTGTTTTATGATCGAATTAACAGTAGCCAAACCAATGTGACATTTTGCAGCAATTTGCCTCTGTGTCATAGAAGAATGCTCTGCTAATGTTATAATTTTAGACCGTTTTCGTGGAGTTGTATCCATTTGTGAAGACAACAGAATGTACACAGGATTGCAGTATTAAGTCTTCAACACAACTGAAATGCTTATAAGTACAAGACGACAGGAAAAATGTCACAATTATAAAAAAAATAATGACAGACCTTCAACAATGGAATTACACGTACTACAGATGTCAATTAAAGCGCTAAGAGCAGCTGTGAGGCCAACAATGACAGAAAATGGAGAAGGTCACAGGTGGGGACCTTCCTTTCTCTCGTGTTAGGCATCAACATAATTCTGTCAAGAGCATCATTCCATTATTATCTCATAGCATTCCTCGATTGCCAGCTGGCAAAGAATGGAGGAGGCTGCCTGCTTCGAAACCTAGATACACAGCAAAACTTAGCATAGTCAGTAGGTGTGGGTTGGTGCCTAAGTGGGGATTACCACCATCTATAAGATCGCAGTGCTGGATTGTAATGATCTTTTTTCCAATCCTATGAGTATCAGGAATACGTGTTATAGCCTACATAAATAAATATATATAATTTCTAGTTTTACAATGTTAGTACATTTTTTCCAGAGCCCATGATTACAATGATTACCGTACATTTTAATAACGCTCCCCAATTCGTGTCTATCAGACCATACATTTTTATTAATATCCCTCTCCATTGTTGTATTTCTTTCATCCAAATGTCCACAGGTCTTCCCTTTTTCTGTATCCTTGTGGTACCCATTCCATAACTCTCTGTGGCAATTGTTGTTCTTCTGTTCTTTTTACATATTTGTATCACTCCAGTTTATCTTCAGTGAAATCAATACCGTAATTGAATTTTGAACATTCATTTTTTTTTGCCTTATAATTTCATTTCCTATTTTTCTTGCCGAGATATCCTTGCAGATTCCCAGAAATTCATCTCTGCTGCTGTTAATTTTTCTCAGAATTTTAATGTCAAAATCCCAACTTCTGATCCATGGCTATATAAAATATAGCCTAGATCCTGCTGTAACAACTTCCATCTTTGCACTACTATTTTTTATACATGAACTGGTGAAGCAATGGTAGGTTCCAAGTTACAAACTCCGGTATGGGTTTAAAAGTTCATCTCATTACCACGTTGTGTAACCCAGTTTAATCTTGGTATGCAACGTGGTTAATAAACAGAGTTATGCTCTTGACTGTGTACTGTACTTTCACGGAAAAATATTTAAACAATGAGGAATGTGCTAATGGCGCAATAAAATGCGTACCGGTATCCTTAGAGAAAATTTGGGAGACATTATAGCAGATTTTTCATGGACCCTCAAATTGTAGGACTGCCATTGAATCAAAGGCTGTGCTAGCTAAGAGGAATTTGTCTAAAGCGAAAAATTCGAAAGATATTACAATATTGTATTCGTTTCGATATCAAACCTCATCTCTGCAATTTATGCAGAATTCTATTTGTGCGTATGAGAGAATTTCCTCAAAAAAGCTGATCCTTAATTTTTAACATGACGTTTAAGTGGACACCTGTTTGGGAAAAATGCCAGTTACAATTTCTTTTAGTAGCCTACTTCATGCGCATCTTGCTCCTTTGCGGGAGCGCGCCGATGCAACTTGCAACATATCATTGCTCCTCAGCGTCAGCGGACCGATGCAACCCGCAACATAACATAAAAATACAAATAAACTAACATTAATGCAACATATATAATGACCTTTAATGTATTTCACACACATCATAACTATATAGGGAATCCCATAACTACAAATATCCAAACCCATATAATCGCACAACCACCTAAACGTTCCATGCGAATATAGAAATTCAACTAATCCCCTGCCATTTTTTTAAATTCGTAATTGTATCTTTAAAAAGTATTGTCCGTGGCTATCATATTGAAAAAAGTCAGTCTTCGTGTGATAAACAGAACTAAAGATGCAAACATTTCCAGTCTATCTGTCTTGCAAATAATTTAAAAGACATTCTATTTTACTTTCAGTTACAACTTGCTTACATAATGAGGTTATGTCATTCGCAAAGAGAAGTGAAACTTGGATTCCACTACTGGCCGCAAACAGAAGACAGTCGGTCGTATACGTGACGTTACGTTTTGCAGCAATGGCAGGTTTGTATGAGGGGTTATTATTTATCCATATTTTTTAATTTAAGATATACTCTTCGTTGAATATGGTTTGAAGTGCTAATAGTTCTTCTGTAGTATGCGCTTGTCAAATTTTGCACGTTATAAATATAAGATGTATTTGTGTATCGATGACTAAAAAATATACGGTCAATTAGTAATCACATAGTCTAATTACATTTTTGACTGAAGGTCAATGTTATATCATACTATTTGTGCGATATTTGAATAAAAATGTATGCAGATTTTAAGTAAAATTATACATTTTTTTTTCAGAGAATACTGCTTACATTCGACACCTAAAGAACTTGTCAGTGAATGGACAAGAGTTCAAATACTTCGATTTACCAAGTTTAGGAGCAAGTTACGGTGAGTATTAGGATGACATGCGCAAATAATTTGCTCGTGCGTTTTCACAATGTTCGTAAAATAACTGAAAGATTATTAGTAGTATCGTATATAACTATTTGAACTGTAGTATTATCGTAAAGTGCACCTTGAGCAGATAGCTAGCAACAGACATTAAAATTGAAGGCAACGAGAACTGACACGTAGAAGAGGAAACTCATTTCCATTTGTAAAATAAGTAAATTAACATAGATTCATAGCTTATTAATAGCAATCAAGGTGATAGTACTGCCTTTACAATACTATAACCATTATTTTAGGTGCCATTTCGCAGTTGAACAAGAGATTTTTCACTCACTATTTCTATCGTTTTTATGTTTAGCAATTTTTATCTGGATATTTCATTCACATCCTGGGAAGTAATCGAGACATTGGGGCTGCGGGGTCTTTGCATTACTTAGCTTTGTCTTACTCTTTGATTGAGATGGAAAGTAAGTTAGTGTCAGTAAAAGAAAATCCAGGACTAAGTGCAACGAAACTTTCAGCATGTGTTTGTGAGGAGTTTAGGAAGCAGGTAGGTGCCGAAACAATTCGAAGAGTTTTGAGGAAAGGGGGTTTAATGGGAGAGTAGGAGAAAACCTTACATAAATGAAATAAATAAAAGGAGGCGGCTTCGGTTCGCAAGGGAACATGTCCGTAAAGAGAAAAATTGATGAGAAGTTGTGATATTTGCTGATGAAAGCAAATTTAATGTCTTCTGGTCGGATGGGCAACAGTATGTGTGGCATAAGAAAAATTAAGAACTCGAGAAAAAGAATCTGTTACCAACAGTGAAACATGGTGGGGGCAGCGTCATGGTATGGAGTTGGTGAACTTGTTTTTATAGAAAAAAGGATGGATCAACATGTTTATTTGGACATTATGAGAAATAATTTAAAACGAAGTGCAGAGAGTCTAGGGGTTAAAGATAGTATGAAGTACTATCAGGATAATGGTCCTAAACACACAGCTGAAAAAGTGCGTTTATGGCTTCTATACAACTGTCCCAAGATAATCCGAACCCTAGTACAATCACCAGATTTAAATCTGTGGGAGGAATTTAATCGTAAGGTCAGACAAACTCCTATCACTTCCAAGACGGAACTGAAATGGAGATTAACGAAAGAATGGAGGAAAATTAGTCTCCAATTTACTACGAAGTTATCCAGGAGCATGCCAAGGCGTTTGAGGGCTGTTTTTAAGACAGAAGGGGTATTCAAAAATATATTGAATTGAACAAACCGAATGAGGCACTATGTTCTATCACAAAGAATGTAATAATGTTTATAATTTTTATTTTTGTAACAGGAGATTTTTTAAATTTTGTTGTAATTCTATGTAATTTAACAGAAAGTATGCTATTAGTTTTATTATAGTGCACATTTTTATTTTCATTAATTTTTTAAAAATAATTAGTGTAATTTAATTTTACATGCCAGTCAAACCAAATATTAATGGGAGCCACTATATATATATATATATATCGGTGGGGGGGGGGGGGGGAGCACCAATAGAGTAAAACCATCTGCTTTGTATTTTCAATTTTTTAGGAGCTAAGTGTACCAAAACATTGAAAATTTAACATTGCTGAGATAGGAGGTATCCGGTCCTCTTAACTATACATTTTCATGTATGACACGATTTATTTGCAGATAAATTACCATTTTCAATACGAGTACTATTGGAGTCAGCAGTAAGAAACTGTGATAACTTCCAAGTGAAAGAGCAAGATGTTCAGGCTATACTTGACTGGGAAAAGAACCAGGCAGTGGAAGGAGGAGTGGAAGTTAACTTCAAGCCTGCAAGAGTTATTCTTCAGGTAATACCAGTAGTTAAATGTAATCTTATTGTATAATTTATTATTTCTCATGAGTATTGCCATGTTGTTTAGTCAACTGTCTGAAGACAGGTCTGAACCTCACAAGTGATATCAACAAGGCATCACTTATGAGGCAACTAAACCAGGAGATAATGGGGTAGGTTGGCCAGTTTCTTTCCTCCTCCATTGCATATATTGCTGTGTAAAATATTATATTAATCAGACTTCAGATGTATACAAATAATTGTTTTTCCTCTGACACATATCATCAAGTGAGATGCACTGCCTGATAATAATTGTAGACCTATATATTAGCCAGAATCTGTCAGAGGATTTTTGACATGAATAAGTGAATTTAAAATCTAATCCAACAGTGTAACTGTTAAAGAATTGGGGCTAAAAAAAGGAGCCTATACGGTACCATATGAAGCAAAATTAGAAATACTTGGAACTATTAGAAGTTGAAAGTACCTGGTAAGATAAATATCCTATAGGCCTAAAGAAGGTAATATGTTGAAAATCGTTTTAGTCTCGTAGTAACTAATTGTGCACAATATAACTAAAAATCCAGTACCTTGTAGACAAGTATAGACTGGGAGAGAATGAAAGCAGAGTGGAAAAGTGAAAGGGGTGAGTTGAGAGTGGTGAGGAAGAGCATAACAGCTACTGGAGTAGCTCATTCAGCTGAGGTGCTTACCTGCTTATCCAGAGTTGTGCTTGGGTGTGGGTTCGATTTCCGCTTGGGCTGATTACTTGGTTGGGTTTTTTCCGAGGTTTTCCCCAGCCATAAGGCGAATGTCAGGTAATCTATGGCGAATCCTCGACCTCATCTCGCCAAATACCATCTCACTATCACTAATCCCATTGACGCGAAGTAACCTAGTAGTTGATACAGTGTCATTATATAACCAAGTAAAAAAGGAACATAAGAGGATGAAAGGAAGAGAGGTGACTATGAATATGGATGAGTGAGAGGAGACAGAAGGGAAATGAAGAAAGAGAGAGAGAGAAAAAAATTATATATATATTTTTTTTATTTCATCCTGTGTGCCTTAATGTATAAATTGTGTTGGTAATTTTATGTAAGTTGGTATTAAAAAAAAAGTAAATACTAGTTTGGCCATGCTTATAAATTATATATACGCATATATAAAGAAATCGAATTCTGATCATGTAAGAGGAGTCATTTTTTATTTTAGGAGATTCCATCACTGGTGTTGAGTATGCTTATTTTACAAATTTTTAACCATTCGGCCTGGATGGGGCAAGTTATCTGGTTGAGGTTTTTTCCGGGGTTTTCCCTCAATCCAATACGAGCAAATGCTGGGTAACTTTCGGTGTTGGACCCCGGACTCATTTCACCGGCATTATCATCTTCATTTCATTCAGACGCTAAATAACCTAGATGTTGATAAAGCGTCGTAAAATAACCCAATAAAATAAAAAAAATTAACCATTCGGTTTTATAATGTACAGTATAATTTCTGATAGAAGATGGATGAGAGAAACTCATCTGTACAAAGTGCATTAGATATCTGCTATAACATGTTCAGTTCTGGTGGACGAGCAAGGTCATGGACACACTATTACACAGGCACATGAAGAATTGAATGTGATGCAAACATTGATTATGGACAGTGTCGTAAGAGATAACTCTCTTTCTTATTCTGTTTAACCTTCCCTTATTCCAGCTTACTCTCTTTCTTACTCTGTTCAACCTTCCTTTATTCCAACTTACACACCATTGCGGGTAGGGGAGGGAGAATCATAAGAGATAACAGTAGTAGAAATTTAGATATATAGAGTCCCTGAAGTGTAAGGAATGTAACGTTCTTAATGGGAGGGAGATATATGAAATATGCAAACATTGTATGACTTATGTTTTAAATATGCCCTTCATAAAAATTACTGCATGTTGATATCGTGAAGATTTGTGTCGTATATCTAAGATCTAAGAACATACTAAGATATTAGAGAAATGTGATACATCTTAATTGCGTGTTCTTTTGTTATTGGTATTATGATATACCTATCACAATGGCTCCATACTGGCAAGCTGGGCTTGTAAGTCAGAAGTCCTGGTTCAAATCTCACTCCACTCTGAATGTATGACTTGTGTTGGCCAAGAGGTTTCCTTCGTGTACTCCAGTTTCCCTGTGAAATCACAACAATTTCTCCATCATCATCATCATCATCATCATCATCATCATCATCATCATCATCATCATCATCACCATCATCAGGTCCACACCTGTGGAGTAATGGCTAGCATGTCTGGCCGCGAAACCAGGTGGCCCGGGTTCGAATCCCGGTTGGGACAAGTTACCTGGTTGAGGTTTTATCCGGGGTTTTCCCCTCAACCCAACATGAGCAAATGCTGGGTAAATATCAGTGCTGGACCCCGGACTCATTTCACCGGCATTATCACCTTCATTTCATTCAGACGCTAAATAACCTGAGATGTTGATAAAGCGTCGTAAAATAACCTACTAAAATAAAAAAATCATCGTCATTTGTTCATTCATTCATTCATTCATTACGAGTGTAATGTAGATTCACCACCTTTAGTACAATCTGAATAGTCTCTGACAAACTGAATGGTCTATGCTTTCGGTACTAGCAACATCTATGAGCCAGTTGTAGAGTTGGTACGAATAACGGCAAGTTAAGGGCCCTGTCATTGGACAAAAAACACGTTATCTTCCCATTGCTACAGTAATGTCGAACAATTTTTCATTTGTGTACTTTATTGAGATTTAAAGAGTTAATACGAGCATGAACTGCGAAGTACTGAGTTTTTAATGCAAGTACAAATAGTGCAATTAAATTACACATTACATTGTGCATATTAAAGGTGCATGGCTCGTATCTCAGATCATGTTATATATCAGATTGCCATTCCCATGTTATGAAATGGCAACATATAAAAGAGGAGAAACACAAAGATCTCCACTGTCGAAAATGAATTTTTTTGGTAACAACTGCTAGATGGAAGTACTGCTGCAAGCTGTTATTCTATGTACTTCTATCAGGGTTATAATGTTGCTAGATGACAGCATAATGAAATTGATAAAAGTTGTTGTCTTGATAGTGCATTAAGGTAGACACTCACTGGAAAAATTTCGTTTGTTGTGTTCGGATTTTTATTATAGTATTGCTCACTTGTCCGCATTTCCGAATTAATCATCAAATAGTCTTGGAATTTACTGCTAGAGTGCATTATTTCATTGTAATGTTCTGAGCTGAACCTGGAAATAAAATGAATAGCTTTGTACCTTAAATAAATTATGAAGGTTAATTTAGTATTTTTACAATCTCATCCCATACGTTTTTTCTCCATATTATACTGCTATAATTCTAATTTAATAAATGATAAAGCTCTTCATACTGTTGGACTTAATAAAATAAGCTTCGCATCAATTTCATTATACCTTCAATATGTCCGTGTTTGGAGGCCTTGCAGTCGATATATTTGCCATGGCAATATTTATTTCGATCTTGGACCATGCAGAAATTAGTTTAGAATTATCTGGCCAGAATTCTGAACAGAATCCAGTCATGCGGACATAGGCAATATGGCCAAGTGGGTGATGCTGCATTTAAAATAATGTAAAGAATAAAAATCCAAATGCGGCGAACGAATTTTTTCCAGTAAGTGAGCACCTAGTTTTAGGCTGATCAGTCTGTTATATGTGATCAGTAGACATCGGATTTTTAGGCACTAAAAATTGCAGTTTTAGGCGCCTAAAATAAGCTCAAAGTTTGTAAAATTAGGTTCTATTTTAATGAAAATAGGCATTTTAGGCACATCAAGGTATCATACTTATTTCTTTCACTGAAATTTTTAGTTATACACTAAAATACGCACAAAAAAGTATGTTTAAACATTAAAAAAGAATACTATATTATATTTATAAACAGAGCTGCACAAATTTAATATATTGAAACTAATGAAATAATGATTATTGATATCAAGATTACTCATTTTAAGTTATTGAAATTCAGTTCCATGCTCAGACTTTATTATAATTATCTGCACAGTACACAGTAAATTCTCCACAGTTAACCTTTGCCTTTTGTCACTGAGAATCATTTTGAAAGCAGAAAAACTTCTTTCAACCGAAACTGATGTGAGAGGCGCAAATTTTAAATTAGGTACAATAGAAACATCAATACTTACTGGAACATTTACACTTTCCTCCGATATCACTCTTGATACTTTTTCCAACAATGAAAATCCTACATTCTTATTTAATACGTTGTCCCACTTATTTTTAACTTTTTTCCCAGTTTCGCCCAAAGCAGAATGTATGTTCACATGAGCTTCCTTTACTATTGCTATTTGGCTACAAAGAGATTGTTTTTCACGTTCTAATTGTTCAATGCTTGCAGGTATGAAAGAAAAGTTTGATGTTATGTAGGCAATATCGTTTTTCACTCATGAGTCATTCAGACAATCTTTCACTGCTTTCACACACGCTGCACTATCAGTTTCAGGTAATTTATCAATAACTGTGACCACTTCTTTAAAATACTTAGAATAATACACCACTGACTGAATCCAGGTTCCCCATCATGTAACAACCGGCTGAGGTGGGAGTGGGATATCTGGAAAGTTCTCTCTGAATATTGAAATCCTGGATGGGGCTTTACAAAAACATTTTTTTTTTTGTGTTAGAAATAAACGAATTGACAAGAGGAAATTCATTCCGGATTGTTTCAGAAACCCTGTGAAGGCCATGTGCTAGACAGGTTACATGCGTGAGGTTAGGATAAAATGTTTTAAGAAGTGGAGCTGCAGCAACCATGTATGAGGCAGCATCAGTACAAAACAACAGAACTTTAGAATCGTGTATATTACCTGAGTATAAAGACTGTAGGCCTTTATTTACAAAATAAGCAATGGCTTGGCTATTCACTTTCGAAAGTTCCTTAACACATACGAGGTGTGGAATCGAAGGTCCATCAGGACTAAGTTTTCCTACTACCATATTTGCTATATACCTATTCATAGGATCTGAGGTTTCATCCACAGAGACCCATATGTAAGAATCACCTATATCCTCCCGAATGGAAGCTAAAGTTTCATTGTATAGTCTGTCTAAGTAATTTTTTCTTAGGGTCGACTCAGATGGGATATTTTGTTTGCAGTATTTTTGTAAAAACTGTCTTAAAACCGGATTTTCAATTGAATTCCAGGGAATATTAGCAGCAACAAACTCTCTGGTTAAATCAGCATAGAAATTGCTGCTGAGATTGGATGAAGTAGGCTGTGTTAGTAAAGTTTGTTGCAGTTGATTTTTCTGCTGAGCTTTAGCCTTATGAGCCGCTCCTTGCTCATGCTGCTTTAGGTGGCATTTCGTTTCTTGCGAAATCTAAAAATGTAAAGTAAACTGAATTAAAATAAAATCCTAATTGTTGTATTGCCGTATTTCTATCACAAAGTTAGTGGGTTCGAACAGTCAAAATTTTAATGACCTGCAAATACTTTAACTATCGGAATTTAAAAGGTTAAAGTGTAGTGGTCTTAAAAAGAATTATACCTCAGGATAGCTCAGTCAATGTATAAATATTATAGGCCTACTCATTAAAATTAATAGAATTTATATATTTCAACTACCTGTTTGCTACAAATCTTGCAGAATATTATTTTTCCATCATAAGTGAATTCTGAATATTCTGTTAGCCATTGTCGGATCAATGTAGATTTTGCACTTATATTTTTCGGCATTATCGCGTTAAACTTCACAGGAAAACGTCCTACCGCTCAAAACTTCTCAACACAAATAAGGTGAGGGAAAGGGCAACAGTTAACGAGCATTCAAATGAACCGTTGTTATTGAGATTCAATTGGACAAAAATACAAAGTTCCACTTATTGTTGCATTTCCTGGTAGTGTTAACACTAGGAGGGCCATTCTTTTAAATATTTTGTAACGGTTTACCCTACTAATTCGCAGTTTTACGACTTTTCATAAATATTTCAAAAACACTCTTTCTCCAAAAATTGTGATTTTATGACACTCTGAAGGGCAGTACAGCTAATCGGTTTCAGACCGAAAACAGTCATTTTTATAGTATAGTATATCTCTGAATCGGTAGCAGCACATGTTGTGATTGTTGCCTGCTTCAAAACTAAGGTTGGTTCTTTGTCGGCATTTATGCCTCCAAACATGTTAAATTCGGTGAAATCTATTGCGAGTGTCGTGAGATTCAAAACATTTTGTTTCCTTTATCAATGGTTTAATGGCCGGTGTGAAGCAAACTTTCCACTTTTTAAATGCCTTAAATTTCGCAGTGAATGCATGTACGTATAAATTATAAAAAGTAAGAGTAAAATGCGAAACTTTACAGTGAGTTAGGCATTTTTAGGCGAATATTAACAAATTAGGCTCTAATAACCGTTTTAGGGCATTTTAGGGCACTATAAAACTCTTTGAATACCTTTCAATTTCCATGAAACACAAATATTAATAATTATTTTTACTTTTCTCCTAAAGAAACAAAATAGGCATTTGCCCTAGAATCCGATGTCTGGTGATTAGGCCTTGTATTTAGAAATTTTTGTTGGAGAATCAATATAACAATGATAGTGGTGATGATAAAGATAGATTAGGGTGATAGTAGTTGTAATGGTGGTGGTGGTAGTGGTGCTGGTCGTAATAGTAGCAGCAGTAGAAGTTCTTTTGTTACGTCATTAATTGGTGTGTATTGTTTTTAAAATATTATGGAGTTGAATTGTAGTGATAAATCTTAATGCACTTTAACAATAACTTAATTTTGTAAATTTTCAGGACTTTACTGGTGTCCCAGCTGTGGTAGATTTTGCAGCTATGAGAGATGCTGTAAAGAAACTGGGTGGTAATCCAGATCGTATTAATCCAATTTGTCCATCAGATCTTGTTATCGATCATTCAGTGCAAGTGGACTTTGTTCGGACGTAAGTTGAAATCCAGATTCTACTTGATCATTTAAATATTTGTAATATATACGTATTTTAGGTATCATGGTATTGTTTGATATACTGTATTACTTACATATAAGACCCAAAGTATTTTTCCACCCCCGATTTTGAATGCTGAAAAACTTGGGAATGATTCTATATCTGCATATTATCTAAAAAATTTGTAGATAATGGAAACATAGCAGAATTTTATATGTGAGGCAGGGTCTTATTTGTGAGTAAAATACAGTACATATAAGATTAATTTGGAAATCAAAAAAGTAACTGAATAAACTGTTAATAACTGTACCTCATTTGAATTTTGTAGTTTTTATCTGAAAATAAATCATTTGATTGTAAAATTAGACTTCATTAAGAAAAGTTTGTATTTATATGTATGTTATGGGCAATTCCAGACATCGGCCAAATCTGGATGTGAATGGGGAGATTAGAGAATGCCAGTATTCAAAGTAGGAAAGATCTTTATTCTTTTTTTCTTCTAGTACTTTTATCTGCCTTTATTCAAAATTTTATCACATAATTATTATCCTATCAGTTATTTAAGTAGAAAAAACAAGTTTAAATACATAGTTCATTTTAAGAGGGTCCACTGCCTCGGAGTAACGATTAGCATGTCTGACCGTGAAACTAGCGAACCTGGGTTCAAATCCTGGTTGGGACAAGTTACGTGGTTGAGATTTTTTCCAGGGTTTTTCCTCAACCAGTTAAGAGCAAATGCTGGGTAACTTTCAGTGCTGGACCCTGGACTAATCTTGCTAGCGCTATCACTTTTATCTTACTCAGATGCTGGATAACCATAGCAGTTGATAAAACGTCGTAAAATAACTCGCTTTTTTTTTTTTTTTTAAAGAAATTAATATGTGGTAGGATGGTTATTTTGTGGTCATATGATGGCATCATTTATTTTATGTGGACTTTGTAGGGCAGAACGCTATGGCAAATGTTTAATAACATGTAAATTGCTTGCTTTTGACCAGACCTAGGAATGAAAAATCGATGCCATCATGTGAATATTACTTTTCTGCTTAAACTGAAGTTATATTTCTACTATACACATGCATGACTTTTGTTAAGGTATAATTAAGATTTCTTGGTAATCATATTGATGCAAAATGTTTGGTCATTTGTACTGTGTAATTGAGGGAGTTCATTCTTCTGCACACTCTCACATGTCCAAAGTGGTCAGATCTAATAGAAGATTACTCATTGTTTTATCCTGTTTTATATGACGTTAGTTTATTTTAATTATGTGCACATATAACTCTGCACTGTCATTTTTTACTGTGATTAACATTGTAACATGAAATTAAAATAGGGCAAGAAATAGCACTATGCTGCATTCCATAATGTCTGACAGGCACGTAAATATTGCCGGCAGAGGTAGGGAGACGAATAATTGCTAAACAACCAATGGAAGAGATCACAGCCCAGGTTTATCTTGAAGTTGGGTGGGGGTAGAATGCTTCAAACTCCCCAACTTCAAGATAAGCACGGAATGTCACCTCTGTCATTGGTTTATTAGCAAATGAGCTTCCTTCCTCTGCTGGCAATATTTACATTGCCTGTCAGATATTATGGAATGCAGTATAGAGATGAGGTATAATGGCAGAAGCCGTACTCTCAGCACTGCTGTGGACTCAAATTTAATTTCCAAAATTCAGTTTCATTTTCTGTATCATGATTCCTTTATGTAGATGATATTCTGCATCAGATTCAAAACAAGATTCATGAGTAATTGTTCAGGGTTTAAATATTTTTATCTAAGTCATTCCAAATATTTGTGAAGCAATGAAAAGTATGAAAATAGAGACTTTCACTGACTTCAAGTAAATTATTCGTTCTTCCTTAAATAAATAAATGAATGATTGAATAAATGAATAAATATATATAACTTGATTACACACTTTTATCACTTAAGATTTGATAAATAGAGACAATTTTCCTGTGTTAACGTGAAAGATAATGATAATTTACTTTAGTTGACTAGTTTCGGTTTGATTTGAAGCCATCTTCAGATATTATTGAGGTCCTTGCATGTTTCCTGTTTCTTCTGATGGTGTTTTAATGGTGGGTGTATTTATGATCGGTAGTGTTGTATCAAATACAACGTGTATTGGGGATATGTTGTGGATGCGTGTTTGTATATCTGTATATTTCATATTGTTCTAGTGTATATAATTTCTGGTTTTTAGATTCAGTACCTACTTAAGATTTCCTTGTCTGTTTCTATGTTGCTGTAGTTGTGGTTGGTGTTTGTGCTGTGTTCTGTGTATATAGAAGTATTGTGTGATTTGGTTATGGCTGTGATGTGTTCCTTGTATCATGTTTGAAATGATCTCCGAGTTTGTCGGATGTTTAACAATATATTTACCTTAACACAATCATCCTGCAATTTACAATGTTTGCCATTATATCCACAAAATTCGCAGATGGTAAAAGAGAAAGGAACTTAAAGTTGTAGATACGAGTTTACTTACTGCAAGTGAAAGAAACCTCTTTCTGAACGAAAGCACTCTAGACAAAATTTACGGACAGTTTCTCATCCTCTTCAAAATTTAACTTATAATCCTATTGCTAGAGGTAATGAATTCCACTTTAATAGTGACCCTACATCAGAAATAAAATTCTCCACTCTGGCAGACTAGCACTGCTAGAGGATCTTCAATGATGGTATCTGAAGGTAGTTAGTAACCAATTAACATTTACAGAATGGTATATTGGATGGAGATCATTATATCTTATTTTCCTTTTCCTATCATGCTAGATTAATTAATTAATTACAGTAATTGACCAGTTCATTATTTCTTATTGTTTGCATTTTTATGCTAGTAGAACTCGACATATTTTGTCGTTACAACATTCTACACTAGATCTTCCCAGGCTCCTCAAGATCTGTCTGCAATTCAGGATATGCCCATAACATACATATTCTAATTCTTTTGCCCATAGGCCAGATGCTTTGCAGAAAAATCAAGATTTGGAATTTGAACGCAACAAAGAAAGATTTATGTTCCTTAAGGTAAGATGGTCATTTATGTCATTTGGAATAGATGGCATGACAACATCAATAGTGTAAAATCAAATGTTTCAGACTTAAAGTAAATAAAGTTCATCATTTTATGAATGTAGGTGGTTAGATAATTCGAACATTAGGAGCTTTAAAAATGGAGACAACTAAAGGTCTGTTCCCACTTAGCAGAATGGAATTGAATCGAAGCAAAGTGCCTTCTTTAGCTTCCATCTGTCAGAGTTGAACCAAATGGAACTGAAGCATACAAAGGGCTGCAGATTAAAATGGATTGCAGAAGAGCTTTAGCACATTTGTATAAAAAGGCTGAAAGGGAAGAATTAAATAACCAAAAGAAGGAAAGGAAATATTGGAGTCATGATGTATTTTTAACTAAAGATAAACATGGGGAATTTTGATCATGTGATTGCAATTTTAATTTAATCTAAAATTAAGCAATTATTAACATTGTCGTAATGTAATGTCCCAATACAGAAATGTAACAATTTTATTACTGTACTTAATACTACTCAATTACGAGGGGCATCCAATAAATAAGTTTCCCTATTTCTTTTTTATATTATACACGATTTATTAACTTTACAGATACTTATTTACATATTACAACTCTCCAGTTACTTCTCCATATAATCACCATTTCTGTCCAAACATTTTTGGTAGCGTGACACCAGTTTTTGCAAACTATTGCTATATCATGTGTTCTGTAGTTACAGCCAAGTGTTCACTGCAGATTTCACTTCATCATTTTGAAACTGCTTGCCTCCAAGGTGTGCCTTGAGTTGGAAGAACAGATGAAAAACACTGGGGGCAAGGTCTAGAGAATACGGAGGATAAGAGAAAACTTCCCATTTTAATTTTGTGAGTTTGTTCTGGGTCCTTCGAGCCGAGTGAGGACGTGCATTGTCATGCAGCAGCAGAACATTGTGAGATAGAAGTCCGGGAGGTTTTCTTTTGATGGTAGCTCGAAGATTACCATTATGCTTGTTATCCTGGGTAGCAGTCCTGATGCTGACAGACCAGTTGAGTCAAGGATTTAATGGAGTTTGCTGCTCTTCTTTCTTTTTCAGACAGATTTAAAAGCACCTACACTTATTAAACAACATAAATTGCACAAAAATGGACTTCTGGAACAAACTACCAAATATTAAAGGAAGTAATGTGATGGATTGGGTTAAATTAGAAACCAGGGTTAAATACTCACACATAGCCATGCACTTAGACACAGATCAGATATATAACCAGAGAAGAAGAGTCCATAAATGACCTTATGAATTACAGCATTCGAGATGTACAAGATTATTCAAAATTATTATTCATCCAATTTCAAATGACTATATTTTTAAATTTACAGATGTAGTGTTTAGTGGTACATCAACCAAACAAAGAACTGTCCACATCCAAATAAATGCTAATAAGGTAGTGTCCCATCATGCTGGAAAATATAATCGCCAGATTCTTAATTAATTTGGGGAAATAGCCAGCTCTGTTCCTTATTCATACAGAAGTGATCATTCACTGTTTTCTGTACAAAAGGTCATAAACCTTTGCCCACGAAATGACACAGATGTTGTTGATCACATTTGTGGTTGTTTGTTGCATGTATGTTTTTCTACCTCAATTACAAATATTGTGACGTTTCACTTTGGCATTTAAATGAAAAGTTGCTTCATCACAAAACACTTGTCACTGATTCAGATAGCTGATGTATGTAGAGTAGGTTGTTGTACCTTGATTAAAAATATTCCTAAAGTTGACAATTTTCTGTTTTTAGAATGTGTCATCATAGCAGTCATAAATATTAACCAATCCAAAACTGCTAAGTCGTATACATGTTTATTTTACATTGATTGTATTCCATGTGTTCCATGCACACCTTTGTTGTTTGATTTACCGATAATTAACTTTTCTATAACTTCAACATTGTGTTACATGTTTGTATTTTGCGAAAGTTTAAATGTTCCCCTTTCATTCAGTCACTCAAACAGTGACTCTACAAGGTGCATCTGATCGCTACCGCAAAGAAGAACACTGCACCACCATGCTGTTTGTCTGAAAGCATTTTTAAGTTCAGCAGGAAATATCTGACTGCCACTGCCATCATTTTGGTGTATGGTAACTTTTATAACAACATTGAACTTCTGCTCAGTGTATATATAAAAGTATGACGTAGAAAATGTATAGTGTGGCAACAAACAAAATATAGCACTTCCAATCTTGCATTGTGCATGATGTCATTCTTTCACACTCCTTAACTAAACGACATTTCATACAAGTTGAGAGGATGTGAAGGCATTTCTTTCCCCTTCTACTTGCCCTGAGTCCGTCAGTAACAGACTGGTAGCTGTTACCTCTTATACCTGAACCCCCCCAAGTTGTACAAGAAAATAAAATATTAAATAAAGTACATAAGTGGATATAAAATACAGTGACACAGATCTTTGACAATTACATGTTTCAATATATTTTAGTGTCATTCTTACAATATTTTCAACTAATAATTAATTAAATTAAGAGATGTAAGTTTGTATTATGAAGTCAGGAGGGAGTGACATAGTGCAGATTGTCCCATTGTGTATGCTGTAAAGTAGCAACTAGCTGTGAAGAAAACATTTATCTTCTGCTGTCAATAGCTTTTTAATGTGCCAGTTGATATAAACAACAATCAAATGAAATACAAATGCTTAGTATAGACTTTCGAAATATAGATTATCAGTAAACATTTTCAATAATAAGAATTTTCACTATGTTCAAAGTCTTATTAGTCTAACGTTAGTAAGATAGACAGTAGCATCTTCCCCTTCACAGATGGTAAAGAGTGTGAGTAGAGGGGAAAGCCTATCAACCAAACTGAAATGAGGATTAATGTAGCCTAAGTTGTGACAGAGATGTAGGCCATTTTACACTTCAAGATTACTCTAAGTACTGTAATATAATAGGAAGTAGGAATAGAATAATGCTACATTATCAGGGCTTGGATTTATGTGTAAATGCATATTTGTTTTTTCATTGTCTGCAGTTTAAATTTTCTCGTATGTTTATGAATTAGGATATTTGGAGTGATTTAAAACGTGTATTATTTTCCATATTTGTCCATATTTCCGTGTATGGTAGACTATATAATATATTTTTACATGTTTGAAGAAAACTCTAATATTTTTACATAATTTAACATTTTATTGTAAATATGTTCCATAGTTTATGGTTTCAAAGTTATTCTTGTTAGAAAATCATTCAAAACTTATTTTACTGACATTGTGAGTAATGTGACAATTGCAATTGGCAATAATCAATTTACGATTGTCACCTGGTCAGATCTATTTACCATTGACAGAGGGGTGTTCAGATTTAAGAGTTTAACTGTATCATGTTCTGTTCTGTAGTTCACAAACCGTCAACAGATGTGTTTGAGTTTTGGGTGTGTCTTCAGTGTGGTTTATATATATTTTTTATACTGTGTGTTAAGCAGTTAAGATGCCACCAGATCATAAGTCATCGTTTATAAAATTACAATTTTATGTAAGTATGAAAGATCTTTTATAAGTATGAAAATTTGATATAATATAGATATTCTTTACGTTATTTTGCACATTTTTATAAAATTTTAGTCCATATTTTCCAAATTTTTAATCCATATGTAATGTAAATACCAAAAATGACCGATATGAAAGCATGAATTTGTCTAAGTCCACTTTGGGCAGTGGGTGGTTCACACGACTAGGGAAGGGATGTTTATTTTGCACCAAATTTAGTCCTTGAATATATCTTTGTTATGGATTATTTATAACATTTGATCTATAAACAGACAGAGAAAGCAACAAACAAACAAACAAACAAAACAAAGAAAAACAGCGTGGAGTCTTCTGTAAGAAATTCGTTAACGTGTATATCTAAACTCTCACAGAATCAGCCAAAGTCTTAACCATTTTTATTACATATAAATCCTAGCCTATATATTACACTATCTAGAGTAAACTATACTTCACTGGAGCAGATTCATGCTCTTCAAAAGACTCAAACCAAATGATATCCCCCACTCCAGTCTGACTGGTATATGCTCTTGGTTTCTGCGCACTTTGAAATGGTTGTTGCTCACCTATACCAGTTAGTAATGAATTGGCCAGACCCATCTCTTAGAATCAGAAGACCTTCAGAAAGTTAGCCAACGATATGGGAAGATACCTTGAATGTAACTGGCTATGTGGCTGCACTAATGTGATCTTTGCCTCAAACGAGATAGACATAGACATTACTTTCGAAAGTTGTTGAATGCAGTATTAAATTGTGTTCGCTAGAACAGTCTTCTAACCCCTCAACACAGTATTTAAAAGTCCTGACCCTGAGTGCTAAATGGTATTTAAATGTGCTAATAGAATGAAATTTACATGACGTCACTCTTTTATTTCTATTTCCGAAATGGTTAAACATAATACAACCGTATGATAGTAAAAAACAGACACTCTGTAATATACTCGGAAAAAACCTCATGAAAATATCTCAAATAGATTACGAACTGTGGCCAATTTTGTGCAATTGTGCATAATGCCTACACGTGTACATAAAACTACAGAACTAACCTAGAGAGCAGCATACATGCGTATGGCAAACCAGCCTGAGAAATTAAAGACGATATACAATATATGATTACTTGACATTCCTTACAATAAAATTCTAAATTGTTCTATGGATTAGAGACAGATAAAATATAAAATAATTTTCCTCAAGTTATGAATTGACAAACGTGAATTACGAATAGCTACAAACCATATGCTGTACAAACTGAGCTAGTAAGGCAAATGTAAGAGCAGCTCATTTGCCTCTGTTCCAGAACTTTCATTTCAGAAGGTAATGCACACATTATTTGCCTCTAGCTCTATCTGTAACAAGAATACTGTTTCCTGAGCAGACATAAGAATTTGCACAAACCACTTTTCTGAATTTTGTGTTTGAGGAAAGTCAGAATGATGAGGTAAAATTTTTTGTTATGATCACAACAATAATTTTGGTGATACACCATTTGACAGGTTACACCATTTGGTAGGTTGTTTGAACCTATCGACAAATAAGTATTTTTACTTCCTTACTGCCCTCCCCATACAGAAATATGCATATTTATCAATATATTTGTTAATAGAATTTTCACAAATACCTTTTGATTTCAGTGGGGTGCCAAAGCATTCCAGAATATGCTGATTGTTCCCCCTGGCTCAGGCATAGTTCATCAGGTGAATTTGGAGTATCTGGCCCGTGTTGTCTTTGAATCAGATAATATCTTGTATCCAGATTCTGTTGTGGGTACTGATTCACACACTACTATGATCAACGGTTTGGGTGTACTGGGTTGGGGTGTTGGAGGTAAGTTTTATGTTTGGTTGGTATATTACAGACAATAAAAGCATTTTCCATGTATTGTGTTAATTGTGTTTGATTGTAAAGTAGAGTTACGTAAGTACGAAATATGTCGTTATCATTACTGTATTCAAATTAATCGTGTGTTATGTCTTGTAGAATATCTTAAGATATCTTTGTAAGAGGCCAATTTTTTTGTTTTGGCAGTACCTGTACACACATGAAAGAAATTATTAACTTTTTATATTTAAATGAGGATTTCCATGATGGCTCAGTGCTAATAATAAGCCAGGGAGCCCAGGTTTAAACTCCGATCTACCCTGAATTTATAACTTGTGTTGGGTAAGCCGATGATTCAGGCAACACAGGTTTTCTCCAAGTACTCCAGTTGCTTTGTGACATCCTAAAATTTCTCCATAATAATCATCATTCATTACGAAGTGTAATGTGGATCCACCATCTGTGGTGTACTCTCTGACGAACTAAGTGGTCTGTGATTCTCGACATTAGAGATATCTGTGAACCACTTGTAGTCGGGAAAAAAATGCCAAGTTGAAGGTCCTGCCATTGGACAACAGAATATAAAATAGTTATAAAATTGGTCTGTTATGAAGCTAGGCTTATGAAACTATATTCGAAACAGTCCACACATTTGAGTTTTATTGCAGTTTTTTTTTGTAGTAATATTTCATGAATTGCATATGTAATATTTTTACATAGGTACAGTAATTTGGATTTACATCTTCATAGAAAAATTGTGGAGAAAATTATAACAAAGCATATTTTAATAGAAGTACTCTGCTTGGAATGAAAAATAGATACTTATTACTTTCAATTGACTACCGTATTTATCTGTGGGGGGGGGGGGGGGGAAAAAAAAAAAAAAAAAAAAAAACATAGTCACCATCTATCTTCTAAGTTCCTAATTTTAAAATTGTGAAACAGGTATTGAAGCAGAGGCTGTGATGCTGGGTCAAGCAATATCAATGCTGCTGCCTAAAGTGGTTGGTTACAAGATAGTTGGGCAGTTAAACCAATATGCGACATCTACAGATCTTGTTCTTACCATTACAAAGGTACGTGGATGTATAAATAGATAAGATGAACTTTGTAAGTTTAATGTAGGTTATCCATGTAATGAAATATATATAAACAAGACTATTTCATATATATTATATTTCATATTGATATGCCAGTATGTTCAGTAACGAAAAAAAGGATAAAAAAACAGGACAAAAATATTAATTGGACCACATGAGATATTAGTGATATATTTTATAGCAATAAATTTAAACAGTCCAAATAATCAAAGTTTTATTATTAAAGCCATCAAACTTATCAAATTACATAGTGATAAACACAAATATACAATTATTTACGTGTTGAATGAAGTTTTCAATTTAAAGAACCATCATCAAATCTCTCGTAAACATTACAAACAACTTATGCTATAAGTTATGTTATGATTACACGATGTCCACTGTAGATGAAATATGCAGTTGTCCAATATGGGATGTATTGTTTCTCTACCACTTCTAATACAAGACCTCACATGTTTCGAACATTACGTCCTCTTAGCTTTACATGAAACTGTACATCTACTTCTGTTAACGTAATGTTCGTCAACATTTACCACTGATTTCTCTACAATACCGGACACATACTTCTCTCTATCATTTTCAATACAAAACCTCACATGCTTCGAACGTTACGTCCTCTTTATCTACATATGAAGCTGTATATCTACTTCCATTCATCAATTTGTACCAGCACTTTGACTTGACATCCTGTAAATGCAGTCTTCATATTGCTTCTGTTATACATATTTTAACCATATGGATTTGATATTATTGTCACCTTTTATACAGTTTTAATTTACGTATTTGATTAATTAATCGTATTTTAACAATGTTATTTTTGTATATATAGATTTTATTACTATTCATATGCATCGTTATAATCAATGAAATTGTTCAATTATACTTCACATTTAAAACCTACGTCACACTGTTTACATTATAACATAAGTTGTTTATAATGTCTACGAGAGATCTGATGATGGTTCTTCAAACCGAAAACGTTCATCTAACATGTAAATAATTGTATATTTGCGTTTATCACTATGTAATTTGATAAGTTTGACAGCTTTAATAATAAAACTTTGATAACTTGTACAGCTTATCGGACCCAATGTGGTTTTTAAATCAATCCAAATAAGACAATGAAAATTAATCTTCTAGTTATCCTTCCGAATTGTATTCATATTCTGAAAATTCATAGTCTTTCTTTCAAAAAATATATTTATTTTCATTGCTGAAGGCGAAGATAAAGGAGTATGCTGTGCTTACATAAAATAAAGTTAAATCATTTTTGTTCTTTTTTCTTCCTTTTCATGAACTGAATAGTGAATATTATTTATTTTATTTCAGCACCTACGTCAGCTTGGTGTTGTTGGAAAGTTTGTGGAGTTCTTTGGTCCAGGTGTAGCTGAATTATCCATTGCAGACCGTGCCACAATTAGTAATATGTGCCCAGAATATGGAGCCACTGTTGGTTTCTTCCCTGTTGATGACAACAGTCTTGCCTACCTACGTCAAACAAGTATGTATATCTTCTAATATACTCGTATATGTAGTGTGTTAAGTATGGAATATTGCTAATAACTCTTTATATATTCATTTTATGAAAAAATACCAAAAACAAAAGTTGTTGGAGATATCTAACTAAAACTTATGGCTGTGGACTCACAAAAGTATTGATTCGTGTACAAGGTGTGGCAAAAAAAAAAAAAAAAAAAAAAAAAAAAAAAAAAAAAAAAAAAAATGGCACCCTATATTAAATTTTACATATTGACTCAGCATAAATGAATACTCTTTTGTAAATGTTGTGGTACTTTCTGTGTGTATTCATATGGAGTAGAACATTAAAACAAACAAAATAACATAAATCAACAATGACTCCTTTTCATTCCTGAATTTGAAACTGTTCATCGTGGCAGAAATAGATTTAGAGATTTTCACGGAAATTCGGGTTTTCTGTATTTCTATAATGAAAAATGGTTTTTTGCATGCTGCATGTTCTGTCTGTGTGTCTGCATACAATTTGTCTTAACTGTTGGACTAATTTTATCCATATTCAAGGAATGATGTACGTGAAATATATCTGCTACTAGAAATGAATGTACACAATGGTAATTTATTCCAAATGAAAGCCAGTAGTTTTCTTCATGATATTTAGTATTACTGTATTATTGAGATTATATGGATAAATAAAATTGTGTAATAATAATAATAATATTTCTTGAAAATCATCCATCTTCAAGTGAGATGAACCACTGGGATCCGGAATTACAAACATAAAAAAATAAATAAAAATGAAATGAGTAAAATAATTTTTCACTTTGTACATTTAAACCATTTTTTTTTTCAGATCGAGATGAGAAAAAAATACGTGTAATGGAAGAATATCTAAAGTCTGTGCAGATGTTTAGAAATTATTCAGATTCATCACAGGACCCTGTATTCTCTGAAGTCGTTACTCTTGATTTGGCAACAGTGGTGTCTTCTGTGAGTGGGCCAAAGCGACCTCACGACCGTGTTCCTGTAGTTGATATGCCTGAGGATTTCAGACAATGCCTAACAAACAAGGTAAGGTTTACATTATTACTTACTAATGTCAATTTTAATTAATATTTGTTCATAATGCAGTGATTGTTGACTAGAAATATACACACTTACTGTCAGTGGTCATGAAATATATTAGTACATTTTGTAATAAAGAATAACTGCATTTATAGGTTGTAGGTTTCCGGATTCTTGCCATGTCATCATTGTTTCTAGAAGCTGACATTTCAACCAACATACTGTGGCCTTCTTCAGAGCTGCAGTGACTTGACTCCTAGCGAGGATGTTATGTAGGTCCTTCTGTGTTCCTGCCGATCACTTGTTGGTGGTTGGTTCTCCTCTTTCTCTTGTGATTGGTCCAATGGTCGTCCATTCATTGTGCATATTCTGCAGCATTGCAGGAAACGAGAAGTGACATTGACTGCTGATGTTCTGCTTTTTTCTTTCATAAGGGGTGTATTCGCCTCTACCGTGTTGCAGAAAGTGAAGTGAGTGGTCATTGTTCTACATCTGTTGAGACTATTCCATCTCTCTTCTCCCCGTAGAGATGAACTAAATACAAAGTCACTGCAGATCTGAAGAAGGCCACAGTATGTTGGTTGAAACATCAGCTTCTAGAAACAATGTCAACTCAGCAAGAACCCAGAAACCTACAACCTATAAACACTGGCTGTGCAAGCCTAAGTCAACAATAACTACATTTGTGTATATCATAAAAAATTATGTTAGGAATATTAGAATCTTCATATTTTAAAATGTTCAGAGCCAAGATTTGCAGAATTTATGCATTCTACAATATACTGTATATGCAAATCTTACATTCCCTAATAGTTACACCAAGATAGAGAATTTGACACTCATATTTCAATTGAAAATATATTTTCATCTTCATTATAATCAACAACATGTACTTGACCTCTTGGTCTGTTCTAGCTTCTACTTCATCGGAATTAATCTGCCATTACATTTTTTGACATCCACCCCTGCTGCAACATGTTTGGCAGTGATTCCCATATATGGTCCATTAAAGATTTTATTTCTGGCCCGCAGAGCAAACATTATTGAACAGTGAAGCCTAATCTATTAGATGATGTAGTTATGCGAAACTAAGGTTCTTTTCAAAACATTTTAAGGGCACAAGTGACTACTTCAGATGCTACTTCAGATAAACTGAGGTAGCTAACAATTTGAATACAGTAACTTCAGGATTCAGAAGAACTTGAAATTAATTTTAATATTATTTATTTTTGGACAGATATGTGAATAATTTACAAACTTTTGAGACACTTGCATTGTGTGTCTTCTCATAATTTAAATATTTTTAAGAGAATCTTTTCTCATTAGAGGATTGTCACGAGGACAAAGTTTACTCTAACAATTTGTGTTTTTTGTATAAAAGAATATTTCATACCATGTTCATCCTCCTCCAGTCTTGACACTGAATTGCTAGCTATTGATGCTGCTCTTCAGTGTGTTACTCAAATTCTGAAAAATCTATTTGCATACTTACCGACTCCAAGGGGGCTATATTTAATATAATTAAATATGTATCAAACCTATATGCACATAGAATTATTCCAATTCAGAAACAACTACGTAAACTAAAAGAACTCCAAAAGGAAATAATATTTCAATGGATACCTAGTCATTGTGGTGTACCTGGAAACGAGAAAGTCGATAATATTGCAAAACAGGCAACATATTTGCAACCAACACCTCTTCTTCAAGTGATATCTCTATCTAGTGCTTTTGCTTCTGTAAAGTCTCATAGATCAACAAAAAAAAAAAAAGGAAAAATTTTACAGTCTGTACCAAAGAAACCAAAAGACCTGGAAATGTACAAAAACTTGCCCAGACATGTTCAAACATTTTTAACAAGAGCCAGAACAGGTCACATTGTCACCAATTTTATCTACACCGATTTCACATTTCTGATAATCCTACTTGTCTGTGGTGTAGTAATCATGATGAAGATCTGGAACACATTCTTCTATACTGTCCATCCATAAACCACAAAAGTAAATTAAAATGATCAGTACCAGTTGCAGAAGACACAGCCCTGCAGTATATATTGACTACACCCCAACTCTGGCTACGAGCAACAGGCATCTATAATGAACACCGATCAAAATACCCCTCATTTCTCGTGAAAAACAACAATTGAATAGACTACCTTGGACTATAGTGGACTTTGTTGTCAGCAAACAGCTGGATACATTAAGAAGATTGATTGATTGATTGTATAAAAGAAAATTAATGTTACACATATAAGCCTTATCGAAAACTAATAATGAGCGTGACAAGGTTTATACAAATACACATATATATCAATTTACAACCATGAGTTATAGCAATGATTTCTTAGAAGAGCTATGGATCTTTAAAGAGCTAACAACACAATCAATTTTAATTTATGGATTTTTAGGTTATGTTTGCCAAAATAATTTTCGTGTGAATCAAGCTTCTCTGACACGAGTACTATAAAACAATTCCTAACATACATGTATGTTAGTCACTTTCAAGATGCCTTGAGATTAACCACTACACTACCTCTTACATCCCTTACTTAGAATCTCCAATGAACATCATACTCGTTTCACTCATTAAGATGTTCTAGAGTCACTTAAATACAAAACAGATAAACTATAAAAATATATGCTAACAAAGTTATTAAATTATAAGTTAATATTAATGAATATTAGATACCATGAAAAATACTATCTGTCTCTCCTGGTTATGGAACCTGTGTGTAGTTCTGAAACATTGGAAATGTCAAGATCCAGGACTTGGTGGAATATCCAAGGCTTAATTCTGTGTACCAGTATTGTGGACCATTACAAACGAAGATGATTTGAAGATATGCCCACTCAGGTTCTTAATTTCAATTTTGACTACCGGTATGTAATTTTAAGTTCTACTTAAAATTAATGCAGGATGAAACACTTCTTGATGTTGAGTTTGTATTTATATTGTCACTGTATAAGAAGAAGCCATTTCAGGTTTAATTCCTTGCATGTCCACTCTACAAGGTATATGAAGAAGCTTAAACTGCTTCACTGCTAGAAGATTATAAGAAACTTAAATTCATACAGTAGAACCTCAATCATCCATTCTTCAATTAGCTTTTCTGCATATTACCGTGTATAAGAGCATGATTTTTTAAAAGTGGTTTACAGTAATCATTAATGGCTTATATTGCTCTTTTCTACTTTCTTAATGGTATCTATTGTGATTTCATAATTTCGTCATTAAATTTCGTTCGATTTTCTGTCAAGATTTAAGTAAACACTTTCACCCCCTTTGATCTACCATAAAAATTTCACTTCGATCCTATTGCTGGATTTTTTTGTAGTAGTTAGTAAGCTTAGAATGGACATAAAAAAGAAGTATGTAGGAAAGTGCAGAAAAGAGTAACTGACTTAAACACCAGATTGATTTCAACCATTAAAATGGATAATTGAGGTTGTTCTGTATTGTTAACAAAGTTTTGAAAACTTTGATTTCAGATATTGTTTAATGGGATGCTTATGGAAAAATGCATTTGTAAATGATATTTTGAAACTAACAGTATATTTCTGAAAAATTTAAATCAATATCTTGATCACAGCTAAATATCAATGAGAATTATTTATAAGACTGAATAATAATAAACTCAAAAGACAGCACAACATATATTATAAATTATTAGTAATTTGTTATATAAAAATTTGTAACTTCCTGACCTTGATGTTGTGTTGCCTTATGGCCCTCGGTTTGATTTGATTTGTATAGACCTATGTGCAGGTGTAGACATTGAGATTAAATATTTTACATTATTCCCATCGGTGACACTTCTTGTTTACAGGTACTGCTGCTATGTTATTTTTTATGTTGTAACATCTAACCTGTCAATTTGATTGTACAGTATATTTTCGATGAATTTGACGATAGATTTGATTAATCCTGTGATTGTTTAAATATTATATACATGTTACTTTGTCAATGAAACCTGAAGCTCTACATAAACATGTGCAGGAGACAATTGGAATTTGATAATCAATTCTTCTCAGAGACATGGATTAGTCCTATGATGGTTCAAAATATAGTATGTCCATCTCACTTCGACATTCTACATAAAGATGTGCAGAAAGGAATTAGAATTTGATAATCGATTCTCCCCGGTGATGGTGTGTATATTCTCACCACCTAGGAAGAATCCATTTCAAGTCTAATACCTTGTGTGTCCAGTTTAAGTTTTGAATTCTTCAATAAGGGCATAGAAATAATGTAGAGAATTGGGATTTAGAAACAAAATCCACCCAGTGATGATGTATTGTATCCCCATCACTAGGGAAGAGTCTGTCTCAAATCCTTATATTACTAAAGTACTGAAGTTGGTTGGTTGCTTGTTTTGTCTCATTTCTGTAGCTTATGAATATAGTCCAGCAGTTTCTTCGTTCTTTTGCTTATGTATCTTGAGTTCTTCACAAGTCAACAGATGCTCTCCATTCAGTATATTTCCTTCTACATCGTAAATCTTGCATTGTCCTGCATATGCTGAATCCAGACAGATATTCTACCAAACAGTTAATGGCCTCTTGTCAATCGGAAATGTGCTACTAAAATTTTTCGTGGAAGTATTATTAAGTGTTTGTCCTGCTATATTTTCATACTCCCCCCCCCCCTCCATCTACTCTTCACTGTACTTATTTGCATAGCTTTTCTCAGTTATTGTGGCTAGTTTATATACAGGGTTTTTGAAAAGTAATGCATAATTGCAATTAAAATTGAACGGTAGGATTTTATACAAAAAGGTCAGACACGTCAAATCGTGTTTGTAGGAAGGAATGTTTGTATGGAAATAAAATATTTTTGCTAATATTGTGCGAATGACGTTATCGAGAACATTTCTAAGTGACACTCTATAGTTTTTTGATATCAGAAAGATAATTTTTTTTCATAAGAGATGCGTCATTTGTTGTATACAGAAGCATAATGATTATGGTTATTGAGATAACAATTTTATTGTTGATACGTTTTGTTAATTATCTTATGAAAGCAGTTTTATTGATGAAATTAACATAAAAAACTATGTTCTTAACAGAAATGAGGTTTTGTAACAGAAGAAGTACACAACAAGAGGTATGCACACTTTTGAACGAAACTTGTCCAAATTGGCTACCTATTTCTCAGTCATTTGTTTGCAGAATAGAAGCGAAATTTGGAGGTTATAGACATATCAGAGACATAAAAAGAACTGGTAGACTGTCCACTGGCAATTTGAAATAAGATGTTTTGCTGATGGTTAATGTCCAAAGGGAACTGTAAAATAGAATAGAATCTACATTATATATCTCAAAAACAACTGTCTAGAGAATTATTGCACAGTACTAAATATCACACTTAAAAAGTCCAACCTATGCAGGAGTTAATGTAAGATGACTGGAGCAGGTTACAGTTTGTGTTCTGACTTTCACTTCTAATCTACTAACAGTTAACTTGATAAATGGGTGGCCGAATTTGATGAGTTTCGTTAAAAGGTGCATAGGCCTACCTCTTGTTGTGTACGTCATCTGTCACCAAATTCTCTCCTATTTTTCTCCTGCTGCTCATCTTAATCATATCATCATCATCATCACAATCTCATTTCTCTTATTCTCTAAGTACATCTTCTTTTATGTTGATTTCATCAATAAAACACCTTTCATAACAGAAGGGCTAACAATAAAATTTTATTGTTGCTATAGTAACCATAATCGTAGTACTTCCACATCTAGTATATATAGTCACGAAGCTCAATACGTAGTAAATATGCATTATAGATAGTTGCTAACCACTAGGATCGCTAATATCGCCTCATTACATACAATGTGAAATAGTACCGGCACAGTCTATTGTTCCTTGCACCCTCACAACTCAAGCTTCATGACTGTATATACTAGACCGTTGTATTTCTGTATAAAACAAATGTAATATTGTATTAAAAAATATGCTCTTTGAGACGATATAAAATAAACTACAAGATATCATTTAAAAATGTTCTTCATGCCGCTATCACACAATAGTAATCTCAAAAACATTTTGTTTCCATAAAAATAACCTTTTCTGAATACAAGGTTTGACATGTCTTGAGCTTCTTGCCCAAAATCCTTTCATTCAGTTTTTACTGCAATTATGCGTTACTTTTGAAAATCCTGTATGTTTATTTCTATTAAATTGTTAACTGGTGTGATTATTCCCTGTTCTCCCGCTTTAGTTAATTGTCTAAAGCTTCGTTTCTTAATAATCCCACTTGTTCTGTTAATGTTCTTATTTCATGGTGTTTGTGATTTGTAGTAGTATTCTAATTGGTCATAGCTTGTATCACTGCCCTGGACTCGATTGGTGTTACTGTCTTTGTTATTTGATGTCTGGTATAGTATGTCTTTCAGTGCTAGTTCAGCTGTTGTCATTCTGATATAAAAAATCGTTGGCACTGATTCCAGTGTATACTGATAGGAGTATTCACAAAATATTCCTGATCCAATTTCATCATTTTTAAAGATAAATTACTCAAATTTGCATATCGTCGGCTAAGAATGAAGACCTTGTATCTCATAAAAACCGAACTTTAGAGGAGGAACAAAAAACTTCATTTTTATATTTTTAAACACAATTGACCAAATTATCTTTTAAATGAGAAACAGAAACGGTTAGGATGAGTTACGAGATTATCTTCCGATTAAGCCAAAAAAAAAATTTTTTTTTTTTAAATTGAGATACTAGGTTTTCATTCTTTGCTGACGATAGACATTTTTAAGTTTTGTACTGTAATATATTATGATGTAGTGAATTGAGACTTTTAACTGAACTTTCTCCTGTTGATTATGTCCATTCCTTCACCACGAGGAAGTCTGTTTCAAATCCTCAATCTCTCAAGGTGTTGTAGAATTTCTATTACACAAGTTACCTGGAAAAATAAAAAGTGCTTGAAAGACTCTGGGCCTTTGTTTAAATTGCTAAATTATGTTTATACATTTTAAAGTTTTGGACTGGTATATGATGTATTGAATTGGGATTTGCTAACTGAACTTCCTCCCGGTGATGGTGTCTATATCCCCACCACCAGGAAGAGTCTGTTTCAAGTCCACAATCTTCAAGCTTATATAGACCAGTGTTTTTCAACATGTGGCACACTAAAGGTGTGATTTGAAGTTTCCCTGCACACTCATAATCTAAACCAATGGTTCCCAACTGGACAAGAGAGTGTATGTACTGAACATTGACTTGTGGATTCACTTTTTACTACTCTTTTCAATATTATTTGTCCAGTTTCTGGTACAACCTTTACTGTTTTCATTTTCTCGTGGCACACTGGTTGAAAAAGGCTGATATAGATCATCACAGAAGTTACTTGAAAAAAAGTGAAAAGTATATTATGTGAAGGACCCTAGGTCTTTGAACCTTCTCAATGTGACGTTTGTGTGACCTGTAAAGTAATGGCTTTTTTTCCCATGCTGCACTAGTACTTTATTTAATACCACCAATAAAACTATATAGGCTCTTGAACTGTTGTTTAAACTTCAAGATCCAGGTGGAGTCCTCCCGGTGATGATGTCTAATGTCACACCACCAAGCAGTACTCCACCTACAGCCTGAAGTTTTGAAATATGGAAAGTCAGGTTGTCCTCAGTTTTTCGAGTTGTTACCTTGCTTGCCTTTGGATTCAAGGTTCGAAGATTCATACTTTTACGATAAAAATGTATAGCATGGTTTCCTGTGTAAGAGAAATAAAATCGAAGATGTCATGTCGTACAGCTAGGGCCCTTGAATGAAACAAATTGAAAGACTCCAAATAGTTTATAGCCATTTATCTCCGCCAAAAGCTTTCTGCATCCTTATAGGCCTTCAGAGAAGGTTCTAAGACTTTTGCAAGAATGTGCCAAAATCTGAATAGATATCCAGAATAATACAAAAAGTCGAGTCACTGATGTATATGAGATCTATCCCATAACCAAATCTAATCAAGTCCATCCCAAAGAAGAGTCCTGAAATTTTTTTTAAGAAGACGACTGTGAAATTTGGACTGATGTTAATTATGTATATATCCACATCACGTATGAAATGTCTGTTTTAAGTCTACAATATTAAATTATCTCATTATAAGAGCTATAATATTACTTGAAAAATGCTGTTGTGCAATTGCAGTCATCATTAGATTGCTAGGGGTGTGATTTTATGGTGATTATTTTACCTTAATTTCAATGAATATTTCGTAAAAAAAAAAAAAAACAAGCAATTTCGTGCATATTCGCACCTTAAAGAAACTTAAAAAATAATAAAATAACTTTTTTGTTATTGAAACAATCTCTTTGAAACTAACAGAAAATTATTTGCTTCATTAATTAAATTCATAATTCAATATCATTCGACTGAGAGGTTGACAGCACTGTTTTTTGCAAGTTTTCCCTGACACTATGCGTACATCATTGCCGGATGTCACATGCATTAATGCTAAATGATCAAATATGTAGAAATGTTCATATATATTTTATAACGAAAATTTTAACATTTTATTTGGAAGAAAGTCATTTTTTGTGCGAATTCTCCATAAAACTTTTTTTTTGTTGAAATTGTCGTGATTATGTAGCAATTTAATACAAATGACATCAATAAGATGCTATAAGATTAATTTTTTTCCGAAAACTTAATTTGCATAAAATATGCTAGTAGTTGATTAGCAACGCATGTCTTCTCAATTACAAAAACGTATATTTAGCAGTAGCTTGATTCTTTAAGGGCTATTTCTGTCTTCATAAGCGTAAAAATTATATCTTCGTTTTTCAAAGGAAGAAGACACAAATAAAGAAGTAAACACATTTGTGTGCTTGATTATTTGCAAACATATTCTTAAAATTTGATAAATTGCTCTCGTAACGATAGTTTTTTGTAAATATGTGTCCTTTTCGGATAAACTCCAGAACATGGATTGCACCCTTTCCCTTTTACTTCAGAATTCCGACCTTGTGCACACAAAATAAATTATTGGCACTGAAAAGTGCCTTTTCGTAAATATAATGATGCGCATTCGACAAACGCAGACAAATCTGCTCTTTTAGTATTTTAAAACATAATTTGGTAGGTACAATCCATGTTCTAAAATTTTCCCCACTAAAATACAAAGTGTTCGTTTGCAGACCGATCCCAGGTAGTAATGTTCATTAGTGGTAGAGGGTGGAGTGGGATTTGTCTGCATAGGGAAGTGTGAACGGATCTATCTGTTTATGACATATGATCACTTGCCACACACAAACAGATTTTGTTAGGGGCTGAAGTGAGACTGATCTTCATAGGAATGCTGTGTATTTATGATATGAACAGTACAGTACCGAAACTGGTGTATCCTAATCTAATGCAATAATAACTTCTCCCGAAGGTAATAAGCAGGGAAAGGATTTATATGTAAATACATATTTACTTATAAAGCTAATATAATTTATATTTTGCATTATCTTTATGTTTCACAATGTGTAGGGTTGAAAAATCCTACTTTTATTTTCCATATTTTTCCATATTTTAGAGTTTAGTACATATTTTCGTTAATTTCCATATATTTTCCATATTTCATATAAAACAGTCCATATTATATTAGGTTTAACAATAAAACAAAACAAAATTCCATTAACTTTTAAAAATACATTTCAACAATAGAGATTTAAACACATGTTCAGTAATCCCTTTAACATCAGAGTTATTTGAAAATTAGCAGTCCTATCAACAATGGGAAAGTAAGTTACAAAACTGTATTAATTTAATTTAAAATTTTTAACAGACTTCAGTTGTGCAGCTCAACAGTTAAATGCCAGTCAGAGTACACATAGGTTCAGTTTTGTAAATCATACTATAAAGACGGTAAATATGCCAAAAGTACGTCATTCAGTCAATTTAAAATCAAAACTAACAAGTTACATTTCAGAATTTAAAGAAGATGGTTTATCAACTGACAATAAAATATTATTTTGTAATTTGTGTCAGTGTGCAGTATCATCTACACAAAAGTTCCTGGTGCAACAACACATTACAACTAGTAAACATCAGGCCAACAAACAACTAAATTCCAAGCAGAGACAATTGTTTTTAACACAACCAACAACATCGAATGTAAGATCTGAGTTTAACATCGACCTGTGCCGTTCTCTCATCTCTGCTGATATTCCTCTCTACAAACTAAAGAATAAGGTCTTCAGGGAATTCCTTGAAAAATATACTCAACATACAATCCCGGATGAGTCAACACTTAGGAAGACGTATGCTCCATCCATCTACGATGAGACAATACAGAAGATAAGAGATGAAATTAAAGATAGTTCAATTTGGGTTTCCATTATGAGACTCCCGACAAAGAAGGTAGACTTGTTGGTAATGTAGTTATAGGTTTGTTAAGTGAACAATATTCTGAACGAATTCTTTTACATTGTGATGTTCTAGAAAAGTGCAATAACAAAACTATAGTTAAACTGTTCAACGAAGCTATGGGTATCCTGTGGCCAAAGGGTATTATGTACGATAATGTGTTATTCTTTATTAGCGATGCTGCCCCTTATATGGTCAAAGCTGGACAAGCATTATCTGTTGTATATCCTAAATTGACTCATTTTACTTGTGTGGCGCATGCATTTCATCGTGTGGCAGAAGTGGTCAGAGACAATTTCCCTAAAGTAGATTTGTTGATTTCATCAGTGAAAAAAGTATTTCTCAAAGCTCCCAGTAGAGTTAACGTGTTGAAAGAAATGTACCCTGAAATTCCATTGCCACCAAAGCCAATTTTAACTAGATGGGGTACATGGCTAGAAGCAGTTGAATATTATGCCGAACATATAGACTCTATTAACAATGTTCTCCTTGCATTGGACTCTGAAGATGCAGTCTCAATTGATACTGCGAAAACAGTTACCTGTGACATAAGTGTGAAGAATGACTTAGCTCACATTCAGCATACATTTTCATGCATCATAAAAACGCTCAAAAGTCTCCAAAATAGGCACCTTTCACTATCTGAAAGTTTTGAAATTATAAATAGTACTGTGGAACAACTGAATCGTGGTAGAGGTAAAGTTGCAGATGCAGTAAGAGCTAAGGTGGACACTGTACTTTCAAAAAACCCTGGATATGAAGAACTACAAAAGGTTGTTGCTGTGATGAGTGGTGAATCAACAGTGAAGATTAACTTGGACTTATCCCCAGCAGACATTGTGAAATTGAATTATGTACCAGTTACTTCTTGTGACGTCGAACGCTCTTTTAGTCAGTATAAATCTATCCTCAGAGACAATAGAAGAAGATTCACTTTTCAGCACTTGAAAGAAATGTTTGTAACCTATTGTTATGGTAACAGACAATAAAAATTGTGTTTTGTTGAAACTACATTGGAAGATAAGGTACGTCCATTATATTTTTTGTTTAGTTTGATTAAAATGTACCAATATTTAACGTACATAGTCATTTTTTTATAATTTTAAGTCCATATTTAATTCCATATTTTGGTAAAAATCCATATTTAATTCCATATTTTGGTAAAAATAACTACATATATATTTACATATTTCATATATTTTTAGTCCATATAAATCCGTTCCCTGGTAATAAGACATTTTCCAGAAGTGTAAGCTGTAATCTATTCTAATGTTTTGTTATGGAATTATTGCGGCCTGTTATTACTGTTATCATCCATTTAGTGTTCTGTCCAAGGGCAGGTCTTTCACTGCAAACCCAACTTTTCCCAGTCTTTCCTATTTTCTGCCTTCCTCTTTGTCTCCTCATATGATCTATATATCTTAATGTCGTCTATCATCTGATATCTTCTTTTGCCCCGAACTCTTCTCCTGTTCGCCATTACTGTTACATTATGTTGGAAATTTAATACTGTAATAGAAGTGATCGACTGCTAATAAACCCCGTCTTAATGAAAATCCAATATGATTTTCGAACTACTTAAGTGCAATAATTCTTGTAATCTGCTCTTTATTGAAAATTAGCATACCTTGTAAGATGAAGCATCCAAATTGTGTATTGTTTAGTCCTGTTAAGCAATATGAATGAACATTCAAAGGTAAGAAAAAAAAATTATAATCTGTCACTGGAAAACAAATATTCAAATGCTACACACCTGGAAATTGTCACATCGATGTACGTTATCTAGCAGTTATATGACAGATGAGATGATAGGCTAGTATATTTACCCTTTGATGATAAAGCTTTATGAGAAATATTAATGTCACTCATTTAGCCTAATCACCAAAGACAAATTTACTAGATTCATATTGTCTTCTCGCTTTGCGCATATCTATCAAATAATGCGATTTTGGAGTTTCATTCCTTTTTTTAGGAAATAGGCATACTCGTTTATTTAAGCCGAATATCCAATCTAGTCATGAATAACACCGTACATGATACCAGATTAATATTCGATCTGAATATTGAGTCTTACGCCACATCCGAATATTCTTGCGTAACTTCAGGGATTCCTATGGAATAGAGCTGGTGGAAAAATACTGTAATATCCATTTGCAAATGCGCCATTGATAAAAATGACTAATTGTTGAGAAATATTGAATTGTGAAGTATTGAAGGAGAAAAAATTACAAAGGAGTTAAAATTCCTGAAAGAATTGAGAAAATCGAAACGTTCCTTTGGATATCCTATCTTATGCATCGAATTCCAGATGTAATGAATGTACATACTCAGTAGTCCTAGATTTTGTGGTAGTGTGTGTATATGTAATGACCATAATGCAAGTTTCCTCAAAGGATATCTGTTTCTCGTATCATTTCTGCTATTGCTTTGTTACTACACCCAGATAGCCTATGTACTTTGAAAAGATCGTTAAATAAAAGATAACAAGCCAGTTTACTTAGGAAAAGAACAAATAGATACAAACAGATAATATTTGGGGCTTCCTACAGATGTAATTATGGAGTTTGAAATTCTTATTTCTTATCATCTTAATATATAAAATTGAATGTGGGTATGTATGTTCTCTATATAAATCTACACGCTTTGACTGATATGTGCCAAAGTTTGCACATTTAACCTTCATAACCAGGAGCAGAACATAGGCTACATTAAAATTGTGCAAATGGAAGTTAAATTAATTAACATTATAAAAAATAAAAATAAATAGATCAAATATTCATGTATTATATTAAAATGCAAAATCTTCTGCAGTCAATTGTTTTCTATTATTGTCTGTTGTATTCAACATCGACTTTCACGAGGCCATGGAAATTTTAACACGAAATTAAATTACATTGTTGTTACAAATCATGAAGGCTAAAACTAGATAATTCATGCAGTAAGTATCATTACGCAGTCCAAGACCGTATTATGAATTCCTCGATGCAGTTTTGTAGATAGTGAGCAAACTGTTTTATACAACTGAATTCTAGAATTCTTTGAAACTACAAGGATCGCTACCACATAATTTACTTAATATTGAATAACCAATAGTACTATTGCGAAATATTGACCCACCAAAATTATGCACGAATAAAAATTGGTGTGATAAACTCATATGAAACGTAATAGAAGTAGCAATATTAACTTATTCCATGTATTGCTAGGATATTCATTCAATTTTAAGAAACTGCAATTTCAATGCCACTAGCATTTGTAATTGCCATATTAAAATGAAGCTCTAGGACAGTCGCTCAGAGTTGCAGACATTAACTTAAAAATTGCATGTTTTTCACATCCTCAACTACATTTTATACAAAGAAGTGGGGGGGGGGGGGGAAGATTTTATGCATATCAATAAGCAAGTCAATGATACTGTTGTCATGTTGCTAATGTAGTATGTGAATGTACTTAAGCCCACTGAAAATAACATTGTATTAATTCTCAAAATATTGTGGTTCACGTTGCAAATTTAGTATGTTAAGCGTTGTAGAAATAAAAATCTCTTAATTTCTAAAATACCGGTAGGCCTATACGTTTCTCAGAATATTAGTCTTTACGTTAAAAAATGACTTATTGCGAGTTTATATCCTATCTGTATTCTGTGTATAAAATTAGAATTAATATAATATGTTCTGAATTTATGAGGTATAGTTTCAAGTTATATTTAAAAAAAAGTGGGTGTACAGCGGTCAAGATGTAAAAAAATCTTCCAATATAAATTAAATTATATATGTATATATTGATTCGATGCTGAAACTGGTCAGAAAGAGGAGAAGGAATTATATTTTCGTTGAGTTTTAGTTTGTTTATAGTTTGATTTTTCTATTACTTTATTTGTATTTCTGGCGGTGTGGACCAGAATAAATAAATAAATAAATAAAAACAAATAAATAAATAAATAAATAACAACAAATAAATAAAGAAATAAAAACAAATAAATAAATAAATTTAAAACAACAGTTTAACGTCAGGCACATGATGAAATGTTTTCTTTTCGGTGTCTGATTTACAACTGATTTAAATTGTAATGCTGGCAGGCATTTGGCTAAGGAGTTCATTAATTCATGTAAGTAACGTTAAGTAAAGATTCATCTTTATGGGCGAGGAAAGCTTAGTAAAGGCAATTTGTTGTGGTTGTCTATAGTTAGGTTTCCGAGATTTCCGAAAATTTAATAACAAGTTTAATTGAAAATAGAAGCAGAAAGGAAAACCCGGGCAATTCCGGGTGCTTTCAGCTAGTAGAATAATATAAATGTTTGTTACATTGGCATTATCTCGCGGATTTAGACAGATGCATAAACAGTATCGTGACGGGGCCGATTTTGAATTTGCGTCTGATTCTGTGGGTTGTAATGAACAATGATTTTGGACTGCAAATTTTATTCAGCTAATTTTATTATATTTTCTGATATTGACATCCCAATTTCACTGTCTTTTACCGTCTTTAAATAGTTTTTGTAGTTAAGAAAGGACTGTTAAAAGAGACCGATTTTCCAAAAGGTACTGTAATTCATAAATATAAATATTGACAATGAAATGCTGACTTCAAAAAAATCCAAAAACATAAAACGAGGACTATTGAGAAAAATTTTGAAAATTAACGTGGATACTGTTTTATAGTCGGGAGTGCCTGCTAATATTTCCAAATACTTCCCATTTTAAAAGCAGCACTGATAACAGTAACAAAATATTGTATTTTAATTTGTTAAAATGAGCATTGCCATTGCAAGTTGCCACATAATATAGTCTATCTTTTCAATCCTGAGTGGATGAACGTGGAAGCAATAAAAGCAAAAATTAATAATACAAGTATTTACAAAATATAGTACATAACAACTGCAAATTTAAATATTTTTAATATGGTGATGAATGATAGCTACTAAATGAACAATAATATTTCCTGCCAGAGTGAGATAGTATTAAATTAGGACAATTACGTGATTCGTAATCCGTACAACAGTTTTCTGAGTCAATTCTTTTAATCGCGAAAAATTTTCTTTTCCTTCCCTCCCTTCTTGTTTTCTGTTCTCCGTACAAATTTAGTAGCATAATTTTGTGTCCTGGAAAGCAGAAATATACTAAGTAAAGTTAAATCTTGTGTAGTATCGGCGTTAATAAAATTTGCATTAAGAATGTACAAATCTAAATCCTATCAACATTGGCGATACTGCTATTTATTTGAGAAATGAAATTACATTAATTTTAAAATGCATACATCATCTTTGAGGACAATGTTTTTAGGATAAACTCCAGAACATGGATTGCATCCTTTCCCTCATACTTCAAAATTCCAAGCTTTTGCACACAAAATAAATTATTGGCACTGAAAAGTGCTTTTTCGTAAATATAATGATGCGCATTCGACGAACGCAGATAAATATCTGCTCTTTTTAGTATATTTTAGATTAATTTTCGAGAAACTGTTTTGGAGGCTGGACAAACAGATTTTACTTTCCAAATACTGAAATTATTTAGCATTTCGACCAACACATTCAATGTGTCTGTTAATTCCTAAATGCGATAGGTCTATTTACTAAACTGTTTTTAAATTTGTTGTGGAGACTGGACAAATAGCTTTTATTTTTCAAATTTCTTACCACAATAATAATTTAATGTGCCTCGAATGCGCATCATTATATTTACGAAAAAGCACTTTTCAGTGCCAATAATTTATTTTGTGTGCAAAAGGTTGGAATTTTGAAGTATGAGGGAAATGGTGCAATCCATGTTCTGGAGTTTATCCAATGCTTTAACATTAATTAAAAATCGCGTTTTTCAATTAACAGTGAAATTAAATGTGTTTATCTAAAAATAACTCTCTAATAAAATATTTGAAAAGCGAAACCTATTTTTCCTTCTTGCAGAAAAAATTAGCTAAGACTGGTTAATAGTAAGAATCTGAAATTCAGAGCCACGTTAGATACTATATCTGCTAGAAAATTTGAGAAAGAAATTAATGCTATTCTTTACAATTAAGTGTAATGATCTATATAGTTCCAGCTTACCCTAGCTTTATTCCATTCCTCAACAGTAGCGTGATTTATTAGCCATCGGCGAACTCAGCTTCCTCTCTTCCTTGGTGATGTCTTCAGTCTTGGCCACTTATTCTACTGAAATTTCGCGTATTCTAAAGCCAGCTTATATTACTTCGTACAAATATTACATGTGACATCATCAGAAATGCTAATACCAATAGTTCTTAAGGGTAGTGCTGATAAGTATCGCTGATTGGCTAGGATGAGGGTAGTAGTTTGCCGATTGGCTGGGTTGAGAGAGAGGGGTTTGTCGTTAACGGTACTGTGGACTTTCTAGGTACATTCAAGAGTAATGAACTTGAATATTATTGTGACAATAATATTGTCCTACGTAAATAATAACTCTACCCTGCCATTATGACTTCTCTTTCCTCCAGCATCCGCTTTTCATGTGTGTATAATGTACAGTAGGCCTATATGAAAGTTACGTCATTCTAATTTTAAAATACTCTTTGAATATATAACGTGCACTTTAAAACTACACTTCGATTTGGGATCCCTTAGGGCTGTTAGATTATATGCTTTCCCGTATTCTTACGTTTTTTTTTCTGCCTTAAAATACATCTTGCGTAATTTGAGAATTATCTACGTTTTTTTTCTCCCGCAATATAATTATTTTCAACATGGAGTCTAATAGCCTATAGGCCTATGCGTATATAAAATCCAATATTGTGAACTTTGAAGTTGCTGTAGGTGTCTTTTATTTGCAGAATTTTGTTAACTGATGAATTATTTGAAGAGCTTTGTGAATCAAAATAACAATTACGTAGTTACACGAAGAATGAAATCAGTGTTGTTGAAAGTTAAGTTGACTTTTTTCTGAAGTGAATGTAAAGTTCCAAATATAGCGAAGGTAATTAATTGCTTTTATGTTCAATATATCAGGCTCATTTTTCTCTTTAAAGAGGTTTGAGTGATCAGACGTATGAACTAAATGTTCGTCTACACTTGGGGAGTAATGGTTAGCGCGTCTGACCGCGAAACCAAGTGGCCCGGATTTGAATCCCGATCGGAGCAATTTACTTGGTTGAGGTTTTTTCTGGAGTTTTCCTGAACTCAATGTGATCAAATGCTGGGTAACTATCGGGGGTGAACTCCAGACTCATTTCATCGGGATTATCACCTTAATTTCATTCAGACTCAAAATAACTTGAGATGTTGATACAGCGTCGTAAAATAACCCGTTTAAAATAAATAAATAAATAAATGTTCTGTGGACTTGATGAAGGCTGAATTACAAGTATTTCCCAACTTGAAACAGTCATGCAGAGAATTTATCTCTGAGAATGGAAATAATACAAAATTACTTGAAGCTGCCAAATGGTTTGTTAAATATGAGTGATGTCAGCATTGTTTCGCGTTTTCCTAGTTATGCATGGTTTAAGTACACATGTATTGCAAATATATTTGTAGGCCTGACACAGGTTCTGTAAATGTATTAAAATACATTTACAGAATCTGTGTTAAATGCCTAAAATAGAGTTAAGAATGGTAATGACCTTACACTTTAAACAATAAACAAATAACGTGCTACTAAATCTCTGAAAGTTCGCATACATCTTCCTTATATTCTGAGAAAAATGTCTTTTTTTTCCCTAAAACAAATGTGGCAACTCTAGATGCACTGTTAGGACTCGGGTTCAAACCCTGAATTCTAATGTAATTTGTAGCGCTCAAAAATGATTTTGGGCAAATTTACAGTATATGAAGTGCCCCATGTTTTCTTGCCATTATTTGACTAATTCTATATTCACTCATAATTGTTAAATGAACAAATGCCCAGCCTTGCTCACTAGCACCGTAATAGGGACTTTGTACCTGGCCATCCATTCAAGCAGAAATAATTTTTGTGACGACAGAAATTATGTAGAGAGTGGGGAGAGAAAGAACTCTTTGGTTTAAGTTAATGGAAGGTAAAACATTAACTAATGAAGTCATTGTGTTTGGTATGACCACGTGAAACTCGTATGAGTTCGAATTCGTATTCTGACTTGTCTGTTGTTGGCGCCATTAACATTCCATTCCATTCCCCCGTGTTTGTCTGCTGTAATGTATCAGCATGTCATAGATTTCTTCCACCATTATTGTCCTATATTAGGAAATACCACGGTCGGGGAGGGAGGGAGGGGGGAGCTGTTGCCCAGAGGTGCTTGGGAAAAGGGATGCAAAACGTGTTAACAAGAAATAAAGTTATAGCAAAACCAGAAGCTCACGTATTTCGTTCTAAAAGTGGTTACTATACACAGATAGCCTGTCACTACACGAGTTTGTCTTTAATGTTAAACGTTGTGAAATTAATGCATCTGTCAAACAAATTTAGCAATCAATATAAACTAAGCGGTTGTGGAATGTAGTACTAAGAATAGGATTTAGTCTGTTCACGTAAATTGCCTGTTTTCTATATTCGACAATTGGGCGCATTGATTCCACTGTTGAGAGAAAAGTGGGACTTGTCTGCAGTGTTCGAGATAACCGTTCCGGTTCAATTTTCATCTGAGCTAATACACCTAATAAAAAGTTATATTTCTTTTCATAATCAGCTTCCTCAGACATTATTTGCAGTTTATCAGGATATATTTTCTGAAGCTTGCGTAAAATTGTCCGAACAGTGCTGTATAGTATTTGCAAGTGGTCACTTACATTATTTAGCACTTTGATTATGGGGTTTCTCTAGCTAGGTTCTGGCTTTCATGAAAAACCTCTGCAACCTGAATATCACTAATTCTTGCAATTTCTATTTCATTTTGTCATGAACTGTACCAGTTTCTTGAAACTTCATAATTAATATAAGAAAACAAGGTACAAGGGTCGCCTCTTTTAGATTAATTTTCCCCAAAATCTTCTTAATCCGGCAGTGAAGTTTCTACCACATGCTGTACATAATAACATTGCATCAAACCAATAAATTCTTGTTTGAAAATTTAAAACCATTTTCTCAAATTTTGAAAATTTGTGTCATAATTAATAAACAAGTAAATAGGCCTAAACTCCTGTTTATTTTCAAAGCTTCATTGTTGCATCAAAACAATGGAACCATTTTGTTTTAGCACGGAATAACTAAATTCCGTTCTTCACACATTTCATAGCTTAGTTAATTTGATTGTTCAATTTGTTTAGAAATTATATTAATTTCAACTATGTTAGTTACTTTATAAAAACCCCAACCAGGATTCGAACCCGAACCCGCCCGTTGCACGGTCAGACGCGCTGACCGTTACTCCACAGCGGTGGACTATAGACTGCCGGAGACTGAAACCCTTGCCCACATCCAAGGGCAGTGTAACAGAGGTTTACTCCTCAGAAATGCCAGACATCATGATGTTCGATTCTTAATTGCAACTGGTTTGAAAACAAAGTCTTGGACAGTAGAAGAGGAAATCTTTTGCCTTGCTACTAATGGCTCCTCTAGACGTATTGACATCATAGCGTATTCCCAGACTACCAAGAAAGGTTATATAATTGATCCTACCATAAGGATTGAAACGGGGAATAGCCAGCCGGAGGATGTCAGTCAAGAAAATATCAACATTTATCTGCCAACAATTGATTACTTCAAAGCAAAATACTAGCTTGAAAACATTGAGGTGATTGGTCTTCTTATTGGAGCTCGAGGTGTGATTCCTAAGTTATTTGAAAGACTCAGGAAGACTTTTGAACTACCATAGACACTTACTACTAACATCATAACTTCAGTTTTGAAATGCTCTTACCAAATTCTGAGTCATCATATTCACTCTGTTTAATTTCTTTTTCTTCACTTTATAATTCATATATGTTTATTTTAATTTTCTGTCAACAAATTTATGTAAACATTTAATATTGTAAAATTCATGTAGGAGAGTATATTGAGTCCTGGACTACCTCCAATGGGAGGCAGTTAACAATTTAATAATACCTGCATTTGCGCCCGAACTGTAAGGTGCAGAATTTTTTCAGCATTGTTCCTCTTGCCAACTGACTTTTTTTTTTTTTTAAATGTACAAGAATTATAACAAATGTCTCAGAACTCAGGAGGTAATCAGCCCAAGCGGGAATAGAACCCACACCCGAGCGCAACTCCTACACCATGTTAATGTTTCCCTCAGCGAAAATAATAAATTACTTTAAAATACAGGCATACATCAGTCCTATGTAGAGCAAATAGTGCTGTGTCAATTTAGATTAGATCAAGTTCTGAGAATGTGATATTCGTCAGCTCTTGTTTCTTAATCAGTATTAATCGTAAGGTAAAACACGTAACAGTGGTTTAATAGAATACGCACGTATACTGTTCATTTAGTTTGTTTATGATTCTGACTTTCATATAGGTACTTTTACAATTTCATAAAGCGGAAAGTCCGTATCACGGATCAAGGGTCAGCTACCCTCCCTCCGGGTTTAAGCCGCAAGTTCCACAGCCAAAGGACGGGTAGCATTATGACCGTTAGCTTTCGCAACGTTGCCATTTCATCATTTATCCTTTATGGCTTATGCCCATAATTCCTTACTTCAATTAAATATTTGTTATGAATAGACGTTACTTATAATAATAGTATAATATTGAACTGTGCTTGGTTTACATAATTATAAACTAGCACATTAGGAATGTAGGCAGCAATTAATTATATAGGACAAATAAAATTACAAAATTGGTCATTCGTGAAAAATGAGAGATAGAGCAAAACACAACTGAAATTGTACAAGTTTTGGAGCTACACATCGGCTCCATCTTGAGGGAAAGCAAGGAAAGGAGAACAAATCTATCGGATCCGTTACCAAGAGCTGTTATATATTAATATAACTGTCGTCCTCAATGGTGTAGTCATTTCCGTGCTGTATTCGAGTTTTGCGGCTTCAAATCGGCAAGACCTGTGTTGTAAATTTACTGCACGTATATGCGGGCTCTAGGCAACATTTTCTGGCCATAACGTCAAAATTCAAGTCATGACTCATAATAGTATGGCATAAGTGCGCGTCATTTTGTCACATCCTCCATCTGTAATCCAGCCATCAAATGATTAATTATTTGATATACGAGTACAATTTTCTGAGGAAAGATGTCCATTGCCGTATACATATATCTAATGAATATTGCCTCTAGGATTTATTATAAATGTTAACCGAAGAGTCAACAGGTTTAGCTTATCCTCGTACATACAACTGCAGGTGGTGATGGGTGGTGGTGGTGGTGATTATTATGACGGGAAGAATAAATTATCGAAGCATCGTATCTCAGATGGAGTTTAAATATAGACAGTACGCCTACTAGAACATATATTTACAGTGGATGAATATTCGTGGCCTAGTCGGAATTCCAATCCTCCATCATTATTTTCGCTCAGCTTTAAAGCAGCGAATATAATCAGCAAAAAAAAAAAAAAAAATCCCTATATACTGTATAATTAATTTTTGTTTTTTTCGTGTGGAAAACCATGACTTCAGAATTTTCCTATTTATAGTATAAGTCTTAGGTTTGTTTTGAAATGTTTCATTGCTCACTCACATAAACAAAACAAGCCTCATTTTTCACCAGAATAAACGAAGTAGGCTAAAACTGTATACATAGTTCACTTGAATTTATATCCGCTTGTCGATACATTCCTCGGCACGAAAGAGTTGAATGAACGAAATAAATTTGTCTTTGCCATAGGGGAATATTCTTTGGAAAACGTACGACAGCTACTACGTGTATACGTTACATAAATTAAGATAATTTCTTCCCATTCATTAGTAAATGTTCGTTATCTTCAAATATCTTACACGAAACCTAGAAAACTGTTTCTCGTAATTTTTTTGTCTTCATTTTAATCTTTATCGTGGTGAAGAGAAATGTATATTTAAGCATGTAAGTTGGGTAATATAGTACTTAATAGCGTATATTTTAATCTAAGTTTTAAGACAGCTATAGGCGTCGTAGCTCTAATCTAACGATTTCTCATAAAAGTCATATCACCGGCTGATTTTGTGACTAATAAACTGTAATTTTACTGCGAAAACTTCGGCCGTGATTACGTATCATCTCCATTGTGAATGACCTTTGTAGTTTAAAGATTAAAAAAAAAAAAATTCTGAACTACAGGGATGGTACTACATTGATTGATGTTTTTAATTGGTTATTTAAAGACGCTGTATCAACGGGGTTGTTATCTAGCGTCTAGGCCAGCGTTGTCAGACAGCCTAAACGGAGCGGAGCACTCCACTAGACTCGTTGCGCGCTTCGGTGTTTCCACAGACATAAGCAAGTTCACGCTCCGACTCAGCTACACAACCGGTTTTGGAGCTTACAACTCTGACATTACTGGTCTAGGTGGTAGCGAGATGGTATTTGGCGAAATGAAATCGGGGATTCGCCATGGTGTTATCTGATATTCGCCTTAGAGTTGGGGAAAACCTGGGAAAGCAGTCCAATTAGGTAATCAGCTCAAGCGGGTTTCGAACCCACTTCCGAACACAGCCTTCGGGACTTGAGTCCTGATCGTTTGTCTTGGCTAAGCCGTGTCATGCCTTATTGGTGTCACGAGGTTCAAACCTGTCTTCGGACAGTTGCCTAAACAATAACAATAATATAAATTTGGTCTAGTTACGTCCTCCCACATGTGACTCATGTTTGCAGAATGTAAATGAGTCGCCTGCAATCATAGAAAAATTCACTAAATAAATATTTATTTCAATGTGCTTACGATCGCAGCAATATATAAAGTAATGTAAATGAATGCAGAAAAAACGTTAGACCTACAGGCTGTACTTGCATGCCCGTATCGTAGATTTACGACACGTAAAAAGAATACCCTCCCAGATAGAATGCTCCGCGTTATTGTAGATATTAAAATAACCACATTAAGTTCGGCAGGTCATAACTAGAAAATGAATAACAAGCCTAGGTGGATAGATGAAGTCCAAGAAAATGAAAACTATTAAAAATTAGAAATTGATGAGCATCCGGCTGAAACAGGGAAGTTTGGAGATGAATTGTTAGGAAGGTCGTGACAAGACCTGGATTATTGAAATAGCTATTTCAGATAGTTCGCTATTTCAGATAATGTTATCAGCCTTGTATGTTCCGCCATTTTAAACCCACCAATGGACATTTTTTTTTTAGTTTAAAGGAATGCGCACTGTTTAAAGTTTCGGACCATACCATTTACTCGCATTTTAAATTTCCAGCATTTTTATGTGTTTTAAATGTTTCTTGCAGAATAATATTTGTCGGAAGGGGTTGAAACTTGGTGAGTATGTTGTAATATATACAAGAAACGAAATTCTTATTAATATTGAATATCATATGTGGTGATTTTCATATAACGTTTGACCTTCCAATTAGGTAAATAACATTTATTTTTTAATCATAAAAATTAAAGATTAAAAATTGTTTATTTGCTACAGTATTCACCACACACAAAAATCTAATATGATTCTAGTTCCTACATGTCTGGAATATATTTTAAAAAATGTCATGTTAATCAGGTAAAAACTATTATGCAAGGGACTTCAAGGGAAATTTTATTATTTATTTAATGTAATTTTAAATATCTTTAGAATTAAATGATCTACGCAATTTAAACTTGATACAGCGTACTATGAGTACGGTATAAGTTTATTTCCAAAAATCATAAAAATCGGTTGAAAAGTGTATAAGTTGAAAAATTCAGTCATAACTCCCCTTAAATAAAGTTGAAGGTCTAAACGGTGTTGTTGGTGATGGTGATGGTGTTCTCTAGACATTTTCCAGTATTCTAACAGTGCATGTGGCCTTTCATAGACCGAGTATTACATTGTTAGTGAAGCGTGATAATAGCTTAACAGTTTTCCTTTGATCCGACTACCTGAGAACGGACTTGACCTGACTTGGGTCTATGTTTAACCTTCCTTGTGAAGGAGCAGTTCCCCTATTTGGGTACTTTAACATATTTTGCTCGTTTTCAAGGATTATCCTAAAATTCCATTATTTATGTATGTTCAGTGACGCCTTCATTAATGACCGTAATTTGTGTGGGACATGCTTAGTCGCCATACAGCGTTGCGAGAGTTCTCGACGCCTCATCGGTTATCTTGACTGAAGCTTTTTCATAATTTCCTCACTTGTTTTAAGACAGAGTTTAGGATATACCGTAAGTTACGTAATAATCTTGTCTTCTCTCTCTCTTTCTACTCATTCATATTATATTCATTTTTTGAACTACCACAAATACTTACTTACTGGCTTTTAAGGAACCTGGAGGTTCATTGCCGCCCTCACATAAGCCCGCCATTGGTCCCTATCCTGAGCAAAATTAATCCATTCTCTATCATCATATCCCACCTCCCTCAAATCCATTTTAATATTATCTTCCCATTTACGTCTCGGCTGGTCGTGCCAGAGAATCAGTCCCATTCCGGGGCTTATTTGAAGGATTCGTAACAAGCTGTTTTTTTACGGTGAAGGGTTGTTAGCTCTTCGCCCAACCCCCAAGCTGGAGGACTACCCCTCATCGGCTGTCCGCGACTGCTTATTCAATATATTCACAGTACCCTCCATATCTGGAGGCCGTCTCCTCGATCCGCAACCTGAGGACGCGCCATGCCTTGGTGATAGGGACCGCAATACATGGACTACCACAAATAGCCTACCAAATTCTAACAATACAAACATTTGACATACTGTAAATATAATTGCCCGAAAATAAAAAATCTCAGTATTAACCACTTCACCGTTTTAGCAACGCAGAATAATTTGTACAATTGAAGGCATGGTAAGCCGCTAGATAGATATTGAGCAAATTAATGAGTTAATTAATTTTTATAAAAGAATTTTCTGTGGTAACACAGGTTTCCTCTTTCTCCATTTCTCTCAATCTAGTCACTCTTCATCTGTCATGTTTCTTCTCTGCATAATCTCCTTCATTTCCTCTGCCATGTGGATTGTGATCTACTTCTCTTTCTTCTCTATTTAATCTATTTTCTCCTCTCGTAACATGCCCGTACCATCTTAGCTGCATTTCTTCTATCACTGTAACAATCTATTTTATAACATCCATTTTCTCTCTTTCAGTCTCGCACTGCTTCTGTTTCCATTTTTTAGACGTTAGCTCATTTTACTAGAATATGAGTCAGTGTCCAGCGCCGCAAGTTACCCTGCATTTAATGCGTTGAGCGAAAACCTCGGAAAAAATCTCAGCCAGGTAACTTGTCCCAACCAGAAATTGAACTCGGATCCCTCCTAGTGTCACGGTCATACTTATTTCATATATTATGAATAATAATAATAATAATAATAATAATAATAATAATAATGTCGCTTTTATTCTACTGAAGTACAATTTGTTGGGCACTTAACTATATCTAAGATCAACTTCCTCAGCAGCAGATACGAAAATAAAATTTTATTTTGAGACACTTTCCGAAGCATATGAGCATTGACAAATAATGCACTGTCTTGTGTTAAAAAAATACATATTCCGGTAGAGTTGATAGATATTGTGTCAACCACCCTCATATAAGGCCAAGAGATCTAATTATACATATAATTATACACCCTCAATTTTTACACCCTACATTTGACTCACCTCACTTGCAAAGCTCATTTATACTCGTATTACATTCATTTTTTGAGCTACCACAAATACCTAATTTTGACAATAGAAACATTTGACATACTGTAAATATAATTGCCCGAAAATAAAAAAATCTCCGTATTAACCACTAGCTCTAATAGTAAATAAAAAAATCTGTGAGCTAACTTGGACAAACAAATGCGAAAATAACCGATTTCTAAGATCGCTTCAAGTGAATTAACCGACAAGCTAATAAATGTGCATGAAGGTATTGTTACATAAAGTTGTATTTACGTACAATTCATGGGTTTTATCGCAGCCACACTAGTCACAGTGACATTCAGTTTTGAAACCGTTTATTACGTCGACAAAGATTTTTCTTGCCGTTGCGCACGTGTCCAAGTAATATGTTCATTATTAAAATGAAGGATAGGCCATTTTATGTGTGTAATTATCTAAAAAAAACTGTGTAAGTTATTAAAGTTGCATAATTTTTTGCCGTGAACTACTGTAGTGCTACGGTTTTGTATTGTGTAGAATGCATACTTTATCGAGCCGTCCTATACAGTAGGCCTATTTATTTCAACAGAGACATGAACACATTACACAAACTTCAGAAACACTGAAAATATGTCACTTTTGAAAGACATGGCGACTAAATGATGCCATCTCGTCAAATGACGCGCCGTTCCCTTCCCGAAGTCGTTACCTACGCTTAAACTGATCGATTTTAGAGGGAGGCAGTTAATTGTGGGTTACTAAGATAGGAGTAGATCTTTCCCATTACTGACCACTGTACTAGAAGATTGGGTTCATCTAACACAAACAGTATGGATCTAATGTAGTTCGAATTCGGGGGGGGGGGGAAACAAATTTGAAAATACAGTTATGAAAGACGTTACATGCAATGTTCAGTGATTTTTTAATGTTTGTTTTTATCATCAGTTCAAAACGTTCAACCTAACACACTTCTACTAGACCTATACTCGTATACACTGATAATTCATATTTATTATATAAAAAAAACTGAAATATGAATAACGGGCAGCAGAAAATAAAAAGATTAGAGATAACAATTAGTACAATTGTCGTTGAGATGAGGAATTACATCTTTAATATGACGAATAAGGGACACTATGAATGAATTTAATGCGTATATTCTACTGCAAAGTTCATACCAGTCATGGTGAATTTATTTGTATACTGGTAACTACAGCGACCTTTCAAAGTAAATTCTTTGTCTTCGAAGAGCAGGTATTGTACCAGACGTTTCTATTTCAGGTCTTAAGTATCGTTCTAATGGTTTTCTGAGAAAGAAATGGTGAAGTCAGACGCAATTATTACAAATAGGGAGCCAAGGACTCAGGTTATTCCATCGTATCCTTACTATTTCATGGAATTGTTTTACCCAAAATGTTTAGTCACGAGACAACGGAGTGTGTTCATATTTAGTTTAGTTCCAGTTTGAGAAAGTTAAATTGACTAATAGTAACACGTCCATTTAATGTTGTCACATTACAAGTTTACAGTACTTCTGTTTTTATCAGTACATATTAGCGAAATAACATAATGCTAGGAGGGTTATAAATTGAGATGCATACGAACAATTTATTGTTCTTCCTCTGACACATATTGTCAAGTGGGATGTACTGCCTGATAATAGGCCTAGATGTATATATAGTATCAGCCAGAACCTCAACCAGAGGATAACGTGATGTTGGGATATATTATTTGTTGGTACTTCGGTGCTATCATTCCATCATTTTTTTGTAATTCACTACGTATCATCTTTAGAGGAAAGTAGAGATTTCGATAATGTCATTGGGAATATTGATTATTTACATTGACGTGTTGTATAAATCGATTGAGTAGCTATTTGTTTTCAATATAGAGGACTTTAGATACTGAATCCATTGCAGTATTTACTTTTTCAATGATACCATAATTGGATTCCTAATACTGGTTGACATGGATTTTCTGCTGCATGCTGAAATAGAAGAAAAGGCAAAGATGGTTACTTATAGGACTTGAAAGACTTAGGTCTAAATGCCACGAGAAAAGATGAAGATAAAGATCCACTCCATGTCAATACGTTAAGCTAATGGATTAATGATCGGTTATTTGATGGTGTATTTGTATACGAAGACTTTGAACGGACTGCCACAAATTGACCCCTATTATCTTGTATTTGTAAAATTTGAATTTGTAAACTTAATAAGGAACCGTGGTCTGGGTTTCCAATTTCACAGTACTCTGCTGGTCACACAACCCGATTCGTGTTGCCTGGTTGAAGTCCCGTTTACACAACGTTATAGGAGTTGCACTGGTTACAGTGCTTGTCATGAGATCCGAGGTTTGCGAGTTCATATCCGGCTGAGGACGATGAATTTAAGTTCAAAAAATATCTTTACCACGGCTTCCTTCGGGAGGCAAATAAAGAAGCTTGTTTACATAATAGAGGGCTTCAAATAAGAGCTACCGGACATTTCTTTCCTATGTCAAAATTTTACTTTTCACATACGTGTACGCATTCTGACAGCGTACTTTGAAGTAAACATTCCTTGTATTCTTAAACTCATTTGATTGTTTAGTATCACAGCTCGCCTTCTTTACCTTTAGGAAAGGTTACATACTTATTAATTTAAATTTAAGATAGGCTTATTGGATCCTGGAGCTATTCTGAAAGTATGATGAAGAAAAATCTATTATTCCGTAGACAAACATAAACGATGTTGCTAACTTGACTTTCGTATTTTGTCTTTGTATATAATATGAAAGAAAAAAAAAAGGTGTGGGAAATCTAAGACTGCATTTAAGGATACTCTGAGGTGAAATTTTGTAAATTTTGTTAAAAAAAAATAAGTTTTTTGTTTTTAACATAAATAGTAATTTATAGTATTTATCCATTCATAGTTTTCTACCCAAAGGCACTGCAAACCCAGCATTCTTCAATCTTTCCTATTTCTGCCTTTCTCTTAGTCTCCGCATATGACCCATATATCTTAACGTCGTCTATAGTATCTTCTTCTGCCCCGAACTTTTCTTCCGTTCACCATCCTTTCCAGTATATCCTTCAGTAGGCAGTTTCTTCTCAACCAATGAAGCAATCATTTCCTTTTTCTTCTCCTGATCAGTTTCAGCATCATTCTTTCTTCACCATAGGCAGAGAGAGAACCGTTTCCTTGGGGGGGGGGGTCGGCAAAGTAAAACCATAGAATCCCCATGGAGTTATGTGGGACATCATTTATCTCCTCCCCCGTTATATCTTGACTGTGGTACAGTATATCGGAATATGATCATTTAATAAAGGTATTTTCGGGGGGTATGTTTCTTACATCCATATCCGCGATGTTTCAAACCGAGTTGTATAGGACTTCAACTGTAGGTCTACTACAAATTATAATAGGGCATAACTTAAAAAAAATCTCCCTCTTTTTCTCTCTCGTACAGAAACACATGGATACATCAATAAAACTACGTAACAGTGCTAACAGAAACTTTTTTATTTGAAGCTTACCTTCTTGAAAATATTATATGAAATGTAAATTCTAATTATTTTATTTAATCTCGTCTTTAAGTTTACACATTATCGGATCATTATTCTTTTTTCTGCATTGTTGTGCAGTATGTTATTCATACATCTCCAAGTGGCGGCCTGAACACCTGCAGACTTCTAACACATGAGTGTAGGTTGTTACAAAATAAAAATTACAGTGCTTCAATTTCTCAAATGAGGTATAGGAATTATTATACATTCAGAAATTTAAAATAAATATTATAGTCCAGACACATGATCTGAAGACATTAATTCATCAATTTAAGCACAAAAACATAATCATAAACAAATGCAAAAAAAATATTTTGAATTCAATATTTTTTAATGTTAATAGAAAAAAAAAAGGTCAGATAAGTTTGGGGGGACAGTGCCCCCATCCATGTCTCCCCCCCCCCCCATAACTCCGCCTATGTTCTTCACCTACTCTTTCTAACACAGCTTCATTTCTTATTCTGTCTGGCCACTTTTACCGTGGAAAGACTCGTCATGTCATACGTGCTGTTTTTCTTGGGAAAGATAAATGCTGTAGCTTCCCTTTAATTTTCGCACACGTCTCTGTCTTATCTTAAAAGTTCTCAGGAGAGCCCCATCGTGGAGGTGAGGAGAGTGGATATGACTACTTAGACCCTCTAGACTTCACCGAAATTCACCGCAAGTGTTAAATACCAGTTCTGCCAGGGTCTTTGACCCGATCAGAGACCGGAAAATTCCAATTAGCTTTTGACCCCATTTATAGCATAAGAGAGTAAAATTAGAGTTTATGCACGAGTGGAAAGTTCAGTGCCCAAGGGGAATTCGAGGGTGATGATTTTCACTACCGTAAACTGGAGTTACTTTGACCACAGAGGAAACTGACCATTTTTTCAGATAATCATATTTAGGTTTCTACATGCTGCACTTGTTATAGATGGAGGTAAATTTGGTATGAGAATGATTTTATGATAATTTACCTCCATCTATAACAAATGCAGCATGTAGAAACTTAAATATGATTTTCTGAAAAAAATGGTCAAAGTTTCTTCTGTGGTCAAAGTTACCTCAGTTTACGGTAGTGCATAATAGTAATATACGTTACAAGAGCGGTATGTTGACGTTTTCATGGTCGAGGAAAAGATTGAAAAAGCGAAACGTAGTTGAGCATTTTTAATTTCCGAGAACATGAAAACAAACATACCGCTCGTGTATCGTACATTATTTCGTGCGAAGATCGTTTATTACATACCTGAAAAACAATTTCTAATTAGTTGCAATTAAATCTCCATGTTGGTTTCTGTTTAATGACGGCAACTTCGGAACACCAAAATATCTTTCTTCAACATTGCTATAAAATGTTTTCTGTGTTTACTATACTCCAGCAGGCCGTGATATACGTCTGTCTTTTTTTTCCCCCAGTCTATAAATGCGAACTTAAAACAAACGGTAAGGTTATGTAATGATTTATTTTTCATTTTAATATTTTAACAATATTATTTATATAACATATTTCAGTAATAACATCCGCATCTGGAATCTTGTTGATTTTTTCACGGCTTCCTTAATGTTACTTGTATCAGGAATGCAATAAGTTTCGTGGAGTAGTAGACTTTACTTAATTTTTGCAAATATTTAAAAACAATAATTAACATTGCAATTTAGGTGAAATTGCAGTGGTAAGTTTCCAATTTATAATTATTACTATGTTAAACGTCTCTAAAAATAATATGTTAAAAGCCTAAAGCAGTAAAATGAATGTCGCGCTTAAGCGGCAAGAAGAGGGAAATTGTTAAGTGTGTTACGTTGGGAATACTGAATGTGGTATTTCACACTTACCGCGTATTGGTTCTGTGCGGAAAACAAGCAAATACGCATGATCTCGCACAAAATCTATTTACTCTCGTGTGTTACACATTATTTTTATTGGTATCTAAATTTCATTACTGGTATTTAATTTTAAATTGTACGCCTTTTCTTTGTAATGTGTTTATGAAAAAGTTACAAATAAATGAATGTATAGATTTTATTGTTGCGTGTTCGTTGTCATGAAAAAAAAATTCACCGCTGTGAATTAAAAACTTTTTTTTTGTACATCAGCATTATAAACAGTATTTTTATCGTTAGCTAATATCGTAATATGCCACATTATCCCATTGGTGCCATAAAAATATTACCATGACTACTAAAACGTTACGACTTCTACAGAGCTATTATTATTATACGTCCCAGAAATTTATACATCTGTTCTTTTTCACATCTCTATTTTATCGTGTTTATTTTTCTGGCTGCATAAAAAACAAAGAGCAAGTTTCTCGAAATTCTCTGATATGTGTATTGTTGGTCTATTGACGTAGTCATACTGTAAACAGCTGATATGTGAACTGTAAACTCCATCTGTTGGTTATCGAACTATGGATCGGGAAATAGGACTGTAAACTCTGACAGAAAGCACCAATATTCAACTTCCGTACTGACTGAAACGACAAATTAAACTTCCAACAGGCAAAATTTCAGTGCCCCATCCCGGCAAAATCTCCTTATAGAATCATGCGCCCGATCTCTTTACAAGACTCACACGACATATATTCCGCGGAGCACGTAACCACATAGCCCCTGGAGATGATTCAAAAACTCTATCTTAAAAACAACGAGTACTGTTTTTCCATCACCACCATCACCATATAATTTCAAGCTTTGGGCCTTCTGATCCATTGTCAATTTTCTATTGGAATGCTCAGTTGCTCGATTTTGCAAGCCAGTATTGTAATATATCTTTCTGCACATTGTAGGGCTTCTTCTGAACAGACAGACATACTGAAAACAGATGACAGAAAAATTGTATACTAATCATTCAGTAGACGGCGTGCCATGTGGAATTGCTAGAAAATGACCGATTTTAATCATAGTTGTATTTAGTCGGTTAAGTTTTGCAAGACGGCTAAATTTCGAGTTAGAGCCAGTTCGAACAACGAATGCGAATCATCCTTTTCAGTGTAGAAGTGCTTATTTTGTCCAAGTACGACTGCTATTAATAATAACATACTCTGGCTAATTTATTATTATTATTATTATTATTATTATTATTATTATTATTATTATTATTATTACTTACAAATGGCTTTTAAGGAACCCGCAAGTTCATTGCCGCCCTCACAAAGCCTCCATCGGTCCCTGATACTGTGCAAGATTATTTCAGTCTCTATCATCATATCCCACCTCCCTCAAATCCATTTTAATATTATCCTTCCATCTACGTCTCAGCCTCCCCAAAGGTCATTTTCCCTTCAGTCTCCCAACTAACACTCTATATGCATTTCTGGATTCGCCCATACGTGCTACATGCCCTTGCCCATCTCAAACGTCTGGATTTAATGTTCCTAAATATGTCAGGTGAAGCATACAATGCATGCAGTTCTGCGTATTATTATTATTATTATTATTATTATTTAGGAAATGTTTAGAACGAATTCGCAAGCGGGAACTGCGGCCTTGTTGAAGCCTTCGTACTGTATATTTTTAGAAATGTAATGATATTACTGTGATGGAAGTTTGTAGACATTGATTTGTCTTTTCTTGATGTATGCCATGACTTACTAGATCAGTTGAGTACCATATTGTGTTGCTTGAGGGTAAGCACATTTTTGAACGTCCTTCCTTCCAATAATAGCCTAAACATCAAATACCGCACTGGACATGCTGCAGATCCTGAGTAGGTCAACGACATGATATTACTACGCATTGACATAGGTTTGATATTGTCTAATGGATAGGCAAAATAACTCGCGAGGTTTGCGATATGTAATCACAGTTTACTGCTAATCAATACCTATCAACAGACTGTTAAATGAATAACGCAAACAGTTAACACTCCATTTATATGGGACCACTTATATAACATTGTACATCTCTATTCAAATGACTTTCGTGTTTAAACATATTCATGTACCGTCATTTCCCATAACTATGTATGGTCATGGAACACAAGTATGGTCCACGATACAACCATTCAAAGTTTGTACTCCATAACGTAGTACATAGTTATCTATATTTTTGCTGTACTGTAGTTTGAAGTCAAGTCACTGCAGCTATCTACGAACGGTGTATGTTACGTCTACAATATTCTTTGAATGGTTATATCGTGAACCATAGTTGTGTTCCAGGACCATACTTGACCTGAAGATGACCTATGACTGATCGAAAACAGTTAGTCTAGTCCACATTAAAAAATAACATTGTAATGGTTTCTTAACCCACTATTTTAGTTGATAAGTTTGTTGACGGAAAAACCATCCAATTAAATATTTTGTACTTGCTGTATTACAACTATCTGAAAACATGACATTAAAGTATCTACGTTATTCATCCAGTAGTACCATAACTGTACAAAATTGATTATTTATTCGAAATCAGCCCAGAAGATACTCATATTTTTTTTATTCATGAATACTGCCAAATAGCACTATATCACGGAAAAAAAGTTAAGAGTAAACATTTTAAGGGGTAGAGAAATAAGTGGCATATGCGGTTCAGGTTGTAATTATTTGCCAAAGTACGAAATTCTCTCATGCTATTCCTTTTTCTATATAGAAGCAATCTCATTTGGACAAAGAATCTTCACATCTCTTCTCTGCCGGTTATGTACGAAATCTGTATAGTTTCTTTATAAACAAATTTTTGTGTTTATGATTAAAAATGTTTCGGGTAGTTCACGAAAATTTTGATATTTTTACATGCCACCACGCAGAAATGGATGGAAATAAATTTCCACCATATCACCTGGGATGCTAGACAAGGTCATGTGCCAGCATGCCTGCTCTAGGGAGCCTTAACTTACAGTTTGTGTGGGCAGCTGTTTATATTTATCAGTTTGCTGTGACGATCTGTGTGTCCAGTTTGAGGGATTGTTTTGACATGACCTCATTAACAATTCTTTTTCCAGCTTTATAAGTTGTTTCAGCTGTTTTCCACTATGGACAAAAAAAAAAATCATGAACCAGAATCCTCATACATATTTTCTAAAATTCTAAACGTTTTGTTGCAGGTCGGATTCAAGGGATTTGGCTTACCTGCTGATAAACTAGATGTAAGTGCTCCGTTCATTTATGAAGGGACTGAATATGTACTGCGGCATGGTTCAGTGGTTATTGCTGCCATCACTTCCTGTACGAACACTAGTAATCCTAGTGTGATGCTTGGAGCAGGTATGTATTCGTTATTGTATTTCCTCCCTCCTATCATGAAGATTAATAAATAGAAATGCCAGGGGCGTATTTTGCGGGCTACCGGGGGTAGCCCAAGGAAATTACTAAAGAAAAAGTTTGTAATATAACATAATGTAATAATTTTGTATTATTAGTTTTACCATAGTAATTAAAATTAAAGTAACTGTTAGATATATTTTGTGTAATAATAGGGTCAGCGGTAGCCCAAACCCTTTAACCAGTATACGCCTCTGAGAAATGCAGTAGTTTTATAATTCCGTAGACTGAAAGGAAGTTGAGAAACTAATATAACTTTTATATACATCTTGATTACACACTTTTAACACTTGTATGGGGCAGAAGATATCGTATGATAGGCAATATTAAATATTGATCGTATGCGGAGACTAAAAGGAAGGTGGAAATTAAGGAAGATTGGAGAATGCTGGGTTTGAAGTGGAAAACCTGCCCTTGGGCAGAAAATTATGAATGAATGAATCACTAATGATTTCTTAAATTTGTTAAATAACTTTTTAACGTTTCTATGTTTTTGTTGAGACTATTGCTGTAATTAATGACTAGTTTCGGCTTGTTTCCGCCATCTTCAGATACGTAGTGTAGTCTTGTCTTAGCAAACAAGAATTACTTGAACCACAGAGGAGAACATGCTTTGAATTGTTACTACCGAACTGTCTTAACTAATCTAACTTCTTCATTAGATGAAGGAAAATGTATCCTGCTATTAGCCTCCACCGTAATTTTTTCAGTGATGAATTTAACTGTTTTTGAAACATGCTCTGTTGTATCCCAGAATCTTTCCCAAGCCCTGTGTGGAAGCCTGGATCTGTCACATACCTAAGAGATATCCTCATTTTCAATTCTGCAACGTCTTTCTTTATTATTTCCAATTAAATGATTGTGAAACCTATTCATAGCATCGATTGAAATTTGTCAGCTGTGCCAGGTCTATGGGCCTAACGTCATGAGCAAGCATATGGTGCATTGCTGCTGTAGACAGTTCTCAGCAGGATGTCAAAATGTGCATGACGAGGAGTGCAGTGGGAGACCAACCATCATCACAGACGACCTTGTGGAGCAACACACCATCTGCTTGCTCATGATGTTAGGGCCATAGACCTCGCACAGCTGATGATAAATTTCAATCGGCACTATGCCCTGTGCATTCAAAAATTTTATCACTGATCGCACTTCACACGCAGCGGGAGCTGGAATAGAAGTGTCCATCTTCAACCAATGAAACAGAGTTACTGAGAGCACTCGGGAAGTTCCGCTAATGCATGCACCATGGTAGGACATTACTCTATCACGTACATGCAGTCGCTTTGTGCAACGTATGGTTTGCTAGCTGTGGGACGAGTGGGAAAGTTACTTTATGGACGCGCCTCGTATATACCTCGAAAACCTTAGCAGTAGCATTAGTATGTACTCTTTCTGGAGGTGCTAGAGTGATTTTTTAAATAAAAAACCAATATGTCTTTGTTCTAGCAATACATTTGTATTATTATTACTACTACTACTGTTGCTGATGCTGGTGCTTTGTGCATACCATCCGTTATTGTTCAAATATTTAGTTACAAATCCGTGGAACTTTCTGAGCCAAGATTTCCAACATAATTCTTTATGAAAATTAATATTCCATAACTATAAATTTGTTCTTGTTACAGGTCTCCTAGCAAAGAAGGCTGTAGAAGCTGGATTAAAAGTACAACCATACATCAAGACAAGTCTATCACCAGGGTCAGGAGTGGTCACATACTACTTACAGGAGAGTGGCGTCATTCCATATCTGCAGGCATTAGGCTTTGATATAGTTGGCTATGGCTGCATGACTTGTATAGGAAACAGTGGGCCCTTGCCAGAGCCTATGGTTGAAGCTATTGAAAAGGTAAAGAATATAATTAACTGGTAGTATAATTATTTTACGGTACAGTAGTAAAATTAATGTTTGTAGTAATAAAAATATACAGTAAATTTATTTTCCAAAACATAATTACCTTCATGATCGTTTTCATCATTGTCAGCACTTCTGCTGACACCATCCAATCCAAATTCCCAACCTCTTCCTCCTCCTCATATCAATTCTCTCCTTTAGTATATATGGTTTATTGGAATTTCCTGATGTCCAAATAATTACATCATCAGCAAAAAGGGCAGTTTGGATTTCCGATGTTTGCACTCTTGGTGCGATATTATTCACATAGATTTGAAAAGTGTTGCGCTAAGCAAGTATTTTGTTTAATTTTAACATTTAAACACTATATTCCATTAATGGATTCTTAAATCTTGGGCCAGAGTTCATTGTCATTTCTTTCCTGACGGCAAGTGATGACGTTGACTCTGTCAGCAATAGCTAAGGTAGTTTTAAGGGTAACTTTGCTTTCGCCATTATGTGAGAAGGAAAACTACTTGTTACTTTAACTGACCACATATTCAACTCATGTGAAATTCTTATAGCTTACAATGAAAACTATCTCGTAATTTATATTTCGTAATATCATGTAAGTTAATAGTGATGATCAGGGAACGGATTTATATGGACTAAAAATATATGAAATATGTAAATATATATGTAGTTATTTTTACCAAAATATGGAATTAAATATGGATTTTTACCAAAATATGGAATTAAATATGGACTTAAAATTATAAAAAAATGACTATGTACGTTAAATATTGGTACATTTTAATCAAACTAAACAAAAGATATAATGGACGTACCTTATCTTCCAATGTAGTTTCAACAAAACACAATTTTTATTGTCTGTTACCATAACAATAGGTTACAAACATTTCTTTCAAGTGCTGAAAAGTGAATCTTCTTCTATTGTCTCTGAGGATAGATTTATACTGACTAAAAGAGCGTTCGACGTCACAAGAAGTAACTGGTACATAATTCAATTTCACAATGTCTGCTGGGGATAAGTCCAAGTTAATCTTCACTGTTGATTCACCACTCATCACAGCAACAACCTTTTGTAGTTCTTCATATCCAGGGTTTTTTGAAAGTACAGTGTCCACCTTAGCTCTTACTGCATCTGCAACTTTACCTCTACCACGATTCAGTTGTTCCACAGTACTATTTATAATTTCAAAACTTTCAGATAGTGAAAGGTGCCTATTTTGGAGACTTTTGAGCGTTTTTATGATGCATGAAAATGTATGCTGAATGTGAGCTAAGTCATTCTTCACACTTATGTCACAGGTAACTGTTTTCGCAGTATCAATTGAGACTGCATCTTCAGAGTCCAATGCAAGGAGAACATTGTTAATAGAGTCTATATGTTCGGCATAATATTCAACTGCTTCTAGCCATGTACCCCATCTAGTTAAAATTGGCTTTGGTGGCAATGGAATTTCAGGGTACATTTCTTTCAACACGTTAACTCTACTGGGAGCTTTGAGAAATACTTTTTTCACTGATGAAATCAACAAATCTACTTTAGGGAAATTGTCTCTGACCACTTCTGCCACACGATGAAATGCATGCGCCACACAAGTAAAATGAGTCAATTTAGGATATACAACAGATAATGCTTGTCCAGCTTTGACCATATAAGGGGCAGCATCGCTAATAAAGAATAACACATTATCGTACATAATACCCTTTGGCCACAGGATACCCATAGCTTCGTTGAACAGTTTAACTATAGTTTTGTTATTGCACTTTTCTAGAACATCACAATGTAAAAGAATTCGTTCAGAATATTGTTCACTTAACAAACCGATAACTACATTACCAACAAGTCTACCTTCTTTGTCGGGAGTCTCATCAATGGAAACCCAAATTGAACTATCTTTAATTTCATCTCTTATCTTCTGTATTGTCTCATCGTAGATGGATGGAGCATACGTCTTCCTAAGTGTTGACTCATCCGGGATTGTATGTTGAGTATATTTTTCAAGGAATTCCCTGAAGACCTTATTCTTTAGTTTGTAGAGAGGAATATCAGCAGAGATGAGAGAACGGCACAGGTCGATGTTAAACTCAGATCTTACATTCGATGTTGTTGGTTGTGTTAAAAACAATTGTCTCTGCTTGGAATTTAGTTGTTTGTTGGCCTGATGTTTACTAGTTGTAATGTGTTGTTGCACCAGGAACTTTTGTGTAGATGATACTGCACACTGACACAAATTACAAAATAATATTTTATTGTCAGTTGATAAACCATCTTCTTTAAATTCTGAAATGTAACTTGTTAGTTTTGATTTTAAATTGACTGAATGACGTACTTTTGGCATATTTACCGTCTTTATAGTATGATTTACAAAACTGAACCTATGTGTACTCTGACTGGCATTTAACTGTTGAGCTGCACAACTGAAGTCTGTTAAAAATTTTAAATTAAATTAATACAGTTTTGTAACTTACTTTCCCATTGTTGATAGGACTGCTAATTTTCAAATAACTCTGATGTTAAAGGGATTACTGAACATGTGTTTAAATCTCTATTGTTGAAATGTATTTTTAAAAGTTAATGGAATTTTGTTTTGTTTTATTGTTAAACCTAATATAATATGGACTGTTTTATATGAAATATGGAAAATATATGGAAATTAACGAAAATATGTACTAAACTCTAAAATATGGAAAAATATGGAAAATAAAAGTAGGATTTTTCAACCCTACACATTGTGAAACATAAAGATAATGCAAAATATAAATTATATTAGCTTTATAAGTAAATATGTATTTACATATAAATCCTTTCCCTGGTGATGATATAAAATGGTACTGTTCAAAAATTTTCTCTTAAGCAAATTTTTACTTTCCTCTCTTGCTCGCAACTGTAATTTCATTTTTAAGGTTAAACTAATACAGCTCAACTCAACCAACCCAATAAATCTAGTCTTTGACTAATATGATGTAATTTGCAGTAGGAAATTGTAGATGGAGAAGGAAAATTTGTGACATTTACCTTTCCATGTTTGTATTTAAAAAATAACCTTAGAATTTGCATTATACTGTATTAATATTTCTTTTGTTATGTGGCATCAGTTCAAATACTAACAGCCACAGCTAATGAATCTGTGATAAAAATGAAAGAGTTATTTCATTGTGAATTACGTTTATTGTAAGACATTGTATGCTCCACAGAATGACCTTGTATGCTGTGGTGTGCTGTCTGGAAACCGTAACTTTGAAGGTCGTATCCATCCCAATACAAGAGCCAACTACCTTGCCTCACCACTGCTTGTAATAGCATACGCAATTGCTGGACGAGTGGACATCGATTTTCAGAAGGAACCACTTGGTATGATTTGCAATTCTTGTAAAATTGTATTGATTATATTGTCTCGATGTAGCTGTGTTTATTGTGTATTGATTCTTATTTCTTTTCTTCTTGTGGTCAGAATTATTTTGGAATTTGATCATTGGAAAAGGGGAACAGGCGATTAACTTTTCCTTACATTCTTGAAATTAATTGAAAGGAATTTCACTTATTTTAAAAAGTTATGAGCGAAACATGAATACCTTCTTGGTGTAGCTGTTATCTTGCCTGACCATGAACCAGGAAATGTTGAGTTCGATTCCTTGTTATATGTAAAACATTTTTCAAGAGTATTGGGTCTGGAACAAGTTTCACACGACTTCGTGATTGAAAAATTTGTGGGCCCATGTTAGGTAGCAAACTCTAATTGAATCAGTCAGAGCTAAAAGGAATTAAGTCAAAATATGAAGTTTTGGGTTATGCAACAATTTGAACAACTGATGTCATGTGCATTGAATGGTGGAAGAAGGAACTAAGACTTTTAAATATTCTTTTGTCTTCTATAACATAAAAATATAATATTTGTGTTATTAGTGGAATATTGTTTGCTTCTCCTGAAGAGTTGTCAAAAGTGACTTAATTCCTTTTAGCTCTGTCTGATTCAATTTTATTAAAGAAAAGCTTATTAAACACCTGCGGAGACTTGCAGCACTGACCCCTGTTGGATCCTTATTCCCTCTGGTCTGACCCATGTTGGATCCTTATTCCCTCTGGTAATCACTTTTATAGTGTTTAATATTGATTTCAGGACATTCTGCTGATGGAAAGCCAATATTCCTCTGTGATATTTGGCCTTTACGTAGTGAGATTCATACAGTGGAACAAAAGCATGTTATACCAGCTATGTTCCGAGAAGTGTATGCCAAGATTGAGACAGGAAGTCCCAATTGGGCACAGTTGAAGGCACCTGAAGGCAAATTATACCCATGGGACTCATCATCTACTTACATTAAGAGTCCTCCATTTTTTGAAGGAATGACAAAGGTGAGAAGAACAAGTACTTAATGACATAGATTTTGTTCCGAACTTCTTTGCTCTATATTGATTTGTTAATACAGTTTTGATGGGATGATACATGGAATTACGATTGGAACATGAGCCTTTTCTTAAATGTTAAGTATTTTAAATGTTCTCAGACTTCGAAAAAGTTACAACATGAAAGCAATTTGAGTCAACTATTCTTCAGGACTCAATATGACAGACTTCTCACTAACTTTGAAACTAAGCATCTTCAGGACCATGTTTATATGAAAGTTTTTGGCACCAATTTGCATACACTTTCTGTTTATCCTGAGTAACGTCTCTTTAAAGTAGGGAAAATGCATTAATGATTTATTTAAAAGAGCTTTGGATAGGATTTTTTCCATGAGTAATGAAATGTAATTGGTTGGTTGCTTTCTAAATTGAACACTTGACAACAAAGTTATTGTGCTATTGTTAACTGATTTCCACTGAATTTTCTGTTATTTAAAACAGTGTCAACTTAGGCAAATGCCGCAATAAATTCTTTGATTTTTGCCAGGAATTGCCACCTATCAAACCAATTGAGAACGCGAGAGTACTTCTCAACTTGGGTGATTCTGTCACAACTGACCATATCTCTCCAGCAGGCAGCATTGCTCGTAATAGTCCAGCAGCTCGCTATCTCGCAGCAAGAGGGTATGTAGATACATATTTCTAAATAGATGGATTTTAAGAACACATTCTGTTTAATACACAGTGTTCTATTAAATAACGAAAGATATTTTTTACCAACATATTGTGAAATATAATGGAGCAAAATTCTTACTGCTAGAGCATGTTTTTCAGTGAGCATGCTAGTGTTGGTATAGCTTCATATAGATTCTTTCCTCTTGTGGAGGTTTTTCGATGGAATATATTTCCTCTGTTATTGGTTAATTTGGCTGAAGTTACGTTATATTTTAAGCTAAAATTTCTTATGGTATATCAGATCCTACTGATTACCAGTGGAATTTGTTGTGGTGTTGGGGGTAGACAAATGAACATAATCGTTTTCCTTGCTACTGTTCTACCATTTCTTTACAATATACTAACATCCGTATCAGTGAAGCAAAAAGAAATGGGAAACTGCTACACCACGTCACCTGTGGAATAAGTAACTAATAGAAATTCTTGAGCTTATACCAGTGTTTGTTTATCTACAGAAAATTCTGCTTCCTAGAAATTTGGATTATATATATAAATAGCTAAGATTTGAATATGAGCATGCCATTAATAATTTGCCTTATGCAGCTAACAACTTTAGACTTTAATCTGATTCTACCATTGTTTAACTTTATGAATGATATGTATACTGATCCATACATTAATTTTCGGCATAATAAGTTCACATATTCAACATTCGTAATCGAATGTTTATTTTGTTTAGTTTGACACCACGTGAATTCAATTCATATGGTTCTCGAAGAGGAAATGATGCTGTCATGGCACGAGGCACCTTTGCAAACATACGCCTAGTCAACAAATTCGTAGGACAACCAGGACCTAGAACACTTCATATTCCTTCAAATGATATGGTGAGTTAATAACAGTTATTGTATTCCAAGACTTTGGTTGTGTAAATGGTGTCTGTCTCCTATGGAGAATATTTGTCGAAACGATTTTTTCTTCTTGCTTCCAATACTGACATGTTGTGTCTTCTACTATTCTTTTTTTGTGTATTGACCTGATGTAGGTGATGTGCTTGGTAATTAATTGTATCTTCTATAAATTCTGGCTGTAGCAATTGCTTTGTTTCATTATGAAATATGAAAGGTTTTATTATCAGTATGTATAAATTCATTGTTTATTACTCTTTCTGTTTACTTCCACTAAATATTCATGTACAGCAGTATAGAATTTTGTATTTTTATATGCATTGGACAATGCGGTATCTGTCATTTCATTGTTCGTAAATCTACATCAGATGTAATTCATTGTAAGATTACTTTGTTTCCTTCGGCTGTCACTGTAATTTATAAGTCTTGTTAAATAAAAAGTATCTGCAACACAACCATTTGACACAATTTTGTGTGTCTTCTCTAAAACAAAATTGAACCCAATGTTAATAAATACTGGGTGTTCATTTCAAAGTGTGTCATGACGTCACTGTTGTGAGTCAGCGATTTGAAGCGAGTTTCAGCTTTTATGTCAGAGAAGTTGCCTATTAATCAAGGCGTTCAATCTGAACTTCAGAACGTGTACGGTATAACTTGAACGTCCTAGCAACAGATGGCAGTCTGTAAAGTCTGTGTGCTACCATAATCTCTTTCGAACTCTGTTTTGCGCGGGCAGGGTATTTATCATCGGTTGCGTACGGCAACATTCCACAATACAAATCAAATGCTCCGTGTCCATGTTGACCGTCGAACTTAATGTCAACAAATACGTAAGTAATCGTCTTAACCCTCTCCCCATATCCCGGGAGTAAGAAAAAACTCAACTCAATACGTGTTTCCAAATAGTTCACATTCCTGCCACTACAGGTGTTACCGTTTGTATCGCTAAGTACTCTTCAGAATGAACGCCGTACTTGCTAGGCAACTTCTCTGGCACATAGGTAATACGCCTCTGTGGAATTGTAGGAAGATTGAATTCTCTAGGCTCAACGACTAGCCACATGACGGCATACAGCGAGTCATGACACACTTTGAACTGAACACGCAGTGTAAACGCTGTTACTGCAGATCTCAAAAATAGATTTTTTTTTTCCTCCCCCCCCCGCCCCCCCGATGGCATTAAATTCATCATACACAAAGTACCTTTACTGAAGTAATCCTTGGATTTTACGTATGTTTGTCAAATTGTTGAAATCTGAATGATATTATGTTACTCTTAAATATTGAGTTTGATTGAAATGACCAGTTCAGAACTTTGAAATCTAAGATAATGGAACCCTTCGACCTTCACCAAGCTAATAAAGGGTTTAAATAATGTTATTTTACTTTTAAATATAGAATTTTAAGTATTTCTGTTTATTGATATTTAAATTACAGTGCCCAAAAACTAAACCTCCATAGAGATCCTTTCCAAATCCTGAACATTCTAGAGAATGCTATATACAGTGAAACTTCTCTTAACAGATACCTCTCAATAGCAGACACATGTTAATAATGGGCATTTTGAAATTCTGCAGACGAATATGCTCTTATGTGAAAATATCTTCCCAATAGCTGACATTCTGTGTAACAGACATGTACAGTTATATAAACATATCTTTTACTTCAAGATTTCTCAATAGCTTACATGAGAAATCAGTCACTAAGTAACCTTACTCATACTTTCTTAGGCCTCAGGACAATATGTCTCTATTGAGACTCATAACTTATTGCACAGTACTTCTACTCTTGCAATAGAACACTCGTCCATTGCAGAGCTTTTATCACCAATGCTCTTATCTTCTTTTGTCTCACCATGCCAGGGACTACCATGTTCTTTCTGGTTTTTTTCATTCACTTGGTTATTTAACGACGTTGTATCAACTACTAGATCATTTAGCGTCGTTGAGATTGGTGATAGTGAGAGGATAATTGGCGAGATGAGGCCGAGGATTCGCCATAGATTACCTGACATTTGCCTTATGGTTGAGAAAAACTTCGGAAAGAACCCAACCAGGTAATCAGCTCAAGTGGAATCGAACCTGTGCCCGAATGCAACTCCAGATCGGTAGGCAAGCGCCTTAGCGGACAGAGCTATGCTGGTGGCTTTCACCATTTTCTGTGATAAGTTAATCACTGCAAATCAAGATTTCAGGTATAACTCCCTGTAAAGTTGATTTGAATAATTTCGAGGGAAAAATTGTTCCGGAGCCGGGTATCGAACCCGGGACCTTTGGTTTAATGTACCAACGCTCTACCACTGAGCTACTCGGGAACTCTAACCGACACCGATCCAATTTTTCCCTCTATATCGGTGTCGGTTAGAGTTCCTGAGTAGCTCAGTGGTAGAGCGTTGGTACGTTAAACCAAAGGTCCCGGGTTCGATACCCGGCTCCGGAACAATTTTTCCCTCGAAATTATTCAAATCAACATTACAGGGAGTTATACCTGAAATCTTGATTTGCATAATACACGTCACTGTTCGTTAACAGAAAACCACAATTTAAGTCACACGGAGTTAGTGTGCACTCGAAGTTGGTTGCTTGACGGTTGTCAGCCCACTTTGAGGTCTGTGGATATAGAGGGAAAAATTGGATCGGTGTCGGTTAGAGTTCCCGAGTAGCTCAGTGGTAGAGCGTTGGTACGTTAAACCAAAGGTCCCGGGTTCGATACCCGGCTCCGGAACAATTTTTCCCTCGAAATTATTCAAATCAACTTTACAGGGAGTTATACCTGAAATCTTGATTTGCATAATACACGTCACTGTTCGTTAACAGAAAACCACAATTTAAGTCACACGGAGTTAGTGTGCACTCGAAGTTGGTTGCTTGACGGTTGTCAGCCCACTTTGAGGTCTGTGGATATAGAGGGAAAAATTGGATCGGTGTCGGTTAGAGTTCCCGAGTAGCTCAGTGGTAGAGCGTTGGTACGTTAAACCAAAGGTCCCGGGTTCGATACCCGGCTCCGGAACAATTTTTCCCTCGAAATTATTCAAATTATTCAAGTTAATCACTGTAATGTGATTGAGTTAGTCCTGTTGATAACCAATCAATGTTAACCTAAAGGCTGAATTCTAATGTGATACCCAAGTACTTACAATCACTTCTGATGTAGAAATGTATCTATAAAATACAATTCTTAAAATGTGGAAAGAATTATTGCTAAATGTTTGAGTCAGATTATTCACTTACATCTTTTTTTGTAAAATGTTGTACAGTATTAAATACTTTTTAATGTAAGTACTATTAAATAAAAATTCTGTACTCAAAATGATCATGATTACTAAGAAATTCAGAGTAAATAAAACACGTGTCAAAAATGATAGTTGGATTTTATTTATTTATTTATATTTTATTCTTTTTTACAATAGTGGACACTTCTCAATTTCGGACATATTTTAATTTCTTGGAGGTGCCCACTATTGAGAAGTTTGACTGTGTCTACCAAATTTTTATTGAGTTCAGTTCATTGGTATTTTAATAGACATGATTGCTGCTCACTCTCCTATCCTTCCTATCACTCACTCATTCTCTATTTTCATTCATTCATATCACACACACACACACACACGCGCGTGCGCATGCACGCAACCCCCCCCTCCCGAGAATGAGTGAACGAAAAATATATATATTTGTGTAGAATGTATCTGATTTCTAAAAAAATAGCTTCGTTTGACATAGAGGGATTATGATTTATAATCATTTTTTCGTGTCTTATATTATAAAGAAAGTAATTATGAAAAAGAATTGTAATTTGGAAATTTTGTTACAGTACATGTTCTTAAGTTTTATTATAATTGTTTTTCTTGTCTAAGTACTACATTTATAGTAATATTATGAAACAATCGCTCATTTTTGTTCATTTTGGTTTCGAGAGGATTTTTTCTAGTAATGACCATATAACAAGGAAATATTATGACTGAATTTTATTAAACAGCTTTGAAATTGCGTTGCATATTTCTTATAGATGGATGTATTTGATGCTGCTGAGCGGTACAAGCAAGAGAAAATACCCCTCATAGCATTGGTTGGAAAAGACTATGGTTCAGGCTCCTCCAGAGATTGGGCAGCCAAAGGACCTTACCTTCTTGTAAGTATTTGTCTTTCGACAGTCTTTAATTTTGGGATGAATTTGAATTTTGAGAACTGTTCTTCTTACAACTTACCATTTAAGAATACTAAAGCTGTTGAAGGAACATAACAGTTTAGTTCTTTTACCAAGTAATTACAGAACGTGTGAGCTACATTTCATGCAACATGGGACAAGCTGTTCTTTAAATAGATGCACTTTTTTCTGTTTTATTGCTAACCATTACAATTATTGTTACTACTGCTACTTCTTCTTCTTCTTCTTCTTCTTCTTCTTCTTCTTCTTCTTCTTCTTCTTCTTCAGCTGCTGCTACCATCCTCTACTACCACCATTACTACCACTTATTATAATCACCATTATACCTCTGCTCTGCCACACCTTTGCTGCTGCTATTATAATTATGACTGTTATAAAATATTGCGTAATATACTATTTTAGCAAATTTGTGTTTTATTTCAGGGCCTTCGAGCTGTTATTGCTGAATCATATGAACGAATTCATAGGTCCAATCTTGTTGGTATGGGTGTAGTGCCACTTCAGTACCTTGAAGGTCAAAATGCAGAATCACTAGGTCTCACAGGCAAGGAAAAGTACACAATCAAGATCCCACAAGATCTCCGTCCATTGCAGCAGCTGACTGTTGAGGTATCTTTGTCTCTTACTATGAAAATATATTTTTGAAGTAATAGTAATGTTTTGTTATAAAAATGCATTTGATATTGATGTATCTGATATAGGTATACTGTGGATTCAGGGTTGCAAATATGTTATCAGATTTTATGAAATTGTGGTAAAGCAAATATCCTCTACTTTTATATATCAGAATTATTGGATTGTTGGTGATATGCTTTAAACATGTCTGATGTTACGATTTTAATTTTTTTCAGGTTGATAATGGGAAAAACTTTAAAGTTCTGGTCAGGTTTGATACAGAAGTGGACCTTACATATTTCCGAAATGGAGGAATTTTGAACTATATGATACGAAGAATGTTGGACTGAAAATCATGAGAAAATGTGATACGTGCATTGGAATCTGATATTGGTATGTTCGAATTTTGCTTAAGTTTTCGAAAGTTGGGTCTATTTTCGTCTTCAGGTGAATAAAGGGGTGAAAAGGTATCCTACTTGTTGGGGTGGGGGGGTTTACGAACATAATCTGCTTGACTGACCACATTATAGAAATACTTGAAGTCATTATGTAGTGAACCACGACTTAATTCTAAATCACTGACACTTGTTGAATGAGGCATTGCACTTTTTGATTGTTCATTGATTTTTGATGCCCAACAACATTTCCACTTTTCACCTGAGTTCTCTACCTACCATCTTAGGATTTCAAATAGAATTTAAATTCAATGGGGAATCTTAAATCATATCATTTTTAGGTAACCATTTTTTTTTTGCCTCAGTCATTACATATAATAGATAATATGTAATAATGAATGACTGAAAAAGGAACATTAAAATATTCCTGAAAATAAGGCTATAGATCTGTCTGTATACTTGTTTAATCAAAATTTTTTGGAGTATCAGATGTTTATTGTTTCCAAAATGGTTTATAGAATTTTATCTGGGATGTATTTTGATTTTTGAACTATGGGGAAGAGAGTCATTAGTCTTGCATACAATATTGCATTTGAAACAACATCTGACGATGAAGCTCGAAATCAGAGTTCAAAAGGTCCCCCCCTTCTCAAAATATTCAAACAGGGATACCACAAACATCAGTAGGTTGGTAATAATTAATTCATGTTAGTTAAAGGCATAATAAAAAAAAAATAATGTTTCTGTGCATTACAAAATGTTATTGCAATGATAATATTTTTCTTTTTCAGCACACGAAATTTATGCGGCACATAGGACCATTTGATTGTCTTCCTCGCCTTATATGGAAGAAGAGCTGTATTTAAATTTTGTACAATGTACAGACTTGAATGAGTTCATGATCAATTTTATGGAACTGCATGTTTGGGGTTGTAAGCACAGCAGGCTAATACGTAAAACATTGTGTAAAATAAATATATTGTAAAATAGGGTGTACCTGCTGGATATTTGTTGTAATATCAAGATTGGTTTAGGCATTTTGTTTGTTATAGTTTTTTATTTGGGAATATTTGTTAATGTAAAGGACTATTATCTTCTGGATCATTATGAAGAAGCTGAAAATTTTATCAATGGATATATATTACATATATAAAGGGTGTATACGAAGACTGATTAAAATTTAGTACATATACTTCACAGTGTAGTTTTATTTCAATTAATATTTTGGATGGGCCGACTTAAACTTGAAATAATCTTGCACCTTTTATCACTTTCTTTAAAAGAAGCCATATGAATATCATTTCATTGTCAATAAGGCATTAAAATTAATAGATTGTGGTTTTCGTTTACTCATTTTAAGAATTTTTTTTTGTAATAATGAAAGAGTAAGGTTTATTTCACACTTTTTGGTGGATCTGGGCTCACCTACCCAACTCGTTAAATTGTTGCTGTCTCACTGACCGAAAGGTTACTGTGCTTGTTTCCAGACAGAAGCACCACAGTTTAGACTCAGCAAGAGTGATGAATTTTTTGGACAGAAATATCCAAAGTCAACTTACTCTAGGATGGTAGTAGAACTGCTATTTCTGTCACTCTAGAGTTAGTTGCAAATAAGGAATCCTTACAATATTTAACCAAATTAATCTCAGTTTTTAACAAACATTGTGTCATCTGCCTAAAAAGGGCTTGCTTGAAATATTTAGTGCATGCTTTGTTGATTTAAAAATAATCATGACTTGTATTTGAGAGATACATAATTTCGTGGTTAAGTACGTTGTTTTTTGTTCCTACTGTCTTCCTGTCCAAATCCTCCAGTTTCTTGTTTTTGAGAACTTGATGAGATATTATTTATTCTCAGTGGTGGCATTGTCATCATGCTTATCATTACATCGAAGTACTTGGATTCTAAATTCGATTGAACACTGGAGTTATAAAATTATTCCTCAGACGAGAAATAAATCTATGTGTTTCATGTAATATCTCTTACAACATACAAGAAAATTCTGACTCCGAAAGAAAGAATTCCACACAAAATTGCTTAAGTTGTGAAAATTTGTCTTCCATGAAGTTCCCATTTTAGTGAATAGCTATTTCTGTCTTTGCAGAAGCCCTGACAGACAACAGGAGTGTTGTTTCCGCACTCAAAACACTACCTTGCAGATATGTGTTCTGCAGGCTAACATCTCAAATGACACTGTATGTGTACTTAGAGACTTCTTTCCAGCAGTTCGAAGAAACAAATGTAGTAGTATTTTAATCACTCAAGCATATGAAGATACAGCCTTACAAACACCTTACCTTTTAATCTGTTAAGTCTTTTTTTTTAACAACACTATATCAACTACGAGGTTATTTAGCTTTGATGGAATTGGTGATAGCGAGATGAGGCCGAGGATTCGCTATAGATTACCTGACATTTGCCTTATGGTTGGGGAAAACCTCTGGATAAACCCAACAAGTTCACCAGTCCAAATGGGAATTGAGCCCATGCCTGAGCACAACTCCAGATTGGCAGACAGGCACCTTAGCTGACTGAGCTACACCAGTAGCTCTTAACATTTTAATTCTTGATATTCAAACATCCAAACTTCAGATCATCGTAGTCTACAGTATTCCATATTTGATTTTTTAACCTTCATATCACCGATACTTGAGATACATATTTTTAAACCTCGAATACAAAACTTTCCAAACTTCCAACGTACTTCTGTCTCAACAACAATTCTTAGAGCTTCATAAATTCTCTATGGTATCCTAACAAGGGAACTGTCAGTAAGCTCATATTGGAACTTACCTTGAAATTTTACTGACAGAATCTACACCTTATAATAAAAAACCCACAAACAAAAAATTTGCTGCAAGTTCCCATTACCGATATAGGAATCCCTATTAAAACACTAGGGAAAAAGCATAGAGTTTTATTACTGAGTTTATGCGTCCTTGTGCAGCTGCCTTGGTCTAATTTCCTTCCCTGAGCCAAATACAAACAATGAATTCAAAGAACTCATGTCAAATAATAAAAATTTCATTAACAACATTAGGCATTACAACAGTGCAATGGCATTTGCACCATTTTCTGCAAATAAAATTCAAATTCCAGGACTGGGACCCTACTGTTTTAACCCTTCTCTGGGCAACCTTCTTTTGTAACGTTGATGGGCAAGGAGGGTCCATCGGACCCACATGCCATTTTAATACATTGACAGAAGAAAATCATTTTATTGTACACAATATTGATCTTCTTTAATAATGATATTATTATAGTGACCAAAGTATCCATGATAATATACATAAATTATATAATTTTAGTAGTTTTTTCATGCGATAAAAGAAACATGTTTAGTGTATGATCTACAATTTTTTTTTTACTTTCGTCATAAAACTCACACACATTTACACAAATTTTAGATTTTCTCATTTCTAGCACACACACACACACACACACACACACACACACACACACACACTCTCTCTCTCTCTCACACGTCATCACTCTCACACGGCATTACTCTCACACGCTATCACTCTCACACTCACACGTCATCACTCTCACACGCTTACATTTATCACTCTCACATGCTCACACGTTATCACTCACACTCTCACATCATCACTCTGACACTCACACGTCATCACTCTCACACGTCATCACTCATCATCATTCTTACAGTTTTTTACACATACGGGTCACTTCACTGTGCTCATTACACACAGATTGGCCACAATTGTCACAGCTTTGTTTTTGTTTGGGACTTTTTTTCATACTGGTACATATGACACCTTTTAGTGCTTTCCTGTGGTTGGGACGCAGTTGATGGAGAGGCCTACTAGCTCTTGGCATGAAAGGAGCACTGGTCATTACAGTTTTTTCTGAAGTCCTACTCTAGGTCTTCTTTCAATTTGAGGTTGGATGAGACTATCAGCAACAGCTACAAGGAACAACCTCCTGTTGTTCTGTTTTCCAAGATTACACGAAGGATGAAGGCTCATGTACACAACAAATGCAGTAATTCCACATACATCTAAAAGATTCATACAAATGCAAATGGCCAGTGATTTGTATGTCTCTTGCACGCATATGCATTCACTAATGATCGAGTGTGTCAATATCTCCTTTTGTGCTATTACAGTGAAGAATAATTTGTGGTTTCTTTTCTTCTTCTGAAATGGTTTGTGTGTGGTGCATTGCAGAAAGAAGAACAAGTGCCTTATTTGTTTTTGGCACATTGAAACCAATGTTACATATTTTGTAAATCCGAAGATGGATGAACACTCTGGCCGTCTTTTATTTGGCTGAAACTCAGGAGAGATGAATATACATATTTTTTGTGTACTGTTCCAACTAAGGTGAGACCATTACTGAGGAGATTCTCAGCGAGTTCTTTGTCAGTAAAGTAGTTATCGCAAGTTACATTGCTGTTTGTTCTTTGATAAGACAGTGTTTCTACAACCCTTCAACCTACTCCAGAGTGTACACTTAAACAGTTTTCTTTTCCAGTGTATGGCAGATCATTTAGGGGATAGAAGGTTTTGGAGTCACAAGCCCACCATACTTTCTTGCCATATTTATCAGGTTTTGATGGCATGTATTCCTTGAAAGGACATCTACCACGGAACGGTATAAGTTGCTCATCAGCCGTTATATCAGTACAAGGAATATAGGCCTAATATATATATATATTTTTTTAAAATTCGAATTCACATTTTCCCAGACATCTATAACCAGGGCAAACTTATCCTTCTCACGGCAAATGGATCTTGTTGTTTTGTCATCAAAGCAAGTAAACGCTGGCAAAAATTTGAATCTCTTGAGGCCCATGGTCGCTCTAAATACTGGAACACCATACAAGCTGCTCCACGGAATTTCATAATTAGTGTAATTTGCTTTCAGGTGTCCTGCAGTTACTAGTAGACCGAAAAATGGCCGCAATTCAGTGTCGTTACAACACTTCCGTGGGTGTGCAACATTTATTTCTAAATACAGCCGCTCAGCCTCTTGATTATTTATCTGTGTCACTTATAACTAAATCAGTATAAAGATTGAAGGCATCAATAGATTTCCCAGTGAAAGAGTGAATTTATTTATTGACCCTTTGATAATATTGTGAACCCTAGCTTGGCCTGTCGGAAAAGGCTGAGAGTTCCACGGGGTGCCATCTTTACCAAAGAAATTAATTAGCAGTTTGAACGAATGCTTCCCCCCCCCCCCCATCCTAGTTCTAGACGGTCGACACTAACATCTTGTGGATCACATTGATAGATAGATCCTCATCATCAGGGGTTTCAGGGTCATATTGTGGCTCTAAATGATGATTACTAACTTCTGATGCTTCACTCTGATGATCACATTTGCTATTATTGGCGTTATCATCTGGCTCGTCTTTTCTTAGGTCAGGTTCTCTAAGCAAATCCTGAATGGATTCTTCACACAACTACTTACGCTGAGTCTGTCGGAATATTTGACCTTCAGTATAACAGCATAACTAAGATGCATTCAAATATACTGTAACATCTAAAGACCGTACCTTTGTTTCTTTGACTTTCTTCGACTTTTCCATAATAATTACTTCCATATAAAAATAAAGTAAAGGTGAGAGATTCAGTCACTCTTTCTATTATAAACTACACCGTATTATGGCTAGCATAACTTCACACTGACTTATTTATATTTATTATAACGCATAATTGGTCTATTTTTTTTTAAAATGTCATTGTTGTTGAGCTTCGGAAATAATTTTGCCAACATTCCATTGCCGTCAGATTATCACTGAATGGTTTGAAAGAGTGAAACCTCGTTGTGAAGTGAGAAAAACCAATAAAATATACTATGGTCCAATAGACCCTGCATTCCCGGTTAAGACTTTAAAGAAATAAAAGTGTTCTAGAACATTTGTGCAAAATATTACAATATATTCCTCCTCCTTAAATATAAAAAACACAGAAATAAATAAAGTCATGAAATTTCAAGTAGGTAGAAATAATAGCTTTAATTTTATTCACAAAAATAGTAGTGCCAGGGCCCGACGGACCCTGGTTGCCCGGAGAAGGGTTAAAATCCATAGATACATATCCGATTTATTGCCTCCTGAAAATTGCTTACCATCTTATGCTCAACTTTACATTATAGATTCAGCTCTAGCTAATCGCGTTAGAGGTGAACATTTCAGAAATTCATCTCTAAAATTAGAAACATTACAACTTTCTAACATTTTAAGTACCAGTCCATATGCAATATTTTATAAAACAGCCGGAGATATATTACAGCAAGAATTATCTTCCAATAGGCCACGTTCAGTTGACTTACGTTTTGTTGACAATATTACTAAGACCAGTGAGGGTATAATAGACCAACTGCTGATGAGACATCTGGGGTTTTTGTTTCTGTGAATGGTGTTTTCAATCTCTGTCGAGCAGCAGTTGCTGCTACAAGTCACTATTCTTTATTTAATCCTCTATCAAATAGTAGTACCTACTATTGTATCAAGTGCAAAGTCTGCAAGACTCGTACTCATACCTAGTAATTCTGAGTTTTCTTAGAAATGCTTATCTTGCATTTACTCAGAACTAAAGTTTGATAGTTATGATTATATATACAGGGTGTTTAAAAAATACGGGGCATAATTTCAGGTATTTATTTCCCACATGTAGACAATCAAAATAGTTCATTACAACATGTGTCCGGAAATGCTTTATTTCCGAGTTACAGCCTTCACAACATTGAAATTCACCGGAACGTTTTTCTTTCCGCAGGTCGTTCTTGTCAAAGGAGACATTAAGAGGGCACTCTGACTGTTCATTCCGAGGCGAAGGTTACATTCAGTGTTGTGTAGGCGTTAGACTGTGTGACATGTATTCAAATCAAGTGCTGGCAGAGATACACTTCATGTACGGTAAGGCGGACGGCAATGCTGCGCTGGCTCGTCGTTTGTACCAGGAGAGGTACCCACAGCGACAATGTCCAGATCGGAAGACATTTGTACGTCTCCATTACCATCTGTGCGAGTATGGAAAATTTAACTCTCCTGGTTTGAGAAGGGGACGACCAAGATCTACAACTCCAGAAGTACAGGAGGAGATTCTGGAGGCTGTGAACATGACTCCTATCAGCACACGAAGGGTGGCGTTGCAAGTCAATGTTCCTCATACGACTGTCTGGAGACTGTTGAAAGAGTATCAATTGTATCCTTATCATTTGCAACGTGTACAGGCCCTGTAACCAGCAGATTACCCTGCACGAGTTAGGCTCTGTCAGTGGTTCTTGCAGCAGTGTGGTGTAAATCCGAACTTTCCTGCCTTAGTATTATTTACAGATGAAGCACAGTTCACACGAGATGGCATAACAAATTTCCATAATCAGCATGTATGGGCGTATGAAAACCCACGTGCAACTGTTCCATCTCATCACCAGGTGCGGTTCTCCCTCAACATGTGGGCCAGTATCATTGGTGATCGATTAGTTGGATCCCATGTACTTGTAAACAGACTTACGGGGCAGGCGTACACAAACTTCCTGGAAAACACCATACCTCATGTTTTAGAAGACACTCCACTGATCAATTGTCAACACATTCACTTCTTGCATGATGGCGCTCCTGCACACTTCAGTCGTACTGCTCGCCGGTACTTGGATCGTAGGTTTCCTGATCGATGGATAGGTAGAGGTGGCCCAATTGCTTGGCCTCCACGCTCACCTGATCTGAACCCTCTCGATTTCTACTTGTGGGGCCATTTAAAATCATTGGTTTATTCGTCTCCGGTGCCTGATTTGGAATCCCTTCGGAATCGAATTGTGGCATGTTCTGAGGACATACACAATACTCCTGGAGTTTGGGATCGTGTTTGCAGGTCAATGAGACATCGATGTGAGATCTGTATTCAAGCAGGAGGTGGACATTTTGAACATCTTCTGTAATGACAACGACCTGCGGAAAGAAAAACGTACCGGTGAATTTCAATGTTGTGAAGGCCATAACTCGGAAATGAAGCATTTCCGGACACATGTTGTAATGAACTATTTTGATTGTCTACATGTGGGAAATACATACCTGAAATTATGCCTCGTATTTTTGAAACACCCTGTATATATATATATACACGCGCGCGCGCGCGCGCACACACACACACACACACAGATTCATTCATTCATTTACCGTTATTCATGCATTTATTTATTTATCTATTCATCTAATTTAGAAGATTATGAATTACTCATTTTTGTATAGAAATGGTCCTATATGCATATGAAGTATTAGATTATACTGAAATCAGCAAAACCGCAATTAGATTTATAAATAATTTCGGAAACATTGAAAAGCAGAGTCAATAACCAAAAATGTTCAGTATCAAGACTGGAAGATGATGAACATAGTACGAAGTAACTTTCTTGATATTTTGAAATGTAATATCCTGCTCCTGATGTTCCATTATCAGAGTTTCGTGATCCATCTATATAAATATGAAGATGTGTTTATACTTGCTGCAAATTAATTCCGTGGCATCTGACCGAAAGAGGAGCTCAGAACCATTTTTAGACTGTTCTGGAACCATTCACTTCAAACTTTCCTAAATTTAACCTCTAGTTCTTCTCATCATCTCACATCTCTCAGTCACCAAATCTCATAAAACTCCCGATCTACCAACCTCTCAAATCTCCCAAACTTTCAATCGTCAACTTTTCAACATTACAAAAGTACACACTCCTAGTACCTCCTCATATTTTCCTACAATTGAATCTACTGGACTTACGAATCCCATTTTCTTCTGGAGACTTTGTACTGTACCCATGTAATGGTGGGAGATCCAGTTTTTTTCAGTGGCTTAAGGTTCTTACCAATATACCAGTATTAATAGTGATTTGAGTAAAATATTTAATACAGTAGTAATTGAAGCAATAATTTAACAAGTCATGAACTGGTGGCTAGTACAGAGTGACATAAATCACATGGTCTGGCCAGGTAAGTTTTGCTACCCTGTCTTCGAGATCTTGTTGCCAGGTCATTGCTAGCAGATGACATTATGCATGAGAAAGATCAGTGAATTATTCCATAATGGCTAGAGTAAAGAACTAAGAGAGTCTCCTTGTCGAACATCTTTGGTTGGTGGAATAATTCAGAGGTTTTTTCACAAGTTTTATTTTTGTGAAATTACTTATTTACAAATGGGTTTTAAGGAACCAGCAGGTTCATTGCTGCCCTCACATAAGCCCGCCATTGGTCCCTGTCCTGTATAATTTTGTGAAATTATTATAATATAATATTAAATCCAGACGTTTGAGATGGACAGGGCATGTAACATGTATGAGTGAATTCAGAAATGTGTATAGTGTGTTAGTGGGAAGACCTGAGGGAAAAAGATCTTTAAGGAGGCCGAGACGTAGATGGGAGGATAATATTAAAATGTATTTGAGGGAAGTGGGATATGATGGCAGGGACTGGATAAATCTTGCTCAGGATAGGGACCGATGGTGGACTTATGTGAGGGTGGCAATGAACTTGCGGGTTATCTAAAAGCCATTTGTAAGTAAGTAAGTAATATTCTGTTTTATGAAAGGGTATAGAATGGGCAAAGCTGACATTACTATTCTTTGTTATGCTGACTCTGAGGACCTTCTACGACAAATTGTTCCGTAAGTTTATACTTACATCTACAAATTATAACATGAAAATATCAACATCTAAAACAAAATATATGATAGTAAGTAGAGAGCCAATTATTTGATGTAAACTTGAAGTCCAGGGAAAAGTAATAGAACAGGTCATGATATTTGATTGCCTAGGAGTAATGATAACCAGCAGCAGAATATTACACACGGAAGTATAAACTCAAGCAAATAAAGCCACAAGAATAGCTGGATGCTTGAATGTTACTGTATATGGAGAAATAAATTTGCAGTGCTTGGGAAAAGTGACATAAGTCAGTTTCCACAAACCTTTTTTGATAATTTATTGACAACTTACACTGGTTTATGTCGATTTGATTTTTTTCTGTATGAATTATTGTAATGGGAGGAATACTTATGTATTTTTTTCCAAGCGAGCAGATGTTCCGTAAGTTGTCAATAAATTATCAAAAAAGGTTTGTGGAAACTGACTTGTGTCACTTTTCCCGAGCACTACAGAAATATTGTTTGATTTTTTTTTTATGTTCTTCACTTACATTGTTGAATGTTCATTTGTCCTTTCTTTCTGTTCACCTGCATCTTCATCCTGTTGATTTGTAGTTACAGACTGATCAAATCCTTCAGAAATTTCCAAGTCTGTCATTTTAGCTTCAACAATTTAGAAACCATCTGTCAATACATGTGGATGTTATGATAGATGCCTGTGTTACGGAAAGTTGCTTCAGTTTGCCACCCTTTCAAAACCTGGCTGAAATAGACATGACACTTCCAGCTGTCTCTGGATTACTAAACATCTTTTTCCAGTTTCTTCTGCACAGAATTTCTTGACCGGAGCAAATATTACCCTGTCAAAAGGCTGAAGCTCATGGTTTATATGGGTGCCAGAGTCAGTGTGATTATGTTTTATTGTCCACAGAATTCCACAGCCGAAAGAGAACAGAGTGAAACATAGTTGCCGAGAACTAACAGGGTAGGATCATTAAGGGGGTAGATACACCATTGGCCTGCAAAAATTTAGTGAAATTCATTTTTTTTTAATATCTCAGCTACTATAAAAGCTAAAATGAACAAAACTTTTCATACTTACATTTTATAAATCACTATTCAAAACGTTAATATACTAAAATAATATCAAATTTACATAACTTTTTTTACAACCGTAAAGCATTTACATAATAAAATACACAATTAAATATCTGCACGATTCTTTTACTGGAATGTTTTAAAGACCTACATCAACAACAGAGTCTATGATCTTTTACCTATTCCTTCAAGAAATATTTTTTTTTATTAAAAATTTTATACAATTTAACGTTGAAGGTAATGATTAAGAAAAAATATTTCTTGCAGAAATAGGTAAAAGATCCTAGACTATGTTGTTAATGTAGGTCATCAAAACATTCCAGTAAAAGAATTATGCAGATATTTAATTAATTGTATATTTTATTATATAAATGCTTTATGGTTGTAAAAAATTATGCAATTTGATATTATTTTTACAGGTAATTAATTAGCTATTTTAATATTCTGAATAGTGTTTTATAAAGTGTAATATATATTAAGCATGAAAAGTTTTACTACGGTGTACCAAAGTACATATGATATATCTGTGCAGGAATTCTGCTTTACCATATGGTGAAGAATGGGTAGAACTGAGAAAAATTCTCTCCAGCACTGGGATCTGAACCCAGTTTTTCAGCTCTACATGCTGATGCTTTATGCACTAAGCTACACAGGATTCAGATTCTGATGCTGGATTGAATCCTACTCGGTTTAAGTTTACCTCTTCTGTTCCCCTTTGGTGGCTTACCCTCATGTACTTTATCACAGAATATGTGATAGTGGCACAATGTCCAACACTATGTACAGAGGTGCACTCATTACAAGCGACTAAGTGGCCGGTGTCCGACAGAACAAGACGCTGTCTTGAATCACAAGGTGATTACTTACCTTATCATTATTACTGTGATATACCAAAGTACATACGATATTTCGTGCAGGAATTCTGCATTACCATGTGGTGAAGAATAGGTAGAATGGAGAAAAATTCTCTCTGGCACCAGGATCCGAACCTGGGTTTTCTGCTCTACATGCTGACTCTTCGGTGCATCATCCAGTTTTCTTTCCTCGTCCACCATTTCTGAATAGGATGAATACCGTAAATTTATTCTTCCCTGAGTGATTTTTTTTTGTCTTGTTTCTGTCATTCAGTTAAGTGAGCTGGACAATTTCTGCCCCTTTTGGACAAATTTGGTGTGCGAAATAATGGATTCTTGAATAAGGGAAAGTACTACATTCATGTTCTCTTTGCGATTATTTGTTTGTCTTGAAGTTAACTTCGTAGGCCTAACACTTGTTAAATATAAAAACTTAAAAAAATATTTAAAAATTTAAGTTTTGAAATGTTTATATTTATTTGTTTATATGGGACTTTATATGTATGAAACAGATGCATTAAAAATTAATTTGTTACTAGGGATGAATTTGAAATCCATTTCCAATTTCATATTTACGAAACGTGCGTTATTTTTTGTCCAAACTGTACTTTACGTAATTTCAAAACAGACGGCTTTTGTATCTGCATTGCCATTGGCTGAATTACGCGCAATCCCCTACTACTGTGTCCCTGTTGATTTATTAAACCCCTGTTCACGGATTAAACCTTGCCAGCTAGTGTGGTGATCACAAAAAAACGTGATAGGATTTTGTTTTTGTTTAGTAGTTGCAGAGTGGCACGTGGAAGAGGAAGGAGTGATTGAATTTATACAAGGTAACTAGTGTTTTTCGAATTGCTGAATTATTTCATATATTTGACATTTTTATAAATTAATGAGAATGACTGCAGTATACATTATATACGACGAGGTTTTGAAGCAATTGATTAATCTATAACTTGACAAGGAAGCTTCAAAATATTGACATCTTACGAATTTATTAGCGAGAAAATTCAGTTATATAATATATATCAGAAATATGCCTAGTTTTTTTTTCAAAACAGTCTTTGTTCTATTAAATTTTATACATCGTGGACTTCACTTCTGTCGTAATTTGTTTTACTATGTAGTCTTGCATAGACAGTTAATGCAAATGTAAGGAGGGGCAGGGAGTTACAAAGTCTAGAATTCGGATAACTTACGCCATTTCTTGTATTCACCTACAGTTACTCGTAAAGAATACGCATATCACTTCCGCTGCTTGAGGTTCTACAGGGGTATCAACATAAGTGAATGGATTGGTCAGGTTAGTTTTGATTTGAGTATGCTAATTTTTATTTACTTCGGTACTTTCAATTCAGATACTTTTGATTTGTTTAGGTTAGTTTTGTTTATATGTATTTGGTTTATGTTGAATTTGGAATATTCAGAGATAACAAGCCTAAAAGTAGATGACCTCTCAAGTAGTAAACGTAAAATATCAACAGTATTTGAAAATGTTTAACGAAACCTAGATAAGAGGAAGACAGGTGACGAAGAAATTGAACATGAAAAGAATGAAGAGGAAAGAAGAAATTTGAAGCACATTTTCAAGGGAAAGCTGCTACATTAGAATCCACATCTGAGAATAGTAATGAGTACTGAACTCATCTGAAAAGCTGTATACAGATAACAACAGGAGAAACAATAGGATACAGAGAAGGTGTGAAGATGGAAGAAGGGAGAAAATGGAAAAACATCAACACAGAATAAGGTAGAAGAAACTACAGGAAACTAAACAACGAGCTAAAAAAAGAAACTGATAAGGCGGAAGAAGACTGGATGAAAGAGAAATGTAAATAAGTAGAGGACCTAGACTCTAGAGAGAAAAGGATGATATGATTTAATGTACTGGGACGTAAAATGTATGGACTTCACAAAAAAGAACAGGAAATCCATGTGAATGATAGAAGACGAAATCGGAAATGAAATAACAGACAAGGAATACTGAACAGATGAACGAAATGTGTAGAAGAGCTATGAGACAAGGAATCGTTCAGATGACTTAGCTATAGAAGACGAAGCAACCATATCAGAAAACGAAAAATGATTTTATTTTTTAAGAGAGGAAATTGAACTAGCGCTGAAAGAAATGAAGAATGAGAAAGCAACAGGAGTTGAGAGAATCCTCATTGAATTATTGAAATGCTTGGGTGAAGACAAGAAGGAAATTCTATCATTATGCAACGAAATATATGAGAAAGGCGAATGGCCTGAAGATTTTACGGAGACAAGTGTTGCTGCCAATACCGAAGAAAAATAATGCCAAGAAATGCAACGAGTTCAGGACTATCAGCCTGATATCACCCTTGGCAAAGATTCTCTTGCGAAATTCTGAATTGGAGAGTATATTCTAACAAGATGGAAGGACAATTGGAAGAGTAGTTTGGCTTCTGGAAGGGAAGAGGTATGATAGATGCAATTGGACTGCTGTGAACAATTGGTGAATGATACCTTGAGAAGAATAAAGAAGTGTATATAGTGTTTATGGACCTAGAAGAGGCATTTGATAGAGTGGATTAGAATAAATTGATAGGGAACCTGAAAAAAATAGGTGTGGATTGGAAAGACGGTAGACTATTCTGTAACCTTTACATGAAACGAGTAAAAGTCAGAGTAGGAGAATAATAAGGTTCTTAGGAAAATATTTGGGGCTAAGAGGGAGAATGGAGAAAGTTACATAATGCAGAACTGCACGCATTGTATTCTTCACCTGACATAATTAGGACCATTAAATCCAGACGTTTGAGATGGGCAGGGCATGTAGCACATATGGGCGAATCCAGAAATGCATATAGATTGTTAGTTGGAAGGCCGGAGGGAATAAGACCTTTGAGGATGCCGAGATGTAGATGGGAGGATAATATTAAAATGGTTTTGAGGGAGGTGGGATGTGGTGATAGGGACTGGATTAATCTTGCTCAGGATAGGGACCAATGGCGGGCTTATGTGAGGGTGGCAATGAACCTCCGGATTCCTTAAAAGCCATAAGTAAGTAGGAGAATAAATATCAGAAGGAAGTGAAAAAGGGAGAGGAATACCACAAGGATGCTCTTATCACCCACCCTAGTCAACATCCACTGGAGGATTTGGTGAAGAACTGTTTTCAGAACATGGGAAGGTTGATAGTAGGAGAAAGAAAAACAGTGTGCATAAGATTTGCTGCTGTTAGCAGAAGAAGAGATGATACTAAGAGATATGCAACTGGAGCTACATGACAGCTATGAGCAATATGGGATGAAGGTAAATGCAAATAAGACGAAGACCTTGGGTATAGGAAGAAAAATAAAGTACATAAACTTTCGAATTCTAAATGAGGCAGTAGAGCAAGTGGATAGCTTCAAATATTTGGGGTGTACTATAAGTAGTAACATGAGCTGCTGCAAGGAAGTCAAAAGGTGGATAGCAATGGCAAAGGAAGCTTTTAATAGAAAAAGGAGCATCTTCTGCTGACCTCTGGGGAAAAAAACTAAGGAAGAGAATAGTGAAGTGCTTTGTGTGGAGTGTGGCATTGTATAGGGCAGAAACATGGACATTACAACGAAATGAAGAAAAACAACTAGAGCGTGTGAAATGAACAGGCAAAATAAGAAATGCAGCTGTTCTGGAAATAGTGGGTGAAGAAAGAATGTTACCGAAACTGATCAGGAAGAGAAAAAGAAATTGGTTGAGCTATTGATGAGAAGAAACTTCCTAGTGAAGGATACACTGGAAGGAATGGTGAACGAAAGAAGAGTTCAGGGTAGATGATGATGTCAGATGATAGACGACATTAAGATATATGGATGATATTCGGAGACTAAGAGGAAGATAGAAAATATGAAAGACTGTATAATGCTGGGTTTGCAGTGAAAGACCTGCCCTCGGGCAGAGAATTATAAATGAATGAACTTATTACATGAAGGTACTTGTAAATTTTTACATTTAAGTACATTTTACTTGAAATATATGTTTTTGTGTAAACATTATTACATATTGAATTTATGCAACATAGGACTGATGAAATGGGTTTGGAATGTGATTGAATTAATGAACACTAACTGGAAGTATTTTATTTATTTCAATCCATAACAAATGGCAAGCAAATTGTGTTTTTACTATATAAAATTACGCATATATACAATAATTATTAAAATATAAGGGTTTTAACTCGTATACTAACAATATTCACAGATATTACTTACACATTGTGAATTGAACTTTACAAATCTATATAGCAGTTTAAGGATAGCCTGAGCTATCAGTTTGACTGTACAGTCAATTAAGCTCATTATTTCTGTGTCTTTCTCTCAATCTAACTATATTTTTTAATTTGTGTTTCTGGATTCAGACTACAATGTGGATAATGTGGCATATTCGATAAATTCCTATACCAGTATTTAAAAATTATGAATTACTAGTGTCTTTCAAGATACAAATAATTCAGAGTGTCACTCCAGAATATTATACCAGTATGTAAAGATTTCAGCGTGATGTACCTTTTAAACTATTTAAACATGTGTAAGCAATAAACTACAGAGATGAACTAACTAATTGGAAAGAGAAATTACAGTAAATACTCTGATGCTAGTTCAGGAATCTTCAGAATATACCACATGAGTCTTCATTATCCATTCAAACTGAAGTTCCATTTTCATTACTCTTTCTGAAACTGCACTGGGGGAAAAGAAAATTGAACTCTACCACTTTACATGAAACTAGCTGATAATAAAAAAATATATTATCTTTTTGCTTCATTTATAGATGGACATTGCGGTTAGGTCTACATCACTTGCTTGTTTTAAATAAATTACCTGTATGTGAAACCAATATGTTTATTTTGCTGCCTTCTCCTCTGAAGACAAAACTAGTAATGTAGAATGTTCAGGACACAGTGCAAGAATTCAAAATATTTGCACCATAGTCTTTAGTGACCCCATAATACTTCAGTTTCATTCTGAGATTATATATAGTTTGAGGTGTATTGAAGAAAAAACTGTGTATTATTGTTCTTGGATATTGTATACAAGTTCCATTACCAGTCATTACAGGTCGTAATAGAGTTTGGCACATAAATATGTCGTTAAAATAAATATTTTTCAACCTTTCTTCGTAACAAAACTTATTACGAAAATAGCTGATATTATCGGCAAAAATAGTTGTCATTTTCTTGGTTAGGCAAGGAAGGGTCAAATTAAAATTAATGGAAGCTGTTATTTTTTCTAAATACCTTCATAAACTGAACATTACATTACAAAGATTTTACTGTCTGAAGCTCAATCCTATTTTTATAAACAGTTTTACAGTTGAATAATTTCAAGGGAAAAATTGTTCTGGAGCCAGGTATCGGTCTCTGGACCTTTGGCTGAATGCACCAATGCTCTACTGACTGAGCTACTCAGGAACTGCACCCGACATCATCTCAATTTTTCCCTTTATATCCACACACCTCAAGTGGGCGACAAGATGCCAGAAACCCAACTTTGAGTGCATACAAACTCTTGTGTGACTTGACATGGGTAGCTCAGTCGGTAGAGCATTGGCACACTCAGCCAAAGGTCCCAGGATCAATACCCCGCCCCGGAACAATTTTTCCCTTGAAATTATTCAGTCTGTTTCACAGGGAACTATACCTGAAAGCCAGATTTGCATAGTTTTATATTTATATAAAGTATTGTAGTTCTGCAATTACATTTTGATGCAGGTCTACAATTACAATTATTGGAGATATTTATATTGTCCTGAACAATTGTTTCTATCATAATATGCACTCTGTTATGGAAGCAGAAACATGTCATTTCTTGAAATGGAAATTGTAAGCAAAAGTGTTCACTTGAGTATTGCATTTATTTAATTAGACCTAGTAAATGATTCTTTTCGTTCTTGTTGACAGTAATTATTTACAAAATATAACCATTTCTTAATTCCCTTATTACTTTCTATATTCAGAAGTCTATAAATAACTGTTAAATGCAGTAATCATTTCGAATTGTTGAATATAATTTAAGTGATTTAATTTTGTTGTATATCACCCAAATAGGGTATTGGTGGACCTCCTGCCTGTCTGGGTGATGTGTTTGAAATGTCTTCTCATACACCTCAAAGTTTTTCACGAAAATGTGGAGAGGTCTTCTATATCAGTGTATTTTTAACAATTGAAAATATTATTTGTTGCCTTGGAATAAAAACTGGTAAAACTAAACAGCCAGACATTGATTTATAGAAATAACATATACCGGTAGTCATATGTTGGAAAAGTCGTGCTTTTGCTTTCCCCAGTAGGTCACATAAGCGAGTTATACAATAAAGTTCATCATTAGTACAATAAAGTATTGTTCTTGAAATGAAAGTGACTGTTATTAAACACTATATTTGTTATCTGCTGTAAAGTAATCACAAGGAGTCTAAAGAATTCCACTGTGATGAATAAATGTTGTAGTTGAGGTGTTACCATAATTAACCAAAGAATGACTGAGGTCGGAGAAATTAATACAATTTCTGGGATAAATGTATTAAAAATACATAAAGTTTGGTCCACAGGTAAATGAAAGAAAGACTGATGCACAGAAAAGTCTTACAAATAAATACAAAAATAAGAATGTAAATATAAACAATATATGTTATATACAATCAGAAAGTACATGTATGTGATTTATGACAACATCTTCACATATAAACGAAAAAGAAAAAAAAAAAAACAACGAAAAAATTCACTTTACACTTAAGAATAATTCAGTAATGTAGGACATCATGAAAAGGGCATGAAGAGGATCTGAAAGACTATGAAAATCATGATAGTCTGCTAGAATTATATTATTAAATATTTAAAATATTTTAAATTTTTGTCCATGGTGAAATAGTATTCATCAAACGTATTAATACATAAAATGGCTTAAGAATTTAACAATTCAATGACAACCAAATCTTATCTGAGGAATGAATGCAGTAGGCCTACTGTAAGTAAATAAAGAAACAGTTTCTTGTTCAGAGCACCAAATAACATTATTTTCTTTAAAACATAGTAGTCTACTTTATGAAACTGTTACCTGAATTTTGCTAAGTTAATATTTAACTTGCACATTGTCTTTTTATACATATAATTTACTTATATTTCGAAAAAATATTTGTAGCTGTAATTTTCATTATTAAAACCACTTGCGAGATGAACTACTTCAACAGACATATTTGTGCAAACTATGAATTGCATATAGTGTTAGTATTTAAGTTAAAAATTGTTACTGACATACATTTTATGAAAAATAAATAAAGGAAAGTGTGTTTATTTTGAATTGGCAACGTATTTAAAGAGAAAAATTTAAAGCTACAATTTCGAATTGTAGTTTTGTATAAAGCAGGTTAAATCCGATGGCTTACAAGGCTGCAAAACTGTAATTAAAATTTTTTGTGCCCCACTGAGAATAACAAAAAGTTTGTTATACTATTTTTTTCTTACCTTTCGCACAACTTGAGATTATTTATTAGTTCATTATTTACATATTGTTGCCCAACAAGATCAAATAAATATTAACACAAACTTATCTGGCATAAATAAAATGGTAATATATTTTGTATTTTTTGTGTCCTTCAGAAGAGAGAATAGAAAGGCGCTAATATTTTGAATGTCGATTAGAATTTATAAGCAAATTTAAGCATTTGGAAAAACATTGGTTTTGTTATTTTAAGTACATTATGCACTCTGATAATGTTAATACTGTTGCAAGCATTTTACACATCATTACTTTTATACTCTTGACGGATTCTATTTATATCGTGTTTGTTTGTATTTTTTATTAAAGAAGATGAAAACATACGGTACTTTCTTACAAGGTTTAACGAAATATTTTTTGTATTTAAATGTCAGTTACAAAACTTTTTTTCGACTAATGGTACCAAATGGTCTTCCAAAATGTTCTTCTAATAATAGGCCTACCTTTTGGTGAGTGGTATAAAGAATGATTACCAAAATTGCATTTATTTGGAAAATATAAAATACTGAAACCTTCTTATTACATGAAAGTACCGTAGCTAATTATACTGTCCAGAAATCTCTGCAATATTAACCACACAGACAGCTTTCTATAGAGGTTCTCAGTATTTGAAAATAACTTCTTTGTGGTGTATTGATTGTTTTATATCACGAACAGTTATGACATCTTTTTGCCAGTCCCTGCAAAGTGGAATGGATTCATAGAAACATATTATTGTTTGAAATTAATACAGTTGTCTGGTGAACCAGATGTGTAATTGGTTCTTTCGTGTATTTCAAGCAGTCCAGTTAACAAAATGTACACGGCTGGAAGAGCTCAAATAACTATAAATGTGCCAAATATCTCGGATTACATTGTCCCTGTACCTGAGTGAGATCTGTCATTAAAAGTTCGGGACAAATGTATGTTGTAGTGTGTGTACCTTTATCGCTGTGGTAAATGTTAATAGATCAGTTCAGATGCACTCGCAATGCTATTTATAAAATCCATGTAGTGTCAAATAACTTTGGTGGAGAGAGAGACCAAAACCCCATTCCAAGATCCATTAAAGTACTTCATCACAGTTTGAAGTTCCATACGTCAATTACAGATGTGCTTGAAACTCAAATTACTCGTGCACTGCACCATAAGAAACAATATCAAAAAAATCCTGGATTCGTATGTTCAATTATGCATCGTTTGCAGTATTTCTTAACAGCTCTGTAGCCCTCGAGAGATATTTGACAATCTTGAATGTTAAGTTGCTGGAGTCCTCTGCAGTAGTATGCTATACACTGCACACCTCGATCCGTCACAAGATCACAGCTTCGCAGGCTGAGTTTCTTGAGGTTGGGACAGCTCTCTGCAAGAGCCCTGAGACCTGCGTCACTAACATCACACTTGCCAATGTCCAGAGCCCGCAGTCGGGTACAGGAGCGAGCCAGAACCGTAATGGCGTCATCACTAACTGCTTCACAGCCCCGAGCATTCAGATATCTCAATTTGTAACACCGCCGTGCTATCACTTTGAGACCAGCATCCGACACCTGATCACACTTTGCCACTGACAGATACCGTAACGTTGCTCCCAATTTGGCTAGTTCATAGAGCCCGAAGTCCGTCACTTGGGTGCAATCAGACACACTGAGTTCCCGCAGCATTGAACAGAAGCTCGGCACATATTTGATTCCAGCATCTGCAAAGAAAAGAACAGTTTTATTTATACTACATAGCTAAAATAATTTCATTACTTTTATTTTATTTAGTTGTATTTCTGACATTAAATCAATAGATGTTACTTTGCAATATTTTATTATTTATTACATGATTATAAACTGTCCTTCATTTGATGACAAATAGGCGAAAATACAAGGATATGGGGAGAACAATGCCTCCCAGGTCAAAGTGATACAGGCTACTTTCTCTAGTATTAGATATAAAGAAAGCATAATTCTGAGGAGTTGTAATAAGTTTATCTGCAAATTAATATACAAATGAACATTTACACTTAAACATTATATTTCTAAATATATGGATTCATTATACCATTTATATCATTTTATAGTTTGGGTAAGAAAGAATTGGGACAAGCTTGGAACATTTTGTAGAGAAAGTTCATTCAGTTCACTTCATGTGCAATGAGTTCCTTTTTTAAAAGATAGAACAAGTGGGAGTAAACTTATTATTAATCATGAAAAACCTGCTACCGGTAATACTGCAGTTAGTAATGTAAATGTTGGTGCATCTGCTATTATTGTGATGACTAGAGAATGGATTTCTATGTGCTAAAAAAGAGAGATTAGGACTTCATGAAATCCAATTTAGGACTTCTAGGAGTTTACATAAAATTAACATTTAATTTTTATTTTAATAAATATTCATTGTTAGGTGGAATTTATGTACAATTTTGTCGCACAGATACTTTATAAGTCCCAGAAAGAAGGCAGTGCGCATGATCAGAAACTGGGTCACAGGTTAAGGACTAATTGAGGTAATAAAATTAGTTTTGTTTCGTCATATGTCTGGGACTTATAAAGTATCTCTGCGACAAAACTTCTTTCTGAGAATCTAAAAAGAACTGGTGCTGACAATGAGTACTACTGAACTGAAGACTCAAATTCTATCAGTGAAAGAGACTCATTGCTGATTGATCAGTTTCGTGTCGCATAACGCGAAAACTAATTTGTAAGCTCTCGTCTAGTAAGCTGCACCACCTATCATCCCTTTTATGCTAGATGGACTTTTCCAAACAAACTTCGGTTCCAGGAAATTAGGTAAAATTTTCTTTTCTCTCCTTCTAAGACCAATGTGGAACGAATTTGCCATGTAAGTGTTTGTAAGAACATTTTTTTGGGCATTTAAAAATTTTTAGTAGCGTACTTATATTTAAAATTTGAATTTTTATAATGTTTTTTGTAGGGAGCTCTTCAATTGTTTTATTCTCAGCTTTTCTTCCAAACTTTTGCAGTAAACTGTCAAACGAATTCATGTTGGTAGAACAGTAAACACGTGTAATGAGGGCAAATACTAGCAAAATAGTTAGGCTTATACCACTTAAACAGTTGAACTTACATTATTTTAACATTGTATTTCTATTATATCTACACCATAATAACTGGCCATGCTATGTCGCTTATAAAAGTTACACATGCGCATAATACAATTTTGTATCATTTCACTCGAATACCATATTCCATTTTTAATCGGTTATTTAACGATGCTATATTAACTATGTAGTTATTTGGCGTTTGTGGAATTGATGATAAGGCGATATTTTTTTCAGAAAAAAAAAAGAGAGGATTTGCCATGGGTTTATCTGACATTCGCCTTACAGTTGGGGCAAACCTAGGGGGGAGGGGAAATCGGATAAGTTCATGCAGGATTTGAATCCTGGTTCGACAGAGCAGTTTTCGGAATACGAGCCTCTCAAGCTACTGCTGTTATCCATGTTTTGTTATGCTAAAACTAAATGAAGTAATGTAATTTATTTTATGGCAAACCACTATTTAATGTTTTTATAAAAGCGTGTTGCTACAAAGAATTCTATAATTTTATGCTATATATTTAAGAAAAGTAGACAGCTTCAAATACTTGGGGTGTATTGTAAGCAGTAACATGAGCTGCTGTCAGGAAGTCAAACGGAGATAGCAATGGCAAAGGAAACTTTTAATAGGAAAAGTAACGTCTTCTACGGATCTCTGGAAAATAACTAAGGAAGAGACTGGTGAAGTGCTTTGTGTGGAGTGTGACATAGCATGGAACAGAAACATGGACATTACGAAGACGTGAAGAGAAATGACTGGAAGCATTTGAAATATGGATATGGACAAGAATGAGTGTATGAAATGGACAGACAGAATAAGAAATGAAACTGTACTGGACTACAGAGGGTGGGTGAAGAAAGAATAATGCTGATATTGATCAGAAAGAGAAAAAAGAAATTGACTGGGTCACTGGCTAAGAAGAAACTGCCTACTAAAGGATGATGCACTGGAAGGAATGGTGAACGGGAGAAGAGTTGGGGACAGAAAACGATATCAGATGATAGACAACTTTAAGATATATGAATCGCATGTCGAGACTGAGAGGAAGGAGAGAGAAGAGGGAAGATTGGAAAATGCCGAGTTTGCAATGAAAAACCTGCCCTTGGACAGAAAATGAATTTATAGTTCAACTATAGTTGGGTTCGATTCCCGTTTGGGGCAAGTTACTTGGTTGAGGTTTTTTCCGGGGTTTTCCCTTAACCCAACATGAGCAAATGCTGGGTAACTTTCGGTGCTGGACCCCGGATTCATTTCACCAGCATTATCTTCATTTCATTCAGATGCTAAGTAACCTAAGATGTTGATAAAGTGTCGTAAAATAACCTACTAAAATAAAATAAAGTTCAATTACAGTAGGTGTAAATGTTACTTTTAAGTACCCGGTAGCATATATACTGAGCTATCCAAGTCAGATGTCTGTATGTTATAAAATTATAACTATCATTCTATAACTATAACTATAATGTAATTTCGGGTAAAATAGGATTTAAGAAACTGTATATTCACATGGATGGATGGATGGATGGATGGATAGATGGATAGATAGATAGATAGATAGATAGATAGATAGATAGATAGATAGATAGATAGATAGATAGATAGATAGATAGATAGATAGATAGATAGATAGATAGATAGATAGATAGATAGAAATTAAATAAATACATAAATAAATGATTGATTGAATAAATAAATACATTCATGATAGAATAATAAATAAATACAAGATTGAGACTTACCTGTAATTTGGATGCATCGCCTCAGGTAGAGATAAGCAAGCTGTGGGCAGTTTCTCACGATTACCCGAAGCCCACCATCTTCCACTGCCTGGCAGTCTGTAAGGTCCAAATACTGGAGTAACAACCTTCGAGGTGGCTCTGGACCCGGTGTCACACTGATACATGAGATTCGTGTACATCCTGCAAAGAGATGCATCGTGTTGAAGTAAAAGAACCATAAAATGAAGTATGATACAGTACAAGAAGAAAAGGGAAGTAATAAGTTCCAAAGCAGGACTTTGAGAATTAATATTTATCCCATTTGCAAAGGTAATATCGGAAAAGACACGATTTGTTATTTGAAAAATTTTATTAACCAAATTTACTTGTATTCTGTTTCATTTATATTTAATGATTCTATAATTTCCTAAAAATTTGTTGTTTTACTTATGATAAATAGTATTACAAGAAAAGTAACAAAAACGGTCATCATTAGCCCATTTGTAAATAGAAATAACTCATAACTAAAGTCCGAATTTTTAGTTCCTACAGCATGGAATGAGAGTTAATGGACTTTACTTACTACGTCACATGTTCTTGAGTACAGACAGAGCTTACAACCACAGCACGTAACACATGCACTACAGAGTTGCCCGGATTGAAACAATATTTTCCTTGCCACTAAACATACAACTTCAGTTTAGTCATGTCTGTACGACTGCTATTCACGTTCAAAAGTAAAAGAAAAAAAAAATGTCGAAAACTAGTATTAAAGTACGATAAATTAACAGAGAAATTCGGAAGGCAGCATTTCCCTATAAATGGGGACATAAATCTTTGTAATTTGTCATCTTCGTGGATTGTGATTCATTGTAATTAATTTTGAATTCAGCATGACAATTTGGGCATTTAATTTACATTTTATCAATGATTTGATTAGTAAAATATTTACAAGGCCTGATGTAACATTTAATTTAGTAATTATTTTTGTAATGTATAATGTGCTCGTAAAATTGTTGTTTTTGGTGTGTGCTTTTGTGTATTTGTTTTCCTTGAGGATATTCGATTATTTTAATAGGACTGTACAAGTTGTACACATAAATTCCGCACAGCACTGCACCGACCTTCTTCCCTCTCACAACTCGAGCAATGCTCCGTTTACTCACCTGACGATAAATGAACTAAAAATCTGGATTTTACTTAAAACATTGTTTTCAGAGCAATGCTCCGTAATTACTCACCTGACGATAAAGGAACTAAAAATCCGGCTTTTACTTATAGCATTGTTTCCAGAGCAAGTCTTTAATTCATTATAAGTGTTAATTTAAAATTTTTACAAATGCAATAAGTCTGAGAATAGTTACAAAGGTAGAGAAGTGGAGGATCTTAGTATCTTTCATATGACTTAGCATTATGTATCAATTCAATTTTTTTTTTGTGCAGTTTGTGTCAGTGTCGGTCTTCATTACTGTAAAATAACATGCGAGCAATAGGGTATGATTTTTTAAAATTATAAATTAAATTTTAGTTTTTGATCAAACGAAATAAATTTGTGTTCTGTTGAGTTTTAATATTGTTTATGTACTGTAGTACACACATACAATATTGTTTTAAGTCCTGTGGCATAAAACTTAGTTGTTGTATTTCAAAATATTTTTAAATGAGGAAAGAATTATTTCCAAAGCGAAAGGCAATTCTTTTCGATATTTTATATGAAGTAACTTCTCACAAAGAAGGAATACATCTGCCTGACGAACCAGGTGACTATTCAGATCCGATTACAATATAATGTAAGAATTTAATTTAACTAATGAAAATGAAAACGGTACTAATTTGGAAACTAACATTACTGTCTATAAAAACTGTAATAAAATTATGATACAATAATAACATTAATATGTAGATACAAATGAATATTTAGTATAAGTATAGAGTCATTTAGAATTTGGAGAAAATTTAGAACTTTAGTTAGACGATTAGAATTAAATAAATTTCATACCATTATTTTAACAAACAACCCAAATTTATGCAAGTCTAGTTTTCAGGTAAAACTCCTTGTGAAGCAGACTCGAATATTTTCAGAGGTCCTGGGATCGATATCCTGCCCCGGAACAATTTTTCCCTTGAAATTATTCGAACCCAAATTTGTTTACTAAAATTTAAACATACTCAAGCTTTTGCATTGATGTTTTAAGATGGCGTCATATCTCCGAAATTTGTTACATGATGCACGGTATACGTACTTAAACGCAAGAAACAAATGCATTATAATTTAACCATTATGAAGGTACTTGGTAGGCTCTCTAGAACACAGATGGTCTGAAATACCAGCTGTATGTGCGAGTATGGTGTAGTACAAAGTCTGTCCCGCTGGTTCACTCCTTCGGAGAATGCGTCAGAAAAACGAAAGAAAACATGTTAGAAGAAGATCTGCTTCATCAAACATTGCTTTCCGTTCCCACAGCTTGACTGTGTGGTATGGAATTGGAATAATATCTCTCATGACAGACAAGGTCGCTCGCTTGCTGGATGATTTCTAGGGGATTGCGTCACGTGATGGGTGGGAGTCGTAAGACAAACCAGAAACCTTATGCAAATGCTTTTCACACAACTTCTAACAAAAGAGTTGAGAATACAGACTGATTTGTTTAAATATTTAAGAAATACTTCCAGTGCTCACAGCTGAAAGTCTTTTTTGTCATTATCATAATTTCAACATCCATCGGCGTCATCTGTAACAACAAAAACTTTATTTATATCGTCGTTGGCGAGGCCATCTTTATTTTGACTTTTGAAAAGCATGTAATGTGGATACACGTGCCGGATGCTTGCGTATAAACACGAGATACTTGTTCACGAATATGTGGAGTATGGTTTATTTGAAAATAGTTCATTCATTCATTTAGTGTTATGCCCAAGGGCAGGTCTTTCACTGCAAACCCAGCTTTCTACAATCATTCCTATTTTCTGTCTTCCTTTTCGTTTCCTCATATGATCCATATATCTTAATGCCGTCTATGATCTGATATCTTTTTCTACCCCGTACCCGTCTCTCGTTCCTATTCCTTCCAGTGCATCCTTCAGAAGGCAGTTTCTTCTCAGCCAGTGAGCCAACCAATTCCTTTTCATCTTCTTGATCAGTTTCAGTATCATTCTTTCTTCACCCATTCTTTCCAACACAGCTCATTTCTTACTCTCTCTGACCACTTCACACGTTCAATTCTTCTGCATATCCACATTTCAAATGCTTCTATTCGCTTCTCTTCATTTCGTCCTAATGTCCATGTTTCTGTCACATACAATGCCACGCTCCATACAAAGCACTTCACTAGTCTCTTCCTTAGTTTTTTTCCAGAGGTCTGCAGAAAATGCTCTTTTTTAAATAGTAGGCCTACTTATTCTTACTTTTACTAGTAGAGAAGGAAGGGTAAAAATGAACATTACTATTCGTTAGAATTCTTTTAATCGGAATATGGAGCCAACATGCTTCTCTAAATTGATCAGTGCGTGCTGAGTTCATATTATTATTATTATTATTATTATTATTATTATTATTATTATTATTATTATTATTATTATTAGGTCTACTGGCCTATTCTGGTTTCACAAAGTCATATGTGATTTTAAAATTGAATTGTTCTTTCCAGCATTTTCTAGGTAATAGGGTTATAGTAATATATCTGTTATGGTATTCAAAATGGTTTTATCCTGACGTATGTGTAAACCAGTTCTTTCCATAATGTCCTATTCTATCTATTATATTACTGACTTGCAGTTCATATCTTAAGTTATGTCTTCGCTTCTGCAGTTCAGCATTGTGTATTATGCTAAGATCGGAGTAATCTAATCTCTGTTGCTTCTGTTTGTTGAATTCATTATTATTATTATCATCATCATCATCATCATCATCACTGCAACTACTATTAAATAGTTATTCAATGTAGTAATAGTACAGTAGTAATGATACCAACGTCGTCCATAGAAATTGTGGACGCCCCATAAACATTCGTCAGGGCCCTTTCTACTCGCCAGTGTTGTAATGAGTGTTGAAATTATATAATTTAAATACAGTATTAAGACAAGCTAAAGTAATTTTATTACGATGTCAGGCATCCTTATTTGTTACTGAAATTGAAATATTAAAGAAATAAAAAAAAAATACTCAGTTTACAAACATGTTTAAACAGTCTTACGTCCACACCTGTGGAGTAACGGTCAGAGCGTCTGGCCGCGAAACCAGGTGGCCCAGGTTCGAATCCCGGTCGGGGCAAGTTACCTGGTTGAGGTTTTTCCGGAGTTTTCCCTCAACCCAATACGAGCAAATGCTGGGTAAATCTCGGTGCTGGACCCCGGATTCATTTCACCGGCATTATCACCTTCATTTATCACTCAGACGCTAAATAACCTGAGATGTTGATACAGCGTCGTAAAATAACCCAATAAAAAATAAAGTCTTACAATTAGCAGAAAAAAATGTAATTCTAAAAAAACAAATACATGCACACATTATTATGTTTAAGAAAAACTAATATTCAGGTACAACTAAATCAGTGTAATGTAGCCTAATTAACAAAATTGTACTATAATATTCTAACTGAAACATCACATTTATAGAAGTTCTTCAGAAGTAGGATATTTTAATCATAATCCTCCAATAATAGTACCCTACTTCGTAACACTTGTTGAAAATATTTTTAGTTGGTTATTTTACGAGGCTGTATCAACATCTCAGGTTATTTAGCGTCTGAATGAAATGAAGGAGATAATGACGATGAAATCAGTCCGAGGTTCAGCACCGACAGTTACCCAGCATTTGCTCATATTGGGTTGAGGGAAATCCCTGGAAAAACCTCAACCAGGTAACTTGCCCCAATCGGGATTCGAAACCGGACCACCTGGTTTCGCGGTCAGACACGCTAACCGTTACTTTACAGGTGTGGACTTGTTGAAAACATAATTACTATTTCAATAATATGTAACTTAACAGAATTCTTATTTCATGTAAGAAAAAAAACTACGAATATTCTGTGTCTTCCTTTTCATTAAAAAAATGTAAGAATAGGTCCGAACCTCCCCACTCGAGTAGTGTCCCCCTTATGGGCGGCCCTGATGACAATAATTATTAATTATAGGATAGTGTTTCTTTATAAATTAATTTATTCAATTCTGAAGGTCACATTTCTATTTAGAAACTTATTACAGCAGCGATTAGTTCAGAAGTTCCAACAGATCCTGACGTCAAGGCGAGGCAGCTTTAATATATTCCACACACTCGCGGCGCGTCTTAACATCGGCCACTCTGCGAGAGTGGCGCCGCTCCGTCGATCTGAGTGGGGAGTCGCCCACTTGCGACCTCTGATCTTGCGATGGAGACTCCAATTGCAATTATCTAGTGACCTAGAGAAGCCGGCAGAGCGGGCAGGAATGCTTTGAAACGTCATGTAGCACACTTCGTCATCATGACTGACGATGGGCAGAAATTAAGTTCGTGATGGGATCCCTCGACCTCAGCGCACGCCACCAGCTTGGATCCTTCGTGCTGAGAGGTAACGCGACCCCAGGCTGATTTCCAGCTCTGTGCATATTAAAACAAATGTTTCGTGTTTACAATCTTGAATGAATCCAGTCCGGGACAGCAGAACAACTCTCGCTTGAATTCTAAAGTAACGCGCGGAGATTTCAACGCTGGTATAGAATAAAAGCATTTACAAACACGATGTTCATAAATATATTAGTGTGTTTAATACTTGAGTACACAATAATTTTTAAAGTGAGCTTTTACAGACAGTAATGTAAAAGTCGTTACGAAGATAGCACATACTTTATCATACGCTTTATTTGTTTCACGAGAATGCGATTCTTTCATCATGTTATCAATGATATTTCCTTATATAGTCTGTTTTCTTGAACTTTTATCTCTAAGACGTGCATAAATGACATCATTTACCATGGACCTAAGTACCGGTACTGATATTGGTACTATTGACAATGTTGCCAGCAATATAAACATTTTCCAACTAAAACACAGTCCAGAAACAACTAAAACCACTTGTTAAGCAACTAGAATTCACATTTTCCATCATTTTTTTCATCCAAATAACATTAATATAATAAATAGTTAAATATACAGAGTGTTTCATAATTCTTATTACAAACTTCTAGGGGTTGTAGAGGGGACTAAGTAGATATAGTTTTGATTAGGAACCCATGTCCGGAAATGTATCGTTTCGATGCAAAATAAGTTTGAAGATCGTATCGATTTCACATCTCCCACTTCATTAGAGACAATGAAGATCTTCCTCCGACTCTACAGGAGTCTCATAAACAAGATTCTTAATGTGGCCCCAAAGGAAAAAGTCGAGAGTTAAATCTGGCGACCGTGGTGGCCAAGGAGTTGGACCACCTCGACCTATCCGTCTTTCCCCGAATGTTTGGTGAAGATGTTCGCGGATGACAAGTGAGAAGTGCGCGGGTGTTGGAACCACATTTGCTGACGTAGTGCCAGTGGCAAATCTTCATAGTACCTCTTGCAGGAAGGTCAAGCACCTGGGACCACGTTAGGCCGTACGTGGAACCACTCTTGTAGTGCGTACTGGCAAGAGCTCATGGTCTCTAGTAAAGTGGGAGATGTAAAATCGATTCGATCTTCAAACTTATTTTGCATAGAAACTATACATTTCCGGACATGGGTTCCTAATCAAAACTTTATCTACTTAGTCTCCTCTACAACCCCTAGATGTTTGTAATGGAAATTATGAAACACCCTGTATTCTGTTCATCTGAAAATCAGTGGTCAGTAAGTTACCATCTAGGCCTATATCAGGCATGCCCAGCCGGAGAAAATCTAGCCTTCAAACGAGGTGCAACAGTAACGTAGAATCTCAGAATACCATGCAGGCACATATATAAAATATATTATACGCACCTCGTACGAACGCTAGAGTTGCCCCGGCTGGGCATGTCTATTCTATATCACTTCATCAGTATATTCCACAGGTTGAGCTGATAGAGCTGCAGTGGAAGTTGGAGTTTCTTGTAATTTATATATCCTCCATTTTTTCCTGTTTTTTTTAAGAATCTATGCAAAAAGTAAAAATTGTGGCAGCACTGTTTTTTTCTGCGTAGACCAGCGTAGATCCGCAAACAACCTTCCGCCTGTTGACCTTAAAGGAGATCACAGGTGTGGCAAATTATGGCCGTTGCAACTACTATACCCGCATATCTCATGACCATTTGTGATGATTCTTCTATGCTGGTGATGGTAGAACTTAGACGTAAATCATAACCGAAGGCAAGGTTTAACTATGTAGGTAAACATTTTTTGACACGAACTAATATCGTTTTAGTAGTTCATTTTAAGTAGCCCTACCCACAAATAATGAAGAAATTCATTGAATTGAACCAGGTTTGGAAGAAATAGGCATTGTATTATTTCGATTTCAAGTAAAGGCCATGATTATTTACCATATACGCCATTTTAGGATAACTGAATCTTAGATACTGAATATGGACAAAAGTCTACAAATAGTTCGAGATAGAGAGACGAGAAAACACAAGCCCAAAACCATTTTTCGATGGCAGGAATGCCAAGAAAGTGTGTTTCCGCGAAAATCTCTCGAAGTGGATATGTTGCAGATTTAGAGTACTTCATATAATAAAAATATAATATATAAAATTACGAATTTCACAAAGAAATTAAACGTTTAATAAAGTAACCATTTTAGCTAAAACATTTATAATCATTGGAAAGTAGATTTATTTCTGTAAATTATTTTCAGGTAGCATAAAAGTTCTCTAATAAGAAAACTGCTTTCACACGAAATAATAATATAATTTAAAATGAATCATTTAGCCCAGGGGTTCCCAACCGATGTGTCGCGCAGCTCCATGGAGTGTATCGCGAAATTTTGGAATTGGAAAATAAATTGTATGCCATCCAGAAAGTCTCTTTACAACGCATTTTTTATTTGCAACGAAGTCTTTGATATGGTACATTTTATTTTTAGACAGACTGTACCAATGAAACTTGAACACCTGCAACAATGCTCAGTTCAGTTTTTGAACCATAAGGCCACGTATAGAGAAACTCTGTGCAACCCACCAAGCGCAGACTTCACATTAATTTAAACAGGCGAGTTTTCTAAAACGATAATAAAAATTTTTATTGGATATCCAGCATAGATAGGTTGGATTGACACGCACCTTTTTTTTTCTAATGCCACTCAAGTTGCTGCTTGTTGTTTTTAGAATTTTCGATGGAACCGAAATATGTGTGAATAATTGTGTTTTTAATATAATTTTTCTTTCAGTTCAGCTTAGATCTTGAAAGTCTTAGTTAAACGAAAATGAGGTTAAAACGACAAAATTCCAGTGCAGTGAACAGTAATATCTCTCCGTCCGCTATAAAATATTCACATTTTTCTCCAGAAGAACAGTACTGGTTATTAGTAGTAATAATAATAATAATAATAATAATAATAATAATAATAATATGTCGCGATATCGTGGGCGGTCAGTAAAGTGTGACGTCACTCAAAAAAGGTTGGGAACCACTGATTTAGCCGAACAGGAAAAAAACAGGCATGTATGGAAAACACTAGATATAACTGTAAATATTTCCATGTGAAGTCTCAGCATGACTCATGACACGACACGAAAATGTTCGATTAGAGTAAACATACTACACTAGCGGAAGGAAAACGACTACTGAGCAACCTTAAGAGAGGAATATATATGCGTGGAGTTTGTTTTGTGTAACTTACGTCAGAGTAATTATACCATAAACTTGGTCTCCTCTATAAACTTAGTCCGTGTGTATATTTGAGGAAGGAAAGGAAATCATATTCTGAATTGTTTATACCGTTTCTACTGCTCGTTCTTACATTAACCATATTTCAGAAATACCTTCTGAAAGTATGTAAGTTTTATTATCGAACAAGGTGGAAGTTTCTTTTTATTAACTTACTCAGGAAATAAAAGTATTCGCGTCTCTTCTGCTGTTAAGTAAGTTCACGACAATGAATCCGACATTCCAGTAAATAAGTCTAACTAGTTTTGTTATCACATTATTTTCCAGTTTATATTGATTTCCAGGCTTCTTTCTGACAATAATAGTTGCACTCTAACTTGATGCCCCGCCTTTGAATCGAGAGACAATAGAACCCACCTGCTGTTCGTTGCAAATCCATAAAATCTTAAGAGTGGTATGGAAAATTTTATCATCGTAATCATCATTATCATCTGTAAAGTTTATGATCATTAACCTGTTACGATCTCAGGACTATTGGAATTGGTATCTCCAACTTATCGGCGCACTTCCTTTTTTCCCATTTTCCCTTAGGACGGTATTCATACATCATCTCAGGAACTCGAGATGAAGGCATTCTTCGGTTATGATTCATGTATGCTTATTTCTCATAGGCTTCAGTCTAACATATCCAGGTCTTCTTTTAACATTGAATAAAGGCTGGTTCACAATAAACCGGGAACGGAAACGACAACGAGAACGAGAGCGGAAATATTGTTAAAATAAATATAGCCTATTTAAATGTGAGCATTCCCAATTAACTATAGTGAATGCTCACATTTAAATAGGCCTACATGTATTTTAACATTATTTCCGTTCTCGTTCTCTTTGTCGTTTCCGTTCCCGATTTATTGTGAACCAGCCTTAACTGTTATGTACACTGGCATTCTAAGATACCTGATCCCTAGCAATCGAAAGTGATCGATAATTTTTTCGTAAAAGTTTGATTTCAAGTTAACTTCATCTCTCTCAACCCCAAATACTTTCCTAAGCACCTTATTCTCGAATACCCTTAACCTCTGTTCTCCTCCCAAAGTGAGATTCCAAGTTTAACAACCATACAGAACAGCCGGTAATATAACTGCTTTATAAATTCTAACTTTCAGTTTTTTTGAAAGCAGACTAGATGGCAAAAGCTTCTCAATCGAATAATAGCAGGAATGTCCCATATTTATTCTGCATTTAATTTCCCCTGGAGTGTTATTTGTATTTGAACTGTTGCTCCGAGGTATTTGAATTTTTCCACCTTTTCAGAGGAAAATTTCGAATTTTTATATTTCCATTTCGTACTATGCTGTTGTCACGAGACATAGTCATATACTTTGTTTTTCGGAATTTACTTCCAAACCTATCTCATTAGATTTCGTACCTACTTGCTTCAAGTAAAATCCCCGTGTTTTCCCTAATAGGTTGTGGGTTTTCTCCTAATTTATTCACGTCATCCGCATAATTGTTATTATTATTAATTATATGCTGTAGGGCTACATTAAATTACAACGTATCTTAGTTAATGATTTATAAATTTTGCATTAGGTTCACAAAACGGTAGTGGCATTGAGAAGAGCCAACTTGGTTACAGCTGTTAGGCATATATATGCAATATTTAAAAATACCATCATTATCACCATCAACATGATGTTTCGTCTATTCGGGACTAATTATTATAGACTTATGACACTAATATTTTTAACGTCTTACTAATAAAAACCCTATATACAGACGTTTAACTGTCTTATACTTATACAATAAGTAGCTCGTTTATAAGTCGTGTGTAAATTCCTTACTAATAATCACTACATACGTCGTGTACAACAATATAACTGTTACACAGCTACGTCATAGTTTCGTCATTACTTCGTTACGAAAGGTAATAGAATATCTGAGGTTCTCTACTGCATCCGGTGGAGCGCTCTAGTGTGGCGTGTTAAATATCGATAGTACAACTGGCTCTAATCGATTACCACACTACATTTTGGTCAAAGAGTACAAGCTACAGCAATATTATTCTAATAATTCTATGATCTTTGGTTTGGTCTTCTGTGGTTAATGTCGGACCATCGGATCTATGCCCCTTCAGCGCTGTCGTCGTTCTTGGAAAAGTTAACGCCTCTACTCACCCCATTCCACCCGTTTCTCTCCCACTACGTCAAACAGCAGGCCACGAACCTTGCCGAATAGGGATGTTGCCAAACTTCCGTCAAACAGTGCCATGTCTCTTGAATATTGCCTATAATAATTTAAGGTTAATTATTACTTATTCATAATTTAATTTAAGTAGATCTAATGACGCTGATTGATTTACGTAAAATGCTATTACTTGCTTAATAATATTTCTTTCACCACTCCGTGCTACAGTATTCATGTTGAGTTGACAACACTGGACTGCAAGTGCAAATAAACTGTCCCTCAAGAAGGCTCAAAATTGTGAGTAGTGGGGGAGAGAAAGAGAGAGGGATAGAAAAGAGAGAAATAGGAATACAGGGAGAGAAATGAATTGCCGAGGCTGAAAAGGAATTATGGTTCAGTTCGCATATCTTACGGGGGCACAGATCCGATGGTCGGACTATACAAGGTAACCATCATAATAAAATTACAGTCGATATGAACAGCTGTTAGAGGGGCGGCCATTTTTTCTCTATATACAACACTTAAACAAAGGGTTTCGTGTATATAACTACTGCAAAGCAATTCCCATTGTATAGTTACAGCCTGTTTATACGTCCATAGCTTATCCACGGTTTATTAGTAACGTTTTCTGTCTCAACTCTGCATAAGTCTCGTATAAAAATATACACTGTTTATTAGTAAGGCTGTTAGTATAAATTGTATATAATTCATACTGTATAGCTAAATTGTTTTTACATAGACTATGATTAAAATATGAACAATTATCTTTTCACAGGATTCTGCGATGGCATGTACAACCCACTGTTTTTATGAACGAACTTTCGACGTAATTCCTTGTTACTTTTGTCCTAGGAAACTTCGTCTCCATTCTCAACGGGAACTTCAGCAACTGATGATCCACTTCTTAAACATTTACTATAAATGTTTCAAACAAGAAGCAAACAGCTTCAGCATCTCCTTCATTTGGGTGAGTAAATTATATTTCAACTGTTTATACTTACGAATATTTTACAGTAATAGTTCGTGGTGTGTGGAATTACCGATAATACACGGTAGGAAGCCGTATGCGTAACTACTCTGCGAACGTCTCGGAGGAGAGCCAGGTTGCCATGCTGCAGTATCTGTACAATCTACTCAGCCAGTTAGACGTGATGCGTCTGACTTGTCTTCGTTAACAAGTACAAAAATATTTTAGTACTAATAGAATGATACATTTTACGCTCTATTTGGAACCTACTTCTTATGTCTTGTAGTTTTTATTTGTATTTACATTGTTGTAGGTCACATCTTTATACATAGATACATACATACATATATACGTACAGGCTATCCTTGAATTGTAATATATGACAGTGTGTGCAGGCATTTTACATACATACATACATACATACATACATACATACACACACACACACACACACACACACACACACACACACACACACACACACAAACCTTTACAAAGATTTTCGACCCGATGTTAAGGATTTTCTTGTAAGGATAAGACTTCGAGTATAATGGAAAAGTTCGGTACATCAATAATGCTAGTGCTAAAAGAAAACTTGGACATCCTTGAATTGTAGTATATGACAGTGTGTGTGCAGGCATTTTAAAACATCTGCTACTCCATACAACGGCACATCTTAAAACACCGGACAAACAACGTATAGAGTACCGTGTTGATGACTGTAGCAACTAAAATCCATTTACGATAAACGTAATATAAAGTAGTGGTTGAGTTAAAGTGGGTCCAGCAGAAGAAAAAAGACGAAACCTTATTTATGTTGTAAGCCTTTATGATTTTCCGTATCATAGTGACTAAGAGGAAATAAGTCTGTGTTCTTCAGTTTCCGTATACTGCAAGATGTTCACCTCCACAGCTTATATGAGTCATTAATACTAAGTTGTTTATAACAGGAATCTCTCGCCAGAGACAAAAAGCGCGAGGCAGGCGGACGGGCGAGCCGACGTGTTGCACGCTCTATTTATGTGAGACTGCCGTGATTCGTGACTTCGTGATCGAGGCGGCTACCGTGACCCTTGTCAGTGATGCGCACTATATATAATGTTGATTTCAGTGATTAAAAATAGATGTTGCGACGCTTCAAGCCTTTCAAGGCGGCCGTCATGTAAGACTCATTTTCGGAGCAATGCTGAGGCCAAAGATTTGTTAACAAGAAGAGTACATTCTCAAGGTTTTTGGCTTGTAAATAAGTTCACTTGGCGGGGACTAATGCAGAGTGTCACTCCTAGTACACCCAAAAGATATAGTTTGACTATACTTCGTTCCATAATGTCTGACAGGGGACGTAAACATTGTCGGCAGAGAGAAAGTGAAGGATAAATTGCTATCACAGTCTACTATATATAGTCACGAAGCTTGAGTTTTGAGGGTGTTAGAAACAATAGACTGTGACGGTACTATTTTGCATTGCCTGTCATGAGGCGATAGACTATTAGCGATCCTAGTGGTGAGCAACTATCTAATGTTTGCATATTTACTATGTATTGAGCTTCGCGACTGTATATATTAGACTGTGTTGCTATTGTACCAATGGCAGGTCTCGTTCGACGCTTGTCTTGAAGTTGAGCGGTCTGAAGCGTTCTACTTCCGCCTAACTTCAAGACAAACGTGAAATGAGACCTCTGCCATTGATTGAATAGCAATTATACTTCTCTCCTTCTCTGTCGGCAATATTTACGTCGGCTGTCAGATATTCTGAAACGAAGTATAGGTGTTTTTATAATTAATAATAATAATAATAATAATAATAATAATTTATTTTAGCTGGCAGAGTTAAGATCGTAAAGCCTTCTCTTCCACTCAACCAGTAAAAAGTATACATACATATGTAGCCTATGAACTTATAAGTTACAAAGAATACAATTATTATGAATTAAACAGTAAAATACTATGAACTATTAATTAAACAATGAAATACAAACTGTGTAACAGAATTAAACTAAAATACATAGAATGTTAATAATATTTCAAATAATATTAGATAATAGGAAGAGATTATTGAGACACAATTTTGAAAATATGGGAAGATAATATTAAAATGGATTTGAGCGAGGTGGGATATGATGATAGAGAATGGATTAATCTTGCTCAGGATATGGATCAATGGCGGGCTTATGTGAGGGTGGCAATGAACCTCCGGGTTCCTTAAAAATAAGTAAGTAAGTCTAATTTTGAAAATACAGAGCTATCAGGATGCATGTCTAAAGAAAGAAGTTACCATATAGTCAGTATAATTGAAGGGTTCAGAGCCATAGTGGGCCAAGCGCCATTTATTAAAAACGGAGAAAGTAAGGGTTAAAGTTAAGTGAATACCGTAGTTTAATGAAGATTGATATATCATTTAGTTTTATTGAGCATACTTTATATTACTTGCTATATGTTTCCATTGAATTATAGTAATAACTTCATTTTAACCCCTGTTTTCTACGGTTTTAGTAAATGGCACTTGGCCCACTATGGTTCAGAACCCTTCAATTAGAGTGAATTGTTAAGAAGGTTATTATTTAAGCTATTTTTAAAAGTGTTTATTGTCTTGCAGCCCCTAATAGGCCCTACTTTGTGACAAGGAATTCCACTGTCGCGAGGTGGATACTGTAAAAGATGATGAATAACAAGATGTTCTATGAAGAGGTATAGATAAGTTATCTGGTCTGTTATTTAAAATCGTCATTATTACCTATTATATTATTTAGCGTCCATGGAATTTGTGATAGCGAGACGGCATTTGGGGAGTTGAGGCAGAGGATTCGACGTGGAGTTACCGACACTCGCCTTACAAATGGGGGAAATCTCGGGGAAAACGAGGTAATCAACTAAAGCGGGAATGAGCGCGGTCCGGTTCACCATGAATCTTTGAATCCACTTATTTCTGCAAACAATTTTTTGTAAAATAAACCTGATGAAAAATATTTCGCTACACGTCTAACAGCCTATCATCTCGTAACTGTCTAGCCGTGAAACCAGGTGGCCCGGGTTCGATTCCCGGTCGGGACAAGTTACCTGGTTGAGGTTTTTTCTGGGGTTTTCCCTCAACCCAATATGAGCAAATGCTGGGTAACTTTCGGTGCTGGACCCCGGACTCATTTCACCGGCATTATCACCTTCATCTCATTCAGACGCTAAATAACCTTAGATGTTGATAAAGCGTCGTAAAATAACCTACTAAAATAAATCTCGTAACTGCTTTACGTTTGTATAGTAATTGTATTCATTCTAATAAAGCCAGACTCGTCCTGACGAAACAGTATAGACTAACTAAAGTGCTCTAGTGTAAACGACCTAGAGTTTATAAGTGATTATTTATAATGAGTGCTAAGCTATAGTGATCATAAGAATACCTATATTACGTAGGCCCTATTTGACTTGATTTGAAACATTTAATTTAATGCATGCCGCATTAGTTTTGTACATCCCTAAGCTCATGTAGTTAACCCGTTGATGTCCCCTGCGGTGGCTGATGTTCCGCCTGTCATGCAGGTGGTCCGAGTTCGAGTCCTGGTCATGCCTGGGATTTTTCATTGGCACTTGTGGCGACAAGATCGCAGTTGGAGTTTTTCTCGGGGTTCTCCCATTTCCCCATAGGCTATTAGGCATCTACATTCATTTCGTCATCATTCCATAGCATTCCCCGAACGTCGGCTGGCGACGCACGAAGGAACGAGTGGAGTTGCCTGCTCGAAACCTGGATACGCAACAAACCATTTTCTTTTTTTTTTTGTTCTTCACTGTAAGAAATTGATTTACCTAGTTCTTGATGGTGAAACTGTTTAATTGTGCAGATTCATTGTATTTTATTTGGTAGCATATATTATATATAGACAAAACTATTAGGGCCGTATTCATAGACATTCTTAGCGCAGGCTTCCGGTGGATGGTCAGCGAGCTAACGTTTTTCGTATTCATAAACCAGTGTTAGCCACATGATATGGTATGAATCCTGTACAAATAACCAGTCGATAGCCGGCGCTAGTTTAGCATGCTCGTAGCGCGGGCAAACCAAATGTCTATGAATAGCACCCTATATCTCTAAGGGCCATATTCATAGACATTCTTAGCACGGACTTCCGGTGGATGATCAGCGAATTAACGTTTCTCGTATTCATAAACCAGTGTTAGCGATATGATATATGTATCCTGTACAAGTAACCAGTCGATAGCCGGGGCTAGTTTAGCACGCTCATAGCGCGGGTTAGCAAAATGTCTATGCTTAGGCCTAGCACCCTAAAGGATTATTTTCTAAATACGGTAATTATGTAAATGTGCTCCAAATGGTTCCGAAACGAATATATTTTGGAGTTGAATTATTTGTTTCTTGTTTTCATATTTTACCAAAATAAATTTAATATTTTGCCAAAATGTTCTTCAAATAATTGTCTCGGTCTCTAATTTCTTCTTTCCTACATTTCTCCAATTGTAAGACGAATGTCGGGTAGCCCCTTAGATAACTTTCGGTCTTATCTCGTCAAGTAACATCTCGCTATCACCAATTCCACCAACGTTAGATAATCCCGCAATTAATCCAACGTTGCTAAATAACAAATTAAAAAAAATCAGAAGTGTAGCTTATAATTTCTGTGTATTAACTTATGTATATCTTGTATGTAGATGAAACTACACCCAAACACGAGTTTTGCTGATACGGATGTTTCCGATTTTTATATGTTTTATGTACTAAATTTATAAATAAATGAAGGAGTGAGAATGAGATAGTCCAAAGGCACACTTTTATAAAAAATGGTGTTTTGTGCTAGTTCAATTCTTACACATGTGAGGAAGCTACTAGAAAAAACATTATAAAAATTGCTATTAATGGAGAAAAATTCGCTCCGGCGCTGAGGATCGAACCCGGGACCCCCAGTTCTACGCACTGGGTGATCTAACTACTGAGCTACGCCGAGGCTCAATCCGTAGCACCGGATCGAATCTTTCTTCATTAATAACAAATGGTAGCCTAACCGTTGTTACCATTCTGTAGGACCACAAAATTAATCTTTACATACCGGTACATTATAAAAATTGCTCAACAAATGAAGTATACGCTGAAGAAATTATGATATCGCACCTAATAGCATTGGACTCTAAACCTTTAACACGCTCTCCTGTAAAATTTTGTCTGTGTGGCTTAAGACTAGGCCTGTATTATTCTCACTCCTTTAAATATCATCATCATCATCATCATCATCATCATCATCTTCATCATCATCATGGATTAAGCCTTATAAGGCTCGTTCCGGTCTCATTTTTTTTAACATTGTTGAGCCCATCTTGTTTTCGGTCTACCAACATTTCTTCTACCTATTAGGTTATAGTTCATCATCAGTTTTGGTATGCGATCTGCTTCAATTCTTTGCATATGTTGTTTCCAATCGTTTCTATATTGTTTTATTCTGTCTATTAATTTAAAAATGCTTAGTTCCCCCCTTATATCTTCACTTCTTTTCCTATCCAATAAGGTGTAACCTGCTACAGATCTCAGAAATTTCATTTCTGCTGCTTCTATTCTTCTTTCTTCTTTTTTTAGTAAGGATCCAAAATTCAGACCCATAAAGCAACATTGGCACTGCCATTACCTTATAAAATTTAATTTTTGTTTCTTTTCTAGTACTTTTTAGGGATCTATTAATGACACCGCATACATAGCTGAATTTATTAATCTTGTTTTGAATATCTTCATTCTTCATATAAGAAATGTTGCACCCAAGATAATTGAAAGAATTTATCTGTTCAATAATTTTTCCTTCCAAGACAATTTTGGCTCTTAATATATCTGCTCCTCTAAATGCTAAAACTTTTGTTTTGTTAATTGAAATATTTAAGCTAAAACGTTTACTTATATTATTTAATTGGAATAGAGCCCTCTGTGCCCCGTTTTGAGAACTGGATATTAAAACTTGGTCGTCCGCAAAGAGCAATGTATGTGCGAATATATTTTCTTTAATTTTAAAATGTTCATTTAAATCCATCTACCAATCCATTACGATTTTGTCAATATAAATATTAAAAAGTGACGGTGAAAGTGGACACCCTTGTCTTACTCCTTTATTTATTGTTGCTGCTATATTCTTTCTTTCCATTGATGTCGTTCCAATTATAAATATAAAATCAAATATAAAATATCAAATTGAAGGCAACACTGCTATACTTTCATGCTTTTAATCATAATAATATGCATATAAATTCGTCGTTTATAAATTCTATACAGGGAATCATTACGTGGGTTTGCAAGATGAATTGCAGAATGTCTATTGAAGAATGGACAGCTTTCCTTTTACTAAGCATCCTCTGAGTCTTAATATCACGCATCTACACACCTGAGCAACTGCATGATCTGCGCTGATAATGCATTCCAGCATTCCAAGTATGTCGAAAACAGACATTGATGACTGTCACGGCTAAAAGCACACGGCTAATGCTGAAAACAGAAGCATTAATGGCTGGCAAAGAACACTAATGATGCGTTCAACACATGTTGAGACGTCACCTGGCCGCAGATTAGTTTTAATACGTGTTCTCTTTAAATGAAAGAACTAATTTGCGTTAATTGCGAGCAATTGGTTGTGTCGGCGTTTTTCTTTGATGAGTTTGCAGCAGGCATCCACGGAGACATTTCCTGCCTTGAGAACTTTCCAACTAACCAAGTTAGTAGGGATAGACATTACTGGATGGTTTTTGTTGTTACAAAACAATAGGCTAGTAGATGCTATCAGGATTGGTCGAATCCATTAGTAGTCTCTGGGCGGTGTATTAAGAGCAAGGTCCCCCTACAGACGATATTACCATCGAGCTCGAGAATGTGTGTGACTGGATCTTGGCGAAGCCCCTCGGGTTAGCAGCGAGCTGCGCTCCTTTGTTCTTGTGTGGCAGTAGACAACCGGTAGAATTATGTGAAATTTATGGACGACTTCTTACTGCTGAGCTTTCTGACCTACTGCTTCGCTATCACTCTTATTGGGCACCGATGTACAGCGAATTCCGACAGCCTTGATTGACGTCCTTTTTTTGTTTAAGAAGCCATCTGCACCACTCTCAAGCTTTTGCAATTTTGATGTTGCGTACTGACAGGCAAACACGATGACATTTCAATGAAAAGAAGTACATTAATTTTTTAATTGTATACAGGGTGACTGAAGAATCTTTAGTAAAGCTGAAGGAGCTTACTCGTAACATTGTTTTGAGTAAGAATGGGTCATGTCGACATGGGTTAGATTCCTAATTTGCTGTGTTATACCAATTGAAATATTAAGATAATACATAGCCTAGTAATTTTGCCCGTTCAAGAGAAATTTAAAATAGCAGAGTAAAGCTTGAAAAAGTAAGCGCGGAATTTGTACGAACGTATGAATAATAGGCTACCTACATGAAATGAAGGTTTTGTGTTGAAGAGAAAATTGAAAAGCATTTACTCAACTGTAATTTATGAACATTGAGCATTCTGATACACATCCACTCATAACACTGGCAATTTTTACTTATACTGTATACCAGGGTTGGCCAACTTAATACCTCTCGAGGGCCAAATTTAATTTATAGAACTCCCTCAGGGGCCAGATAATGCCATAGGTTTAGTTTTGTCCATGTGGAAAGAAAAATACAAGTTATAATACATATAATTTAATAAACCAAGGTCAGATGCCTTGAAAATTGTCATCACAAAATAGTAATAAAAAAATATATTCCTTTTTCCAGCAGAAATAAGCACACAAATCTTGTGAAATATGGTTTTTATATTTCTACCTTGAGTTGTACTCCTTTAAAATTACTAGCCGAAGCTGTGCTTGAACGTAGGTTCGATTTCCGCTTGGACTGATTAGCTGATTAGGTTTTTCCGATGTTTTCCCCAACTGTAAAACGAATGTCAGTAATCTGAGACGAATTCTCATCCTCATCTCGCAAAATACTATCTCGCTATCACCAATTTCATCGACGCTGAACAATAGTGTATGTAGCATCGTTAAATAGCCAACAAAAATCTGCTAGCACTTAAAGAGATACTAAACTCTGTGGTCTTTATTTAGCATAAAATAATCCTTCACAAAAGCCAACATATTAAGAACCAGTAAATACCCCTTCCTTGCGAGCCAGCTTTCAGGTAGCGGTCACTATTATTTTGGGTATAAGCCCTTCCTTCTTAACCACTTCTGTCTCTTGTTTAGTATCATCATCACTCTTGGAGTAGAGCTACAGAGGGCTTATTTTGATCTTTCCTGGACTTCAAGACAAGTCCAATGTTATTAGAAGAAAGGTTGAAGCTATGAAAGAGAATACCCAACACAGTGAGAACGTATATACAGTCTACTGTAAAACATGTATGGGTCTTTACGGTGACATTGTAGTAAATAAATAGATAGATAGATAGATAGATAGATAGATAGATAGATAGATAGATAGATAGATAGATAGATAGATAGATAGATAGATAGATAGATAGATAGATAGATAGATAGATAGATAGATAGATAGATAGATAAGTGAATGAATGAATAAATAGATCGATACAAGAGGCGGGTAGGTGAAAGGGCGGAACATTTAATTTACTTGGATTTTAAGTATTTGTCTCTGTTTCTATGATTTTCCTTCGGAGATCTCGATAGTAACATCTGAAGGTTTGTCTGTAGGGAACCTCTGTTTTGGAAACCGAGATGATTTGTATAGTTGGTCTGTACGGTGATTTTGAAGTACAGTAAATAAATAAATAGATGGATGGTTAAATGAATAGACAGACAGACAGACATAGATAAATAAGAAATAAAAGAATGCATAGGTAAAGAAATACAGAAATAAATAAACAAGTACCTACAGACATGGGCAGGGCATGTAGCACGTATGGGTGAATCCAGAAATGCATAAGAGTGTTAGTTGTAAGACCTGAGGGGGAAAAGACCTTTGGGGAGGCCGAGACGTAGGTGGGAGGATAATATTAAAATAGATTTGAGGGAGGTGGGATATGATGGTAGGAACTGGATTAATCTTGCTCAGAATAGGGACCGATGGCGGGTTTATGTGACAGCTGCAATGAACTTGCGGGTTCCTTAAAAACCATTTGTAAGAAGTAGTATAGTAGGAGCGGAGTAATAACTATCTGAACTTTGGAAATCGAGTAACGAAAAGTTTTCGAACTCTAATTAAAGTTCGAACTGGTCACACGTTATATATATATATATATATATATATATATATATATATATATATTACTGTCATATCATGATGACTATTACACTCGAAGCCAGTCTTGACTTTCTGGCATCTGTTTAAAGTGGTGTGAACTCATCTGTGTGCCAACTTCAGTCTTGGCGCGGACATTCATCGGAAGCCTTTGCGTCATGATACTCTCTCAGTCCAGTAGATTGTTATACAAACACTTTCTGTATTCCATTGAGATGTTTATTTTGGAAGTTATAGAACAAAGGCTGGACTATTAAAGACTTGCTCTACATTAGGCTTCTTCATTAATGCAAGCTGTAACCTGAAATACCAGTACCACATGCGGGTGAACTGTCTGCTGGCCACAGAGCCGGCCGGTGAAGTTTCTACGTCACAGCTCAGAAGTCTCCAGCACTTTTACTAGTGTGCGTGCCAGTTGAATTATAAGGTCAATGACGAAGTATAATCACAGTCTAGTATATACAGTCACGAAGCTCAATACTTAGTAAATATGCATACATAGACAGTTGCTAACACCAAGATCGCTACTATCGTCACAGACCCTTTCCCTAGTAGACGATAAAATGTATTGTACTTTCGATATCGTATTCCTTTGAAAAAATTAACACCTTCCTTCCACTATTGAAATATGAAATACATAAGGTTTATATATTATTTTCGTAAAGTATATATTATATTTTATAAACTCACCTTCCTGGATCTTTCGGAAGAAGGATAAATCTGACCTCTTTTTCTTAAAATATTTATAGTACCACAAACGTCTCCTTGTCCCATATTATTATTCAAATTATTGTATTTTAGCCATTTACAGTTATTACAACCGATAACGAACATTTCACAGTTTACACAACTTTTCACAACAAAGCGAAATACGGCACAGTCAATGTCTTTTCGATCTAGACCAGGCCGTAATGTATGTTCGGGTCTTCTATTTCAGTGTATGTAGCTTAGTGAAATATTATATTATAACTTTATTGCGTATCATTGCTAAGCTTTATTTAGTGTAATGTGTCCATAAGTTCCGTTTACTTCTTGTTGCATAATATGTTGCAGAAATAATTACAAAACTGTGTTATTTTAATGTGAAGAGAATTTTACGTGTTAACATAATCTGTTTGCATCAACATTTTAAGTTTAGAGTGGAAGCTATTTTGGGGTTCAATAAAAACGAATTTATATTGTGATTTTAATTTAGCACATCTACCTTCCTTAATTGTAGACAGAAAATTTACCTTACCACTCCTATGAAATTAGTGTACGTACGATTGTGTTACTTCGTCTCTTAGTTGGTAAATAAATACAATAATTCAGTACTCAATTGTAGTATTAAAATACAGACAAATAGAATGTGACGGGTGTCATACATGGCATTATGTTTAATTATAATGTATAATTGCGAATATAGGAATATAAGTTAAATATAGTAAACATAACCTATAATTTCCATATGACATAACATACATATGTAGTGGCAGGGCATTGGAGACCACTACAATTAGACAGAAAGGGGCAGTAAACATAACCTATAATTTCAACATATCTAAATATTCGTGCGGTGCAACTGAAAATTATTGAATTGTGCATAAATGAATGTACAAGAATTTCGCAATATTTAATCGAAATAAAGGCAGGTATTACACATACCAACAACGTAATTTTCACACAAAAAATAATATTACACCTTAACTCGCAAGGAATCATGTCTGAAGTGTCTCCTAATCATTGTTTTAAATTTTATTAATGCAATTACACTACATTTTAGAGAAATATATGTTACTCTTTATGCATTCCAATTAATTTATATGGTTGAAACGCCGCCCTTCGTGATCGGGTTAAGCGAGTCACATGGTCTGCCTTACGGCCTGTATTAGATCATGATAGCAGTGACACAGTCTATTGTTCCTAGTACTCACAGCGCTCCAAGCGGCTAGCAACTATCGCGAGAAATGCAAAAAATCATCCCAAGACTGTATATAGTAGACCGTGGTATAATCACGAATACAGTGAATATTGTTTTTTTTTTTTTTTTTTTTTTTTTTTTTTTTTTTTTTTTTGCGAACATTTGGGAATTTTGCTCAATGTTATAATTTCTTTTCACTCATTTTTTTCTTAAAGGGTACTACGGACTGATTTCATAACGACTTATGAGAATAAATTGAAACCTGTAGTTTAGGGTATATTTATAATCACGGACAAATTAGAGGTCTAGGAATTTCTTGATATACCAACATCTTTTCAGCGGACAGTCTGTAGTATGAATGTACAGCTCATGCATTTTGTCAAGACACTCGTGATGTGCAGTACGGGAACAACGTTTCTGTGGAGGAGTAAAAGTGGAAGGGAAGATTGGGCGAGTGTCTACAGAGTTCAAGGCAAAAACTAACCCATTCCCCTATAATTCGTAAGTAGACTCATCCGATCTCGTGCGCAGCTCTGTAGGAAGAGTGGGGGAGTGTCTTAACAAAATACATAAGCTGTAATATGACAGTGAGTTTGATTTTCAAAGAATGCAATTTATCTTCCTGTAACGGATATATTCACGAAGTTGATAGCCTAAATCTAAAATTTGAAATGTGCCAGATATTTTGTCTTGAAAGTAAATATGGAACGGTTATTCGACTGATGTAGACCTAATCATTCTTTCAGCTCTCCATGGATAAAGGGATTTCCCAACGTAACATAAATAGAAAACTATTTTTTAGATACACTAAAATATACTAGTTACGTGAATGCCCCAATGGTTATGGGACATTCTGTATATATGGAGTAATTTTTAGAAATAACATCATGTGACAATAGAATCAGTAGAAATTATATAAAAGAAGTATGATATACACTCTTTGGTCATAAGAGCAATGAAAAAAAGCTAGAAGAATTAGGAGTCGAATCAGCAGGAACGAAAATACAAACGCACAAAAACAATTGGTTACAACATGTTTCAAGAATGAATATCAACACAATTATTGTTATTAACGTTTAAAACACAACTGCAATATTAAGAAATTGGTGTAAATACTTTTGTTTTACAAACAATATAGATAATATCAAACAGAAAGAAACCATATAGAAATAACGACATAAAATGTCACGTTCCGTTTGAAGTTTGTACACTACTATTTTTTTAATTCAACAGGCTGCTTATTCATATACATAACCCTTCCTCCTTCCAAACCTAGCGCTTGACGCCCGCGCACACATCAAGGTCAGAAAAATGCGCTTGCTTTGACATCACTGGATTAAAAGTACAGTACATTAAATTACCGAACTAAAAACTTCCCAAATTGCTCTTAAGGACTTTTGCTCAAAAAAGAATTCTATTAAAATTTGATGTCGCTGAAGAGGCGTGCGCTGATACTTTAAATCCTCTAAGGTAGGATTTCTCTAGAATTTCGTTATTCGGAAAAATATTTGCAATACCAGTGTCCAGTAGATCATGAATTGTATCCTAATCATTATAATTAATAGGTACTAATTTTTAATTTGGAGTAGCATGTGCTGCGACGTCACACGTGTAATGGCATTTTCAAGTTACGTGATATTTTTAAAGGCTGGTTCACAATAAACCGGGAACGAGAACCAGAATGAAAATGAGAAGAAGAGGACGTGAATATGAACATTTTTGATTCACAATAAACCGAGAACGTAGACGACTATGCATAGTAATATGCATGTCAATAACGATATGTAAAGTCGATATTACGCATTATGATGTTATTTGTGTATAATTGACCAATGGCGTTCTCTCATGAGTACAAGGCAGCCAACATAAACACAAGTTAACCAACTTCGAAATTTCAACTGAAACATTTCATTAGGTACGGTACTATAAATATGCCCATGCATCTTTATTATCACAACCTATTTTAAGTCTACCATAACGTAAAATAGGCTAATTAGAGAAGAAACATTTGTAACAGAACAAAAATGAACATAACAGTAGTTATTGAATTGAAGCATGAATATGTAGTGTGTAATACAATCAATACAGTAATAAAATATGATTCACTTACGATCGGTGTTCAAAGGTGCAGCTATTGAAAGCCACGTATTCTCTTTCATTTTCTCATCTTTATACGAGGCGCGCCGCTTATCGTAAACGTGAGGATTTTCCTCAGCGCGCAATATTAGAATCTCATCAAATAAAACTTGCTCCATGATGCACTGCAGAGAACAAAATAATGCAAGGTTATGTCACGGTCTTCTTACTACAAAATATACGACTACAAAATAGCAATAGAATGAATCTAGTGAACTGTGATCGGAAACGTGAACTACAAAGTTGAAACTTGGCCAACTCTCCGTTCCTGATCCCGGGCTTCGGCTCGTTAATTGTAAATGCTCACATTTAATTGTACACATTTTAACAATTTTACCGTTTTCGTTTTCGTTTCGGTTCTCGTTTCCGATTTATTGTGAACCAGACTTAATTCTTTTATTGTTTTATATGTAATTCAGTTAAGGAAATTAAAACTACTTGAGTTTTCGAATGTGTGTCATGAGATTACACCACATTTTAAAATATAAAAGGCCACTTTTCTCAGAAAACAAACTCCAGACGTTTCCCATTGCATTTATTACTCGGCAGGCAAGACGAGGCAGCCTTGAGAGGAAGGAAGCGCAGTGGGCAACGCGTAACTCGGAAGTCGCTGGCTAACCTCGGTGCTTCTTGGCGGAGTAACTTGCCTTGCTCGGGCGCTGATTACAGACCGGCCCAATTACTGAGCTTGCTGCTGACCGGAGTCACGGCCTAGGTCGGACATTGCCTAGAGTGGCGGATTTAGCAGCCTCGAGCAGTTGGTACCAACTAGTGCGTAACTGATGCGCCGCTACTTCGGCAATGGATTAAGGCCTGCTCCGACACGTGCAGAGCCTTACGTGCTGATTAAATCTCTATTAAACACCTACGTGAAGGCAGGGGTGAGGTATGTCAAGGTCCCACAGCTGATACACGGCAGTTTTGGTGTATTGCTTATCATTTCAGTGTAGACCACAGGCATTACCCTCCATTCAGTTATTGTATTCCATAGGTCTTAAATCACAGCCTTTCCGGGAAAACTGGAAATTCCAACGAAAAAGTCTTTTTTTCAGAAATATTTATTATTAGTGTGGGACATAAATAAGGCTCTAAAATTAAATATTCCAATGTTTCATTTTCAAAAGGAAAATATTTTACACGTTTTATGGGCATTGAGTCTAAGTGGACTTGGCTAGATAATAGGTACTGTTTTGTTTCCCTAAAGTTTCCAGCACTTAGCCTATAATCCAGGTCAGTTTACTTCATACCCTAAGGGTGAAACCTAACCATTTTTCTCCCATTACTACATATGCTAGTGGATTGTGGCGATTTTCTAGTTTGCAGGTTGAATTTTCTTTTGCCAATTTCGTTTCGAAATTCGATACTGATAAATACCACAAATGGTAGTGATTTCGTAACTATAGATTGACAAATCGAACTGAAACCCTGACTGAGTTACTACGTGAGCGCTGGCTGTCTTGGGGAGGAGCAAGTGAGAAAGCACGGGGGGAAGGGAGAGAGCACTATGCACTATGTACTTGCAGGTCCACTCACAGTTTGTCAAACCTGCTAACAAAAGCATTAAAAGGTTGACTAGTTGCCTGCAATGCTAGCATAATGGAACCTTCTAGCCGACAGTCGAGGCAAAAATGAAGAATCCGTTATTGTGGTAATACTGGAGAGTGGTTCTTCTATTGGTCGCGATGCCCACACACACCCTCTCAGATATTGGTGACTGGATGACGAAGAGCGAGGGAGAGAGAAGAAAGAAAGAGAGAGATTCCAGAAGTTGGCGTGTTTTACGGGCTTTCACTTGAAGTTGTCAAACCATAGACAAATATTTGTCGGTACTGGAGTTCCATGAAATTGAAATTGTACTAGATTTCTGAGCCTGTTATTGGAAACTAGTGAACTTTGAACATACTAATAATTAATTAATATCAGTATTAATATTAATACATAATAGTTATTTTATGTGTTGCATTGTGGTTATAATTCAAGACTGTAGTCAGGTAAGTTTTCGGAGTTAGTACTAATAATTTCATGTGGTCAAACAAAATACATTTTTAGGTTAGGTCTCGTGAGTCAATTGTTTAGTCAAATCAATGAATTTCTTATTGCCAGATAAAATACTTGACATGTTGATCCCTTTCTCGTTTAGTTTGCCTACGAAAATATGTTACAAATTATTGAATTATTTAGAATAACCTTCCAACATAAAGTACGGTAAGTAAATAAGTCATTTAGTACGAAGGATCGTGTGATATCTGGTAACAGTTGGCAACACTGACAAGACGGCAATATTTTCTGTTTAGGAACTATTCTTATGTGACCCTCACTATACTCATAGAGAGATCAGCTGTTAATGTATGTTTTTTAAGGAGCTATTGTTGGAGAAATATTTTGAGGGTCTACACTGTTAATTCCAGGGCTCCAGAATCAAGGAACGTTTTACTCTGTACTATATTCTTTCTGTCACTTATTTTCAGCACTTTGGGTTAATGACAATCTTACAATTAAAGTGAATATTTTGACTTATAAATGTCACAGTTGTTTTGAAACTGGAAAAATGAAGGACATTAACTCATCTGTATATCCGTGACAAAATGTGAGTAACATCCGTGACATAGAAGGAACAGCTATAAAATATTTACTAGGCATGGGACCTCGATACTCGCGATACCTCGATACCTACGATACTCAGTAGTATCGAAGCATGCCTAATACATCAGGATAAGTCCTCGATATCTTTTCGATACTTTCAATTTCTGCATTTCAAATAATATTCAATCCTAAATCCTATCGTAGCTCCCCAAATTCATTACGGTGCTGGGTCATTTTCATTACATAAAGCATAAAAAGAAAGTGTTGTGACGCTAGAAAATATCGATTTCGAAGTTTTCGCGGAAATATACATTTTCTCACCCCTTATAACGATAAAGTTACTTTGGACGTGACATTTTTGTCTGGAATTGCATTCTATTATCATACAAATTATGAATATAAGACCTTCAATAAATTTATTCATTCTTGATAGTAGAAGAGAAATAATTCGAGGCTATGAAATCTTTTGTTTTAAACTAGGATTAGATACCCTATTATTTTAGATATAAATTATTTTTAACTTGAGTAGTACTAGTTAGGGTCTTGAAACTTAAAGAATTTGGCGGTATTTTAGTCTTTTTAGAGGAATCTGTCCCTTAATCGATAGTCCGCGTTGAGTACGATTTTCCCTAAACTATTATATGGAATATTGTTTATATTCAGTATCTACAAATCATTTTATCTGGCAAAGATAAACATGAAGTACGAGTAAAATAATGTTTTGTAAAATGAGTCCTTATTTGAAAGAATAACACAAAATAGTTCTTTACTAAAATGGCTCTAATAGATACGTATATGTATATTTTTTAGTGAAGAACGCACGCACGCACGCACGCACGCTCTCTCTCTCTCTCTTTGTGAGATATTAAACGAATTATTTCGCAATATTTATGTAATCTTAGTTGCTAAGAAAACAGAGAAAAATAAATTTAAATTTTCTCTACGCAATAATATCTAAAGAATCATGTCTTCAATGATATATTTTTAAATACTACATTTTTGAAAATTTATTTTGAAAAAAAAATTGAAATTTTAAAATTCTGTCTACAGAGATTTGTTAGATATAATGCAGAGCAAATTTCATGACTATATCTTTAATAGATTATGAGGAAATGTTCCTTATATTTTATGATATCAGGTTAGGTCAGGTGGGTTCGTAATTAGACTCCCTGGCATGGTAAGATATTGTAATTAAGTGTCATAATAGAGTCAGTCATTGTAAATAGCCTACCTGTATCAAATTTCAGATGGTTAACTTTGCTCAAAAATTGTGGGCTCAGTGATTAATTACATAATATAACAGTGTATTTGAGACTATGTCCCCCCCCTTTAATGAATTTCATTGCTATACTTTTTGTCAGTGACTAAAGCTCATTTCATTGTTATTTTTATTATTGTTATTATATACTTTAACAAGAGCATGAAACTTCATGACCCAACGTTAAGTACCAATAAAAATTGAACTAGGTATCTTGGATTGGAGCATCATTTTTGTCTAAAGTTTACTTTATTCTTTAAAGTAAATCTTCTTATGATTATTTTTGGAAATTTCACATCTCAATATCTATCTTCCATGTGACAGATGGCATCCACGGTAAATGAAACTTTTCCCCTGTACCGGAATTACAATGACTGCTTTCACTATATTCTTCACTTTCAAATTCGAACAGATAAAAATGGAAAGTTAATATATTCCTTCAATTACTGAATCATTAATTAATAAACAAGAATGCCCATGCGCTTTATGTGTAGGTAGTTAGAAGCTTTATAAAAGCAGTGCATTGCATAACAGAGCGAGACTTCGTAAATAATATTCAGATTTTCGTTCGTCCATTGACATTTCGAAATAACACTTGGGCGGCCAAAATGCTTTCTCTATAATTTGCACACCAGGAAAATAAAAGTAAAGCCGTCATGGATTATTATATATGTAACTGGAGTCTCTTCTAAACCAGTTTTTTTTTCTTGCCAGTCAACGGCCAATTTCAATGCATTCTAGAGATTGGATTGCCGGTCAATATCTTGTGCTATCGGTTGGGAAAAACTTTATCGATGTTTGGATGATTTCCAGTTTTGTAGGTAACTGGCCTCTGCGATTTAGTGAATTAAAAATTTCGGCCAAACCTATAACTAATAAAATACCATCTATAAGACCTGGTTAGTTGTCAGTGTGGGAGCAGATGATAACGTGTAAGAGAGTTAACAACTTCATCCTCAGTGTCACGTTCAAAATTACCCATCTCGTTTTATGTCGATTTATGAACAGGATTCGCTTCCTGGGATTCAATTCGACAGGATCGTAAAACTAATTACTTACCTCCGTTTGATACAGTGATACTCCACTATATTTTTTTGTAATCGTTAAATAATTATATATACAGTTTCAATTCAAAAGCTCACCGATTTTGATAATGCAGTTTCAGATAGAAGTTAATGTTATAAAACGAACTATAACAAACCAAAATAACGTTCAAAATTTACCCATTTATTGGCAACGAAATTATGGCTTGCAACCTCGTTAGTTAATATATTGGATAAACCGTTTCATTTGTGGTTTTGTTGAATCACCGATCTGCTTTCCAGTAGCCAAAGTTGTCGCTTTCCGGTCACTAGATACGAGGAAATTGTTCCCTCGATATTTATAGTCCGGGTCAGCTTACTTCATATCCTAAGGGTGAAACCTAACCATTTTCCCCCCATTACTACATATGCTAGTGGATTGTGGTGATTTTCTAGTTTGCAGGTTGAATTTTCTTTTGCCAACTTCGTTTCGAATTTCGATACTGACAAATACTACAAATGGTAGTGATTTTGTAACTAGTATGGTGGCAGCTGAGACAAATATCGACAATATTTGTCAGTAATGGAGTTCCATGAAATTAAAATTGTACTAGATTTCTGAGCCGGCTACTGGAAACTAGTGAACTTTGAACATACCAATAATTAATTAATATCAGTATTAATATTAATACATAATAGTTATTTTATGTGTTGCGTTGTGGTTATAATTCAAAACTATAGTCAGGTAAGTTTTCGGAGTTAGTACTAATAATTTCATGTGGTCAAAATACATTTTTAGGTTAGGTCTCGTGAGTCAATTGTTTACTCAAACCAATGAATTTCGTATTGCCAGACAAAATACTTGACATTTTGATCCCTTAGTTTGCCTACGAATTGTTACAAATTATTGAATTATTTAGAGTAACCTTCCAACATGAAGTGTGGTAAGTAAATAAGTCATTTAGTACGTCGACCTGATTGGCGAGTTGGTATAGCGCTGGCCTTCTACGCCCAAGGTTGCGGGTTCAATCCCGGGCCAGGTCGATGGCATTTTAAATGCGACAGGCTCATGTCAGTAGATTTACTGGCATGTAAAAGAACTCCTGCGGGACAAAATTCCGGCACATCCGGCGACGCTGATATAACGTCTGCAGTTGCGAGCGTCGTTAAATAAACTATAACATTTTTATTTGGTAACAGTTGGCAACACTGACAAGACGGCAATATTTGCTGTTTAGGAACTGTTCTTATGTGACCCTCACTATACCTTCAGTCAGCTATTGTCAGTGCATTTCGAACTGGCAGATCAAGATCAAGCAATGGACTGCATTTGCCACTCGTGCTTACCCCATTCCTGGACCATTCTCCTCAACTAAAGTCAGCTAGGACAGCCGGGATTACCAGTGCTTCAGTTCACAGTTTTCAGTTCCGTGACTCGTGCGTGGTTTGTACGCGACCTTCGAAATGCACTGACTTTAGTTCTGTAGCACAAAGCGTAAATGCCGGACTAGTTATGAGAAGAGGCACAGAGTTCGAGATCCAGCCTTATTGCTAAGTTAGGTTATGTTAGAATTGTAGCCGTAAATTATTTTCTTGTTTTTCGTATATTTTTTAACTTTGTTATTTAACGACGGTACATTAACTACGAGGTTATTTAGCATCGATGGGATTGGTGATAGCAAGATGAGACCGAGGATTCGCCATAGATTATCTGACATTCGCCTTATAGTTGAGGAAAACCTTGGAAAAAACCCAACTAGATAATCAGTCCAAGAGGGAATCGAACCCACGTCCGAGTGCAACTCGGCAGTCAAGCGCCTCTGCCGATTGAATTACGCCGGTGGCCTTCTCATATGTTCAGAATAATAGGGTAAGAGAGATGTTGTTTCTTTCTGAATGCCGTGTCATAGTTATTCGCTTATTCAGAATATCCGAACATGATACTCAGATTTCTATGATGTCTGTGTTTACAAGGAAAAAATGTAGACTCGTGGCGAACTGTTTGGTTTAGAAAGGTATAACAAAACCAGCACTTCTACTACTATCCGATACAATATCATCTTGAGATGGAATTTCTAGCAGATCAGAAACGTTGGGTATAATAAGTTTGAATGTTCGATATAAAGTCCAAAACTTTTTTTTAAATGCGAACTTTCACAGATTACCATTAGTCATCACTCCTATGTGAAGATGATGGTAAATCCTTCCCTCCCCTCCTTATTTTTTATTTTAGAAGGTTATTTTACGACGCTTTATCAACATCTTGGGTTATTTAGCGTCTGAATGAGATGAAGGTGATAATGCCGGTGATATGAGTCCGGAGTCCTGCACCGAAAGTTACCCAGCATTTGCTCATATTGGGTTTAGGGAAAACCCTGGAAAAAACCTCAACCAGATAACTTGTCCCGACCGGAAATCGAACCCGGGCCACCTGGTTTCTTGGCCAGACACGCTAACCGTACTCCACAGGTATGAACTCCTCTCTTTACCAGCTCGAAAATAAGTTGTTATTCTCTAACAATAGGCCTACTGATAATTCTCTAAAAAAAAAAGAAAACGTGTGACTGTTGAAAAATCAGTTTGCAAGATTTTCGAAATTGCTAATTATACTTCCAAAATAAATTATAATGTAAGTTTTTAAAATAACATAAGTACAGCTTTACAAAAAAAAAAAAATACTTTGGAGAGTCATTCTGACTTTCTTCAAGAGAAAAATTCCATGATTCTCATAAACAACGACCGCTTTCTTATCACATTATATAATAATAATAATAATAATAATAATAATAATAATAATAGTAGTAATAATAGTAGTAGTAGTAGTAGTCGTAGTAGTAGTAATAATAGTAGTAGTAGTAGTAATAATAATAGATTTACAAATTAATTTTGTCTGTCAATCTTTCTAAACTTTTATCATTTCTTGTTTTCTTCTTTGGCTGATACTGTAAAGTTTCGCCAGTGTTTAAACTCATTCATTTGTGATATGTACTACAATAATCTCTTACACTTATAATAATAGTTATAATAAATTTCTTCTGAAATGACTCTGTCTTGAGCAACAGGGCCCAACAGAGTTTAGCCGTTGTTTTAGTATAAATAATAATAATAATAATAATAATAATAATAATAATAATAATAATAATAATAATAGTTAATAGTAATACTAATTTACTGTTAAAAGAAACGACTGTGGCCCATTTGAAAGTATTAATCCAGGATTTTACCTGCAAAAATTAAAGAAATAGAGTCTACTGGAAATGTTTCAGCTTTAAGAGTCTACCGCGGATACTGTTTGTATGAAGTCATCACGATTTACAGTGGGCAGAGCCATTACTTGATATATAATTTGCCAAATCACACATAACTTCGTGCTTCTAACTATTGCGAAGTGCATTGGTAGAAGCGCCCGATTTTGGAGGACTGATCAGGATCCAGGCGGCGCCAAGCATCTGTGGAGGTCACGAAAGGAGCACGAGGCAGAGGTGCTCTGCCCGAAAATACAGCTGTTTGATCAATGTCGCTGACTGCGAAGTACAGTAGCGGCATGGATGTGGCAACAGGGCATGCGAGGTAGCAGGCAGAACTGACTTGAGATACTGAAGGTGAAAACAGGTAGTCACGGCGCGGCCGGCTCCACGGCATGCATTCACATGGCCAACAGTGGCGGATTTATTGACCCCAAATTCATAATTACGCGAGTCGGTGGCCGAACGACCCTGCACAATTATCCAACGGATCCAACGTGGTGCCATCTTGACCATTTCAATTAACCCTTACTCCTTATGTCATTTTAACGGTATGAAAGTTAGAATTGACCTCTCTTCTTTTCTCTCTCAACTTCCTCCTATTCCTTCTCCTCTTCGTCATCATCTTCTTCATCCCATTTTACGCATTAGACCGTGTGGCCCATTCGGATCATATTTAAGCGATTAATAAGCTGCAAACTTCATTAATGCCAGTGTACTAGACATGTTTGAAAATGCAACATCAAACTTTGTTTTTATGACATTTTCTTTCCTTATTACTAGGGCTAGGATTTTCATGATTTAGCATAGGCTATATTTTTAACAGGACAATGAGTTGCTGAAGTATACAGAAATCCATTTTTATGAAAAACAGTAATTAAATTAAGGTAGGCCCTATTTTGTTAGAGCATATTTGTGCATAATTGGCAATTTTATTCTGATAGAGCATATTTTGTATGTATGTATTTATTTATGCTGCAAGTGGGCAAACACCCGGTGGCAGTGGTATACACAATATAAACAATACACAATAAAATGATAAGTAACACACAATAAAATTTACAATACACAATACAATTTTATACACAATACAATAAGAATACACAACACAATTTAACATAATAATTACAATTAATAATAAAACATAAATAAAATACCTAATTTTACAATACAACCTACATAATTATGTATAGGCCCTACATAAGTTTCAATAGCATTTCACTTTACTCTCATCTCACTCACTGTAGTGGCACTATGACGCACTTTACTGATACTTTAGAACACATTTCACTGACACTCTGTAACACATTTCACTGACACTATAGAACACATTTCATTGACATTATAAATTATCACTGATCGGAACTATTCACTGCACTGTAAAACCATAACTCCACTGACTCACCTCGCTTCACTGATACAACAGTTCAAATAAGTCAAATAATTACACTCTTATGCATACTGTACTTATAAACAAAACTATATTTAAACTAAACATTTCTAGTCTAAAGCCCTCTTACACGCTATTTTTAAATAATTTACAATTCAAACCAAGGAAGTAACTCGTCAGGCTAAATAAATACATGTCACCTTAAAAAATTAAATGTTAAATGTTATCTTAATTTTAATTTGCACTTTATACACAACTTTTTAAGTTATTCTTGAATCTCCTTAAGGAAGGACAGTCCTCAAAGACCGCTGCAGGTAGGTCATTCTAATCATTTATAGTTCTATTTAAAAATGAGAATTTACCTACATCCGTGTTCTGTTTCCTACATTTGATTTTAAAATTATGATCGTTCCTACCATAGTAAGTTGGCTTTTCTAAACGAGCCGTTATGTCTACTCATGCTTTCTGACCTAGATGTGCTCTATACAATGATGTTATTCTAGTTTCCCTACGTCTGTTTTCCAAAGTTTCCCATTTAAGTTCTTTTATCGTATCGTTTCCATCTTCTCTTTTACCTTTAACAAATTTAGCTGCCCTATACTAGATTCTTTCTAAGAAATTTATCTGCTATATTCTATAGGGATCTCAACATGTAGTTCCGTATTCCATTAACGGTCGCACTAACGTTAGATATGCTATTTCCCTCGAGTTGGGGCTAGCCTTTCTCAAGATTTTCATAATAAAGTGAAGAAGTGCCCTCCACGCTTTACCCGTAACATTATCAACATGCTCTCCCCAAGAAAGTTTGGAGTTTAAATACACTCCTAGGTATTTACAACATTGTTCTTGCGGAATTACAACACCACTAAATTCGTAATTAAGACTAGTTTCCTCTCGGGTTTTACAAAATGTTATAGATTTACTTTTAGAACCATTTATTTTCATCCTATGCTTTAACGCCCAGTTATAAATTTTATTCAAGTCTGTTTGAATAGCATCTACATCTGAATTATTTCTAATCTTTCTATAGATAATGCAGTCTTCTGCAAATAGCCTCACATTTGATGTAATATTCTGGCACAAGTCATTTACGTATATTATAAAGAGTAATGGACCCAGAACGCTGCCCTGTGGCACCCCTATTCTTTGATGGTTTTTATACACTTGTTTATATCCAATGTTGGTTTTCTTCGTTCTTTGAATTTCTTAGAATTATGTTCCTTCATTTTCCTCTGGTAAAATTTTAATATTTTCTTTACTCCCCTATCCTGTGGAATGTGCAAAATGGACTTGACCCTAAATGGTCACAAGTCATGACAAATATTTGTCTATTACTTTCACGCAAGTAAAGAAAAGGGTAGGTGGCATCTTTCTTGAAGCAACTGGATGTAGAAGTAGGGAGAAACCATTTTGTTCCTAAATTTTAGGAAAAGGAGGGTGTGTGCGAGAGAATTAGAGTCAAGTAATATTGTTCATTTTAAATTTGGTGCCATTTTATAAGTAGAAGTAGAAAAAGTTTTCTTATATACTACAAAGCTTTGCTGGCTGAAAATAGACAATCATTTTCATTTGCTATGAGTGACACAGTATTACAAGAAATTGGGACGATTTTATCCTTATAGGGCTCGGCTTAAGCTTTTTACGTTAAAATAACGGATCTTTACTTACAATAAAAATATAAATGATTTTCTTGTGATTTTTGTATTGGATCTATGTAAAATAAACTAATAAATGATAGTTTTGTATAGACGTTTACTGAAAAAGATTAGGGCCTATTATAAAAATAATTATTTCTACTTTTGTTGCGAATTTCTTTAAAGTTCCAAGTCCTACGTCGATTTTCTGTATTCATACGAGGTGAAACATTTTTCCCCACCCGAAAATCGGCACCACTGGCTGTCGGCTGGCGCTTTCTGGTTAAGGGGACATTTCAGTATTGGTGATTCGACAAACCGCAAACAATTTTTTAATGCCATGGCGGGTACTTGGCTTTGCATCATTCATCCATGCGGCCCCATTAATAAGCCACTCGCAGAAACTGTCCTTTTTTTGCTTCCGAAAACATTGCTTTCTGTTCACTGTGGTAAATGAACTACATAGTACGACATGATGATAATTAATGGAACTTTAGTGGAATTCCGGTAGGGGAAACGGGAGCACCCAAAGGAAACCTACCGGTAAGGACAGCCTTTGTTCACCACAAATTTCACTTGGGAGTCGAGCTCGGATTACCAACGTGGAAAGCAGACCCATTCCGGGAATCAAACCACGAACTGCTTGGTTGAGAAGCCCACGCGCAATCCACTGAGCTATAGCGGCGGACTAAGTGCCGTCTCGCTATCATAAATTCCACCGACGCTAGATAAAAGCGCGTTAAATAACCGATTAAAATTATAGAGATGTTATTTTACGTAAGTTTTACTCTAGATCATATAGGCTATGTAACAGATTGCTCATCTCTATGTTAAAATCGGCAGCTCTTTGAAGAGAACAACCGCTAGGATCGCCACCTGTCCGCCGTAAACGAACACGAGATGGCAGTACAGTCGCTAATGCAATTCAAATGGGAGTTATGACGTGACTCCTTATGTAACAACTAGATGGCTAAACCTGTCATAAGTTGTTACCGTCAAAGCCTATAAGGCAAGCAATCTGGGTATATATGATCTAGGGTTTTACACATTTCATTATCACTGATATTCCTAATGACATTTTTGTTTGATTTGTTTCACACCATATTTCAGTGAGACTGTAACATTTCGTTACTATTGATTATTTGACAGAATAATAATACTGTATTGTAACCTATTGTATAAAATATGCTTTCAAATAAAAATATTTATAAAGAATACCGGTAAGAAGTAAAATTTCATAAAAATTAGCCAAAAATAATACCAAAGGAGTCGTTTATTGGATACGACAGCAAATTCGTTGAAAAATATAATGCCGTACTACCAAGAACAGATAGGTGAATCTTGAGACAATGCACAATGTTAAATAATGACAGTATACCACTGTCTTGGTTAAAATTACAGTCCAATTTCGTTTGTAATTCGAGGAAGGAGAAGACAGATATTAGATATGCTTTAAGTGCAAAAAGAAACAGAAACAGTCAATAGAATCATTTTGCAGAAGGAAGGGCTCCATAATATTTAAAACAGACAAGTATAAACAGCTGAACGATCTTGAGTTATAATGCCGTTGTGAAACTAAATACAGATTCAGGTATAAGATAAATGGGATTTCCAAGTAATGGTACCTGGAATCTTTTCTCAGGAAAAATTCTCTCTTTGATGCAACGCTAGAAAAGCGATGCTATGAATAATAAATTTAAAGCTGTTCGTTTCCTGTGCCCACACTCAGAAGCTCGAGGTCTCCTTTGCAGAAAATAGAAGATAGGAATACTGCCAGATGTGCACAGAGGTAAAGTTTTATGGAAGAATCGTCATCTGTGTTTCGATGATTACTTTACTTCTCATTTGGTCAAAGGTTCACGGGTTCAAATCCGGCCGAAGGCGATGAACTTTCAAGGCTATAAAAATCCCTTAGCTGGCTTCTTTCTTAAGTGAGACCTGTATCGTAAATTTAGGAGACGTAGGAAAATACTCCTTGAATGGGAAGGTCTGAACTGAATTAATCTGTCTTAAATCATTCTAAAACTACCATTTTCGTTAACGTCTATTGGTATGAAATCTCCTGATTCGTTCATGTATTTAAAAATACATACATCCAATTGTTATTCTAATAGTTGTAACTGTCCTATTTTAAATGGATCTCCTCAAGTTAAATATGTCGGAATAATAATCGACCAGAATTTACGTTGGGATAAACATGTTCTTTTTCTGTGTAATAAATTAAGACTGATTTACCTCACATTAGTACAGGCTATATTGCAATATGGTATTATAGCATGGGGTAGTGCTTATAACCTCCCTCATGCCAATAGCTCTGCTACAGAAAAGAATACTAAAAATATGTCTTAATAAGCCTCTTGATTAGCCTTCAGAACTGTTGTATTCAGAATTTAAGCTATTTGTTATCCATCAAATTTATAACAACGTCTTATTCAATTTCGTACATAAAAACCGAAATGTATTTAATTTGTATTCACATAAATATAAAACCAAAAGATCAGACAACATATGCCTGACAGAACCTAAATGTACTACAACTGTAGCACACAGTCACAGTAGCAACTTCGATTCAAGGATTTATAACAAGATAATAGCTAAATTCCTAGACATACAACTTGCTTACTTACTTACAAATGGCTTTTAAGGAACCCGCAGGTTCATTGCCGGCCTCACATAAGCCCGCCATCGGTCCCTATCCTGTGCAAGATTAATCCAGTCTCTATCATCATATCCCATCTCCCTCAAATCCATTTTAATATTATCCTCCCATCTACGTCTCGGCCTCCCCGAAGGTCTTTTTCTCTCCGACTTCCCAACTATATGCATTTCTGGATTCGCCCTTACGTGCTACATGACCTGCCCATCTCAAACGTCTGGATTTAATGTTCCTAATTATCTCAGGTGAACAATTTGCTAATGCTTCTTATTAAAAATTTACTGTTTACAGAGAAAACTTAAAGCTTCAATCATTGTGATATCTGTTTTTCGTTTTCTTTTTTACTTTTTATTCTGTTATGTAATAAAATTCTTAAAATTATGTGGAATGCCCCTTGAGCACGAGTATGTAACTTTTTCTAGGGGTGCTAGAGTGATTAGTATATAAAGATATTATGTATATTTCTTTTATCAATAAAGTATTATTATTATTATTATTATTATTATTATTATTATTATTATTATTATTATTATTATTATTATTACTTTAAAAATCAGTCAACGAATTCTGAAGGAGAAGAACAGTTTTGGACAGAGAATCAAATACAAGTTGAGAAAGATAATGTGATTTGTTCTTTGTGTGCGCATAAAGGATTAGTATATCATAAATTCCGGAAATTGTAACGAAATTAATTGTTATATTCCCGTACGGGAAACGAAAAACATGCAAACATCATAAATCAAGGCCATCCTGTAGCAACAAGTTCAATAACACGCACGAATGCAGAATGATTGATTCCACAGTTCACGCCTTGTGGTTTCCTCCCAACTTGTGTGTAACATGGGCTGCCCACGAGGTTCCGGTTATACTGGGACGCTGCGTATGTGGCCGTAGTGTACGCACCGGTTAAAGCGCAGCTTTTAAGGTCACGGTCACGTGTTCGAATGCTGCCTAAAGCATGATTATTGTCAAATTGATGTTCTCTATTGTCTTAGGTGAAGTTTCGGCTTCGTTTTTAGTGCGTGCAATTGTAGTCTAGCCACGTGTTTATCTAGTTAGTAATATTATTTTTTAGTTGGTTATTTTACGACGTTTTATCAACTGCTCTGGTTATCTAGCGCCTGAGTGAGATGAAGGTGATAATGCTAGCGAAATGAGTGCAGGGTCTATCGCCGAAAGTTGCTCTTAATGGGTTGAGGGAAAACTTTACAAAAAACTCAACCAGGTAATTTTCTCAATCAGGATCTGAACCCGGGTTTGCTAGTTTCACGGTCAGGTGGGTTAACCGTTACTCCACAGCAGTGGACAATATTAAATTTCTCTTAAAAGGTAAACGGTAAAATCCTGCCAGAAATAAAATGTATACGAATGAAAAAATATTCAAGCCCAATTTCACCAAGCTTTGTTAAATATTTAACATGTCGTTAAGGCAGTTTAACAGTGAGTTTAACAGACGTGATGTTTCATCAACTATCGTTACTGCTAACATGTTAAACCCATTGTTAGATTAACATAGCATACTCCAGCAGTTAAATCTTTAACATCCTATTACAGTGCGAACATGACCACCGGGGAACATACGTTATGAACTGCATTATAATATCAAGATATATTTGGCACTGTTGGAGGCCAAAAACATATTCATAGAAGAAACAATATTGTAGATTTAACAGAAAGTAAATTTCTTGAACGATACAAAATTTCATATGTGTAGCAATGAAAGTGTTACAAGATTTTAAAGAGAGATTTCTTTCTCTCGATTTTCATTATATTAATCTCTAATACATCCACAATGTAGAAATACAATTTGCCGCTAAAACAAATGACCACACCGCAACTATTTATATATTTATTTATTCCGATAAAGTTAAGACTATGAGGCAGCATTCTCCAGTCTTTCCTATTTTCTGCCTTCCTCTTAGTCTCCGCATATGATCAATATATCTTAATGTCGTCTATCATTTGATATCTTCTTCTACCCCGAACTCTTTTCCCGTTCACCATTCCTTCCAGTGCATCCTTCAGAAGGCAGTTTCAGCATCTTTCTTCACCCACTCCAAACACAGCTTCATTTCTTGTTCTGTCTGTCCATTTCACACGCTCCATCCTTCTCCATATCCACATTTCAAATGCTTCCATTCGCTTCTCTTCACTTCGTCGTAATGTCCATGTTTCTGCCCCATGTAAGCTACATTCCACACAAAGCACTTCACCAGTCTCTTCCTTAAATAACTACACAACGTTGCGTTATTTTGAAGAATGACGTCTATATTCAACCTACACTAATAGAAAAAAGATGAAGTATTTTGTGGATCTTAAAATTCGACTTCGGTTGCCGCAGGCAATGCTTCATATCCAGTAAAATGACGAGAATGCCCATTATTGTTGTTATTATTATTATTATTATTATTATTATTATTATTATTAATAAAAGATAAAAAATGTAAAGGTATCACCGTAATATGCCATGAAGGCACTTGGGGAGGGGGCATGGCGGTAGAGCCCCATGCTTTCCATGACCACGGCACTAGGAATGAGGTGGTGTGGTCGGCACCACGCTCTGACCGCCTTTTACCCCCGGGAAAGACCCGGTACTCAATTTTATAGGAGGCTGAGTGAACCTCGGGGCTGTTCTGAAAGTTTGGCAACGAGAAAAAAACCTGTTACCACCTGGGATCGAACCCCGAACCTTCCAGTCCGTAGCCAGTTGCTCTACCAACTGAGCTACCCGGCCGCCGTTAATATTATTATTATTATTATTATTATTATTATTATTATTATTATCATTATCATCATCATCATCATCATCATCATTATTGGAGAATTGGCTGTTACTCATAACCTATTTAATTTCGTTCAGTAGACACACTAAAATCTTATAGCGAATTGTATTTATTTATCCTAGTTCCTTTGCCTTTATTTCTCTATGGACGTTACACGGTCATTATATCCCCTGTCCCTTTTTTATTTAGTAATACCATAGTCTAGTAGGCCTATAGGCTATACAATTGCGAAGCTCAATACGTAGGGAATATGCATCCATAGATAGCTGCTAACCACTAGGATCGCTACTATCGCCTCATCACAGACAATGCGAAATAGTACCGATACAGTCCATTGTTCCTAGTATTCTCATCACCTCAAGCTTCGTGACTGTATATACTAGACTGTGATAATACCAAAGTAAGAACCATTTTTGAACAGATCTGAAAATTAAATAAGATATTAAAGTAGGCCTACGCAATGATTTTTGGTGTAACCAGTCAGAATTGATTAGCGTACGACAATGATGACTTCATTGCTAAGTAAAATATTGCAGGCCATGCTTTTGATCTACATGGATTGTCTGAAATAAGGTAGGAACTATACCTGGTAGGCTGATAGTACGCCATCTGTAACTTAACGAGATTTTCACCTCCTAGCTGGATTCGAACCAACGACAGTGGCTCGACGCAACGTTAAGATAGAAGTAATATTGAGGAAATGAGAACAAAAAGAAACAAAAGAATGTATAAATACATTAATAATCCAGATAGTAAAGATATACATGTTTGTCCTTCACGTGCATGACAAGAGCAAAATGGGTCTATGTTTTTATGTGTTTTTACAATAGATATATCCTGAAACTTACTCCAAGAGTCATGGAAATTCAGGCGGCCAAGACACCATTACCACAGAGTATAAACTTAACCCCACTACCTCCATTTCTCGAAGTGTCTTCTATAAGTCGATGTTACGCGCCAGTTTTTTTTTTTAAGAATGATTTTGTGTGGTGTTGTGTTTGATAGTAAGAAATTTGAGTGTAAACGTTGCTGCTAGTGTTTTAGTTTTTAATCGTGAACGTTTAATGTTTTTGTTTGAAAGGATAAAACTGGTTGACTACAAATTGTGCATCGATCAATACGAGTATATCATTGAGGTAAGTGCAGGCCGAGCAGAGCTGGCTTCTGTTAATTTGTGGCCACACAGTTCATTTTCTTAGAATTGTTTGAGGTATGGCGACTCAATTACAAAATTACTCTTTCATCATTGATGTTTACGAATGTTTTCGTATTTCAGTATTTTAGACAGAATAACACGCAGACAATATACCTCGCGTTAGCGTTCACATTCATTAATATAACAATTTTGTGGCGTACAGTTGCTATTTCAAAATGTCGGTGTATCGCAAGACATGACGTGTATAGCTATTATGAAAATACCTATTGTACGGGACTTTCAGTACGTTATAGTGGGAAAATTATAGAACAACGTTTTTATATTTACAATCTTGTTATTTATTGCACACGCATTTAAATTATTCACCGGGATTGCCTGTAATTTTGTGTTAAATTCTGATGTTTCCTTTTGCCTCTGCAATAACATATTATATGTTATATTGTATATGCTAATTTTCTCTTGATGTGGTTATATATTTAATCATTTTCATTCATTATATTTTTGCTATCTGAGAATATTCTCCTTTAATTTACTGTTATTCGATCATCGAAAGTAATGGTGTAGTACGTGCTGAACATTCAACTTGGAGAAATTATGAGGTTAACTACAAGATTCGACATTATCTACTTACTACGTTTTCGTGGATTATTCAAATCAATTTTGAATACGTTTACCGTACTGAATACCGTACTGTTTTCATAGAATTTTTTATACGCATTGAAAACGATTTGAATACAGAAGCTGAAGTTTCGAAAGTAGGCTAGGTATGTTGGTTAACATGTCATATTGTCTATTGTACTGTCTAATGTAATCTGTACTGTATATTGTAATTAGGGCTTTGCCTTGTTATAGAAATAGATAGATAGATAGATAGACAGACAGACAGACAGACAGATAGATAAACAAATATTTATTTATTTAAATAAATAATTTTGTTTAAATAAATAATATTTGTTTAAATAAGTTCACACCTGTGGAGTAACGGTTAGCGCGTCTGGCCACGAAACAAGGTGGCCCAGGTTCGATTCCCGGTCGGGGCAAGTTACCTGGTTGAGGTTTTTTCCGGGGTTTTCCCTCAACCCAATATGAACAAATGCTGGGTAACTTTCGGTGTTGGACCCCGAATTTATTTCACCGGCATTATCACCTTCATCTCATTCAGACGCTAAATAACCAGAGATGTTGATAAAGCGTCGTAAAATAACCTACTACAAATAAATAAATATTTATTTAAATAAATAAAAAAAGTATCCAGATGTTAGCATATTGGTTACCATTTAGACCTTAGCTACAAACAATGTTGAGTTTTGTTAATGAGGCGCATGAAAACTATATCCTGGCTGTTAATGAAGAATGGTAATAATTGCTTTTAGGAAAATAAAAATATTATGTAGGGTAAACCATACAGTTATTGGCCATTTGAACTTTGATGTGTTATTATAAGATAGGATGTGCAAATAATTAATTAATATTTGGCCAGATGGTGGCAGCATGTTTTCTTATTTGGTTGTTACTTTAATTTTCAACAACAGATAGCACTGTGAGATGAAAAAGATATTTCTGCAAAACATATGTTCCCAGGCTTTGGTTTCTTGTGAAATTCTTAAGAACTGTGTTGTGATTGAGTCGTAATAATTACTGTTTCTTTTAACTGGTATTCATTATTATTCCAATTATGAGGTAAGTATATCTCTATTTTGACTTTACACTTATAAAACGTAATAAAATACAATCCCTAAATTTTCAAAATTTACTGGCTAATAACTGTTTAATTATAATGCATTTGTCAGTTATTGGCCACCCCGGCCAATAACTGTAATTTTAAAATAATTTAAAAAATCAATTATTTTCCTTCATTTAACTTATTAAATGCCACTATTTCGCTAGTATTTTTATATTGAGTCAATTAAATGTGTGCATAGTTATTAGCCTCGTGGCCAATAACTGTCTTAATGGGTGGCCAATAACTATTCTTTTTATTTTATACCCTGGTTAGGTTATTTTTAAGATTCCAAAATGGGCTGACTATAAGCCAAAGGCGATGAAGGTAACATTGGAAGAACTGGAAACTCACAGGACTTCACTTAGTGTCATTGCTAAAAAGTACGGTGTTCCTAAGGCAACCCTAAAAATTAAAATAAAGAATGCTAAAAAGGAAAGGTGATTTGAATCTTATAGCTTAGGAGGAAATAAGTTCTGAAAATGTCATTTCATATCGAAAACTGGATGCAGACAAGTCTACAGGGTTGCTTCCGATCTCTGAAACGAATATGAATGACTTCATGTGCGTCAGGAGTCACATGACAACTGAATTGTGGCGCGAGATGACAGACCAGTAGTGAGTGATCTCATAGAGTGCACTGCGACTCACAGCAGAAATTCCCAAGTAAATCGAGCCTTTTTGGGAGGGGTACTTAACAACTCTTTCCGATGCCAAGTACAGTTAAGTGAAAATAAAAGAAGCTTGCAATAAACGCGGTTTCGTTATTTCCAAGAAAGGCATCTTCTGTATACTTAATAAGATTGGTAAAGCTCGAATGGAATTAATTTGTATCATCTCGTGGGGAGCGGCGACTTATGACGGGGGGGTGGATTTGCTTGCTTTTTCCACTTTGGAATTAATCTCATCCGAGCTTTGCCAGTCTTATTAAGTACACATAAGATGTCTTTCTTGAAAATAATGAAACCACGTTTTTGTAGGCTCCTATGATTTTCATGTAACTGTACTTGACATCGGAAAGAGTTGTTATGTACACCTCCCAGAAAGATTACATTTTCTTGGGCATTGCTACTGTGATACACCGTGCACTATGATTATGAAATCACTCACTACTGGTCTGTCACCTCTCGCTGCAATTTAGCTATCGGTGTGATTCCTGACTCACATGACGTCATTCAAATTCGTTATCAGAGCTCGGAAACAACCCTATACTCAACAAGAAGTTTTGGCTGACAATATTGACAATTACACCTATTATAAAATGCAAGAGATGAACCCCGGAATGCGACTCTCCATGACAATGTTTTATATTGTATTTTTGTTGGCTATCTAACAACGCTGTATCAACTACTAGGTTATTCAGCGTCGATGTGATTGGTGATAGCGAGATGGTATTTGACGAGATGAGGCCCAGGATTCGCCATAGTTTACCTCACATTTTCCTTACAGTTGGGGAGAACCTCGGAAAAACTCAACCAAATGATAATTTCAAGCGGGAACGAACCCACGCCAAGGCACAAGTCTGGATCGGCAGGCAAGTGCCTCAGCCGAATGAACTACGCCAGTGGCAGACTCCCCATGACAATACATCAACAAGTGTGAATGCAGGTTGCAGTAGTCAACATTCTGGGTGTGGTAACATATGTAAGTGAGAGCCACCGGCGTAGCTCGGTCAATTAAGGCGCTTGCCTGTCGATGTGGATTTGCGTTCGGGCGTAGGTTCGATTCCTGGTTGGGTTCTTTCCGAGGTTTTCCCCAACCGTAAGGGAAATATCAGGTAATCTATGGCGAATCCTCGGCTTCATCTCGCCAAATATCATCTCACTATCACCAATCCCATCGACGCTAAATAACCTCGTACTTGATAGGCGTCGTTAAATAACCAAGTAAAAAGAACATAAGTGAGAAAATATCTTCCATGCTCAAAAGAGTCAAGAATACATCAATCGGCAAGTTTCTGGTGTGGCCAGAGACACCTAAAAGAAAAGGCAAATATGATATAGAAAGATTACAGTTTTCGATAATATCACAGAGCTACCAGGATATGCACAGAAAGAAGCGCGAACGGAAAGTTGTCCAAGAAAAGAAAAAAGAAAGAGAAAAAGTAAAGTTGCGACAGAAAAAATAAAACGAACACTCTTCAGAGAATTGCAAAATGAATCAAGTCCAATTTGTGACATTTGCAAGAAGCTTCCAGTGAAATTTGATGTGAAGATTGTAAAAAAGTATTTTATGTAAATTATAATTCACAGACAACACATTCCTGAAAAAGATGGTGATATCTCCCTGTGTCACTCATTTTTATAAAGGAGAAGATTCACATAACAGTATGGACCTTAACGGTAGTTCGGAGGATGATGATTACCTTGGAAAATTGATAAACTAGCAACATATAAATAAGGATCTATACAGTAAAGAGACATGTGGATTTATATTTTACATAAAACTGGTATTAGGACAGTGCAATGCATGTGTAAATAACTAATAGAAATAATAGCAACAGTTTAAAATAATATTTGCAGCCAAAACAAAAATAAATTTCTGTTAGAGTTGATAATTGTGAAGTGGCCAATAACTATGCAATCAGTGGCCAATAACTGTCAAGAAGTGGCCAATAACTATAATTTCACACATATTAATTTTAATTGGTCACTAGTATCACACAATATTATTGATTCCATTTTTGTAACAGTGATTTGAATAAAGAAATAATTGACAATTACAGATTCACAAACAGTTCCTTCTTACAATATAATGCATTGAAATCCTCTACTTTCAAACATAAAATTTTCCTTAAGTGGCCAATAACTGTATGGTTTACCCTATTATAACACAACTTTTCAACAAATTATGGTCTTGCTAAAACATATGACATGAAACAAATGATCATTCGTGCGCGAAATCGTTTCGAATACGATACCCGTTTTCATGCAATTCAATCCGTATTTGAATACGATCCGATCCCACATTTTAGGAACCTATTTCGACCTCGAGACTCAGATCGTTTTCAATCCCCCCTTTTCATGAAAGTTTCAATACGGTAAACGTATTAAAATCGATTTTAATACCCTATGAAATGTAGTATATAGTATTTATATTGATTTTGATTTGGTTTATTCTGAACATGACTAGTTCAGAATTTAAGCATTCACGATAAATGGGGTTTGAAGAATTGTTTGGGATTTTAAATCACGTCTTGGGATTTACTTTCCTCGGATGTTTAAGATAAGGTCCCAATATCAGGCTCTTATTACCGAAGAACTGACTATTCTGTTGAGTCCAATTTTACTTTCGATTTTTATACGTTCATTTCAAGTTTGTAGACCTACTAACATCCATGTTATTCGTATGTGTACGGCTACCGGGTCTGCTGTAGAGTACGATACGGAACTATTTTTTGAGCTTATATTCTTTTGTTTAACGTTTATTACTTTGGTTATGACATCAGTACCTGCTTTGATTTATTTTGTGATTTGTTTTACATGAATAATTTTCTGGTGCTGACATACGATATCATATTGTTAGTAGACTGATTTTACTTCTTCATCCGAACCGAAGGGTTGGACTCCTAGGAATTTCTTCATTGGTCCTAAGAGGTAAAAGACGGTGTGAGGTCTGAACTGTAGGATGGGCGATTGGGTGGTGATGCAGCGGTCACTGATCGACCTGAACGTGCTTCGTCGGTAGCCCTCTTCACCACTTGAAGATGATGCTACGGTCCAGACAATCGACACCTGATCGAACCATTGCTGTCTGTAACGCAAGATTCAAACTATCTACCAACTTTGAACGTCCTAACCAAAATACGATTCCGTAAAAAATTGTTGTGGGTTACTTTCCGATCTTTCCTCGTAATAGGGTGCACATAGACCAATGTAATGCAACGATCTATCGCAAGTCCAGCCCTCGAAAAGGGATGGCCATACTACTGTGATACAAAGAGGCAGATAGAGGACATCACGTTCAGTTCTTTGGATTATTCGGCATAACAAACACAAAAGACTAGACGACCGTTTGGTGTCTACTATATTAATCTGACGGTGGAACCGGAAGTTGTTTCCTACAGTACAAGTTGGAGAGCCCAAATATTTTCTTCTGAATACATAGGGCCCTATTCATAGACATTCTTAGAGCGGGTTAAATAGCTACTTCCGGTGGATGATCAGCGAACTAACGTTTTTCGTATTCATAAACTAGTGTTAGCGATAATACGTGTACTAAGAGGGGTTTGGCTGGCTAAATTTTAGCCCCCGCCGGTAGGGTAGTTTAGAGGCCGACTAGCTTAGCAAGATGGCTGTTATGATGCAGTGAATGTGGGTTATGTACGTCGAATTCGTGATGTGATATGTAGGAGGAAGACGTACCTACCGAGATTGGACATATTTAGAAAATATGACGTACACAACATTAGTCAGGCTTCTGTAAGATGTATAATAACGAATGTGTCAGTAGCAATCACTGGACTCGCGCTTCGTTACGTACGTTTTCCTAGGGAAGAAAAACGAATAACACTGCGAGAAAGTTTGACGACATCGCAAGATTCCCTTCAGGTAATTATATTTCATGATTTGAATATTGTATGTGAATGCTTTCTTAGAGAAATTTGTACTGTACCGGTACCATATTGGTACAGTAGACCTATTGTGATATTTCATCATTTTTAGGTTATTGGCGCCATAGATGGCACGCACATACCCATAACAAATGTTGGAGGAGAACTGTCACAAATATATATCAACCGAAAAGGATGGTATTCTCTATTAAACGTTCAGGTACGTACTGTAAATGAAATTACAACCCGTAAGAGGTTATGTAGACCTAGGCTGAAATTTTGGTGAAACTAGCGCTGAGGTAGTTCCGATGATTTCGATACTGAAAATCGTTGAATTTGTGAGATATTTTTTGTAGATATGCAGTTGGTCATATATGCAAGCCATTATAAAAGCCAAAAATAATCTAACCTAATCTATCACAGATTCGTATATGCAAAGTGTATAAGCAGAGTACGAAGAGAACCACCTCAGTGCTAGTTTAGCTTTTAATAACTTTATTTACATTTTAGATAGTAATGCATTATATTACATTATTTCAGTTAAATGGTACAAGAAAAAGGATTTGTAATTTGTAATTCTCCAGAAAAGCTACACTGAAGAAGACACAATAAAAAATCGCCTCAATGTTGTTGCCCCCCCCCCCTCCTTCTAACTAATTACTAATATAATATGCGAGAAGTCGAGGGAGAATTATTAGAGAAATGGTGTTATATTGGTAATAAATGGGAGTGTGGGAGCTACAACAGTGCATTACAGTATGTAAGTAACAGTACCCTAGTAACTATTAAACGATTTTTATGTTGAAAGTATTTGTGGCTGCTGACTAAAACCACATGTTTATTTGGCCTACTGTATATATGTCACGTAAGTCAGTGAAGCAAATATCTATTGTTCCTTCTTCAATGTAGCTTTTCTGGAGAATTACTAGAAGGTCAGCTGTTAGCAGCTCTAAATATCAGAATGAAAAAAACTCAAAGAATAAAAACTGTTGCTTAGTTAAAAAACTTGACATTTTTTACCAAATTGCACAACAAAAGGGATACATTTCACTTATATGAGTGACAAATCACATTCGTAGCTTTCATTTGTGTACCCACATGACAGTTTTTTTAACAGTTTTAATTTTTTATAGAAATGTCCTTTATGAAATTGCTAGTTAACACATATATTACCTTATTCATTTAAGGTTATAAGTGATGCAAGTTTCCAAATTCTGGATATAGTGGCACGTTGAAGAGGAAGTGCCCATGACTCTCGCATTTTCAATGAGATTAGAATTAAGAAGCGATTTGAACAGAATGAATTTGGACGCTTCATTTTGTTGGGGGATAGTGGTTATGGTGTACACAAATATTTGTTAATGCTTGTAAAGTGAATTACTCTACTTGCAATGTATTGTGTACTTTTGTATAAGTTTAACTGATGAATTCTATATTTGTTTGATAAAATGTCTAAACTTGTAAATTGAATTAATCTGCTTGCTATATACCTAAATTATTGTGTAGTTCAACTAATTGTTTATGCCTTTAAATTGAATTAATCTGCTTGCTATCTTTTTATACCATTTTAATTGTTTTTATACCTATTTGCAGCTGCTCTCGGGCTTGGATTAGATTCCTGCTTGGACTGATTACCTGGATGGATTTTTCAGAGGTTTTCCCCAACATTAAGGCAAATGTTAGGTAATATGTGGCGAATCCTCGGCCTCACCTCATCTTGCCAAGAATTTGTGTAACTCTTGACTTGTTCCATATCTTAAAGCTTCTATGGAACACAATAAATTAAATAAAAAAAATTAAATACTGTGTTATTATTCTAAATGATCATGGACAGAATCCAATGAAAAGTAAGGGAGAATGTTAAACTTTTGTATACCACGTAATGTAACTGTGTACACCAATCACACTATTACTTTCTTATATTATATGTTTTTTTTTTTTTTTTGTTTAAGTTTGAAAGATTATCATTTTGTTGGAAATTATTTCATTCTAACATCTAAGAAAATATAAGATACTCTAAATTATGTGAACTGACTGCACAAATCACTGGTGTGCACTTTGTATTTTATGTCAATTTTATTTCTTATGAATCACTTATACATTCGTTTCTTGGGTTGCTATACCTGCAATATACACCTCAATTTTTAATATTCTAATTATTATTATTATTGCAGCAGTCCAGTACCTGTTTGTATCACTGAGCGAGTATCCCCAGCTTAGTTTGTGCAGTTCATTTCTGAAATGTTAAAAAAATGGACTCCAGAGAATTACAATTTACAAAGATAGTTCTCTTCAGCCTTAGCCATCTGCACAAGTTGGGAGATGCAAGATATGTCCGAGAAATAGGGATGGGAAGTGTAGTACAGAATGCCATGTGAGTGCAATGACCATTCAGACACTACACAGTAAAGGTGTGCATAAATTGTAAAGAAATTATTTAGAAAGAAAAAAGAGAACTGTTAATGATAATTTCTTTATAATATAAACGTTTCCTCGATAAAAGAGCAAGAGTACCAATTTTTCATAGGGCATTTTGTAAACCTGTACTCATTTGCAAGCATATTCTGGAGTATACATGTAACCAGATTGGTGTAGGCCTACATTTAGAGGTTGGTATACAGAAGGTTAATATACATACTGTACTGTGTGACAAATTACTTTCTATGCTTCCTTATTTATAGAAGTCACTGAAAATCATTATAGTCCATATATTAACATCTTCGTCAATTCGAAGTAAAACAAAAAGTTGAAGTATGTGTAACGTGGAATGTTGCTAATAAACTTATATTTGAATCAGTAATTTCTGAAAGGGCTTTATTTCAAAATCTCATCTCCATAAAAATCGCCTTACTGCAGGATTAGGGCCCTCTGAGAAGTGCTGTGAATATTGTGAAGCCTGCATAGATCTGAATAAAATACATGGAATAATCCCCATTATCAGAAAGGCGTATTCAAGTGAGAATATGATAGCGTTCTAAATTGATTTTAGCAAAAAGATTGGATAAAGTCCTTTTAGAAATGACTGATTTAATTACAGAGTTACTGTCTAATAAAAAAAAAACTCTCACATAAATTATTCCAAGTATAAATAGTGCATCCAGTGCTAATGCTCACACGTCACTGAAACAGATGGCAGAATGCGATTATTTTTTAATAGGATTTTATGATAATATACCTTTCCATGACGTAGAACAAGTTCAATATAAAAATATTTGATTTTAGGTACTGGCACCATAGATAGCACATTCTTAAGTCTTGGAGAACTTTCACAAATAAATATCAAAGAAAGGTTAATATTTGAGGAGAAAAATTCGCTCCGGCACCGGGGATCGAACCCGGGTCCTTGATTCTACATACCAAACGCTCTGACTACTGAGCTACGCTGAATTCAATCCACAGCACCAGATGGAAACCTCCTCCTTCAATGTTTCCCTTTGTGGCCTGACTCCAAGTTAGGCATATATGTTGACGTTTATGTCCAATGTCATCTGCCATTATACTAGGAGCGCACTCAGTTGAGTGACTTGTTGGCCGGGAATCCGCAGTTTAGTGCACAGTAAGCTGTACAGAAATATGAACTGCAGCTATGAGAATATTATAGACTTATTAATTGTCAATATTACAGATATTATTCTGTAGGACAAATTAATAAGTTTATAATATCAAAGAAAGGGGTAGTATAATGGAAACTCAGGGGTTCTGTAAATTAAATTAAAACTCGTATGTAGGTTTAAACTTCGCTTCATACAATAATTTTATTCATATTTTGCATATTCACTTATTTCTAAGTTACAAACTATTGTACATTCTAAGGACAAAGGGGGAAAAGCCAAACAAAGCATATCAACATAATACAAGAATAAGCAAACGCCATTACAAAAAAAAAAAAAAATCGCGTAGCATAGAGTGAGAGTATTAAGAAAATAAATATAGACCTTAATTTTTCTCCTCATTCCTAAGTTCCATATTCATTTCAGGTTGTAAGTGATGCAAATTAGTAACTTCTGAATGAGTTTCATGCAAAAATACAGACAAGTCACCAGTAAAATGATTACAAGAAATGAGTGAAGCATTGCAGATTTAGCCCTGCATTGGAAAGAATCCCGCGACCAGATATTTACTCTAACATACAGGCTACATTTATTCAATTTACCTGAAGGGGTTAGGTACAGCTTACAGCAGTAAAATTTTGCAAATATTCAACATTTTTTCCACCATTACTGTATCTTGTACAGTTATGAAAATTAGTACGTGTAAAACACTGTCCTTCTACTATATGAAAAAAATATTTATGTATATATATTTTTTTCTAAATTCAAAATGTTGACAGTTCACTGTGCAGTGATGAAGCATTTCTCTCATAACTAAAAAACTATCCAACATTTTGTGATGAAATTTGTTGTGTATGTATGCATGTCATACCTACAATATGATGCAAAATCACATCTCTACCTTTGATAGACTGTCTGATAAAAAATAAATTCATTTAAAGAAGTGGTGAATATAAGTATTTTTTTCTAACACAAAATAAAATATTATTTATTAAGGAATGTAGTTGAAAGAGCATGATATTGTAAACATGAGTTTCAGCAATGTAATAAAAGAGAGAACATTACACTAAAGTACTACATTTCCAGTTTTTGTCCATTGTGCAACTCAAACCAAGAAATGGATTCGGAACACCTCAAATCTGTGCCTCAGTAGCTGACCATGACAATAACTTTGAAAAATATTGGAGTGCAAGAGGTCAAATGACTTTATTGTCAAATGCCTGGCATTAGAAAACAACATTTCCAGCTTTTCATTAGGCCCTCCCCCTATTCTTTTCTTTCTAATTGTGTTTTCTTAACATTTCCATTTCTAATAATAATTTTGCTTTTTTCAATTCATGGATCAATTCATTAGAGACTTCCAAGCCTAAATTAAAGACTCTGAATTAAATTTCTCTACTAATAACACCTTAATTGCATAGTTATAGACATAAGTGTAACTAAATTGCTTTAGGTAGGTACTTAAACCTCCATCAGGGAATATGTTCTAACTCAGGAACTACAGGTTCGATGAATGATGAATCCAGCAAAAACAAAAAAATAAATAAGTACCGGTAATCAGTCTTATAAATCAGCAAAACTTTTAACCGACATTAAAATAAGAAAAAGGAACACATACATATGTACAGAATTCACTAAACAACAATGTGAAAATAAAAAGTTGAAAACACTACTAGAGCCCAATATACAGTAATACTAATAGTCCTCAATCTGATGCAGTTGCCCCATTCAGCTTAGAAACTGGCCACAACTGTCCAGCAGCATATCTCCATCAAATAAACTTGTTACACTCATAACACTGTGTAGCATGCAACAACACAAATATAATAATGAACAAGGAATACTTACTACTCTACACCAAACTCCAGAAAATGATTGGGACAGAAGAATTTCAAGTTCCTATAAACTGCTGGGAAGCTTGCAAGGAAATGAAGTAGACAAGAACTCAAGAAAATTTCACTACTAGTGCTACTATTACCATCACCACCACCACTACCACTACTACTAAGTTACATCTCTAGTTCTTTGATTTGTCCCAGATAATTTTTAACTTTGCCTTTAATAATATTTTATTTCTAATAACAATTTTGTTTTCTGCAATTCATAGAACTTCTCATCACGTTTAATTTTTGGGCTTCATGCTTAGGAGGAACACTTCTTCATACTCTGTCATTCTCGATGATCTTGCAGCAGAGTCCTATGGAAAGACGAAAAAAATGTTAATCATTTGCATACTACTGTACACAAAAGACACTACTTCTTATCAAAACTGTGAATTTTTTTTAATTGTCTAAGTTTGAAAATTTATCAATTGTTTGAAATTATCCATTTGATCCAAACATGCAAGAAAATTTAATTTTCTGCAAAATGTACTATGATTCAAATGCATCCCACTTCATATTGCAGATCATAAATTTTAATTGTTATGAAGCACTTATACATTAATTTGTTGGTTGGGTTGGAATAACTGTCATACAATGTATCACTCAATTTCTAGTATTCAAATTAATGTTCCCTTGTTTAACCGTTTCATATTAGTGATACATTGTAATATTATTGTTGCATTTAATATTTATGTCTTAATACTAACTAAACTGTCCTTCATTAAAGAAAAATAGCCATAATTTTTCATCATGTACACAGTTGTAAAGTCCCATTCTGACCCAATGGACTGCCTTGAAATAATATACAGTACACTGTATGATTATTATAAACCACAAAAAAAGTAAATTAAAATCATCAGTACCAGTTGCAGAAGACACAGCTCTGCTGGATACATTAAGAAGATTGATTGATTGATAATATTGTAATCATAAATAGGCCTAGCAATATTCTTAGGTATGAATGAGATCTTAAACTTACCTGTTGTTGATTACTGTAGAGACTGTTAACGCCCATTCACCTGGGATTGTGGAGACAGGATTTATTGCAGACATACGTGGGATTGATGATGATGATGGTGCAATAATGACATCCTGAAATAAGCATGTAAGTTATTAATATTAAATGAAAACGTAAACATAATACTTATTGTATTATATAGATCTTACATCAGCATTACAGCTATGAGATGTGGAACAAGTAAATTAAGCAAATAGCCAAAATATGTTCATTAATATATAGTAAGTATTTAAAACATAATTAAACTATGCATCATTTTGCAAAAATGAATATAAAGCAATTTTGTTAATTCTTTTCTAAATTTTTCCTCTTGACCCATCAAAGCTTTAAGATAATACATAAACAGTGAACGTTTTACAACAGCTGAGAATAATAGAGGTTAAATGGAAATCTAATTTGTCTTGTATTATATACACAGTGTGTTTAATAAATCATAATATTATATTATGGATGTTTTGATTTCTGACATGAAACATCATGTAGGCTACTCAAAGAAAGCCTAAGGTGGAAAATATTTCTTGCACTCCTGTCATTATTCTTAGGGCTTTCTATTGTAACACAATAAGAGGTAGGCCTAATCTATGTTTACATCACCACAACTACAGATTACATAGGCGTATGAGGTTTTGTCTTTTCAGTGCTGTAATAAATATGAGTTTGATATATATTTTATAAATCACTTACTAGCGTTCTATAAACACACAAGATAATGAAATTTTATAGCTGACCATCAATATGGATTCTACAAATTTCTTATGCTTATGTAGGTAATTCTAACCTCAAATAATGCTATTTCTTTTGACAAAGTAGAGAAAAGGATATCTCAGAAATCTCTAGGCGTTCCTACTGCCCTTTAAAATAAGGTCTCAGTTTTGATAATTCTTGTACACAAGATATTAGGCCTACGTTAAGGTATGATTGATAATTGGGGAAGCCGATAATTGTGTGGGTTGACATCAGATGTTTGTGGCCCAATCCCCTATAGGTATTTACAAAGCCATATTATCCAAACTGCATTTATGGTAGTTGAGTATAGGCGTAGCTTGCATTTTCACGATTGTTGTGAATTACATTTTACTAGCATTATCAGCTATATTCCTACAAGATATATTATTTACGTTATATTAATTAGGCTACCAAGTACCTATTCAGAGTAGCCTTAGGTGACATAATCATACCAGAGCCACATTAAACATTTACCATGAAGTAATAGGCCTATCTTACTTACAAAAACATGTCCTAAGAACCAAAAACACATACCTCATATGTTAACATTCCATATCGTTTAGTAGGCCTACGTCATCAATTTCGGGAGCAGGACATCCTCCACCAGTTGTTTTTAGTTATTTCTTCAACTAAAAGTAAATAAATATATACTGAATTAGAATAATTCACTCTTTGAAGTCCAATATTTCATAATAGTTACGTCAAGGCCTAACCTAAAAATATTACGTATAATATTATAACATTTCTACTTACATTTTCGACATTTCTTCTTGTGTAGTCGAATTCCCGCACGCTGCCATGTATATTTCATGCTTTTTTTTACCACAGAAGAAAAAAACAAATAGTTTATTGTAGTTTAATATCGCCAATAACCTCACAAATAAACAGAAACGATTCGGAATCGCTTGCGTCTGAGCATGACAATTGCCAGTCTGCACATGCGCAGTAGCATTTTCAGCATCGTGTAACAGTTTCCAAAGCTAATACGCCGACTAATGTAGCCACTGATTAATCGGCGTCTCTGAATCCTGTATAAGTAACCTGGCTATAACCGGGGCTAGTTTAGAACGCTCGTAGCATGGGCTAGCGCGATGTCTATGAATAGGGCCCCTATAGACTTCTGTGAACTCAATAACAAAATGTTTACTAAAATATCTTAGATCAGGCACCATCCCCCTCAAGTCAACTAACCGTTGATGTAAACAATGAATAAAACCGCACGTTCTTTACCGTGTGGACAGTGTCCGAATTGCACTAACAAATTCACGAAGACTGTTAAAATCAGGTTTCGACAGATATTTTTGAACACCGGCAAGAAGGAACGTTTTCAGCTCCACACCTCTATTTTGTGACCGTTTGCCGCTCGGAAAAGATTGTGTAGAAAGAACTAGATCTGTTGTCGCCATTAATTTCGCTACATGAATTAAAAATATACCGGCCACCGGCGTAGCTCAGACGGTAGCGCGTTTGCCTGCTGATCCTGAGTTACGATCGGGCGTGGTTCGATTCCTGTTCGAGCTGATTACCTGGTTTGTTTCTTTCGAGGTCTTCCCAACCGTGAGGCGAATGTCAGGTAATCTATGGCTAATTCTCAGCCTCATCTCGCGATCACCAATTCCATCGACGCTAAATAATTTAGTAGTTGATACAACGTTGTTAAATGACCAAATAAGAATGACATTATTTTTTTCAAATATAGTGTTGAGTTAGTGTGGAATATTGCTGTTAAATTTTCGAGCGGGTGAAAGCAAACACTGAAGAATGAATTAAATTGGGATAGACAGATGTTGAGGTGGCTTAAATGATTTATGACTGAGCTTTAAGTAATCTATATCAATGGTATTCATTCTATGGTGCGCGTACCCCCTAGGAGTACGCATCCCACTGATTACATATGCTGACATTTATTTTGTGCGAGGTCGTGCGTATTTGCTTGGTTTCCGCATAAAACCAATCCGCGGAAAGTCTAAAATTCCACATTCAGTAATCCCAACCTAACACACATAACAATTTCCCTCTTCTTACCGCTTAAGTGACATATTGATTTTACTGCTTTAGGCTTTTAACATATTATTTTTAGAGACGTTCAATACAGTAATAATTATAAATTGGAAACTTACCACTGCAATTTCACCTAAATTGCACTGTTAATTATTGTTTTTAAATATTTGCAAAAATTAAGTAAACTCTACAACTCCACTAAAGTTACTGCATTCGTGATGCAAGTAACATTAAGGAAGCCGTGAAAAAATCAACAAGATTCCAGACTCATCATAGACTGGGGGGGGGGGGAAGACAGACGTGTATCACGGCCTGCTGGAGTATAGTAAACACAGAAAACATTTTAAAGCAACAATGTTGAAGATAGATATTTTTGTTTTGCAAATTTGCCGTCATTGAACAGAAACCAAGATGGAGATTTCATTGCAACTAATTAGAAATTCCTCTTTCAGGTATGTAATAAACTACGTTTCGCTTTTTCAAACTTTTCCTCGAACATGAAAACTTCAACATCCGCTCTTGTAACGCATATTGCTATTATTATACTTGATGATTATTGCAGTTTACATTCCTTTTACAATATCAACTCTTGTTTTTCTTAGCTACAATAACATTTTTCATAATTCATTACTATTATTAATGCATCTATAACTATTGTACGTATAGTAGTAGTAGTAGTAGTAGTAGTAGTAGTAATAATAATAATAATAATAATAATAATAATAATAATAATAATAATAAATCATTTATTTTGCCTAAAACATTAATCATAGTCTTGTGTTGAAATAATTTAAATGCAGTTTGGGGTACGAAGATAAGGAAATGTTATTTTGGAGGTACGGTAGCAAAAAAAGATTGAACACCACATATCTATGTAGGAATATAGCCAAAGAGTGAATCTATAATAAAACACTCAAAAAATATTCCTCGCTGTAGCTGAGGTGATAGTATTTTCTGCAAAAGAATCGGTAGTTTTTATTCGATTCCCAGCAGAAACTTAGATTGATTTATTGTTTTATTTTTATTCTAACTTATGTGACAGTGTTTCGCCATGCTAACCACGTGACATGGAGGTCCCGCTGGTTGCGACTGTCTAACGTTAGGCAAGGTATTAATATCAATGAGGCGAATGATGTAGGAAAGGGCCATAGGGCCCTATCATTGAAGATAGGTGGGAATTGTGGTGATGATAACAATGACGATATTTCATTGATTACTTGGAAGACTTACCGTCTTCCTCCTATAATGAACAGTTGTGAAATTGCCGTTTTCTCTTGGACAGAATATTTTTATAATACTGTACATAAAATATAAGTTTTGAAATGGTATCCTCAGTCTTGAGCACAATTGTTCTGTGTTACGGACTGAATCACGTCTATTACAGTAACCTAGTTCCAGAAAGCCTTATAGGTGAAGGCTACCCGTGTTATGGGGTTTAGATTATAGGTTTAGCAGCTCGCATCCAGGAACTTGGAAGATGTACAGATTTGTTATGAGCATGAGGCATTTCGATGTGGCAACGTGGAACTGAAGATGCTGTTGCGGCTGGTGAAAGGTTCACAGGGTCATCATACTCGCCTTGCCGACTCGTCTCCGCCTGGCGGGAACTCAGCGAATCACAGTTCTTCTTCATATGACCACCTGTTGTTGCATTACGCTCTAAATTGCAGCAAAGAAAGGACAGTCTTCAACTCTTCAAGGACTATCCCTTGCATATGTCCTCACACCACGCGCAAGAGAGAAGAGGCTGACAGTTAAATCTTGCAGGGGGCGTGATGTTACATGAAGTACAGCTATTATTTTGTGTTCGGCTAGACTATGGTTGAAAGATGTAATGATTTCTTAGGTGGTCTAACTCATTCTTTGTAGCCAAGGATTGAAACGTAGAAACCGTCTGTTGATTGATTCTAAATATAAACTCATAATTATGAAGCAAAGTAGTGAAGACATCTCTGGAGCTATTATGTACAATGCAATATTATTCAATTATTGTCTTCACCCAGCGTTGGAAATGAAATTACACGTATATATACCGCAATGCTCTTTCCCTTTGATTATACAGTATGTTGACATAATTGTGTCTTTGATATTTTCTTATTTTATCATTGTGGCAAGTATAAAGAGAAAGTGGTAACGCATTATGTAGTGACATTTATAAGTTTGTACTTGCTATTTGAGAAACGGAAATTGTACCAGAACAATGGAAGGAGTCCATAATCGTAGCTATCTTTCAGAAGGGAGAAAAGATGAACAGTACTAAATTTCGAGGAATATCATTTTTATTGACGTACAAAATTTTGTCCAATATTATTTTGAGAAGATTAACTCCACATGTAGATGAAACTATTGGGGATCATCAATGTGGTTTTAAGCGTAATATCGACTATTGATCAGATTTTTTGTATTAGACAGATATTGGTGAAAAAATGGGAGTATAAAGACACAGTACATAAGTTATTTATAGATTAAAAAAATGCACATGACTAGATTAAGAGAGAAGTTTTATATAATATTCTTATTGAATTTGGTATTCCCAGGAAGCTAATTCGATTATTTAAAATGTGTCTCAATGAAACATTTAGCAGAGTCCGTATAGGCCATATTCTGTTTGACGCTTTTCCAATTCACTGCGGGCTAAAGCAAGGAGATGCACTATCACCTTCACTTTTTAACTTTGTTCTAAAATATACTGTTAGGAAAGTCCAGGAAAACAGAGAGGGTTTGGAATTGAACGGATTACATGAGCTGCTTGTCTATGCGGATGACGTGAATATATTAGGAGAAAATCCACAAACGATTAGGGAAAACACGGAAATTCTACTTGAAGCAAGTAAAGAGATAGGTTTGGAAGTAAATCCCGAAAAAACAAAGTATATGATTATGTCTCGTGACAAGAATAGACTATAGTAGGAAATGGACATATAAAAATTGATAATTTATCGCTTGAAAAGATGAAAACATTCAAATATCTTGGTGCAACAGTTACAAATATAAATAACACTCGGGAGGAAATTAAACGCAGAATAAATATGGGAAATGTCTGTTATTATTCGGTTGAGAAGCTTTTATCATCCAGTCTGCTGTCAAAAAATCTGAAAGTTATAATTTATAAAACAGTTATATTACCGGTTATTCTGTATGGTTGTCAAACTTGGACTCTCACTTTGAGAGAGTAACAGAGGTTAAAGGTGTTCGAAAATAAGGTGCTTAGGAAAATATTTGGGGCTAAGAGGGATGAAGTTACAGGAGAATGGAGAAAGTTACACAACGCAGAACTGCACGCATTGTATTCTTCACCTAACATAATTAGGAACATTAAATCCAGACGTTTGAGATAGGCAGGGCATGTAACACATATGGGTGAATCCAGAAATGCGTATAGAGTGTTAGCTGGGAGACCTGAGGGGAAAAAGACCTTTGGGTGACCTTCGCTTCAATAAGGCTATCGGGCGTAGTCCTTATTTTTTGAATGTAGGAAATAGTTGACTCCTTTAGTAATAAATACGTAAGCCTATATCATAAAAAATAAAAATGGGTGTAAGACGGTGATACAATATCGCCTAAATTGTTACTTGCAGTACTTCAAGTTTAAAAAAAAATATAGATTGGTAAGAAACAGAAATAGATAACAAATGGACAATAGTTTAATCTTCGTTTCGCAGACGACATAAGAATATTATCTGATAATGCCAAAGACCTACAATCAATGATAATCCATGCATAAACAAAATATTGAAGTCGAGCATACACGTTTGGAAGAAATTTAAAAGTCTATACGTCAAGGTATTAGCATGGAAGAAAACTGTATGAAACTAGAATGGAGCATTTACAGTACATCTAGTGATTTATTCCATTATGCACCCTGTTTGCAGGTGTTGAAAAAGCACTTCAAATTCGAGCATAAACGTGGACCCAATTTCACCAATAATAATCTTTGCAACTCTTCACTTCTCAATTACCTCAAAGTAAAATTACTTGCATCACCCTAAAACATAAATAATATTGTAAATGGTGGTTTATATCTCTCCATTTTGAAAAATATTCGTAAGAAGTAGATAGCTAGTTCAATTCGCTATGGTCGCACTATGGCCTGCGGTTTACTCAGTGAGTGTCAGAGGTACAGTATTTTCTTGGGTAGAGGTAAAGGTGCAAGCACGCAAGACTAACATCCATACTTCTACTGACACCAATTGTCTAGAGAAAGTGGAAGCCTTAACTTTTTGCTACCCTTTCGGCCTGGCCTTCTTTATCTTTTACAGAACTATTGCTGAGGAATATTGGTGTATTTATTTTCTTGTTGTAAACCAATTATTTGCTTATAAAAATTCACTTGTTAATTTTATTATTTGTTACTTTCCTTCTTCGTCAGAGTTTAAACTATTTCATTCTTTCCGAATTCAAGATTTTTTCTTCTGATATTAAGGGTTCAGAGCCATAGTGAGCCAAGCGCCATTTATTAAAAACTGAGAAAGCAAGGGTTAAAGTTAAGTGAATACCATAGTTTAATGCAGATTGTCATATCATTTAGATTTAATGTGTATACTTTACTTTAGTTGCTGTATGTTCCCATTAAATTATGGTAATAACTTCATTTTAACTCTTGTTAGTAAATGGCGCTTGGCCCATTTTTGATTCTTAACCCTTCATATAATGTTCTGGATATAGGACTTTTTGACTTGTATGCTGCGGGGTTTATACTATGGCTAAATTATTTTTAGAAACGTATAACGTGAGTTGTAAATACCGAAAACAGCATTTCCTTTTTACATTTTTTTTTTTCAGTGATGTTGACATTTGTAGCTTGTTATGTCTGTATTTCTTATTTCATCTGCAAGTGAACAGAGAAATCTCATTCTGCTATTTCTGTTTCATTTATATTTGAATTGCATAACGTCCAATCTTCACTACCATCAGCAATGTAGAAACCGTCATTACTTTACATAATTTGAACTGTGCGCTTTTCAATATTTTTATTTCATTTTTTGTTCATCTATTGTTTCACATTTGTTCTGAAATGTATTTATTTCAATAATTGAAACTTGTTAGTGGCAGTATGAAACAAATCCAAGGTATTTAATTAAAACTTACAACCTGTTAAACTGGTTTGCTTTATTTATTGCAATTTTGCATCTTGACGTGATTGTTTTCGAATGACAATGTTTTGTACTTATTGTATAATATTTTAATGTTATATTCCTTTCCGATGTCTTCTAGGAGCGGCTATCGGAAAATAGTCTTTTGATGTATTAAATAATTCATCTTTAACAAATAAAGTTGTGTTTAAGATTGTGTAACTCTGTTTTAAAGTTTTCGAGTAAAATATTTTGCCACTTCTGTATAGCATCATTGATAATAATAATAATAATAATAATAATAATAATAATAATAATAATAATAATGTTAATAATGATGTTAATAATAATCGAGACGTAGAGGAGAGGATAATATTAAAATGGATTTGAGGGAGATGGGATATGATGGTAGAGACTGGATTAGGCCTAATCTGGCACAGGATAGGGACCGATGGCGGGCTTATGTGAGGACGGCAATGAACCTCCGGGTTTCACAGAAGCCATAAGTAATTTAATAATAATCATCTTAATAATAACTTTTAAATTTCGTTAGGTTACATTATTTCACAAGTATTCCGACCTGTCCTCATATATGGTAGTGAGGCCTGGACTGTCCGAAACTCAGATGTTCAACGCCTAACAACTGTGGAAATGAGATTTCTAAGGAGGACTGCCGGCTACAGCTTACTTGACCACAAAAGGAATGAACTAATTACAAAAGAATTGAAAATTACACTTATTACGAGTTCTACTCTTTCAGGGGCGAGCTAATGTTTTTCTGTATATATTATATTTTATGTTACAATTATAACAAAATAAATAAATAAATTTATGAATATCTCAACCACTATAGACAAAAATGGCTTAACCATGTCAATAGGATGGACAGTTCCAGACTCCCAAGACAAATTCTCCGCTATATACCATATGGAGACGATATTTGGGGACCCCCCCCTGAAAAGATGGACGGAGACCGTAACAGGCCACTAGGCCTACTACCTGCAAGGACGATGATGATATAGCTCCCTCTTTGGGTAATGATAAAATATACATTCTTTGTAACGTAGTTTTGTTTTCAAAAATCCATCAAGCTACACAATACAACATAGCTTCTTAACTGCGAAGTTTATTTCCATAATTTTAGAGTACCAGTAGGCCTACTTATTCTTCAGTTGTTAATTTTGCATTTCGTAAAATCATTACATATTAATGATAGAACAGAAGCAATGTTTTATTTGAAATGCTTCCACTTTTTTATTGTGCACTTTCAACTTTGCACACTAAATATGAGTAGTGGTAGAACAAAAACTGCATTGCATTGATAGACTGACTGTTTTCACTCCTTCATTTTCGCAGGAATCACGGGACAGTTTCCAAGAGGTTCTATAATTTCGAAGTTCTTTTTTTTTTTTTGTCTATTAGTGATTTTTATGATTGGGTGAGATGCCAATTCTATTGCAAAATCTCTAACCTGAAGGACCAGAGAATTGCCTAATCTGTCTTCAGGCCACCGTAGCGGTCGTAGGACACAGGTCTCCGTCGTACATCACTCCAACAGGCATTTCTCCACATACTTTAGTCAAACAAATCTTGTCATCTTCGCAGTGGACAGAGTGAATCTACAGTAGGTTTTCTCGTGGTATTTCTAATGCTCTTTCTATACCCTACCCCACAACTGCACCATTATTGCTGTAGTAAGTAAAACACAGAAAATTAGATGGTATCTGCAGTCAAGAGGATCTTTAAATAAACATTGAAAATTTCAAGAAACCTCGGCATGGAAACTAGTGCCTTAGCAATACCGGCAAGATTTCATAAAGATAAACAAAAAACCTGAGCAAAGAAGACAATGTTTGGAGAACATAAATTAGTGCATTTATAAGCTATGAATTTATGTAGAATAGATCTTCTCGGGTTCACAGCCAGGTGAGTTGGATATTCCCCTTCAGGGAAGAAGATGACAGAGCTAGTCATCGAAAGCTTGGAAGCAAATATCCAACTCACCTGGCTGAGAACACAAGAAGAGTTAATTCTACATCAAACACCGGGAAAGCCTCAAGTAATATAAACTTATGCACAGACCAAGGCAAAACTAGCTATTTTTTTAGTTAGAAAAGAAACCGTAAAAAAAGGATCTATTCTTTCAGCGACATCGACATCATTTTGAGTTAAAAAAAAAAAAACTCCAATAAGGAAGTCATTGCCTTAGCAAAATTGTCAATGTTTTGTACAGTTAAACAAGCAAATTCAACAAAGTCATTTTTGGTGGCACTGGTGAAATGTACAGTGAAAGTAAAAACCTCAGCAGTCGTTGTTTTGGCGGCACCAATAACATTTTGTTAAGTTAGACAAGAAATTCTAACAAGACGCCATTATGATTTTTTGTAGAGTTAGACAAGATATCTCAGCAAAGAAACAATCACGATTTTGTATAGTTAAAAGATAATTTTAATCAACATTTTTTTTTTAGATTGAAAGAAGAAATCTCAACACAAAGCCACTGTTCGGGTAACATTCCCATATTTCATACAATTAATCTAGAAATCCCATTAAAGAAATACTTGATTTGGAGATGAGGGCAAACTTTTGCAGAATTACGCAAGCAGCAACATGAAAGGTTTTTAGAGTTTCAGAAGAGATCTGAGCCTACTCACCAGTGAGGTCGAGGTGCTGGAGGTTCGAACATCTGGTTGCGAGGTCGAAGAGAGTGGGGTTCGTGACTGCGTTGCACCCATGCAGCTGGAGGTGCGTGAGTTCGGGACACCTCCTGGCCAGGAGCGTCAAGCCCCGGTCCGTGAGCTTAGCGCCGTCGCTGAGGAACACGCGTTCTACGTTGGGGCAGGCGCCGGTGCGTCCCTGTCCGCAGAGCCTCCTGAGCACGCCCCGGATCGCCCTGTCCCCGCACACGGACTCCCCACTCAGTTTGATTGTCCTCCAGAGCCGCGGCTCCCAGGCGAGGTGCTCCCAACGCCGGCAAACCCGCGCACACACACACAATTCACTGCTGTCCAGCCACGAGAAGATCTTGATGACCGCCTCGTCCGGAAGACGATCGAACGGCGAATTCTTAGAATGGAAGCGCTTTCCTTTCAACATCGCTCCGGTGTTGGGTGGTGCTGCTGCTGCCGAGGGGTGAGGGAGGAGCGGTGGGTGAGGATCTGTCCAGGGACCCGGAGTGGACGGTCCCGGACTCGGAGACACCAGAGTGTGGTAACCCTGGTCCAAAGATGGGGAGGAACGTCCTAGTTTGTGGTGAGCACCGTAAGTCTGGTCGGGCGACTGGTGGTAACACTGAAGGTGGTCCAAAGTCGGCGAGGACGCCCTTCTAAGCGCGGGGGAGCTCCGGAGCTGGAAGCCGCAGTCCAGCGAGGGCGACGTGCGCCCCAGCACGTGGTAGGCCTGCTCGAGGTGCTGGTACGCGGCCTGCTCCAGTTGCGCGGGCGAGGCCCTGGCCGCGGTGCGGTGGTACGACGTCGGGTCGAGGGACGGCGACCCTCGGAGGTGGTAGCTAGCTGCGGCGGCGTTCGCTGCGGGGGTTCCTGCGATCGTTTCCGGTGCTGGCGGTGACTGAAGTTCTCTGAGCTGGAAGCCGTGGTCAGGCTGTTGGGATGAAGGACCGCGGGACAGGTGGTAAGCAACCTGTGGGTCGATGGACGGAGACGCTCTGCCCAGCTTGGCCAGGGGACACACCATGGGTGAGAGGCGTCCCAGCAGCGCGGCGGCGGAGCGGGACGAGGGCGGCGCGGGCACATGCTGCGCCATGACGGCGCTCAGCGCTGCTGCTGCTGCTCCTGCTGATCTGTCCCGCCTCTCCTGTCGCTACTCCTGCTGTCGCTGCTGCCACTGCAGCTGCGAACAGAAACCAAATCATTCAATTGTCTTTGTTCAGAAGAAATTCATAGATAAACTTTCGTTATCAAATGTGTGCCAGTGTGCATATACGTATTTTTCAGGATGCCTACGTTAAATATGTGATAATTTGTGATATACCACTGGCAGATAGTAAGAGACAAAAAAGTGGGATTAAGTCAGGGTGCGAATCAAGTCAAATGAGTTTTAGTAACTTTATTGTTTTACGATGTATGTCAATTTCGCCGAAATATAGGCCCCAACATTTTTTGTGGCAATAAAATCTAGGAAAGAATGTACTCAGGAAAATAGGCGAAGGAATACTGACTATAAAAACATACGTACAGTATAGACCTAAATACAAGCTGCAAGACAAAACACATAAAATTTGCTTTAAAAATAATGTAAAATGTTCCGTTCTACTAGTGTTTGAATAACCTTGATGTTTATTGAAATAAATTCGTAACTCACGCTGTACTGTAAGCAGTTTACTATAATTTTTAAATTAAATTTCAGCTACATCGGTGCTATGAATTTTGTGTTATGCATTCGTTGAACACTTGCCAAGAATTCTCTACTCTACACTATCAGTATACAGAAATTGATGTGGAATGTCGAAGACATGTTTGTATTAGATGTACAAGCCTAGGTAATTATGATAGCCTGTTAAACACATTATATCCCAAGAGTGACATAATAGCTATTCAAATGCAAAATTCTGGCTATTTTTAAAGCTATCCTTTTGTACTTCCACAGTCTTATTGACAGCTAATACTTTGCAGATTCAGTCTGATGCTTTTGGAAGATACCCTTATACGTCACCACCACCATCACCATCACCACCACCACCACCACCAACAACAACAACAACAACGGGTGCACAGTACGCCAAAGAAACATACGAGTACACAAGTGCTTTAAGCCAGTTTAGGCACCTCCTGGCAAGACGATTAAAGTCCAGAATAAATAAAAGACGAACGTCATGTATAATATATAAGACACACCCGTAGTATCTATTAAAGGGAGATAAATCTTCACAATCGAACCCAAGCGGGGACTCTTGAATTTACAGAAATTTGTGATAGGATATTTAATTTGATGCAGTAATGTGTTTTCTTTGTCGCCATTCCATTAAAGGAATCTAGAAAATTTTAAAAGGAAAAGAGCAAAGATCGGACGTAACCTAATGGCCTTTTACATAAACCACCTAAATGTTGTGCAAGTACTAATGCGTCTTCCTATAACTTTCCTAAAGTTTTTAAAGGGAAATAATATGAATACCCCACCTGTTTTTGAAGAGCTTCGAGTTCATTTTTAATGCCTCTCACACAGTTTACAAAATGCACCTCCTCGAGATGATCGAAATACAACCTATTGTATTTAGTTTCCCAACGTTTTTGACGTTTGATTTTGCATCATACCATTTTATTCGTTGACACACCACTAACAGCAATAGATACTGATAACATAGACTGGATTACCGGTTTACAGATGTCACTTTCATTTAAAGCAAATTGAGGACTTTCTTTATCAAATGCAACGGATGCACATTCCATTAACTGCTCAATATACCTTTTCTTTTTAAGAAAAGTAAACAATGTCTGTTTTTACCATCTTACACTGGAATATTTATATTTAGGCCTACTGTATATGCTATAACTATTTTAGTAAATGTGATTACTGTATTGCTAAACAGAACTATCACTGAAAACTACGCCAAAAATACACAATGCACATGACTTACATCTGTAACAATCACGACTGAAAATTCAGATGGTTGAAATTTCAACCAAACAAGATCGGCAGGCAAACTCAGCTATGCGAATTGAGACAACTACTAGACTTTTCAAAAAGCATTTACATAAAGAAAAGACAACCTACAAGAAAATAAAATACCTGACAGTCTACATACATAATTAATTTTAGTCACTGAAAGTCATATCAAATTGAAATATTATATGCCAATTTGGTTGAAAAAGTCTGAAATCTCCTAGGGGAAGGCATCCTAAAATCCGGGGGGAGACATTATTCCCCGGGCTACTCCTTGAAATCCCACGCCTGACTAACTCGAAACCTGGTCGCTTTTTTTGACGGGCCCATTTGGTTCTTACTACTTGTAATTATAGTAGGTTAGCTATGATTGGAATTGAATTCGAATGGAATTTAGGGAAGGGGAGCACTATGGCCCAGCACTGCGACCTGTTATGATCTACTGCGCTAACTCCCAAGCTAGGCACATTCTCAAATACACATCGGCTGACAACACTAAGTTTTCGAGCAGGCAACCCCACTCGTCCCTAGGCCAGCCCCCTCCGTGCGTCGCCAGCGGGCGATCGGGAAATGCTATGGAACGGTGACGAAATGGAGAAATGGTGACGGAATGATGTAGATGCCTAATAAGGAGAAAAATGGGAGAATCCCGAGAAAAACCCCAATTGCGATCTTGTCCACCGCATGTGTCACTATATTTTTCAATTAAAAATCCCAGACCTGACCGGGACTCGAACCGGACCGCCTGGGTGACAGGCCGGAGGTCTAACCACTCAGCCACCGCAGGGGTATAGCTATGGACATGATTAATACATACAAAGTTTTTATGAAAGAGTAGTCTAAGAATCAGTCTTAACCCGGAAGTTTTGTATAAAGGCTCCGTAGACCTGTCGAATACACTCATGCGTTTACGTCCTATTGTTCTCGGGAGGCATTTAGTATTCACTCTGTATGTCAATATGTTTTAGAAGTAAATAGCAAAGGAATTCGATTTCTTTTGTACGGATAGACTTGTACATCTACACGAAAGAATGTCACCATTAAGAAAATGTGAAAGCTTACATTTATTGTCGTCCTTTACTTGCCCTTATGACGTGGTGCACATTGTACTTGTGGAGCAGGCTGTAGAGGTAATTACCTCTCACGCAGGAGCCTCAAGCTTAGCCTGGAACCGCGTCATGATGTGTTGCGTGCCACGCGTAATACAGCGGCGATACCTCCAGGACGATACATAGCTAACCCATATTCCGTCATTTTCATTCATCCTCCCAACAAAAACAATAAAGAAAACTTTAAAAGCCATAGAATATTTCGCCTGAGGTACCGGATTTTTGTTTTCTGTTTTTCCCGACAGAATGACCTCTAAAATTGAAACAGGTCATATACTTTAAAAGTTGACTGGCGGAGGTACTTCTGATAACTGTCATTTCCGACGTAGGCAGTTGTTTTTTCTTATACTTCTACCACAAGGAAATAAAGTGAGACACTTAAGTTTGTTTTTACTTTAACCCTGCCATTTACGAGTCTTCCTGTAATTTATTACGGAGGCAATTTTCGGTTCAGGAGTTCGCTTCTTTACAGTCTTGCTTTGGAAGATTACTCCCTTTGTTAATTTAGTACAATGAATCTATACTAATAATAAAACTGTAACCTAAATCAGTGGTTCCCAACCTTTTTTGACTGATGGCACACTTTACAGAATGCCCACGATATCACGACACATTTGATTTTAATAATAATAATAATAATAATAATAATTTATTATTATTATTATTATTATTATTAATGAAGATGATGATAATCACTACTTTTCTTCTCGAGAAGAAGGTGGTCGAACTCTGTGTAGAATATTTTATGGCGAACGGGGAGATGGGGTGTCAACATTTTCAAAATTAGTCCTGAACTGTGTGAAAAATATTGAACTTCTGCTCTAATTTTAGGTTCACAAGAGATTACTGTCCACTGGACCTCCTTTTCGTCCAACTAAGACTTCCAAGATCTAAGCGGAATTCAAAGAAGAATTATATTAAAACACAGTTATTCACACATATTTTGTTCCATGATGAAAAATGCAACAAAAAGGTGCCGTTCCAGCGCGTTCCGCCAGAAAAAAAAACAGTGCAGTGTTGTAGATCGAAAATTCTTAAAGAACAAGCAGCAACTGGAGTTGTATTAGAAAAAAATCCAAACCTATCTATGCTGGATGCCCGATAAAAGATTTTTATTATCGTTTTTGAAAACGCGCCTATTTAAATTAATGTGAAGTCTGCGCTTGATGGGTTGCACAGAGTTTCTCTATACGTGGTCTTATGGTTGAAAAAACTGAACTGAGCATTGTTGCAGGTGTTCACGTTTCATTGGTAAAGTCTGTCTTAAAATTAAATGTACCATATCAAGGACTTCTTTGCAAATAAATAATGCATTATAAAGGGACTTTCTGGATGCAATAAAATTTATTTTTCAATTCCATAATTTCGCGACACACTCCATGAAGCTGCGCGACACACTGGTTGGGAACCCCTGACCTAAATGTTTCTGGTAATTTTCGCTTTTACAAAAAATAATTCGCGTTAACATGTATAATTAGGCATCTATCTTGAGAATGGAAATCACATTTTTTAAATTTTTTGTTTGTATGTCATCTGTCTGTCCGTCTGTATTTTTTCTGTTTGTTACATGTTTACTCAATAATGACTGGACAGATTTCTATGAAGATTATTATGCAAAATAAGTTAGATCCCACTTAGATTTTAGGCTGTATGACATTCAAAACAGTTTCTTTAAGTAGGGGTTATAAAGGGACCTGAAGTACAGTAAATACATCGAAATATCTAGCTTATTGTTGATTTTTTAGGACAATGTTACATAGCAAAAGTTGCTTTAAAATGTTTCCCACAATTTTATCCTACGCAAAGTTTCAATAGGTTTAATATTTAACGAGATGTATGAGTTTTAAAACAACAATGCGTTTTATATCAGTGCCTCCTAAATCAGACTCATATGTATTAGGTCTAATAATAAAACAGCAACCTAAATTTTTCTGGTAATTTTCGCTTTTGCAAAAATAATTCGTATTAACATGTGTAATGAACTATCCTGAGATCAAAAGTTGCATTTTTTAAATTTTTGTTTGTTACCTTTTAACTCGATAATGGTGAACAGATCTTTTATGAAAATTGGTGTGCAAAATATGCTCGGTCCCACTAAGTTTTATTTCCGTAATGATTACAATTCTTGTTATGTTGTCTTCAAGTCCATAAAAAATTGTGTGTGCTGGTATGAACATGTGGAGTGGCATACTTTAAATGAACTATTGTGCTGAATTTCCGTAAAATTTAACAAAAACACTTGTACTTGCATACTTGCATTTGCACATAAAAAAAGAAGAGGGAGTTATCAATCAGATTGGAAGCTGGACGTCAACTGATCTAAACACTTGTCTGCTCTTGCCTTGAGCTTCGTATGAGTCGATATACAAATGTCTGGGTCATCCATATGTAATCCATGAACACATGGATGTCTCATACTTCTGTTCCCAGCCTGAAGCCGAACTGAACACACTGTATAATGAATTGTATTATGTATTAATTGTACAATAGGAAAGTAATAAACAATAGTAACAATAACAACAGTGGAAAGACTGGTCTTTTAGGCTCGTTCCTTCCCCACTTCTTGGTGGGGGGGAGGGTGGAGGATTGTGAATCTACTGTACTCCAGACATTCACAAATAGTATGGCCAACAGCAATGAAGCAATTGCTTTCAACAACGCAACCAAAACGATACTGCACTAGTCCCTATCAGACAGATGTAAAGCTCCATTCCCCTAATCGGAATCACGCAATTTGTAAGCACGATGTCTACTGTTGGAACTAGCCTACAGTGGAATCAACTCACTCACTCACTCACTCACTCACTCACTCACTCACTCACTCACTCACTCACTCACTCACTCACTCACTCACTCACTCACTCACTCACTCACTCACTCACTCACTCACTCACCCCGAAAACTGTGTAGCCATTATTATTTGAGCTATATTTCATTTATTTAAGTTTCAGTGAATGAGAAGTGCAAGAAATACTTGCCTATAACCTAATATGAACTTCCTTGTATGTTTATTCCTGAAACTTTTAATATTCTTGAGAGCACTGAACAGAATACGTTTTATAAAAGACAGATATTTGAGTTTGAAGTCTACAAGCAATAATTTAATTTAAATATAACACAAAATTTTGGACTATCACTTCACAAGGTTTCGGGGGAAATATGCCACACTTTCTAACCATTACCCATTCCTGAAATACATAATTATTAAACAAACTGAAAATTAATTCTTTATTGAAATTTCAATAATAAAATGGAAGGAGTCAACACAACGCAACAAACTAAAATAAGCTATCAAATGTTCTTATGTCCACCATGCTGGTTGTTATCTACAGATGAATTATCCAACCATTTATGAATAGATAACAAATCTTAAGATTTGCCGTAGAATAAAGTTATCTTCTGTTTCTAGAAATACTTTTAAGGCATTTCGTATATTTATCAAGACAGTAAGTATATTTATCCAGCATTGAAGAAGAATTATCCACCATTTATGAATAGATAAAAATCTTACGATTTGCCGTAGGATGAAGTTACTATCTGTTTATAGAAATACTTTTAAGACATTTCGTATATTTATCAAGATGATAAATATATTAATCCAGCATTGTAGAAGAACATTATCCACCCATATTTTATGAATACTGTAGATAAAAAAATCTTATGATTCGCTGTAGTATAAAGTTATCTTCTGTTTCTAGAAATACTTTTAAGGCATTTCGTATATTTATCAAGAAGATAAATATATTTATCCAGCGTTCTAGAGAACGACCATTAGTCGTCTTCATTTCCCAGTTTCATCCGTCTCCAGAGCCACAGGGGACAAACCCAACCTTCAACGATTGAATGTCAACTGTCTTTTTAAACATTAAGACACTGATCTACGTGTAAATTTTGAATAAAACATTTCTGTTCGTACGGAGACCTTCACTTGTTAGTGGCATATGACAGCTATGAGACACATATTATTTACTTCATTGTTCTAAAACTTCTGACTATTGGGAAGCTGGTTCATGTTTGAATTGCGCAATTAACAGAGACTTGAGCCAAGATGAGACAAGTATGCATAGGAGCCATAACACAGCCCCCGCTTGCTGATCACAGTAGCTGACGGAATTCATGTAGTGGTCATAATAAAATCTCTAGTCCTTAAAGCAAATGTGACATGTACAGCGTAATCCAATCTGAGTAATTGGATTCTACAGATTGCAACTGACGCTAATCTGTTGATTCGTTACATACACGCATACGTTCTAGTATTAATATCGCTGCTCCTCCTAATGAACTAGTAATACGAGAATGCTTATCATGCGAAAACTGTATATTGTGCCATAACTACGCGTACGATCAATTAAGTCTCGTGTAAAATCAATTTCTCCCAAGCGGTAGACTGATACAACTTTAATCAACTAGCGGAAATTCGAGAGTGAAGACGCGGGAAGTATGTAAACGAAGTGCACTTAGGCGAAAGTATTTTACCTATTAATTGAAAGCTTATAAAGTCTACTTAATAATGTGAAAATTATAACTGAAATAATTTACTAATATTTCTTCGCAGGAATTTGACATCATTAACATTACTCTTCATCTGGATTCTACAATAGGGATAGCCGTTGCTTTAAGTACTGTAGGTATGCACATATCTGGATTTTCTCTCTACATGTCACTACGAACACCTGGTGCAACTCTTGTGACGTAGTGTTCTCATAAGGCTGAGTTCTCACCAGAGCCACCAGACACAGATATATAGTAACCACAGATATCTAATTTTCCACCGGATGCTCTGCGCCAGATTTAAAACCATAACCGTAGCAACTTTGACATTGCGACTTAATCGTTATGTAAATTATGACCGCCTTAATAGTTCATATTTCCTGGTAAATTTTTGGCGTACTGTCTCATTAATTGCCGGCAATTTTACAGATTCTCTAACGCAGCGGTTCTCAACTTATAGTACGTGTACCACTGGTGGTACTTAAATTGTGAAATAAAAATACAAATTTTCATAAAATATAAACATGTAGCTGTTTTCTGTATCTTTTATGAAACACACCCTTAAATAAATTCAGATAGTAACTTTTTTAATTAAGCATGCCTAAATAGTCAGTTACTGGCATTGGACCATAGAAACATTTATTATGACTCTGGGAGCGACACTTGACGATTTACTATTATAAATTTGGTTAATGGTATAGCTAATGTCCTAAATTAAAAATTGTGGTACGTCATTGAAAAGGTTTAGAACCGCTGCTCTAAAGCTAAATTTTGAAAATACGGTTGATTAGCTCTTAACATTTGGGCTCCATCCGATCCCTGATAAGACCCGAAATTATTCCATACAATTTCATTCATTCATTCATAGCTTTCTTACCAGGGACAGGTCTTTCACTGCAAACCCAGCATTCTCCAATCGTTTCTATTTTCTGCATTCCACTCAGTCTCCCCATATGATCCATATATTTTAATGTCGTCTATCGTCTGGTATCTTCTTCTGCCCCGAACTCTTCTCCAGTTCACCAAAGGAACAATTCCATATTCCTATTTTAATACTGGATTTTGAGTATCAAATGTAAACAACCTCAACTGATGTCAGATATTTTTCGTCGAAGAGCCTAGGTTCTCTATCTCGAATTGTTTGTCTACAATCCCTCCATAACCATATAAATTTCTTTCTGAAACATCCTGTATATACATAGGGCTACATGCATTCATAAGTTACATACATACATACATACGCCTATATACATACACATACAATAATAATCCGTGGCACTACAGCCCACGTGGGGCCCAGACCGACCAGCCGGCTGCTGGCCTCACGCCTACATGCCGAAGAAGAGGTGGACGATCATCCAACCAGAATGGAGGTATCGTGTGGTTAGCACGATGATCCCCCCAGCCGTTATAGCTGGCTTTCGCAACCGGATTTCGCTACCTATTGTAGCTCCCTAAGTGCATCACGATGCTGGGTGAACACCGGTCCCATACACTGGCCGAAATTTCATGCGAAAATTTCTTTTCCCATGAGGACTCGAACCAACGCGCATTCCGAAACGCGAGTCCTAGACAGGATGCCTTAGACCACGACACCACGGAGCGGGACTACATGCACACATACATCTACGAAATTTCCTATAAAATTGAACATTGTTTCGATTAATTTCTATACTTAACTTTATACTTCTGCATTTTCGAGCCCCCTTTCAAATTTATTTTCTGCTTAAAACCGGCTTGAAGTCTAAAATCTCTTACGGCATTCCTTTTTGATGTGATTATAGCACTACGCTGTTGAAGTTTGACGCTTAAAACAACGCAGGACAAAAGATTCACACAGTCTTAATGGTAGAGAGATAATCTCGACACTCAAATGGAAATCGAACCCGTGTTCGTTAAATCTGTAGCCCGAAATGCCGCCACTTGAGCTAAAGGGGCGTACAAATATCGGCAGATTTGTCAGTTCTTCTAAGTACGAACCTTTGCCAGCAAACTGGGAACCCCTGATTGACGCGTTAATAGAGAGTAGGTTCATCAACTCCAACTTCCGCCATCACGTTGTTTGAACAGTTCGGCCTTCATAATATATTATTTGACATTTTTAATGAAAAAAGAGAAAACGTCGCACGCTTGAGAGCGAGCCTGCAATAAAATTTGAAAGGTAGGATTTTATGGTTGTAGACAACAAGCAAAAGTCTTTAGCTAAAGACGTCTGTCCTTTGGTTTACGATTCCGATAAGGCCAGGCCATCACGCGAGCAAGAGGTCCTGTCTCGGCTGCTGCTGGTTACCCAGTGCTTTGTTTGGCAGCACCTGTCCTGCATGGCATTCTTGACATTCCTACAGATATCTTGCGTTCTCATAAATTGGATTCTCAAACACAACCTCATTAATACCGAATTCTAGTCATCGAAGACGTGGGATTTGCTTATGAATTTCGTCTCAAATCAAGCTCTTCTAGGTTCTCAGTTTTTGAAACAGCTAAAGATTTTGAAGTAGTCTAGTTATTTTCCGTCTGTACGGAATTTATCGTCCTCAGTAGTGTAGTGGTTATCTTTACCACGAGGTTCTCGAGTTCAATTCCGGCTAAGGTCAGTGGACTTTTAAAGCGATAGACTCCTTAGCGTGCGTTTCTTCGGGAGGCACGTGTCGTAGATTTACAGAAAGAATCGCATCTCTGCCAGAATGAGAGGGCTGCAGGCAATATTTCCTGCCATTTCCTGTACATAATGTAATATCAACATTCAATAAGTAATATGTTAAAAACTATAGCACCTAGAACCATGAATTTTTTTAAATGCTCAGTATGTCATCCTCTTTTTGAAACTACAAAAAAAAAAATAAATAAATAAATAAATAAATAAAAAAATAAATCCGACTTTAGGTTCCATATCCTGCAACTAGTCACATTAATGCTATTAAATTTAATGTTAGAAGCTGTGCCAACCACTTCTAAGTCGAAACTAGAACTTCCATATGTTGCTGGCGCGTATACTCGTATACGTATATAGGCTACGCAAGTAATATACTGTAGCCTACGTGTATACGTAATAGTACAACGTAACCCGTAACACAGGTACGATTCTCACAAAACTATGACAGTAGAAGTGACAGGAATTACACTAGAAGGATGCCGGATAGTTGAGCGGCCGGATTACTGAGGGCCAGATTAGCGAGAGTCAGTGTGCTATTTGTAAAAGGTTTTCAAATTTGTTTTCCTAAATAAATATAAGGGTATTTTATATTGTTCTGTCACATCAGTATTCACATATCGTCGTCGTTCAGGCAGAAGTTACTAAGTTCAAAATTGACGAAGTCCATTATTTTGGATATTTTAAGAAATAATGCGTATTTGCATGGCAACAACTTCACATTTATGCCGATAAAATTAACTTGGAAATGTAATCAGAAGAAAGAAAGAGGTTAAATTACGGCAAAACAGATTTTTAAAATTTGATTAAACTTTAAAATCGCTGTAACTCAAAACAACAATTTTGGACTTAGTGATTTCTGCCAGAACAGCGACGATATATGAGTATGTATACTATATATGTATATGTAGGACTATATATTATATGTATATAGACTATAAATATGTGTATGTATGTGCGGGATGTGAGTTCTTAGTACATTGGCAGCAGAGATAGATTTTCGCACAAAATTAAAATTGAAGACTTAATGTATATGGGTGGATTACGGCTACCGGATAATATCGAGGCTGCTATCCCAGCATGGTTTACGGGTGGAGACTAGATTCCGAGAACAGAACCAGAAGCTGTGGAATAATCAGACTTCAGAAAACAAGGGACAGATACATTTCTACAACTAGGCAAGGCGTTAACTGGAATGGCAAAGACAAGAAGGCGCGGTCGAGGCTGCTAGATGGACACAACTCAAGATTCGAACTCCGTACTTTGAACAACAAGGGAGATAAATTTTGCCTTGCCCACGTACCATACTTGAGGATAAGCAAACGTGTTATTGTGTCACATTCTTATGTTATGACGGCAGATCTGTCTTAACATTATTGCCCTATAAATCATAATCTGTCCGGTGGAGCTGTACGTAGACATTCAATGTATTTTATGCTCTAGTAATACTATAGTTTAAGCTAATCAAATTTCTAACAGCTTTAAGTTTTCACTGCGGTTCTAGGGCCCTGGCTTGTTTATGAATAATCGCAAACTTAACGCATTGTATAATGCAGTTCGGAAACTGTGAACGAGTGTTATCCATGACTAGCCTCAGTTATGTATTACATGAAGATAGGGCGTAATTATTGTAGTCCAACAGCCGCCTCGTATGACACATACTCACTTCCATCGACGCCCTGTTCTCGCATAAAACTATTTATCATGACCGAAAGAACGCATCAATGCCATACTTTATAGAAACTCTGCCCTAACAAATATGAATTTATTATTGACATATGAAAAGCTCTCTCCGGATGTTTTTCTATTTAAATGGAGTCTTCTTATTTCCTTTCATGTATGAAATATTATCCTTGCCTATTCGAATCGGACATCCTCAAGATCGAGAGAAATCAGTTTACTCGTGTTTTTGTATGAAGATTTGGAACAAATGAAATACAGTGTACTATATCTGATTTAAATCGAGTGTTTCATTTTAAGATAGACTGAATAATCAGAATATTTTCAATGAAACCATGCTATATTTATAATGCCATTTTGGTCTATTTTCCTATTGACTAGAATTTTGTGGACTTCTAATAGCACTTTCAAAATTCTTCTTGACGTATATTTTGCAGCAATCCAGACATTTCTGTATATAGTCTTCAGTTTTTTACAGTTAGAAGATATTTTCAAAGTTATGAAATATATTTATTTACACATCTTGATTACACAACTTTTAACACTATATTACTTTGGAAAACGTATTATATGTCTCACGTGTTCAGATTTTATGTTACCTTGTTAAAATGTTTCGGCTTGCTATCGGCCATCATTAGAACTGGTTGTTGCTGGTCTTGGCGCCTTTTGTTTTGTTTCCTGTGGGGGTGTGTTTGTGTAGTGTAATGGGGAATCAAAGAGTGTGTGTGTTCTGAAATTGAGTTGTGTATTGAGAATTTCATTTGGATGTGTTTTCGTGTGTTTGTATATTTCGTATTGTTCTAGTGTATTTAGTTTCTGGCTTTTTGGTCGGATGTGTAGAATTTCCATTTCTGTGTTGATATCTATGTATATGTGGTTAGCATTTGTGATGTGTTCTGCATATGTGGAAGTGTTTTGTAATTCTGTTATGGCTGTGATGTGTTCTTTGCAACGTGTTTGAAGTGATCTGCCTGTCTGTCCTATGTACTAGTTGTTGCAGGTGTTACATTTGAGTTTGTATACGCCTGTGTGGTTGTATTTGTTTGTGTTGTATGTATGTTGAGATGTTTTTGTAGAGTATTATTTGTTCTGTATGCGATGTTGTAATTTAATTTCTTGAATGAAATTACAATCTTGTGTGTGTTTTTGTTTTCGTATGTTAGTGTGATATATTTTTTGTGTTCTTGTGTTTGTGTTGTATTATGTTCTTTGTGATTATGTTTTGTCTTTCGTATTATGTTGTCTATTATGTTGGCGTTGTATCCGTTTTCTTGTGCTATGTATTTGATTGTGTTTAGCTCTTCTTTGTAATCATGTAATCATCATATTTATTTAAAATTTTGAATCATATGACTTATTATTCTTATTGCAAATTAACATTTTCTACAACATGCTACTGAAGGAAAAGTATTTAAACGTTTTCGCCTGCATGACACCATCAGACACCTACATAAGTGTTTAACGATATCTAACATAAGTATAATATAGAATGTATTCACTTTGTAATGCAATATTAATTTGTATATTGTGTAACAGTAAGAAGTAAAGTCATGAATTGTATGTAGTAATAGCACAGTCTAGTATATACAGTCACGAAGTTCAATACGTAGTAAATATGCATCCATAGATAGTTGCTAACCACTGGGATCGCTAATATCGCCTCATTACAGACAATGCGAAATAGTACCGGCACAGTCTATTGTTCCTAGCACCCTCACAACTCAAGCTCCGTGACTGTATATACTAGACTGTGGTAATAGTTTAATGTAGTTATAGGGAATATGTTGATTTCAATTAATTTGCATTTGAATTGCTAATTTGCCGAAATTTTACGTGACATGGTGTATGTATACATAGAACTCATGTTACAATATTTTGTTAGATGTGTTGGTTAACACTTAAAAATTAAAATTGATAAAATATTAAATATGGTCATATTTATACATAGGCTATATGTTAAAATTTAAATTTCATATGAAAAAATTGACGTTATTAATTGTGCGTGAATGTTTTAATGACGTGTGTTTGTATGGACATAAAATATAATAAATTATGTTTTGATGTAAGTTAAAACTTCTTCTGTATGTAGTTGTTTCGTACTTTGCTGATGCGTGTTTGCCAGGTAATTCTTAGTTCTGTAAAATATACGTGTGTTTGAATAAAATATGATATGGAATAATAAATATAATTATTTGATTTAATGTTCAAAGGCATAAATTAATGCAAATTATTAACAATCTTACGTGTTATATTTCGAGATTATTAATTATTCTTGAAGAAAAGGAAAAAGAGAAATACGATGCGTGCGTGCATGATTTGGTTTACTTGATGTTAACTGCCAACATCGTTTTGGAACAAAAGTGATTAACGATCAATGGAAGTCTCTCACCCATTCCCCTATTCAATTGCTAAATGGATAATGTCATCATGATGGCTGTTAAAAGAATCTCATTACACACCCCTCTCTGGTGTCATGAGTCATGACCTAAGGTGCGCTAGCTTTCATCGTAACGCCCTCGTCCATGAATAAATACTGAAGTTCACCCCGTCACTCATCCGTTGTAACAAGAATTACGTCACACCACCAGATGTATGCAATAAATCTTGTCATAATCATCGACATCACCTTATCGTAAAAATCAACAATTTCATCCATACTCTAATTTTTTTAGTTGGTTATTTATGACGCTTTATCAACTGCTATGGTTATTTAGCGTCTGCGTGAGATGACGGTGATAATGCTAGCGAGATGAGTCCAGGGTTCAGCGCCGAAAGTTCCCCAGGATTTGCTCTTAATGAGTTGAGGAAAAACCCCGAAAAAACCGCAACCAGGTAACTTGTCCCAACCAGGTTTTAATCCGAACTCGCTAGTTTCACTATCAGACGTGCTCCACAGCGGTGGACTTATTCTAATTCATTCTGCTATAGTTACTGTATGACTTTTCATTGTAAATCGGGGAGCCCCTTATGAGATAATACTCGTACTAAACAATTTAAGCGTGTGCTTGTTTTTTGTATTGGTTTTTCTGGGTGAACTGAACTTACGAGCTATTTTCAAAATTACTTGCTGCCTATATCAGTCTGATGACGTGAACTGAACACGTGAATATTTTGAAGTCTGCTTGACTGCTTATATGAATTTGCTTGTTATGGTAAACGAAATATGTGAATTGTTTGAAGAGTGCCCAAGCATATATTTTATATTTTAGCATTAACTAAATATGTGAATTTCTTTCAGTGCTTGCAGTTTATTTAATTTCTTTTAGTGTGAATAAAACACTGGGTTACAACGGAGAATAACTCGAAAATTTAATTCGCAGATCTTCTTAGCGGTTGCGCAAGAGAAATTTGAGATAAAGGTTGCTTATGTTCCGGCCACTATAGGAACTTGCTAAAATACCTTGAAAATGGCTTGGATTTATAGTATTGATTATTAGAAATTGATGTGATCACTGGGAGAGCTGTATGCCCACTCAACCTGTCGTAAATACATACTTTACTTATATAAGAAAATCGTCGTGCTTGAATTAAGATACGGCCATATTTCCTTAATGTGACAGTGGGTTTCAGTGTCGCCAATATAGTAACAATATTACACACCTAATCAAACCTAACATAACCTCTCACATAATACTACATACCTAATCAAACCTAACCTGTCACATAATACACACCTAATCTAACCTAACCTAACCTGTCACATAATACTATACACCTGTAGTAACATTCCTCACGTTTAGTATCTTTTCGTTTGGATGTATTACCAACCCTGCTACTCGTGTCGTGGGCCATCCAGTGGAAGTGGATCGTATTTCATCGTAATGCCAGGAAGAAAATATGGCGACTTTCATAATAATTATATTTAAATATGTTAATGTAGTGATAATTCCGTATATATAGTACAATAAGAATTAAAATGTATTATGGCTGTGATAAAAGTGGTGAAAATTGGTTTATAGCGCCACATTGGCAGTGATAAAAGTGTTCAATATCGTTCAGTGGCCGGTCAATACTCTACCTTGTCCAAATCTAATAATCGATTAAAAGACGCGGGCAACCAGGACAAACCATACATTTAAAACTACTAAAACAACTAGTGAAGCTTAAGTCATCCCTATTACAGCCCATGCAGCTTCTTGGAGTAGCGGGAGGTAAAGGGTCCTATCTTTGCAGACAATCAGCATTAGTAACAGTATAAGCTTATCTGTCTTTATCTCCAAGGAAAACTTTGTGGTACTCATATTTTTATAGTCTGAATTGACACAAAGTTTATAGTGCAGCGGGAAAGATTAGTTCAATTTGAAAAATCCATGCTCTATTGGGAATCGAACTCGCGACCTTCGGCTTTGTAGGATAGCGCCTTAACCGCTGCATCAGTATTTCTAAAAAATTTTGATGATGCGGTCCCCTCCTTTCTTTACATTGTTTTAGTGCGACCCCTGGCCTGAGGTGTAATGTGAAATTTGGTTTATTTTTTAAATATTACATCTAAGTGAATTAGGATTAGATTATTATTTATTAGAACATTGGTAATGAATGTGGGTTGGAGTAAATGTATTTTCAATTATTAATCGTACCAATGATTAAACAATGTTATATTAAATTCCATTGTTGTTATTATTATTATTATTATTATTATTATTATTATTATTATTAGGCCACCCGGTTAAGAATCTCTGCTCTGCGTTACCGCTTGCTCACAAGACACCAATCCAAACCATACACTCAACACAAAAGCCAGACATTCCCAAAGAGACTTGAAGATTAAAATTTTTTTAATACGCACAGCTGGTCATGTGCATGAGATACTAAAAATAATAAATTTAATACTTACTTACTGACTTTTAAGGAACCCAGAAGTTCATTGCCGCCCTCACATAAGCCCGCCAACTTCCTTACTTACTGACTTTTAAGGAACCCGGAAGTTCATTGCCACCCTCGCATAAGCCCGCCATTGGTCCCTATCCTGAGCAAGATTAATTCAGTCTCTATCATCATATCCTACCTCCCTTAATTCCATTTTAATATTGTCTTCCCATCTACGTCTCGGCCTCCCCAAAGGTCTTTTTCCCTCCGGCCTCCCAACTAACATAATAAATTTAGTACAAATAAAAAAGGCATAAAGAAGATTTGCTAATTAAAATTTCAATACAGAGACCTTGTTGAGTGCGTGTTACGTGAAGAAACGCGCTTTTTGTGTGTCACCATATTTTAAGCTGCAAACCGTCGATGAATTATATCTACAGTCTTTCAAACGGATCTGTATTGACTGGATAGAACTGGAGAAAGAAATTGTGTAGTCGATGACTCTTAATCAAATTAGCTGTAGATGCACAAAACAAGCTGTGTGGATAAATATAAATTTCTTTCTTTAATGTTCCTTCGCCACCCACTGAGCACAACTACGTATCAGTCATATTTACGAAGGAAAATTATTTCAGTTTTGTCTAGAATGTTGACCCCAATATTGCTTTCTTTTTAAATGGGATATGAACTTGTAATTCGTAACGTAAGTGGTCTCCAGATGCGCCACATTAAAACTTGGATTTCACGTCAAAGTGTGAGGAAGTTTTAATTTGTGTTTGATGTACGACCGCATAAAGTCTGACAATAGTTCCAGCCTCTCGCAGAATCTGCACCGCCAACATATTTTATTAACATCCGACGAGTCCAGGGCGTGTTGTAAGGGCATCTGGACGTCTTGCATAAATAAAACTCAAGCATTAAGCCGAAATTCCATGAAAAAATAAATTAAATTGAGTGGCAGGTTTCTTCGAACAAAGAAGGGGCCCAAACGCCGTCAACAGGAATGAACATCAGACATTTTCTGGCTATTCCGAATCTGGTTTGGAAAATGTATGCGGAGCGCATTAAATCGTTAACCGAGCTGCATGTGGTCCCCTGGTCCGGGTCTAGATTGCCTATTTCTGACAATGGCTAAGCCATAACGATATTTCATACCGTTTTCATTTCTCCAGTTGAGATAATAAAAGCTTCTCCTTCAAACAGTGCACATGTACACTCATGCATAGATGGACAGGGACGAACGACATGATGTTATGACTGCTATGAGATAATTCTCTACTGTTGTTCCACTTTAGGCCACCGACGGTGGTCTCTCATGGGACTTAATAGTTCAATCTTCCCGAACATTTTCAAATTTCTTTAGTGGGTTTTGGAACATTCATCTCGTGGTGGATGAAGAAATTTTAAGTATTTTTCTTAATACAGTAATAGGCATTTTACAGGACAAATTTTCTTTTGTGATTGAACAAATCTCGTTGTATAGTGGAAAAATAAATTTTGAAAACAGTATCTCTTATGAATAGGAACATTCGGTCATATTTCTTTCGGGTTGAGCAAAAATATTTGAAATACATTTCCATTTGCGGTGAGAAGTGAGTCTTAGAAATACATTGTCTTTCTTGTGACGCAAAAGACACTTGGTACATTTTTTTCTTTTCTGTGTGCGACAAATATTTTGGAAGGTACATTTTCTTTTGTAGTGGACTTCTTTTGGAGGGAAGTACGAAGGGCCAAATAAATTAGAGAGCCACTTACATTCTGGAGATACATTTTTGGAGTTATTGTTGTCAGCATAAAATGTTTAAGTAAAATTTATCAAGAAACAAGCTTGCTTTGGATTAAATTGAACTGGCGGAAAAACTGACGACTAATTAATTCCAGCGCAAATCCATGACGCTTCCGGGAACATATGTTTCGGAACTTTTTTTGTATTATCACAATATCTTCTCTTTCCGTGGAACAAAGAAATCGAATCGCCCCATGCAGAAAGGGCTTCAGTCACAAATTTGGGGGGGAGGGAACGAGATATCGGTGGAAATCGTATCTTTATGGGTGACTCCATCGGCCTGTGCAGAAAGGTATTCAGTCCAATGCTTGGAAAGATAGAAACTGAAGCGTCAGGCTCAGAGTTCCGTGCACAGAAAGGAATATAGTGTACAGAATGTTTTTCTTAGTTTTCTCAAAACTAGGTCTAATCGACTGAAGCTCTTTCTGCATGGAGCGATTCAATCATTAAATAATTAAGCCAGAGACCGAAATGGCACAAGAGATGTCAAGGTTAACGGATAAATTTTAATTTTAAGGGATTATGGAGCCTCATAAAAGAAGGCACAATCTATTAACAATTTTGTATGTATTACAAACTTTAGACACTGCTAAGTTCTGTAAATCTACGTCTAAAATAATGAAACGAAACCGTAGCTCCGTAGAACCCCTGATCATAAAAAATAGATTGATCAGCCTAATGGACGTTCAAGGCAAACACATTTATCAATTTCACTATGCTGCCATCTATCGACTACAAAGGAAGTAACGTTATGACTAGGGATAGGATTTTGATGGCCTATAAATCATAAAAAAATGTCCTAAAACAATGCATTTATGAACTAAAAATCTTTCAAAAATGTCCTTAAAATGCCCTAAAGATTGATCTTACATAATTGGCTTAGTAGGAATATTAATATATAGACTAGTAATTAAATTAAATTCTAGTACCAACATTCATGTTTATTTAATTTTACATAATTTTTCTAAGTAGTAGGCCTACACTTTAAAGAATTATTTTACCTGATGTAGTTCCATGTGGTCCACCACAAGGCCATTCTTATCCGAAACTAGCAGGTATAGAGGAGTCTGTATTGAAGGGGTGGTTGGATTGATCCATTACGTGGGGTGTACTACATTAAAATGACAATATTTATGTAGAAAAACGATTAAAATAATATACAAAAAAGGGTATTAATTAAAAAAAATATGTAGAGAAAATATCAAAGGAAATAAATAATATTTTACATTAATAATGGGGATTTATGGCCAAAATTAAATGAAAATACCCCAAAAATGACAGAATAAAACAAAAAATACTTTTATGAGTTTAAGAGGTAAAAATGCAAAATAATGCCCTAATATATGTTTTAAAACACTAAGTTTGTCACATAACATATAAATACTAAAGCAGCAAAGTTTCTGGCTTACTAGAAAAAGGAAGGCAATTTCATCAAAATCCTAGCCCTGGTTATGACCCTTATGGAATTGTATAGAGCTACTGTACTTCCATCTAGCAGTCGTTATCAAAAATGTCTTTTCGACGGTGTTACCATTTCATAACATGGGAATGGTCAATCTGATATATATGTGATCAGGGGTTAAACCCACTAATGCACCTAGTGGTTCCCATCGGATAAATGACTAAAACTTGGATCGAACTTTGCATGTGTTTCTCAGCAGCGAGGTACTCTGAACTCTGTGGCTGCAGAGCGCTTGTACATGTCTTGAGTGACAAACGTTGACATTCATCATGTTCATTTTATTGCAAGCTATAATCGACGCAGAAATCACCCTCGGTTCGTGTTCCGGACGGAAGTGACATCATCAACAGAAAAGGCTTAGTAACTATGACTGATCATAGATGCTGTTGTAAAATGTATGGCCATATTCAGATGAAGATTAACAATAGTCAAGGTGGCCCTCTGCTAACGAACACCGCTGGCCCGGATGTAGGATTTGCTGGAGAACCGTTAGCCACATCTGCAAAATTGAGGTTTAACGTATTCATATACTGGCAACTTAGAACCGGTATACCGTAGACGTGCACATACGAGACAGAAATGACGTCAAATAACTTGCAGTATTTTCTAGGCAGCTGGTCTCTTTGAAAACGTTATTTCCAGTTTGCCAATACTCGCTTAGGAGATCACCTCTAGTGAAGAGAGAGCGAGAGAGAGTATCGGGACTACAAGTCTGTTGGACTAGAAACAATGACAAGTGTCGTCCTGGTGTCTTAATTTGTATTTTTATGATTTATTTGCTACAAGGTTACAATTTTGGTCTTAGAGTGCAAGAAGAAATTGTTCTGCTTTTCGTAACAAATTTATTTATTTTGCTAATAATTGTAACATCATCATAATCATCATCGTCGTCGTCCTTGCAGGTATTAGGCCTAGTGGCCTGTTACGGTTTCCGTCCATCTTTTCAGGGAGCGTCCCAAAGATCGTCTTCCTTGTGGCATATAGCGGAGAATTTGTCTTGGGAGTCTAGAACGGTCCATACTATTGACATGGTTAAGCCATTTTTGTCTATAGTGGTTGAGATGTTCATAAATAGGTGTAATTTTCAATTCTTTTGTAATTAGTTCATTCCTTTTGTGGTCAAGAAGTTGTAGCCTGCAGTCCTCCTTAGAAATCTCATTTCCACAGTTTTTAGGCGTTGAACATCTGAGTTTCGGACAGTCCAGACCTCACTACCATACATGAGGACAGGTCTTGCTAGAACTTTATATGCTTTTAACCTGGTATGTTTTTGGGTTTTCGTTGTTGTGAAAACCTGGTTGATGGTTCGTAAGGCTCCATTAAAATGTTGAATATTTTCAGATATATCAGTAACAGGTAAATATGTCAGATTATAACTTAAATATTTAAATGAGTTTACCTGACAGAAAAACTTTAGCTCGCCCCGAAAAAGTAGAACTCGTGCTCAGGGGCGAATTCCTGAATTGAAAATAAGAAGTATATAATACAATTTGTCTTATGTCTACTACGCAATAAGAATATATAAATTTAAATTTACGATTTTTCAATTTTTATAAAATCCATACATAACTTTTTTAATTTAATACTAGAATTATTAGAATTGACAAGATTAGGATATTTAAATATAAATTTGTTATATATTCTTGGGCCTAAATTACTACTATGATTAAATACTGTAGCAGTGTTGCATTTCGGTTCAAAAAAATCTTAAAGAATTCATACCTTTTGTTTCATAACTATGAGAATACAATTCAAAATTATTTCGATTATACCATTAGAGGTCACTGTCACCCTGCAAAGCTTGTAAATACATCTATTCTCGAAACAGGAATCGTGGTCGAGAACAACATCGGTAATTTTTTCTGGAGTTCTCTCATTAAACATGAGTTCTTTTATATGCTGTAAATAGGCCTATATAACATAGAACTTAATTTTTCTAAAGGAGTCACGCTAAGGATTTTTATCGACTATTGAGAACGACTACAGTATATGATTATTAGAGGAGAAAAATTCGCTCCAGCGCCGGAGATCGAACCCGCGTCCTTGGTTCTACGTACCAAGCGCTCTAACCACTGAGCTACGCCGAAAGCCACAAAGGGAAAAACAGTAGAGGAGGAGGATTTGATCCAGTAGTGTGGATTGAACTTCGGCGTAGCTCAGTGGTTAGAGCGCTTGGTATGTAGAACCAAGGACCCGGGTTCGACCCCGGCGCCGGAGCGAATTTTTCTCCTCTAATAACAATTGGAGGCGACATTACAAAAACAGCCCTAGTCATTTTTAATGAAATTGAGTTAAGGACAGATTTCCTACTATTTTAAATGTTTATAGACTCCAAAAACGGGCCATGTCAAGTGCAATAGGCACAAGAATAAAACACCTGTTGAACGGAAATGGCTGACATGTGTTCTTCTTTTATTTTTTATCGTTTTCCTGAAAAATATCAATTTTGACAAGGATTATTTTTGTAATAATGTCTTCAATTGTTCCATATCAGATAAATTCTGTAGGACCTAAAAAAAATCTTTACGTACAATATATCAAATGATACGGAGATAATGAAGCAATGGAGGAATCAGAAAGTCGGACTAACTAAATTACTCGGAGAAAACTTTTCTCAATATTTTTAATTTACAATTCATGTTGTTTTTCAGATAAGCCAATATACTTGTATGAAGTTTTAAAATATCAATCTTTATGACTTACCATACAATAAATAAAAAAAAATATATATATATATTTTTTTTTTAAAACTTGATACAGGTATATATATTTCTCAGTCTTGTTTTTGCCAAAATAAATGTTACAGAAGCTGTGTTGTTGATTTCAAATAATGATCTATTAATTCTTTAGTAAATGTCATTATGTTAGAGGTGCATCATTGCTACAAAAATTGACTTGTAAATATTGAAATATGAAGAAAATTCGTCCAATAATATGGGAGAAATGGCTTTATGGAGAGAAAGCGTCATGCACAAAACCGCTATTCGGTATTTCCGCAATAATCTTGAAATCCTTTTGTTTCACAACATTACAATAGTTTCTACTTAGTCTAAGTTTAGTGCAATGACAAAGTAAAAGAAGTGAGAGGTTCTAGTACCGCTTCAGCTTCAGTTAAATAAACATTGAGCCATATCTGTGAGAAATGAGATTGGAAGGAAAGGTAGGAGGAACTCCCACCTAATACTGCAAGAACTCATTATTTAACTGAATGCCTTTGCACAGTTTCATAATGAAGCTCTATTTACTTTGAATTTACAGTCGTCACTTTCATTTCTATGGTCGATTCTTTAAAACTAATATTTTCCTTTGTAATGAATTGCAAAATATGTTAGGTATATTTGATTTGTTCAGAAAACATATTTAGATCGTGTTGTTCTAATTTTGCTGTTATTCATATGGAAACTTCACATTCATTTCAACTCTAGAGATAAGTTCTCTGAACTGCATAATACGTACTTGGTACAGTAATTAGCAGGCTGTCGTGTCTTTGAGAAGGATGTAAAGGTTTCGTGTTTGTCATCGTCAGAGCTGAGACCATGTGTGGGAAGTCAAAGGAACGTACAATGAAGATAAGAAACGTGCGCTACTGTGACCAACTACAAAAGATAATTTATTCCGCGTGAATTTGATTTTAAGAAGTATTATAGTCCAAAGGAACCTAACAATAAGTAAATTAGTAAAAATATTAGAAAAAATCCAAGGACATGAAAGGTAATTATATAACATTTCAAAAATAGATTGTAGATTCTTTGCATGTCAGATATCCCGTTGCTTGTGAACAAAGGTGAATAAAGGCAAAATTTTATATCCAGATCCGCTGGCAACTACTAACAACCCGATAAGTCTTTTGGAGAACGATTGTGAATGTCGATTGATAAGCTGCACATCATAATTATCTATGTAATTAGCCCTCTAAACTGCTGAATTATTCACCAGTATGTGGTATACAAATTGGACATACAGTATGCCTCAGTTAAGCTGAGATCAATTGCGAAGAGTCAGTTGTATAGGCTGTGTTTTATAAAAGATACCAGCTACGGTACTAGCCTCGCTGTGGAGTCACGCTGCTGACAACGATACCAGCAACGGAAACTCGGGACTAGATTTTCTTCGCTTGACTCTCTGATTCAAGCTGGATGGGGAGCGGGGAGACATCAACAAATTAATTTCCTCAGCCTATTATGGGATAAAAATCGCCATAACTTTGGGATGAAGTGGCAATGGAATCGAATTCAACGTATAAATAAATAAAAAAATACTCGTATATATTTATATTACAAATCGGAGATATTTATTTTTTTATGAACGTTGACATTTATTTTATAACAATAATAAGTCTACATTATTTTAATAACTAATTATTAATAAATAATTTAATTTTAATTGCTTCATACATATAAAACATTAACAAATTGGGATATCAACAATCAAAACCTTCATTGTTATGTTCTGTGCAGAATAATAGTAATATTGCTGTAAATTATTCCAAAAGCACATTCTGCCATTTATCTAGCTCTAGACAATCTCATGTTGAAGTATTCTCTCTGAGGATCCAAATTTTGACTATTGTACTATGGTATAAGAAGATTCAGCAAAGGATATACTTGAGATCAGCAGTCGAAAATTATAAAAATATTACTCCTCTTCGTGTTGCTCCAACTTAAACACACCCAACTATTGAGGTATGGCGTTGCTAGTATCATGTCTTGAACCGTTGCTAGTATCGTTTATCGTTACTCCAATATAAACGTAGCCTAAGTCAAGTCGTTAGCATTAGAAACAAACATACCAAGCAAGAAATCAAATAAGAAAAAAAGCGATCAATTATAACCGACCGACCGACTGATTGATCGACCAACTAACTAACTAAAAATCTTGTAACAAGGGAACTCTGTCACATTCCCGCCTACAATCATAACACTTTCCCAGAAGGTAACAATTAGTAGGAAAAAGACCAAACGTTGTGTATTACGTTTCGCAATCGTAAGACACATTAATTTTAGTTGTTCAACTATTGTGTACTGTTAATTCCCGATACTTATGCAACTCGTCAATCACCAATGTACGGTGTGACCCCTGTATATACGGATTGTATCGACTTCCAACACTAGAATGCTCTGGTGCCGTTGCAAATTTGTGGTAGGTCACGGAAGGTTTTATCTGCTAGACTCTCTTGAGATAGGTCTAGCAGTGTTTACACAAATGTGCAGTACAGCTATGGCTGACAGACTGCACCGGTTACAATCCCTACGCTATTGCGAAAATTCTGAAGGAGAAGTTTCGCGTGATTTTCAATTCGTCGTTACACAGTCATCCAGTTTTGACAGACGCATTGCTGAACAGTTGTACGACGTCTTTTTACGTTATATACAAATGGACGGGGAAAGGAACTGGCCACCCTACCCAATTACCTCCTGGCCTAGTTGCCTCATAAGTGGTGCCTTCTTGGTATCACCTGTGAGATTCAGATCTGTCTTTGGACAGTTGACTAAACAACAACAACAAGGTAATTGCACTGTGAATGAGAAGCAGAGCCTTTGGTGTGACAATAGTGCAACAGAGAACGGAGCCACAGGCGTCGCTCAGTTGATTAAGGCGCTTGCCTTTCGGTCTGAAGTTGCGTTCGGGCGCGGGTTCGATCCCCAGTTTGGCTGATTACCTGGTTGGATTTTTTCCTAGGTTTTCCCCAACCGTAATGTGAATGCAAGGTAATCTATGGCGAATACTCGGCCTCATCTCACCAAATATCACCTCGCTATCACCAATCTCATCGACTCTAAATAACTTAATAGTTGATACAGTGTCGTTAAATAACCAAATAAAATAAAAAACAGAACGGCTCTTCAAATACAGAAGAAACATGCAGAGAAACAACTTCCGGAGGGGAGTGCCACATAGTTCAAGTTCTTACCTTCTATACATTCGTGGCGAAGTATAAATGAACAGTTTTCAGAAAAAAAAAAAAAAAACATTGAATTCCGTATACATAGCTGTGGAAGAACAAAAGACTATAAATGCGACTGCAAGGAAATATAAAATTCGTGAGAAGAGGTGCGTCAGATGGATAAAGGTGGAAACAAGACAAGTAAATACAAAAAATAAAAACATTCATGTTTTCGAAGTTCAAGGAGGTACGTGATACCAGTGGAAGGGTTCATTATTGGCATTTACGAAAATGGGAAAATACGGTGCTATGGGAGTGGGACTGTTAAAGTTTATATTATAATCTTCTTTACTTCCAGTAGCTTATCCTTTAATATAATCTCCTCTTGTGCTAACAACGTCATATCATCAGCAAATCTTATGCACTTTATTCTTCTTCCTTCTACTATCACTCCTCCCATGTTCTGAAAACAGTTCTTTACTAAATCCTCCAAGTAGATGTTGAACAGGGTAGATGATAAAGGACATCCTTAGAGTAGGCTATTCATCTCCCAATTTCACGTTCTTCTGACATTCTTCTCATTTCGTGGTTGTCAGTGACTATTGTGCCTCTCAATAGCTTTCGTTTTGTTTATGGATATTTTCATTCCATATTTGTTTCTCTACCAATATTAAAGAAACTGTGTGTTGCTACATAGTTTCTTACAGTTATAATAGCTGTCTCCTTGCATGTAATATAATTATAGAAAGTCAACTTTCGATTGGTAGTGTACGATGTTTTATATTTATTTTCCCCCTTTCCTCTCTTGTTTTCTTTCTTCCCCCTTTTTCTCGATCCTTGAATCTTGTATCAGATCCTATCTTCTTCTTTATAGCCATCGCCTCACAGGTTGTTTCTTTGTATTGGTGCAGCTCAGTGAGCTGAAACTGCCCTCGGGGGGGCTCGATCTCATGAGATGATTATATGAAAACGGAACCGAGGCTCCATAGAAACATGCAACTTCTTTTTGCTCCTCTCTAATCATCCCTCATTCCAATTCATCGGCCGCCCCTCAACATAGAATGGCGAGCTCGACAAGCTCCTGGAAGTAAGTGTCCTTACAACGCGTGTAATTGCCGCACGCGGATGCGTAACCATGCGTGCTCAGAATACTCGATTCATGTGCGTGAGTGAGGTCTGCGTCTTGCGATCGTGAGAAAAAGTTCAAACAAGCCATTTCTCTCTGCGGTGATGCTAATAGGACCTGCGACGTGTATGCAAAGGACTTGCACGATAATGTTGTGGATTGAATTCGTCCAGCTCTCTCGTACATCAGTAGACTAATTTCTTCATAAGTATAGTTTCTCTTTCTCTCCGCTATACGCGTGCAAGCACGCACGCACGCACGCACGCATACACAGGTTCTGTACTCGAAGTGAAAATTTACAAGTTTCTAAATAATTTTGAAAAACAGTTGAGTTTTACAACCGGTAAAATAAAACCGCGTATTGAAAGAGAAATACATTAAGACTATTACACTTTTACTACATCATATGTCATTTGACCAATAAAACGACGTGTTTCAACCAACCATGGCTGTTTATCCTTAAATTTGTATCACCTCCCTAGGATTTTGTTTTTTATCACTTCCCTAGCATTTGTTTCTTTGTTTACCAACATTGTACTTTCAATAATTGACCTTTTAAAATGATCATTTTTATTTTATTATCCTTAATTAAAACTTTTCTGTCATTTTCTTCTTTATATTATCTACGTTACGTTTAAAATTAGGAATTTATACCACAACATGATGATGTTAGGTTAGTTGTACTTACACTTTCGTTACGTCATGAATGACGTGAAGCCTGAGATACGGCCAGGTTACAACTGAAATGTGTTGTGTATTGCAGCAATTGAATGGGGATAAATGTATCTCGTGCGTAGGGTTCAGCGTTGTGTTCCTGCAATTGGTTTGTTTACATTGCACTGCGATTCGTTAATTGGTTAACCACATAAAGCTACAATCTCACCTGCTTATACCACGGTAGAGTTCCCTAACAGATACCCATAACCTTCATTGCTAGCTACGCTCACTCTCTCTTTCAACAACGAACACACTATGCATACCTAACATTGTAGTCTCTGTGAGTAAATTCCTATCTTTCGTTATGTTGTAGCTTCTGCTGTATGAGATTATGAATAGTCGCGTATCAGAGATTGTTAAATATATATTGATAATTGAAGTTGAATGCAGCTGTTTTAATAAAAAAGAAATGAATCAACAAAACCTTCTTGACTAGTAAGCGTCCATAGAGTTCAATGAAGTTGTATAGCTGGCACAACAGGTAATAAGACAGCAGCTAATCATAAGACACTATTGCCATCTAGGGGAATATTTATAATGATGAGATGGTACAATAATACATTTTCAAGACAGTTTAGTATTTTTGCAATTAAGTTAATATTTTATTATATTAGAGTACTTTATTATTATCATCGGTGTTTCCTCATGTCCTTAATGGAGATTTCGACGCATTCTGACAAACCGTATTATTTTTGCTTCATTCCGTATTGTAGAAGGTGACACACCCTTCTGTATGGCCAATATTTTTATAACGTTTTGAATACCTGCATCTTCATTTTCGACGAATAGTTTTCAATGTTTTAAAAAACAGCGAAATTTAATATCATTTTTGAAACTTGCTATATTTTCAAATCCACACTCCACCAGCAACTACATAATTGTGTTGATGTTTTCAACAGTAGCATAAAAATATTCTGGGATTTATAGCCTTCCCCAGTCTACCAGTAGCAACCATGATTCTCCACCACCTACCTTGCATAATAAAAGTTTCTCCCGGCATCCCATTAAAGGTATTAAGCCCTCAAAAGACTCTCATTATCTAACGGAGAAATTGTGGAATTCTAGCAGGGCAGACAGGAGTAGGCCTGCTCTGCTGAAATCTGCACCAATCATCGCCCATGCTCATAAAATCCATATGATATGGAATTTATTCGTCAACTAACTTAACAATTCATAGTTATGGTGGATCTCTACATTTCTGTTTTTCGTTCCACCATCACTTTAATATCTACCCACATACCATCCCTGTTCATTTATTATTATTATTATTATTATTATTAACATTCTATCCCTTTTCTTCATCATCATCTTGTCTGATTCTTATCGTCTAACCCACATTGCTTTGTGTTAATATATTCATTTACTAAGTATTTCCCATTTAATTTCTGTCCGTCCGTTTCAAATGCATTGTTATTTATCCGTACCTGTCTATTCTCTTCTATTACAAAATCCACATAGACTTGCCAGGATTTTAACCTGAGTTTCTAACATGGGGAAAAAACCGCTCAAGCCTTTCAGTTGACGGTTAACGCCAAAGTGGATGTGCACGTAAATTGTAAAATGTCATAAAGCACCTATTAATTTAATGGCGTTATCTGAGGATGGTTGGCTTTTATAAACTTGCTGAAGTAAAAATAAGACCAAAACGTCGGATTCGTACGACAGTGCAAATACTGGCGTTCAGAGCAGCGCGGAGTGAAGAGTTGCGCGTCCCAGAGCAGACCTTGAACGAGGGAGATGGATTGACTGATTGATTACAGGCTGTTTCGTGATTCTCTGTCCATTGCGAAGGTTAGCGACGGTTGAGATGTAGTCTAGAAGGGGCTCTCGATTTGCACAGGATTGCCTTCGTAGAAAAATTATGTAAATATACAAATTCGAATATCTTACAGCAACGCGTCTGTTATTTGCAGAGGCTATTCAGCTTTCAAACGTGTATTCGGACAGTTGATTAAACAACAATAATTCAGTTTTGAGATTAAACATGGGCGAGAAATGACCGACTAATTTCCCATGAAGCCCTCTATCATTGCAGGGTTCCTTCACGTGCCGTAAATCTAGAACTCATAGCTTGACATCCGTCGCGGAGAAAGCCATGCTAATAGTTTTATTGAATTTTAAAATCCGTCGCCCTCGGCGAGGTTTAAACCACCTGCTCCAACAACTAACATCACAGTAAATAGTAGTACGTGAAATCTTAAGGGATGCAATTGTTTAGAGACATTCCTAAAGTTTTAGTATCTTTGGAACCAAAATTCTAAATGCGAAATACAAAACACGTCGCTTTTTTTCTTTTTTCCTTCGAAAGAGGGCCCTTTGGACAAGCACCGTAGCCTTTAGAATTATTGTGCAGTCTTCTTATATTGGAATGGTTTTTGAAGTCTCTAGGATCACTTTTTCCAAGCACATGATTCATTCCTTGGTGCCATCGTATCGATTCAGCCACAACATCCAGTCTCCTAGTAATGTTCCTCTGCAGCCTTCTCAGATCGATGGCATCTGTTCGCAATTCACGTGCTTGAATCTGCTGCAGCCTTAACCAGAAATACACGCCGTCGATGATTCTGTGATTCATCAAGGCGCCATCTATCCGAGGGAGCTACACTTCCCCGTTAAACCGTCGTCCGCTAGTCTTGGTTTTTCTGAACCGACGCAAGAGACGCGCGAGGTACGAGGCCCACCTCGCACAAATCCGGACTGCACGAAAGATAGTGAATGGTTTTTATAATTGCGAGATGCGAGGTCTGCGCAACTCAAAACTATAGAAACCACTCACTATCTCTCGTGTAGTCCGGATTTGTGCGAGGTGGGCCTCGCACCTTGCACGTCGCATGCGTCGATTCAGAAAAACCAAGGCTTTTTTGAAGCCCCAGCGACTTCTCTGAGGTATGTGCAGCTCCCGCGGACAGATGTCATCGGTATATCCCGGAACCACGACCGAAACTTCCTCCTGGTCAATCTGTACTATTGAATATGATTGAGATGATGCTAATGAAGGCGAAATGAGTCCGAGGTCCAACGCCAAATACGTCGGTTAGTTCATATAATAGATACTGGTAACTTGAAAGTGTAGAATATCAGAATTATACATTATTAATTAGAGGAAAACATTATTTGTGTTCGAGATGGGTGGACGCTACAGAGAAAAGAGCCTTAGCTACGTTGGCGTACTGGAATAATAGTACAAGGTTTGCGCTCTCCGAGCCGGCTCACAGCTCATGAGCGGAATGCAGGTATTAGCTGCGCTCTGTATAAGGGTGGACTGGAAGAAGGGGTGATCTCGTACAAAGTGTACACAAGGTGTTCATGAAATTAATTCCCGTTCAGTGTTTACAAAACTATCTTGCACTATTATTAATTAATAAAGAAATATTTATTTTACAGAAATAATAGAAATTCTATAGCCACTTAAATGTATAACATTACCATTTTGTTATATTTTTATTTATCAGTACATGAAAACGAGGTTTCATGCTATTGGCAGCTGAAAGGAACAGTAGCCTATTGGTCGTAATGAAACATCAATTAGATGTTCGATGCCTGCCTTTATTAAAGTTGATTATAGAAAACAGTTGCTCACAAATATAAATGTTGAGCCAAACATAGCAATCATTTTCATAGCCAGCCTGTGTAGTCGTGGATATTATTGCTAATGTTTAGTCTTGTAAAACTCAACCACGCTAGTAGTATTATTCAAACGATCTTTAGCCCTTAGGTCACAATGAAGATCAATAAGTTCGAGCTGTAAATCGTTAAATGTTAAATGGTATGTTCCGTCTTTTAGATTCCTCCATACTGTACTGTAGCAGTAGGTAAGCAACGTGAAACAGTTACTGAGAATAGGTCTACATACTGGACTCCACTAGATAATTGAGTGGTCGTTTCCCTCTCCTCTACCATATAACAAGTCTATGTCATTCTGACACCGCTCTCCCGCTCCGAAGGAGCGCGCGCGCTCGTTGAGCGCTGTTTGTGCAGGCCTGGTCTAGACTATACGATAGGAAAGTCTGATCGCCACGTCTTTGTCTCTTGAGACGAGTTCGTAAATGCGTCGTATAGTGTGTTACTCCTTCCTTAAAGTAAACACACGGTGTGCTATCACAGATTCTTTGTTGTTGTTTATGCCTTTTGACATTTAACAGCTATAGGAAAGAAGTGACGCTACTGTTCTTGTATGCATAAGAATATTATACTATATACCACAAATAAATAACCTCGTTTACAGTGACAATCTATTGCTTTCACAAACGGCTCTTCTTAAGATAACGAAGTGTTTGCTTTTCTTTTCATGGAGCGCAGGAAAGATATACTGTACAGTGTACTACTGTACTAGTAACTTTAGAATATGAATGTTGCCACTTATACTATTACTGTATGTACCGTTGGTGTTTGGTATGTGTGTTGACATCCATAAAATCATATTGCAGTGATCAATGTTATATGGTTAAGATGTCACTTATCGTAAGCATTTGAAATATTACCTTATTTTATGGGTTTTATTAGTTCATGAAATAGTCCTAAAAATGCAATTCGTAGTTTTGAACTTCTTTAGATAAATCCGCTCTTCACTAAAGTGACTGGCGAAGTTAACCGATTAGTTTATAATCACTCGTAGCATGGCATGTAATATGTAATTTCCTTTGTTATTGATATGGAGTGACTACTATGTTTGAAATCCTTAAAAAACGTGGGATTGACTGTAATATTTTTTCTTTGTAATTTTATTTATATTACGCTTTATGTCGGTACCGAAGTTCTTGGTATGTCAATAAAGGACATAACATGGTTTTGCTTTTTTAAAAATTCTTTTATGCTTTTGAACGTTTCCTGCTTGCACTCGTATGAGAATGAGATGTCAGCGCTAGACATTTACAAAATTATCTTCCGTTGTTTAGTAATATACTTAACATTGAATCTAAGATCCGCAGGTTAAAATCTGATCGAAGGAAATGGATTTTTAAGGGCGATAAGAATTCTTGATATCACTTTCTTCTGAAGGAAAGTAAACTTGGGAAGCTCAGCAGTAAGAGAATCCTGTCCACTATACACCTGCTGTTAAAATTGGCCGGCCATTTTTCGTCTTTATTAAAATTCAACATTGAAGATAGCGCAGTAGACCCGTATGAGTATAAAGAGGTTTGTCCCATTCCCCATAATTATGTACAGGTAATCTATGCATTCTACTAGACAGTCACACACAACTCCCTAATCTCATAGTTAATCTAGGGAAAAACAAGACCTTAAGACAAGATGTGACGAACACGAGTAAATACATATAACTAATTCAAGTGATTTGGATACATTAAGTCTAAAAAAATCTGGATTGTCCCAAATTTTTGTGTTTCAAAATATGACTAACAAATACTCGTAAATTATTGAAAAGCCAAACAATTTAAATATAATGTATAATGATAATTTACAAAATAATTACAGAAATTCAAACGTTTGTGGAACCATACGTCGAAACTTTAAAGAATTAAACCAGAAAAGACAATTATTAGATTATGTTTAAAGTGATGGCTGGCTTGATATTAATGTAGGCCTATGGTTGCGAAAACTGTGCACTTAATAGAAGTGGAAGCGAAAAATAGAAACAGCCGAGATTATTTTTTAACAAAAACTGCTGGGTAGTAGGCATGAAATACGAATTGTTTTCATTGGAGAAAAACTCAAAATGGTATACATAGTCAGAAAAAAATAATGATTAGCGTGAACACGTACAAGAATGGACTCATACACAGCAGGTAGATTAGCTAAAGACAACGGACCTGCTGGTCGTCGAAACATGTGACGTCCAAGATCATGTGCAGGTAACTTGTGATTCCTGGAACTAACCTTTCGGTAAACCTTGAAGTAGAAAATGGTGACGACAATAATGAAAATGTCGATTTTGAGAAAATTAATGATAAATTTTCATAACAACAATATTATATTCTTCACGAAATATAACAAATATATATGTATAGATAGGCTACAGTTATACAATATATGGTAGTGTTCTTGTCTTCCTTTCAATATATCATTATTTATTTTTCTGTTATTTTATTATATACCTATTACTTTACAAGAAAATACCTATTTGATTTGATTTCTAGTAACAAATACTGTATCCTGTGATGAAATTAATATTTTCAGTATTTACAATCGTCGTTGTTCCTGCCGTAACTCCTATATGACATATTTATCGATTTTCAGATTTTTGATCTATTAAATAACTTAAATAGTGATACAGAAAATAATAAAATCTCCTTATGTAATTATATTTCTTCCTTTCGAAAATGTAAGAATTCACAATCTCCTATGTACCACTTCCATACCATAGAATGAATAAATGTTTTTCTTCTTCATACTGAAAAATTTTATGTTTTGCACATAGGAGTTATTGCAGGAACGACGAAATATTATAAGTTATATTACATCACAAAATTATAGTAGGCCTACGTAACTCAAAAGCATAGGTATATAGGACTGAAATATCTCAACTCTACATGTGCGGAAGACAGAATTCTCCATTTTTTCTGTTTAGATTCGAACCCAGGTTCGTTGAAATTGGAGCTAGAAATACTACTAAAGGATGTATTTATGCAAAAATATAAACTTATTCAGAATCAGAAATATGAGAGACGGAGATTGAAATTTGAACCGTTTCTGATACGGATTCTCATTCTATTGCTGTGATCTTTCACTGCAGCAGACAGTGTACCTCCACGCTCTCCCCAGCATTCTGCATGACAAGGTCATTCACCACCACCCAGCATCCATCACAATGTAATTTACCTGTTGAGCGCATAAGTCTGTGATATACCCTTCTGCTGATGCTGCTGCTGTAGCAACGTTTGTTTAGCCGCGCTGTTCTGTAATCTGACTTTTCCGAAGCTACGAGAAGAAAAAAGCAAAGAATGTAGAAGTGGTTGCTAATACTATATAAAGTTAATAATCTCTCAATGACAACACACAAGGTGTTTCCGGTATGAAATGAATAGTGGTGATGAAAAATATCTTGTAGAAAATCATAATATGATTGTTGCCACACACAGGTATTTTCTTCGACGGAAATTAAAATTACTCAACAGGAGAAGAGCAAGAGAGGAAAAAGGACAAGTTAAAGGATGATGCATTCAATCAACACGTATCGGAGTCTTCTTATTATTGAGCTATTCTTTCCCTGCTAATAATAATATTTCTATTTTATTTATTTACTTATTTATACTGGCATACCTAAGGCCATATGGCCTTCTCTCACATTCTACCTGATCACAAAGTACACTAGAAGTGAAATTTAACAAAAAGTGAAATAACAAAATACTAACACATTACATAAAATAATAACATAACAAGAGATGGCACTGTACAAACGAAAAAAGTATCATAGACTAATAGAAAAAAGTAAAATACAGATCTAAAGACTGGAATATACCATAAGCAATTCAATACCAGTGGCGTATAGCGTCAATGTAAGCTAAAAAGCTCAGCTTCCCCAGTGAATAACTCCATAATAAACTTGCATTTTATGAACAAAATTATTTATTAATTTTAATACAATTTTATTTATATTTACGCCTTAAATGTTGTGATGCGACAGCTCAGGATGATTTGTGATGCATCAGTAAACATGAAGCCTGCACACACCAGCTTCCAATCCCCTCCACAGACTCGTTTCTTTCATGCTTTCTTCTGTGTAATCCACCCCTCAGTTTTTCCATCCCTTTCTAACTAAACTGTCCTGGTCGCAATTCTCGCAAGAAGCTAGCTTTGGCATTGGAAAGAATTTAGCTGTCGAGTTATCCCTTTCGTGAGTTGTGTTCAGTTGAAGTGTTAGTGTGCACTGTGGCTGATACAATAAATAATGAGTGAAATAACAATTCCTAACACTAATTTAAGTAGTCAAAAATAATCTTCTGATAAAGATTTTAACGTTGATTGACGTAATTATACTAACACTATATCTATTGACCGTTAATATTGTGATTTCTCTAAATATGACAGGGGGTGAGCTAATGTTAAATTATACGTACTGTGTGTGTGTATTTCTTAGAGATATGTGTAAACCATGAGGTGATGCCTTATTGGTGTTACTTATGAGGTTCCAACCAATCTTCGGACTGCTGACTAGACATCGACTACTATTTATTTTAAGACTATATTTTTGCAATACTTTTCCTCATACATGAAATACACCTTGAGTTAGCTTTCCCTGCTCAAAATTTCATGCTACGTCACCGTCAATTACTATAAATAATTAACAGGAAAAATATAAGGAAGGGTACAACAAATGGAATGTAATATGACAATAAAAAAAAAGAATTTAAATAAAAATCACAATAAAAATACTATGATAATAAATTCATCTAAAGAGAGTTCAGTGTTTGTGCACAAAAAAAGGGAATATATTATTTACAAAACTGTTGCATAGAAAAAGGCTTATAATTGACAAGTACGATACTCTATTTTATCTTATTTTATTTTATATAATATTCCAAGCAAGCTATATCATTGTCTTATTTTTATTTTTTATACTAGCCTATGGTATTTTTTCTCTTATTTCATATTACAGCGTTTTATCTTCTGTTTGATTGTTTAATAAGGTGGAGTGAATCTGTACATGAAATTGTTTTTTTTATCTCTTTTCTAAATGTAGCCCAATTGTATAAAACTCCCTGACTAAAGATCAACTTTGATCGAAGATCGGAAAGTGAACCGAGTTCAGACACTTCTTCCATTGTATAAAACTTTTCTGCGATCAAATTACCTTGGTTCAAATGCAATCTAAGTTCACGTGAAAAAGATTTGGCAACATCGCATAAACAGGTGAAATACGTGATGCGCGGATCATATTATACAAGCTTGTTCAGTGTTGCCAATCTAGCGACTTTAACTCTTTTTCAACAACAATTTCTTTTAACTTTTATATTGCTTAAATAGGGATTTAGTGATCTTTTTAGCACCCCATAGTGACAAAATTTAATTTTTCTTTGTTGATAATGAGAAATCTAGCGACTTTACAACTACTTTTTGGCGACTTTGTGTACACACTGTCGGAGACGCTGTTTTTTTTTTGTGCAATGTAAATAATGGCGGACAATAAGAAGAAGGTTGACTGTTCTCCAAGTTGTTATCATGTTATGGTGTTTGATACTGCTAAACATAATAAAGCTTTATAAAACGACAATTTTCGTTTAGTAATACAGTTAATTGAACATTTATCTATCATATCCATTAATAATGAATGGTTGTTATAAACATAATATAATTATAGGTTATGTTATTTGATACTGCTGAACACGATAGAGCCTTATAAAATATAAGAATGTTTGTGTATTAAGGCAAGAAATTGAAATAAATATATATAAATGTACCTAATATATCTATTAATATTAATAATAATGGATATTTTATTTGCACAATGTGTCACTCGTATATTTCAAACAGAAAAGAAATAACTGAACTTGGATCATCTAACTTAATCGGAGAAATTTCTTCAGTCAAAGTTGACTTTAGTTTGAGACGAATTAATCTCAGATTAGACTTTATAAAACACAAAATTCTAAGTTCAGCTGAAACAAGGGTCAATTTAACCTCTGATCTAAGATTAAATGGTTTATACAATCGGGCCTAATAGTTGCAGAAATCTGTCTTTTCACTTAACTTAGGAATGTGAAAAATATGGAGGTTCTATAGTTAATTTTTGAGGTGCCCCAAGAGCTTTGAAGTTATTAAAATTATAATTTTTTTCCCCTTTTTGTATATTTGTTCTATTCTTTTGTTTTTCATTATACAGCTAGTGAATTGCTGTAAAATCACATATTTAAACCTTACTTGGAAGACTTTTAATTGGGGTTACAGTAAACAGTATTTTTCTGTATTGATCATGGTAAGCACGAATCAATTGTGATGTTCTTGTATGACTGACTGTCGGAATAGATGCTTTTACCTGGATTTCCTTACGTTTGAGTGCAACTCTTTCTGAAATCTCTCCAACAGTAGGTTCTTTTGATTTGAAGTCAGGTTTTAATTCATTTTTGATCCATAGATAATATTTCATTACGTCATGATAGTAGGTAATTGTGATGGGTTCAGCCCCTACAGCATTCCGAATACAGGACAGGTCAGAAGGTCAGATTTCTTGTCTTAATTAGAGCCATTGTTCTGATTTAAACATCCTGGAACATCAGAAGAATGAATTTCCATTAATTATATTAATTATATCATACCTAAGAGTTTTGTGATTATGCCCAATTTTCTTATAAATTGAGGTTTCTGTGACATTTCAAGATGAAATAACAGGGGAACAAAAAATATGCAGAGTCTTTTAACATATATTTAGTAGACATTTTCCTGGTATCCTGTTCAGATTGAAACACTCGAAAACGTTCTCTCGCTAAAAAATCTGAACCTCTAAATTTTGTGAAAATTTCAAAATATGGTGCTCTTGGGGCACCTCTAAATATTAAGCTAGAGAAAGAAAAATTGCATTGTTCTTTATGACATCACCCCACAACTTTTCCCTGGTACAGTAGAACCCCAATTATCCGTCACCCTATTAATCGACTGTCGGATTATCCAACTTTTTCAGTCCTATTTTTTTTTTGCTGCAGAAAAAAATATGAAGTACTGTAAGTTATGTTTCTGTGTAGTTTTTCTACAGAGGGTTATTACAAGCCTTTACCCTTACACAGTATGTAATAGGAATGCTTCGCTGTCGGTAACAGAAAGAGTTAATCTACTTATAAAATAATCACTTCAGTACCTGCTTTCAAAGAAATTATCCCAAGAAGTTCCACAAACCCGTGTTACCATTTTGTATTACTTCTAAGCAAAATGTCTTCCACAGTTGCCAAAAGAAAACATGTTGTTTTAATTATAAAGAAAAATTACAAATAATTGAGAGATTTGGGAAAGGAGAAACTACGGTTAATGCTGGTTCAGGGTAGAAGATTGTCATTGGGCTAAAACTGTACGCGATTTAATAATAAAAAAAAACAAGCGTGAAGAGCATAAAGTATGTAAATCTACAACATGAGACTTCTACTATTCCTATCTTTCCGCAGACAATCAACCATCAACCTGGCCCTAATGAACTCGTAGCTGACAACCGAATTTTTAGCGAACTCCTGATCCACTACATAGCACGTTAAACACAAGACCAGGAAGGAAATTATGAAATTGTAGGTCAAAACATTCTGCACCTAATTTGTGAAAGTCTTTTATGGTACGGATTATCCGATTTCTTCGATTAACCGTTCAGTCCATCCCCTTCATTACCAAGGATAATAGAGTTTCTACTGTATTAAATTTTGATTTCATAAACTTCATATTTTCACTCCACCCTATTGTTTTAGCCTATGCAGCAGTGGCGGCTGATTGACTGAGGCAAGTGAGGCCGGGCCTCAGTCACTTGGCTTAACTGAAATCAAATTTTGTGTTTTTATATAATATATTAGTTATTTGAATGAAGGATATATCGCTGTAGAAGCATTTGAAAACTCTGATGTCTATAGAACTGTTTTGCAGTAAAATTTGTTCCTGAGGCCGGGATCGCTCGTGCCGGGTCTGGCTTGTGATGTATATAGACCTGTTTTGCAGTAAAATTTGTTCCTGAGGCCAGAATCGTTCCTGCCGGGCCTGGCTTAATGCATTTCATGTCCTTTCGCGGGTTTTGAGTTTACGCTTAAAACGTTGTAGCTGAGGCACAATTCGTCTGGCCTGGTCAGGTTTCACTCGTCCCATCCATGGGCCGGCCTCAAGGGTAGAGTGGGGTGGGAATAGCAGTGGTGACTTGTTTTCCTAACTAGGCCATAAATAACAAAATTCCAGCTCTTTGGCAGGCAGAGACCCACTCGATTCTCTCCCCTTATGTCTCAGTTTATGACATAAGCGAGGGTGTTCTATTATTGTACTTCGTATTTAGTACAGTAGTGAATCTGGGCAATGTTGTTATGTATTTCGGAAAATATAAACAGGAACAAATGGGAGAAATAATGCTGGAGAAGTTAATTCATTGTTAGAGTGTCCTTTTTTGAGAAGAAATAATATTGAAAGAAAGGAAGTTTTAAATAAAGAGAGAGACTACCGGGATACCTACGACATCGCTGATCATTTTTCTGACAGATAATCTTAAAACGCGAGTTTCTATTGCATCCTGATATGGGCAACATAAATGGTTAAGTGGTAATGTGGTGCAAAATAAACTTCTCTGTTGGCCTTGTTTGTTGCTGTCAAAGGAAAAAAATAAAAATAAAAGGAAGAAAGGGGAATTTCAACACATAATATGGGTTGCTTCATCACACTGAAACAATCACTGAAACTCAGAGCATAACAGCTTATTTTGTGAGTGAAATTATTATTTTTCATTGATAGTAATAAGAATAGACTAATAATAGTAATAATAATAATACAGTAATAATGATATTAATAATATAATAACAATAATAATTAATATCATAAACATTTCCTATCGGAAGCACTTAAACTAGTTGCATCTGGCCTCACCGAGGATTTCGATCACCGGCCGCTACTGCTATGCAGGTGTAGTTTTTTTTATCAACAGTAATCTCACTAGAGGTTTTGATTTATCTAGAGAAAATCAAAACTCGAGTGGGATTTAAATTGACTATTACACGATTAGAAAAAAGTATATAAAGATTGGAAGTAACGAAGTACTCCGATACAATAACATATTAATTGACTTACGAAAATACAAATCTGTCTTCAAATTTGTACCATCTCAACATTATAAATATTACTCTAGTACATGGCAGTAGTGTGTTATGAATAGCTGTTTTCTTATCAGTTGTGCCAACTATGGAATCTTCATTGAACTCTGTGGACGGTTACTGGTCAAGAAGGCTTTGTTGATTCAGTTTCATTTTTATTAAAACATTTGCATTCCACTTCAATTATCCCGATCCCAGTAATCAACGTCACTTGACAGATGATTTTCAATAAATCTTAGTATTAAACAATCTCTGATACGTGACTATTCATAATATCATATAGCAGAAACTATAACATAACCTTTCGCTCTAGAATATGCCATTAGGAAAGTTCAGGATAACATAGAGGGTTTGGAATTGAACGGGTTACATCAGGTTCTTGTCTATGCGGATGACGTGAATATGTTAGGAGAAAATCCTCAAACGATTAGGGAAAACGAGGAAATTCAACTTGAAGCAAGTAAAGAGATAGGGTTGAAAGTAAATCCCGAAAAGACTACGTATATGATTATGTCTCGTGATCAGAATATTGTACGAAACGGAACTATAAAAGTTGGAAATTTATCCTTCGAAGAGGTGGAAAAATTCAAATATCTTGGAGCAACAGTAACAAATATAAATGACACTCGGGAGGAAATTAAACGGAGAATAAATATGGGAAATGCGTGTTATTATTCGGTTGGGAAGCTTTTGTCATCTAGTCTGCTGTCAAAAAATCTGAAAGTTAGAATTTATAAAGCAGTTATATTACCGGTTGTTCTGTATGGCTGTGAAACTTGGACTCTCACTTTGAGAGAGGAACAGAAATTGAGGGTTTTTGAGAATAAGGTTCTTAGGAAAATATTTGGATGAAGTTACAGGAGAATGGAGAAAGTTACACAACGCAAAGCTGCACGCATTATATCCTTCACCTGACATAATTAGGAACATTAAATCCAGACGTTTGAGATGGGCAGGGCATGTAGCACGTATGGGCGAATCCAGAAATGAATATAGAGTGTTAGTTGGGAGGCCAGAGGGGAAAGGACCTTTAGGGAGGCCGAGACGTAGATGGGAAGATAATATTAAAATAGATTTGAGGGAGGTGGGATATGATGATAGAGACTGGTTTAATCTTGCTCAGGATAAGGACCAATGGAGGGCTTATGTGAGGGCGGCAATGAACCTCCGGGTTCCTTAAAAGCCAGTAAGTAAGTATAACATAACCTAAATAATATAAACGAGTGTTAGAAAATTTTAATTAGGGATTATGAAATAAACAAGAAACATTTTAATTAACGATGATGAAATAAAAAATAAACATGAATAATTTTAAAAGGAATAATTATTGAAAGTACAATTTTCAAATTTGAATGTTTTAGTGGTTTGTGTTAGTGTTTTATATTACACGTGTGCTTAGAAGAATTGGAACTCGGTGATGTACATGGTGTATCCCTCAACTTATTCAGGATTTCCGAATGGTGCTCTTCATTTATTTGTAAATAGGGATTCAGGGAAGATGCATAGCTATGACCAGTGATCTTTATTAATTCTTGTTCTTGAATGCCAATGCGAGTCATATTTGAAAGTGCTGTGCATCGACTGGAGTAGTTTGTAATTTTCTGTTTTTTGACGTCCAGACCAGTGCAGTTTGAAATGTTGGCAAACAAAGAAACAAACGCTATGGTAGTGATAAAAATAGACAAATGCTAGGGACGTGATAAAATTGTGCGATAAGCAGCCATGATTGGTTGAACGACGTCCTTTCGTACCGTTTTACTGGTCAAAAGTAGTGTGACGTATTAAAAGTGTAATAGTCACTTTAACTTGCTTTTCAGATTGAAATAAAAAATGAATTATTAACAGTCTCGAATGACACAAACTTGATGACAACTAATAATTTTAGAAAATAGTCATGTCAAGAGTCGTAGTCAGCTCGTGAATCTGAACTACTTCATTCCTTGAAGGTTCGAAGTTAAAACGCACGCTAGAATTCCAAGCGGGAAAAGAAATTGTTTGTTACACGGTGAAGTGCATGTTGGTTATGAGCTACCGCATGTGAAGCAACCTGTAGTTACGTTCCCAATCACAATATTGCAAAAATACTCTCATTGTTATGCATATGATTTGCTGCGAGCTTACATTGCCATTAAATTTTATTCTAACACGCGAGAAAACCATCAAAATCTTATAAATTCTGTTCTACCGTCTACCTCGAGAACTATGTTTAATATATTTTTATCTCACTAACACGCAAGAAAGTCATCAAAACGTTATAATCGTTCCACGTTATCACACATGGAATAGGAAGTTTGTATCTGAGACATGCGGTTGCAGTGCGTGTAATGACAATGCAAGCCAGCGGTTGCTATGGACACACAGACCAGTCAGCCGTCTCGTATGAGAAACGCTTGTTGCTGGTTTGACGGCCTTGAGACTCTATCCAGTCTTATTGCACATTCCAATCCGCGCAGAAACAACCAACCCGCAACAGTCACAGCCTCTAGACGGAATACACAACCGCCACCAACACTACTGGCGAAGTGCATCAACATTGATTAAAAACGCAGTAATCATAGATTACGAAACGATGGTTAAACAGTAGCCGTGATTAAAATGTAATTTATGTGCACCATTCATAATCACCGATTACTAAAACATGGCTAGCTGACACCTCATTTAACCAGAGTAAAGTCTATGATGGTACATTGTTTCTACAAAATGACTAAAGGAAAGCATCCATACCGCTGCAAAGATAATAGTCAACGTCTAAAAACGACTGCGCTCACTATGTTCTACATCGAAATGAACGTATCCTACATTTTCGCGTTGCATTTGTTTGCCTTTGGGCGCTGTTATATTTGTGAGTTCCATTTCTTTGTTTTTCAGTACTTTTAGGTTAAAATCGTACAAAATGGAAAATTGAATCCAAAAATGATTATATCCCAATGTTAGGTTGAAGTATCGATAGACTTAATTACTAGATTTAAATGTAGGCCTATTATATAAAAAATATGGAATATCCATAAAGGAAAAGGATGCAGAAAATTGGTAGGAATGTGTGTACGATCTTGGACTACACCAGGGAATTGTGCATTATCCTAAGATCCATCCATAACCTCTCTTTGTTCAGCCAGTGACATAGAGAAAGAGATACTGGTATTCGAGTATTCCCTCTTAAAATACAGAAAATAATAGTTACATAGAATCGTAATATAAGCAGCCGATCCGTAGGAGAAATATGATTGTTCTTGTGTTATTTCAATTGATCCATTTGTAGATTTTGATAAACGAAATCCCTCCTGAAATTTTCTGTCACCTAATTGCTCGCAAGAATTCTCTCTTTCCACTAAAGAACCTTCACGCTCAAGCTCTATCCAAGTAATTCAAGTACTGCACAATAATAATCGTCTTCGAAATAATCACCTGTGGTTATGGCCGCCATTTTGCTTTACTTGCTCTACTAATCGCTGGTTATCTCCTTTAACCGCTCATATTTGGCCGGTTAGAGATTACTGTGGTTAACTTCCTATTTAAGTCGTAACCGAGGTCGATCCACCGTAAAAATGCTTAATCGGGGATTAGGTCACAATTTTAACCGATGGTTACACTAACCGACGTTGATGCACGTGGGCATACAACTGCATTTGTTACACAGAAAATCGCGTGCGTTGCCACGGTCACAGAAACAGAGCGTTATACAATCAATGTTCGTGATTTTGAAACTATTTTGCGCCGCAGACCTAAAGACATTATCGATACAGATTCACGTGGGATCTTTTAGGGGGAATTCTATAAAGTGGTTTGCGTGTGTAGACACCATTCACTTCTTATTTTAATCGGTGGTTGTTTTTATTTTCATCTGCGTTCTTAAAACTACAAACGACGTTTTTACATTGTGCCATCAACTAATCTTGTTTACGCTGTAACAAAACCACAGAGTCTTGGAAGGTTCTTTACTGCACGGCTTTGAAACCACTGAGTTATTTATCTGGCGGCGAAATCTACCAAGTATGCTTCGCTTTATGAGGTTATTTACACAAATGAAAACGACGGCTGGAAGGGTTGTGGAACTCTACCTGCAGCTATCTGTGACTCATCCAAATGAAATTTTACATCAAGTTTTACTTTAAGATTATAATGTTTTAATGTAGGATATTTCAGTTTATTAAAAAACTCTAGCAAAACTTTCAGTTTAATCTTCGAACATATAATATATAACAGATTGGCCATACCCATGTTGAAAATGGTAACATGTGGAAGAGAAAAATCATCAGGATCGATTGAGAACGACCGCTAGATGGTAGTACAGTTGCTCCATGCAATTAAAATTAATTTTACTACAGCAAAAATATTACAAATTTGTTTAAAAAAGCAGAAAGCTTACCCAACTGAATTGTTGTTTAAACACTTAAAAGTTTTAAATATTAAACAAATGTATTATTTTATTTTATTAAAATATTTTCATAGAAATTTTAATAACTTTGAAAGGTATATACATAAATATAGAACTAAAAATATGAATTCTCTGCGTTTGTGTGAACTAATATGTAAAACCAATGCAGCTTTTTATCATAGCATGAGGCAAGGTCCCAGGTTATTAAACAAATTTTATTCCAATATTATTTTAACCACGAATCCTCTCCAAATTAATGAAAAAAAAAAATCGTATTGGATTTATAGTTTGGGTTTCAACACATTAAACACTTTTTAATCTGTATTCACTTTCAATTTTAATTTTGTTTCTGTTTGTATTGGAATCCCCTCCTGAGCACGAGTCTTACTATTCATCTCAGACTTACTAGCAATACAAATAAATCAAATCAAATGAGAATATACGTAAAGATTAATTTTTGGTCTTACAGAATTTATCACTTAAGGCAGAGGTTCCCAACCGGTGTGTCGCGACACTGGTATGTCGCGCAGCTCCATGGAATATGTCGCGAAATTTTGGAAGTCAAAAATAAATGTTATGCGATCCAGAAAGTGCCTTTACAACGCATTTTTATTTGCAATGAAGTCTTTGATATGATACATTTTATTTTGAGACAGACTTTACCAATGAAACGTGAACACCTGCAACAATTGTCAGTTCAGTTTTTCAACCATAAGGCCACGTATAGAGAAACTCTGTGCAACCCACCAAGTGCAGACTTCACATTAATCTAAATAGGCGAGTTTTCAAAAACGATAATAAAATTTTTTTATCGAACATACACATAGCAAGGTTAGGATTTTTGACATATATCTTTGTTTTCCTCTAATGCCACTCAAGTTGCTGCTTGTTCTTTTACAATTTTCGATTGCGTGTTAACATCAACCTATCTACAACACTGGATATCCGAAACTACATCGAAGTTGTTATCCGTGCTTTTTTTGCGGCGGAACGCGCTGGAACGGCGTTCCGGCACCTTTTTGTTACATTTTTCATCGTGGAACCGAAATATGTGTCAATAACTATGTTTTTAGTATAATTTTTCTTTGAATTCCGCCTAGATCTTGAAAGTCTTAGTTGAACGAAAAGGAGGTTAAAAACGACAAAATTCCCGTGCAGTGAACAGTAATCGCTATAAAATATTCTACACAGAGTTCCACCACCTTTTTCTCCAAAAAATTATTATTATTAAGGTGTACCGGGGAGTATTAAGGCCTAGCATGTTATAAGGCCCACTTCCTAGTTTCGCCATTAGTTATACACTTAAAAAAAAAAAAACAAACAAAAAAAAAACCAACAGCTCTTAAGACCTAATTCTTCCTGCAAAAGTGTATAACTAACTAATGGCAAAACTAGGTAGTGGGCCTTGTAACATGCTGAGCCTAATACCCCCCCTGTACCTTAATAATAATAATAATAATAATAATAATAATAATAATAATAAAAAATAATAATAATAATATTATTATTATTATTATATCAATAAAGTGTGTTGTCAGTCAAAAAAGGTTGGGAACCACTGACTTATGCTAACAATAGTTATTAGAGGAGAAAGATTCTCTCCGGTGCCGGGGATCGAACCCGGGTCCTTGGTTCTATGTACCAAGCGCTCTAACTATTGAGCTACGCCGAAATTCAACCCACTGCACCGGATCGAATCCTCCTCCTCTAGTGTTTTTCCCTTTGTGGCCTTATTCCGTGTTCGACATATATGTTGACATGTGTATTAAGTCAATTGCCATTATACTGTATAAGGACGCATTCAATTGAATCACGGCAGAATAACAAGAGAGCAGATTTGCCGAAGATGTTAGAAGCCTAGGCAGTGAATTAGAAAAGGAGGCGCCGCGGTCCTCGCGAGAGAAGGGATCCAAGCCTTTGCGTTGTGCGAGTGACACTCAAGTAAGTTCACCCTGAAGTACGGAAAGTGACACGATGCGAAAACCAAAGCTCCGATTTTCAGAAGGCTTTAATTTGGAAAGCGCCAAAATTTTTTATGGAGGAAAGATATGTCTACAACTCATTTCTGTTAGGGCTCATCCCAATATAGTTTGTCTTAGCGCCTTAGGAAAACCACGAAACACCGCAGCCAGGATGAGCTGTCTCAGTTTAGGAGACTAGCCAGTCGGCTGGTGAGATGATTGTAATGAAATATTGCCCGATCGGCCCTTAGGGCACAATGTGAGGAAAGGTGTGCATTCTTATAAAGTGAAAAAAGGAATGTGCGTCCATGGCTTAGAGATTGGTTTTGGGTAGCGTATGTTTGCCATCCTCATTCTGAACATAAGTCATTCAGTTGCTGATGGTAACATCCATCATGCGCTGGATGCCGGACTAGCTAGGAAACCGAGTCCAGCCCTGTCAACAAATCCCGGAATTTGGGAATGCGTAGGTTTGAAGAATAGGATTTTTAATGTACAGTCAACTTTGGTTATAGTGAACCTCTGCGGACCAGCATATTTCGTTCACTATATCCGAGGTTCACTAAAACTGAAGTGTCTGTTTTTATACTACTGACGTTGCTCTACATAGAGTATTAATGTCCCTTTGGGTCAGACCACATTCAATATGAGTACTAATGTTCACTGTATCTTCCAACTTAAACACTTTACACTTCGACATCCTGATGTTCACAGTTCGAAACTTGAATTTAATCTGGTCATGTACTCTAGGTAGTAGGCATTGACCGATTTCGCACCTCTTCCCACTAGAGGTATGCTACTTACTCTGCCTTGGAATTTCCCCGTATTTACTTTTACAAAGATGCGGGAGGAAGGGTTGAGAACCATTATACTGTAATCCTTCTTGTATTTACCTTTTGGTCATCACTCTATTCCCTTTTACAAAAGAAAACACTTTCTCATCCTATTGTTCTAAACCATTTTGGCCATTTTAAAATTACATTTTCTTCGGAAAGTTTAGTTTTAGGTTCACTATAACCGAAGTGAGGGTTCACTATAAAGTACGAACGATTTAGGTTCACTATAGCCGAATTTCATTATAACCGAGTTCACTATATCCAGAATTGACTGTATACGTAATAACCCGAATTGTATTTCACCACGAAACAGGATAAAAAAAAGTGCGAAGCGTCTCTTTTCTTTCGGGTTTGAACCAGAAAGAAAACATCAATTCTGATAGATTTCTATAGCTATTCTATATTATAATAAAATTATCATCGCACCATTATTATTATCTTTAGGTCTGGATTTCTTACACGTTATTAGTATTTACTCCTTTCTTTATGCTAGACTAAAAAGGAAATGGTAAACTTTTGATCAGTAGAGAAAATTAATAGTTTTCTGCTTTGAATTAATAATTTCTGCATATTAAAGCAACGGAGTTTGATTATATTCTTGACAAGAGAGTAAATAATTCTCTCGATCCCACAAGGATTGGACATGTGACGTTTGCGTCATAATGATCACATGAAGAGAGTTCTGTTACTTGTAAATGTCTAGAATTAATGATCATCATGGGCGAAACGGGTAAAAGGATTCAATCCCTGGATATAGACGATGCTGATGATGAAGATGAAGTAGCAAATTGAAACGGTATATTTGGAAAGTTCAGAGTGCTAATAAGGGCGAAAGGTCATACCTATAGGAGTAAAACACACAGAAAAAAAGATAGAAACTATTAAAATTGTTTAACGGACTGCGATATGGTACTAGGTCACGAACAGATGGGCAGAGTGACCGATGTGACCCTTCTACAAACCGTTCTTTTTATTACCACGTGAGTAACTCTTAATTGAAAATCTTCCATTACCTTCCTTATTGCGTAATGCTTTCGTATGTAGACAAACAAGAATATTAACGTTGCCCTTGGTGTTTCTTAGCAGTATTACACAAATAAGTACATGCAATTTCTTTCCATCAGAAACTTTACGCCGAAGTTCATCCCTTCTCAGGAGTGAAATGGAAGCTGTCGAGTTGAATTAGGCCTACTAGAATATTGTGAGTGAAATACTATTATGAAATTTAATTGTCTTCTCTTACAAAATTAACAATTTAAATTGTTTTAATTGTAACAGTAATTACGCACTTGTTTCCTATACTACCGTTGAAATCTTTATTTTATACTCTTATTATGCGTTGACGTTAATTCAGTTTGCTGTCACTGAGCACTGAAGTCTTTCAATTTTATTGTTTTTATTTAGCTTTGAAGTCATTCAAGTCTCATGTATTTATCCTGCGTTGAAATAATCCAAGTTTCGTGTTCTTACTCTGGATTGGAATCATTCAACTTTCATGTTCTTGCTCTACGTTGATGTCATTGAAGTTTTATGTTCTTAGTTTGCGTTGAAGTCATTGAAGTTTCAGGTGCTTACTCAGTGTTGAAGTCGTTCGAGTTTCGTGTTCTTACTGTATTAAATTCATCCAAGTTTCAAGTTCTTACTCAGCATTGAAGTCATTCAAGTTTCGTGTTTTTACTCTGTTTTGAAATCATTCAAGTTTCAGGTCTTACTCTGCGTTGAAGTCATTCAAGTTTCGTGTACTTGCCCTGCGCTGAAATAATGTAAATTCCATGGTCTTACTCTGAGTTGGAATCATTCTATTTATATGTTCTCTTTCTAGTTGGTTATTTAACGACGCTGAACCAACTATATGGTTATTTAGCGTCGATGGGTTGATGATAGTGAGATGGTACTTGACGAGATGAGGCCGAGGATTCGCCATAGATTACCTGACATTCGCCTTACGGTTGGAGAAAACCTTGGGGGAAAAAACCCAACCAGGTAATCAGCCCAAGCCGGAATCGAACTCACAGCTTAGCCGACTGAGCTACGCCGGTGGCTTTTATGTTCTTACCCTGCGTCGAAGTTATTCAAATTTCAGGTTCTTACTCAGCGTTGAAATCGTTCTTGTTTCATTTCTTACTCAGAATTGAGATCATTGAAATTTCATGCTTTCACTCAGCGTTTAAATCACTGAAGTTTTGTGCTCTTACTCACCGTTTAAATCACTGAAGTTTCATGCTCTTACTCAGCGTATAAATCAATGAAGTTTCATGCTCTTACTCAGCGTTTAAATCACTGAAGTTTTATGCTCTTACTAGCGTTTAAATCACTTAAATTTCATGCGCTTACTCAGCGTTTAAATCACTGAAATTTCATGCTCTTACTCAGCGTTTAAATCACTGAAGTTTTATACTTTTACTCAGCGTTTAAATTACCGAAGTTTTATGTTCTTACTCAAATTTGAAGTCATTTCAGTTTCATCTTCTCAGTGTAGGAATCGTTAAACTTTCTCGTTCGTTGTGTTTAAATCATTCAAGTTTCATATTTTACCACAGCGTTAAAATAATTCACATTTCATGTTCGTACTTAGCTTTTAGATCGTTAACATTCTAATTAAAAACTGGGAAATCCATGTAAAATTATTACTTCAATTTTTCACTGGTACAATTTTACTCTTATGGTTAAATACTGCCAAATTTTTTTTTTTGGATATAGGAAAGATATTCCACAACATATTCAGGTAATTTTCTTGCTATCAGTCGTCATCGGTGATTACCAAGCTGGTCGTTGGATTCTAGTCTCATGGAACGAACTAAAGCGGTGGGTACCGTGTTGTATATTTTTTTTCACGTAAAGAAATCATATAACATCGACACTTATCATTAGATATTGCTGGAAATGCTATCAATTTCAACGCATGCTTTCTTGCTTTCTTGACACCATTGTAAGTTATAGATCATACGTCGAAATTAATCCTTGAAAATTAGTGCTATCTCCCTCCGAATAATGAATTTTAGATCCTGTAACACGTGAGGTTACTTTAATAAACACTGTTATTTTAAGTTCCACTACAAATAAAAATGTCAGCTCAGAAGCTATAATCCAAAACTGATCATTTTACCTTCAAATGTAGTTGATTTTGATTTAATATGCACTTAAAGCTAATCATTCTTATAGAAGAAGTGACACTTCGAAAAAATTACGACGCGTAATACAAGTTCAGGTAAATCTAAATATGGCCTACAAAACAAACTAAACACACTTGAACAAGAACATAGTTTAACATCACAAAATGGATTACAAATAAAGATTGGACACTTCCCACATCCCATTGTTGGGGTTTCGTGTCAAGTATTCTCGGGAGTACATTTCGAAGCTCCGGTCGCGCGACAACTGTTGGCTACGGTATAGCAAGAAAATAATCATGCTTAAACCCCTCTTTTCAAAGTGTGAATGCTGCAGATAGCGTATGATGAAATCATATAACGATAAAGTTCAACACACGACAAGATGTAAAGATTAAAAGCTGTCAGTGGTTTGTAATTAGATTTTAAGTGTTCGTTTAAAGCCAAGTAATCAGCAATACTGTGTAGACAAGGGATGATGTAAAACTAAGTAGGCTATAGTAAGATATGTTTAGAATAGTAATCGCTACCTCTGACTGAGGTTCAGACTGATATGTTCATCTGTTATCAGGCAGTACATCTCACTTGACGATATGTCAGAGGAAGAACAATTGTTTGTATAGGCCTACATCTGAAGTCTGATTAATGTAATATGTAGCTAATCGACGATGTATGCAATGGAGGGGGAAAGGAACTGGTCACCCTATCCTATTATCTCCTGGCCTAGTTGTCTCTTAACTGGTGCCATGTTGATGTCACTTGTGAGGTTCAGACCTTTCTTCGGACAGCTGTCTAAACAACAACAATATAATGCCTACATTTTATCTTCTCCCGCTCGCGAATGCAGAGTTGACGTGATAGTGCACAGAGCAGCTGCACATATGCGAGCGAAGGAAGATAAAATGTGTACTGTATTTTAAGAAAGAGGGACTCGCATCTAGTAGCTGTGTAATATTTTCTGATAATTTTTCTATTTATGACGCAGTAAAATCTTACACTGAATTCACAACGAAAAGTAGAAATAGTTCTGTAAATAATAATAATAAATTTCTTTGAGGAAATCTGTTGTGTTTTCGTATAAACTACATACACCTTTTCATTTCACTTCATTCATGAAGAAAATCATCCGATTTGATTAGGAGTAATTAATTTTTTTATATTTTGTTGATTTAAATAGGTCCACAACTGTGGAGTAACGGTTAGTGCGTCTGGCCGCGAAACCAGGTGGCCCGGGTTCGATTCCCGGTGGGGGAAAAGTTACCTGGTTGAGGTTTTTTCCGGGGTTTTTTCTCAACCCAATATGAGCAAATGCTGGGTAACTTTCGGTGCTGGACCCCGGACTCATTTCACCGGCATTATCACCTTCATCTCATTCAGATTCTAAATAACTGAGATGTTGATAAAGCGTCGTAACATAACCTACTGAAATAAAAAAAAAATTGATTTAAATACAGACGATAAGTTGCCTTGTAGATAATGAATATGTACGAAATCTATTCAATAGTGTAGCAGAAATCGCTGTATGCTGACTGATGGCGTGCTCAGAACAACTTATTCTGTATTAGGGATGCTGAAACCGTGTATTTATGTGGAAGCTCGAAATATTGCTTTTCTGTACCACTGTAATTTCTCTCTATACTTCGTAAGTATAACGAAAAAAAAAAAACAATATTTCAACACATACAAAGAAAACAAATGTCCACTTAATTGTTGCAAAATAAAACCATGTTTCTGAGCTTACAGCAGGGAACAATACAACATAAATCACGATAGAGGATACATAAATATGTAAATCCCTTCTCTCAATTCGTTTCTGAACATTTGCCATTAACTGAAATTAATTAATTCTTGTAAAGCTTTCGAAAGTGTAATATAACATTTTTTTTTTTGCTTTAATTCTGTTACCAAACAGTTTTCTAGGTAAATCTGCTCGATATTTTTTTTTTAAATTATCGTTGAAGCTGGTATCTGGATTACAAAACGAGACCAAGAGCTGTGAGCCATGTAATGAAACATGTCATATTTAGGTGGTTGCGTACATTTAGAAAGCTTACAATATCAGACTTGTAACTCTAACATAAGGTAGGCTGAAAGTGAGCTCTTTCGAGAACGTAATCAGGTTGCATGGAAGTAGAATGAGGTCACGTGATGAAATTAAATTGTGGTCTTAAATATTAACATTTCTCAAGATACCAGATGATTTGTTGCCAAGTTTTTTTTTCTGAAATATTTCAACATTATGGTATACTCGTGTAATGGAACATTGAAATCAACAAACTTATGTTGCTGGTCTCGAGAAATTTGAGTTTTCCTTAACGAAAGATGTTAACATAAATAAAGCAACAGTTCATTTTTACATTTTAAGATATTGAGACCTGCAATAATAGCTCATATTTACTGAAAGAGGAACAACAATACTTATGGCCGTGTGCACCATTCTCGATCATCTAGCTCGTTTATCAGCAATCACGGAAACATGGTTAATTCTTGACAGTGATCAAGTTACAGATGCGGTGCACCGACATTTTCCCTCGATCAACTCAGTACCGTCAGCTGACGGTACGCTCGCTTGAGAAGAATCATCTGAGCGCTAGGTTACCGCGTATAAAACAGCGAACGAACGCACTCTGTCAATTATCGCTTCGTTTTTGTTTATCGGACTGCTTTCAAACATCCTCGCAGTTTTCAAATAAGTTTCAGTAATCATGGAAGAAAAAAAGAAAAGAGCACCGAACTTCTCACAATTCGAAGTGGGAATTCCTTTAGAACTCGTCAGCAATTATGCATCCATATTATAGAATAAAAGTACTGACGGAAGTTCTCTAAGAGAAAAGCAGGCTACCTGGTTGGATTTAACCTCACAATTCAATATGAGTTATACGTGTTTACATAATTCCACATAATTTGTAACGTAATTTACACAGTAGTTATTTCATATTATTGATAATAATTGGGACAATTTCAGTATACGGATACCTCACTGACAATTATCTTGAAATAGGATACTAAAAAGAGCAGATTTGTATGTGTTTGTCGAATGTTCATCATCTTGCTTACGAAAAGACACATTGCCAATAATAATTTCAGTATACGGATACCTCGCTAAAACAATTAAAAAAAAAGACAATTCGTCTGTGTATGTCGAATAGGCATCATCATGCATACGAAAAGGAAGTTTTTAGTGCCAATTTATTTTGTGTGCACAAGGTTGGAATTTTGGAGTAAGAGGGAAAGGAAGGTATCCGTGTAATTTCTCTTAATTCAAGCGTAAATAGCCTAATTGTCCAAAACGTCATGTAGGTCCTAATAGGCCTAGTTTCAAACGGCAAATCTATAGCTAATAAGTGATAATCTCGCATTCTACAAAATGGTCATTTAGTTTTGCTATATTATTACCGCCATAGAATAACTACTTTATTATTATGTTAACAAAATTGGACAATTAGGCCTAAATAATATTTTGTCCTCAAGTAAAGTCCCGATCTTCCAAAGCAGAAATATATATATAAAGCATTAGTCTATTTTGAGAAAAAAGAACATTTTTATTATTCATCTACAAATTTACTCTTTCTACAATAACACCAATTCTGTTATTTCCGCAGTGATTTGCGTGTTCAAGATAGATCATTTCATCTTCAATTCCATCAAGTATGTCAAATCGTGCCGCCATTTTGGTTTTCTCGACTTGACCATGTTCAATTCAAGATAATTGGTCCTACACCCGTGATCAAATTTGATCATCATCAACTCGCTTGTTTCACTTTGATCAAGATTGATACTCCGGAAATTGGCGTTGAAGATGGTCAAGTGCCGACTTAACCATGGTCAAATTTTAATCGAGAATGGTGCACACGGGCATTAGCTTGTTTTCAGTCACTGAAATAATAGAACTTCAAATGAAACAGCGGTATCTTCTCCGTGCTTCTGTTCAACCTCCCCAATTTTAATCATGTATCCATAGTAAAATGTTCGTAATAATAGTCTCTGAATAACTTTTTTTATTTGCCTTTAAAGGACATATGTCAGATAATATGTCAGATCCTACATTACGCTAGAGGAAGATTAGTAATTTATGAGTTACTGTTTAACTAGATCATGTCTACAATGAATTGCATGTTGTACTATGTCAGTGGTAATCCATTAGGACTATATATGTTAAAGAGAACGAATACATAATGGTCTGTGGAGAAACTTCCGGGCTTATACCGCGTTGTCTTAGTGCTAGTAGCTGACGTTTCGACCGCTGTGTTGTTGTCATCCTCAGAGCAGTGGATAAGCCCGGAATAAGTCCGGAAGTTTCTCCACAGACCATGTAAACCGGCCGCGGAAGCCTACGCCAACACTTAACGAATACATAATGTTTATAATCGATCCTTAAGTGTGGTGGTGGGGGCGGTGGTGGTGGTGGTGGTACGTCTTTTCGTTTCGTCCGGAGCTTAAGGTGTTTGTGAAACACTTCAATCTGACTCTATTGCCTGCCAACACTTTACTTCCCTCTATGTTTTGCCACCTACGGCTGTCCTTTCCAAGTCTAATAAGTAAATAATTATGTAGAGACCGTCATTTGACTGTCAAAATTTGTTGTCAATCACTTTAATACGTGAATAACATGTAATAAATCAAGTATTGGCTACGAGTACTTTCGCCTTTTCAGGCATCATCAGATAGCGTAAGAAGGTGACTTTCCAAGTTTTTTTTTTCTTTTTTTCCGGTCTTTCTCTTCTTCGTACGCCTTGTGGGTTTCAAACCAATGCTTACTTTTCGATGGATTCATCTTCCTTCCTCAGATTATGTCCTATCCATCGTCATTTTCTCGACTTAATTTGTTTTGCAAATGATTTCTCTCCACTAATTTCTCTGAATGCAGAATTACTTACTGCTTCAGATCTTCTTATGCAGCGATTTATAAACGCCTGCCTGTAATTGAAGAAATATCTACTCGAATGCAGAGTTCTACAATTTTTTTGAAGTTGTTTTTATACCTTACAGTTCGTATTGACAGTTAAGTTCTCTCGTGTATAGTTTTTCAAAGGAAATTTGTACCAGGATAATTTTGTTAGAGGAAATACTACTGTACTCCAACCACGAGAAAGTATCAGGGGAATGAGACGCAGCGGAGTAATGCTGTGAATGAATGTTGATGTCATAAGAAGTCATAAAGTCACACACGTGGGTATACGCATCTCCATTGGCTATCTCTCAAAGCACAAACGATAACACTTGATACACTCATATTTATGTTATTCTAGTTACAAAATTAGATCACGGTTGATTTCCTGGTCTTTTAATCCCTCCATACAGGACATGACATATGCAGGAGAGCGCATGTTTTTTAAACTGACGTTATAACGGTAATATTATCTATCTACAGGGACATCACTTTATTTCTACCAACATTTTTAACATTAACCTGGCTATACTCGGAAACACTGTTACCCCCTTCCATTACAGGAGTTTGGTGTTACTAGTGCAATATGTAAACAAATCATTTTACTAACTATAGGAGGAGAGTAAAGTAGTGTATCCACTTATGTTACAGGGAAATGCGATTTTACGATTTTCAGTTTGTTTATTACTTTTACGGTATTTTATCAAAATACAGTAGAGTAGTAACAGTTTTTTTTTTTTCACAAACTCAACTCTTCAGGCGGTTGTATTCATTATATAATGGCTACTTTATTCAGCATATTACCGTACTTTCGGTAACTCTAATCTTCACTTCTGCTCAGTCCACACAAATAAAGTTATTCAGTTATGCTACACACATAATACAGGGACATCATTTTATTTTTACTAACATTTTAAATATTAACCTGGCTATACCTTTCTATTAACGATTGAAACAGGAAACACCGTTTGCTACCCTTTCCACGACGGAGTTCAATGATACTGGCGTAAAATACAAATCACTTTACTAGGTATAGGAGGAAAGAAAAGTAGTTCATCCATTTATGTAAACTAGGAAATATCGCAATTTTGAGTTTGATAATTTTCATTAGGTTTTTGTTTAATCAAAATACAGTACTGTATTAACACTTAGTGTTTTACACACGAATTGAGCTATCCATTCGGAAGTATTAATTATGCAGTGTATATCGTACTGTTACAGCACAATAGCGTACTATATAGAGAATGAAGTTAAATTGAAAAATAATTATAATATGGATATTTAAACACATTTTAGAAAATGGTGGCCGTTCATTTCGTTACAGGCTTCAGTTCTTTTGTCTATATTATCGCACTATAGACTATTGTACCTAATTCCAATTACCAGTTTCGTCCTTCGTACGAGTAACTCATGTTGAAATAATTCTGTACCTACTCTATAAAAGAGTACCTTACGTACTGTAAATTCAGTCTTCACTTCTGCCCGATCCGAAAAGATAAAATCACTCAGAAATGCTATCTACTGTCCGTTCAAGTGGTTTTGTCGCAGGGTTGTAGAAAGGGGGGGGAAATCACGTGACAGTTAATTAATTAAGGAGGCCCTTTTATTTAAGTTATTTTAAACACTTGAATAATATTACGTAGACGTCCAATTCCTAACAGAAATTAATGTTTTCAGAAAAGAGCTAAGATAGCCCAGCTACTAGACTTTACAAAGGGACGAACAGAAGCAGGTGGGGGAAACCGGGATGCGACATAGGGAAATGGACGACAGTACCCGTACGAAAATATGATTCAATATTGAAAGCTCTTTCGTCACTGGAAAACGCGAACATATTTCTGAAACGTACTATACTCAGTAACTCAGTACTGCTTACGCGCCCTCGGCTCTGTGTCGTGAACGGTTGGAAGTTTACTAGTAGAAGGGGTGGGAGTGAAGTACATTCCAAAACTAAGGTACAATAAAAATTGAAGTAAAAATAAAATGATGTCCCTGTATTAAAAATGTTAGTAAAAATAAAATGATGTCCCTGTATATAATCTCAGCAGTCCATTTTTTCACATAATTTCTCCGAAATGTCATCTCATAATGCGATTCATTGATAGCAAATGTAATAGCGATCCGCAGTCCGACCTCCGCGGTGGGGCTCCCCAGGTCCTCCGCCGCGCGTGGCCATGAAGCGCAGAATTGCCGGAATGCAGAGCAGCGTGCTTCGAGAGCCGCATATTGAGCAGGCTACCATTATCTGTAAGCCTACTTCTCCGTTCTTTATGTTATCATCATGCTACGTTTTAAAACGACTTTGATCGGACCCATACACATGCACATTAAAAGCTTTATGCTTTATGGCACATAATCGTATGGTTGCCGGGGCGCGGGGACAGGAGGGCGGGGTAGGGCGTGTTTCATGAGAGCGCTCACAGAGTATCGCACACTTCCATCTCGCCCGACAGACGGGCAGTGGGATAGTCACGCACAGTGGCAACTTGGCTGACGACGGCTCAGTTCTACATTTTGCCATCTTGTTCACGTGTCAGTCGGAAAGATGAACCAATGGAACTGAGAGAAGTGAATGTAATAAATTGCGGTGTTATAAGTTGCGGTTCTGGTCTCCAATGAGTATCTCCAATGGGAATCTCCCACGTAAGGTTGAAACCCCCTTTGAGAAGTTCGTATACAAATAAATAGGCTACTGTACAGAAAACTGACCTACAAAAACCTACATGCTAATGAGAACTGCAAGATAAAAATGTAAATCCAACCTATGTCCGTTAATTTTACTACAGAAAAGAGTATTAAAAATTTGTTTAAAAAACAGAAATATTACTCATTGAATTGTTTAAACATTTCAAAGTTTTCAACATTAAACAAATTTATTATTTTATTTCATTAAAATATTTTCACAGAAATCTTAATAAATATAGAACTAAAAATACGAATTCTCTGCGTTTGTCTGAACCTAAATGAAGAGTCCACTGCAAGAATGATGGATATCATTTGGAATACATTTTGCAGGAGAAGCAATTGAAAGTTTGAAATGCTTAGCGCTCAAAGCTTAACTGTGAATTTCCGATCATTACTGGACAATGACTATCAGTGTTAATGCCATATAACTCTGTATGTACATTCTATATGTCTTAAGCTATGCATTGACAGTCTTGGTTCATTTTTGACAAGAAAGTGACATCCATCATTCTTGCAGTGGACTCTTCAAATGTAAAACCAGTACAGCTTATCACAGCATGAGTCAAGTTCCCAGATTATTAAACAAATTTTATTCTAATATTGTTTTAACCACGAATCCTCTCCAACTTAATAAAAAAAATTGTATTGGATTTATAGTTTGGGTTTAAACATATTAAACACTTTTTAATCTGTATTCACTCTCAATTTTAATTTTATTCTTTTTTTTTTTCTGTATTGGACTCCCCTTCTGAGCACGAGTCTTACTCATTCAGGAGTGGGCTAGTTTGTCTCACATTGTATTAACTTGTATTCATTTCAACTTACTAGCAATATAATAAATAAATAAATAAATAAATATGAAGTACATAGTAAATCGTTTAATTTTACTAATACTTGACTAACGTTTCTATCGCAGGCATATCAATATAGCTTACAAGTAGTGTGAAATTGATACAAATGTGGCAGGGGATCTGAGAAAATAATAGATCGAAGAGAATAGAAAGTCAGCAGTTGATCTCTTATGTCGACATTATGGAAATGATACTAGTATTTCAAAGTGAATCCCTTTATTCGTCTTGGGAATCTCACCTTGACAGATTCGATTTTCCTCTTTTTTGATCTGTTAAGGCCCAATTCTCACTGCCGTATGTTAAAAATGGAACGACAACTACTGCGTAAAATTCTAGTATTCGTATCCTTCCCAGTTTTCTTTAATGTTCAGTAGATAGTCTTTGAATCTGTAAGTAGCGTAATATATATGTGCGCTTGTATTATTATTATTATTATTATTATTATTATTATTATTATTATTATTATCATCATCATCATCATCATCATCATCATCATCACCATCGTCAACTATCGGGGATTAAGGCAGGACGGCCCACCTGTCAGCGCCGACTGATCAGGGGTTCATCAAGCTACTCGTCACCGAAATGAGATCTTTTTGTTATTAATGGAGATAATTCTGTAGAACCAAAAATTAATCTATACATAGATTCGTCTAACAGTGCACATGCTGTAGGGGTCCGGCCGCCAAGTCACTCAATTGAGTGCCTCCTTGTGTGATGACTGTTGACTAAATAGGTTATATATGTGAACATTTAAGTCAGACATGGAGTAAGGCCGCTAAGGGAAAAGAACAAAGGAGAAAGATTCGATCCGTTGCGGTGGTTTGAACTTGGGCATAGCTCAGTGGTTAGAGCACCCAGTGCGTAGAAACTGAGGATTCCGGGTTCGTTTCTCGGCACTGGAGCGAATTTTTCTCTATTAATAACAAATGGTAACAATCATACATAATTTTGTAGGACCAAAAAATTAATATTTACATAGGAAATGAGACCTGGCTCTATCAAGGGCTAAGATAGATTGGTCCACCTGTCAGCGTCAAATTCACAAATGCCACCCGTGCCACCTGTCATTTGACAATCATCATATAGGCCGCACAGTCGGTAAAAGCATGCTTAATTGTACGAACCCTTCCCAAGTTCAGCTCTCGTACAGCCAAGCTAAGAAACATTCACAAATTTAACGTTAGTATAGAACGTTGAAGTGTTTTTTTTTACTGGTAGTAAAACTTCTGTGTGGAAATGGATAAGACATGACGGTAGTTAAGGTAAAGTACTAATTAGTCATTACTGTATACGAGTTTATAATTCTTATTTTTATATTAATGTCATAAACAAATAATTTTCTGGTTAATTCAATTTTAGTTATTTCGATTTTTTCCCAAATTTCCCTTGGAGTTCGAATTAAAAGGGTCATTCCATACAAAATTTTAAGAATATGCCAGCGATGTCATAATTTTTTTGGGCTTTTATTATAATAATGTCAGTATGGAAATAAATTAAATTGCGAACTATGACCACTATATCATTAATATTTTAGTCATACATATGACTGAAAAATGGGTGACAGTTACATGTTATCCATCATTTAAAATATTCTAGACACCCTATATGAAGTGTAAGCGAAACTAAACAGATGCCATTGTAAATCTGAATAACCATAATTTAATACCTTAAAGATTAATTCTAATAATATTAAGGCATGCTCATAAAAACACCTCATTGAAAAAAAGAAATAGTTTTATATTGGAATGCAACAAATTAAATTCATGCGAATTGCATTCCCATTAAAGAAAAGCTTATTCCTAATCCATCTCCCAAGTTTTGTAACTTTATCCAAAAAACCTGTGAATAATTAAATTAATAAAATTATTAATTTTTGTTCCGACGGTTGAAAATCGCTTGCTATGTGTGGCGGTCGCAGCGTTCGCGAGACTTCATAACGATAAGTAATCTCAAACGTCCATCTCCCTGACCTTGATCGCGCAACATTCTGTACGACAGGAGAGCCTACCTGTGAGCTTTTTTGTTCCGGGGAGATATTTTTATTAAAAACTGACATGATATTTAAGTCAACATTCCGAAATTTTCACAGTGGAATCAATATACCCTAAAGAACTAAATACATGTTTTTTTCGTCAGTAAAAATGAATTGCATTTTGTGTTCTATATTTTTTTAAGTTATTTTACGGTGGGTAACTATTAATTTTTTTTTTTTTTTTTTTTTTTTTTTTTTCCATTTTAAGGGCATTTATAAATAAGGCTCTCCTTTTTCTTATTGCATTGAAATCATTTTTCCATCTTCCTTTTAAGAAAACTTCAATGAATGAAACCGTGTTCTTTGTTAAACCAATATTTTAAATTCTGATTGCTGCCAAACTACGAAAGATATAAATATAGTATTGCTTGAAATTCATATTTAGAACATACAAAATAACCTACTATAATATTTTTAACTTTTGAGACATCATGGTTCAAAAACACTTTTTTTGCATGGAATGACCCAAAAAAAGTCCATTGCAAATACTCTTTTCATATAAATAACATGTATAGTTCTAATCTAAGGAGGGAAGGAAAAAATAAGTATCATCATGTCCTGTAAATTATTATTGTATCGGGCAAGTAAGTGCTTGTGTATGGCCTATCAAAAGAAATATACGTACTGTACTTCGAATTGCATGAAATAAGAAACGTCGTTTTTCTTACGTAGTGGAATGATGATATTTGTATGCGCACCTGTATATATAAGATAAATATTGAGGTGTGTCTTGAAAATTACGAATGATATCAGAATTCAAGTTACTGCTTCGCGAGATATAAGAATTGTCCGCGAGGACGCGGCCAATATGGTGTGAAAAGTTGTTAGATACCTTCATCGCTCCTTTCCTAGACGAGAATTTCCCTATATGCATGGACAATAATGTCGTAGCGAACAAGAAGTACACCCCCCACTTCTATACCTCGATTAAAATTACTTTACAGTTCAAGGTAATATTGTCAAGTTCTAAAGCGCACTATATTAAAATGTGGTTGTGTGACCTTTAGGCTACATAGATATTACCATCAGCAAATATAAATGTCACTATCAACATCTGCACATTGCAATATCAGAAATGAATCTCATTTCGAGTTGTATTTTTTTGTTAATGCAAGTCCTTTATCTCCACTTCTTCTGAACACGGCACCGGCTAAATCATCAGCACCGTGAAGACATTAGTAAGAATAATGATTACATTGCATTGTTAAGTGCGTAAATATGAATAGGAAATGCTTTATATATTTTTATGAGTTTTGTGCCGCACCAACCTCTACTTTTCAATGCTCGGTGACTTGCTACTCGACACGAGTGATCAGGATACTCGTTTCGAAAATAATACCTATTTTAAAGGCGATTAAAGATCGTAGCATGGTTTCTTTTGAAAGGGGAGTAAAAAGGATGCCACTCAGTGTCTTAGATCTATAGAACGTAAAAGAACTCTCTCCGTAAATGAGCTGGCTTTTGACGAATCACTTTCTTGTTGAAGTTTCCTGCTTTGTGGACAGATGTGACTATAGCGTCCTGTCGTGAACTAATCTAATTAGAAACATATGCCTGTTCATAGCATTAGTGCAAAGGTTTCGAAAACGTCTATAAGGTTCTTCATGTTTGAAAGAAATAATATACAATGCCATATAATGTCATCACGAAAATCAAGGAATTTGTTATAGGAAAGCTTCAAATAATCACAACAATGCATTGAAACTGTCACAGGTTAACCAAACAGTAAAGCAGGAAAAGTTGATTACCAGAATTGCATAAAAACACTTTTTCCAAAGCTTCTTAGTACCGTAGCATGTTACAAAATATCTGTATATGCAATAACTAATGTTTGTGTCATTATTACAGTTACCTTTAAATAACTTGAAAACGATTAGAGACATCTCAAAGCGGATTGCACCATTGTTTTTCTCAGAAAATTTCACATGATTTTGAATACCTACATGACCCCCTTTACGTTTAAAATTTCAAAGTTGCATTCAAAATGGCGACTTTTGAGAGAGTTGAGGGCTAGAATCGAATGTGTCACTGGTAGAGCATTTGGTCTTACAAATAGTAATCGAAAATCAAGCATATGGAAGATATTTATATGGTTCCAGACTTTTGACTCACTCTGTATTTTATTACGTTAATAGTATTTGACTTGGTCAGGGATAGAGATCAAATGGAACATACAGGAAACCTCTCAAAATCTTCAACCGAAAACCTCTTTAAAATGGTACAATAGTAGGTAATGCAAAGGAAAGTTCAAATAAAATAAGTAAGCTGCAATACCGACAGCAATTCGCTAAAAACGGCTTTGGAAATAGCTTAAAGTCTACGTAAGTGGTCTTTTTTCCAGGCAGTTGCGTCACATCTTTCACACAGCTCATCATTAGACCCGCAGACGAAATAAATATTGCTGTCGACTTTCTATATTATACAGTGACAAATAGAGTGGGTGACGCCCACAACACTATTTCATAGTAGACATTCATATAGTTAAATTGTGAGTTAACCAATATAAGTACATCCACTATAGCGTAAGGGTAGTTAGGTATGACTCAGCTAGCGACAAGTAGAGGGGTTATTAAGATACAAGTTTAATGGTATTTTACGCTATTTTAAATCAGTTTTCATATATCTCATAGCAATACTTTTAAACTATGTACTTTACCGTAATATTTGAAGAAGAATCTAGATCAGGCCTGCACAAACAGCGCTCAACGAGCGCGCGCACTCTTTCGGAGCGGGAGAGCGGTGTTTACCGCTCGCCGAAACGGGGAGGAAGATACGTCAGAATGACAGACTTGCTATAGGTACAGGAGAGGGAAACGACCACTCAGTTATCTAGTGGAGTGCAGTGTGTAGGCCTATTCTCCCTAACTGTTTCACGTTGCTTACCTACTGCTACAGTACAGTATGGAGGAATCTAAAAGACGGAACATAACATTTAACGATTTACAGCTCGAACTTATTGATCTTCAATGTGACCTAAGGGCTAAAGACCGTTTGAATAATACTACTGGCCTGGTTGAGTATTACAAGACTAAACATTAGCAATAATATCCACGACTACACAGGCTGGCTGTGAAAATGATCGCTATGTTTGGCTCAACATTTATATTTGTGAGTAACTGTTTTCTATAATCAACTTTAATAAAGGCAGACATCGAACATCTGTAACTGATGTTTCATTATGATCAGTAGGCTACTGTTCCTTTCATCTGCCAACAGCATAAAACCTCGTTCTGATGTACTGATAAATAAAAATATAACAAAATGATATTGTACATTTAAGTAGCTATAGAATTTCTATTACTTCTGTAAAATAAATATTTCTTTATTAATTAATAATAGTCCAAGATAGTTTTGCAAACACTGAACTGGAATTTATTTCATAAGCACTCGTAATAGTTCTTTCTTTTGTGTACATTTTGTACGAGATCACCCCTTCTTCTAGTCCACCCTCATAACAGAGCGCATTCCGCTCATGAGCTGTGAGCCGGCTCGGAGAGCGCAAACCTTGTGCAGGCCTGATCTAAATGTATTACACAATTGATCCAACTCACACTTTTTCTTTAGAAGAAGTCTTCATATTAAATTGGGGAACAAATCTTAGTAGTTACTATTTAATTTCTTATTTGTATTTCAGTCTTTCGTGAGCTCATTTGAATCCCATTACTTATTCTACGGCAATTGAAGCCATTAAAATACTCCCGACAACATGTTAAGCAAGATTACAAATGATTTCGACAGACAACAACCAGGATTTCTCAATAGTCTACGACTAACTGACATTAACTTTGACAAGATTGGCTTAACTGCTATATAGTAAAAGCCACTTTTTCTGTATTAGGATATTGGAATTTGGTATTTCCGTGAAAATATTCAATTTGATTAAAAAAAGTGAAATACGTAAGTAACATACATTTTTCGTACCGTGTATGTTTTCTCATTTCTGTATTTCGTTTCCAAGTGTGCAATACCTTATGGTCAAACACACATCTCTGTCTCCCTCGCTTTTTAAACCTCGTATTACTTCTCTTGTTTCCTTCTTTTCATGTTCATCCTCCTCTTACGCTTCGAAGACTTTTAAAATCCTGTTTTCCAAGCAATACTTAAAAGTAGAGATGTAAAGCTGCGGTGGACTACCGTAGAAAACGAAATGTCAGTTCACAATACGGTAGTTTTCCTAGTGGCATTCTTAGAATACAATGCAACCTTAGATACACGAAGACTCTGCTAGTTGCATAAACAACAGGCGATGTTATCTACAACTGCGATTAAAATTGACAATACAATAAGCAGATTATATAACATACGACTCTGTGGTCTAGCAGTGGATTACAAATCATGAGATCCCGGGTTTATTTCTCGTCCTGAGCATGGAAATTTGCCCTTAAAGAGACTATTTAATACTTTTACTCGTAAAGATCTAGAAACTAAGTGAGTGTATATAAAGGATTTCTGTAGGCAGGAACACCTAAGTGTTCAGGTAAAGATTCTCAAAATACGCCCTTGGTTTGAAGTGTGGGAACTGTAGGATGCAAAAACCAACAAGAAGAAGGAAGCCAAATATAAATATTGAATATCGGTATACCATGATATAGTGGCAATAGAATCATTACTTCAAAAATGTAAGTAAATCAACTGCACTATAAATTCAAAGTTATAAATAAACTTAATTATAACATTACATCAAATTAAACAGAACTCCTTCTAACAATGGAAATTACATAATCGAACACATTTGTGACGATCCCAAGGATAATTTCTAACATTTTAAATCTTTATCGGTGATGTGTGTCATTTTTAATTACGGTAAATTAAATTGAGTATTGATTCAAATAATTTAAGCTGTAAATGCGCTTTTCCTACATAAACTCTTTAATATGGGCTATAGACACTCAGGTATCTACGAGTTCTAGAAACATTGTATTCCAGATAAATCTGTTTCTAATGAGAGAACAGTAATTAACTACAGAAAAAGTCTGTTATTATTTAAGAGAAGTAACACAAATTATTTCCGAACATCTGGAACTTCTAGTTAAATATCTATTTGCTATCTTGCACATACGCCAAAATTACCATTCACACCAATTGCAACACTCATAACCAGTTTACCGCCCTATTTGAGCATCCTACGAAGACATTTCGTTGACTTATATGATAATGTAAGCCTTAATTAAAAAAATACATTGCTACGCTTGCATTCAAGTTTCTTTTCTGACCAATACTGCCAATTCTACGGAAATTTCTGTCGTATAATAGGGCCTACCTGATTTTCTAATTCTACCAAAACTACCGAACCAGTATTCTACAAGGCCGCAACTGTATTTAAAAGATTGAAACTCTTGCGCGATCTTAGTTCAACTTTCAACGGATCATAGAAACGTTGGACAATACATACAATTTTTCTTTGCAATGCAGGACTGTTAATAAACATTTTATCTTACAAAACCTTTCACGGTTTGTATCTAAGTGTTTTTTGTTTAGTCAACTGTCCGAAGACAAGTCTGAACCCCACAAGTGATACCAAGAAAGCACACTTACGAGGCAACTAGGTCAGGAGATAATGGAGTAGGGTGGTCAGTTCCTTTCCCCCTCCATTGTATACATTGCCGACTAGCTACATATTACATTAATCAGACTTAAAATGCATACAAACAATTGTTCTTCCTGTGACACATACTGTCAAGTGGATGTACTGCTTCATAATAAAAGATATACACTATCTACCAAAAAGTAACTGGGCACTGTTTTTGCCCTTTAGAACCTCGTGGTACCACCTCTTGTTGCTATAACAGCAGCCACACTGTCAGGCATGCTCTCCACTAGTTTGTGTAGGATATCCACTGGAATGCGTCGCAATTCCTCTTGCAACATGGCACTCAATTGGACAATGGAAGTTGGCCGCATCTCCCAAGACCTCAATCGCCGGTCCAATTCGGTCCAAAGGTGCTCAATGGGATTGCGATCAGGACTCTGTGCAGGCCAGTGAACATTATTGTCTGCATACCACAGCGTAGTAGCCGCCGAAACATGGGGTCAACTTCCATTGTCCAACTGAGTGCCATGTTGCAAGAACAATGGCGACTCATTCCAGTGAATATCCTAAACAAACTAGTGGAGAGCATGCCTGACAGGGTGGCTGCTGCTATAGCAATAAGAGGTGGTACCACGAGGTTCTAAAGGGGCAAAAACAGTGCCCAATTACTTTTTAGTAGATAGTGTACATATCAGCCAGAACTTCAATCAGAGGATAGTGTCTTGGTGTGAGGAATTCATTTCTTACTTGATGTGGATCCCATAAGTTCCGAAACACCTGTATTTCTTAAACGTCGACTCTACTTCATTTTTACTTGTGGGATCATTTTAAATCCATTGCTTGTTTGGCACAAAATTAAGCCGTTCAAAATACTCTCACAACATGCTAAGATTACCAATGAATCGGAAATAGATTTGTAAGTTTTGAACGAGTAAGAAGAGCTATGCTGATGCTTTGCAGGTGTCTCGAGACAGAAGGAACTTATTTCGTCTCTGAAGTGGATTGCACAAATTATGAAACACTCTGTACATACATATTTAACTGATTTCAATGTTCCATTTGCCTGTCTTGTATACTTTCAAATCAAACTCGCCCCTAATATAAGTTAACCTCGATGTCGTTGGAGGAAGGTCGTATGGAGATTTCTCGCCCCTTTAGCCAAATTGACACGCCACCGCCCGAGACGGGTGGCTAGACCACTTTGGACGACTTGCCGTCCGACTTCTTGAGAGGATTAATTTTAAGTCCCCCTAATTGTCGATCAGACTGCTTGTCCAACCAGCGTGTCAAGCAAGCGTGGTTTCAAAACGGGTCTCAAATGTCTTGAACAAATGAAAAGAACGCTTGAATGTTTCTTGAGGTGAAAGGTAAATGAGCTTGAATTTGAGAAAACATGGCAATTATCCTTATTAGTGCATTCTCACAACATAGCCACTAGCAGATCCCTATTCTTTCATCCGTTGTAAGCCAACAGTCACTCGTGTACGTGACCTTAGTTTTAGGATTTTCTGTAAAATGTTACGTAATGCGAATTGCACAGTAAAATTATCAATTTTTAACTAAAACTGTAATATAAATATTCAAATCTCTTAAAATTATTTCACCGATAATTACGTCATATCAAATGTGAAAAATTAATGTAGGTTCGTACTTCTTCAAAGTCAATAATAAAGAGACTCATAAGTTAGGCCTTCAGTAGGAAAGTAGATATTTTTTTATTTATGTGCTGACATATTCTAGGGCAAGTTAAATTCAGTATTTCTAGTTGACTCTACAACATCAAGAGAAGTGTATTTTTTCTCTCTCCTAACGAATTAAATAGAGAGGCCTCGGGTGCGAATAACGTGTGTTAAAAAAAGAAAATCAAAACTAAGACATTTCACAAGTTCTGATGCCGAATTACGTTTTACCTCTGATTGAGGTTATGGCTGATATTTACATCTATTATCAGACAGTATATCTCAGAACAATTGTTGTTTGTGTACATCTGAAGTCTGATTAGTCGAATATGCAGTTAGTTGGCGATGTATGCAATGGAGGAGGAAAGGAACTTGCCATTATATCATATTATCTCCTGGCTTAGTTGCCTTTTGTGTCATATATATGCGTATTTTCTATATAGTTATGCCTGAAAGAGAGAGTGAGTGTGTGTGTGTGGTTTTTTTGTGTTGTGTATGTATGGATGTATGAATGATATATATGTATATTTATATAAAGACGCACCGTCTTATATTTTAAATATAGGCCTACTTATACACACATGTACGTAATGAACACAATATTTCATCTTTGTTACACTTAACGTGCGTTCATTCACATTTTATTCGAAAATAACATATCCTTTCAAATAATGAACTGTATTCCTTTTTGGTTAAACACCTGTCTATATATTGAGATTATACGCAAAGCTCTGTCATTCGTGTAGGGCTATTTAAGTAGGCTACATAGTGTGAAATACGATGATTATACAAAAAATTTTGATCGGTAAAACACCGATATAGAGAACGTTAGGAAATTACGTTTCATTTTGAATTTTCTTTTGCAATAAATGATTAGGTTAATAATATTAAATTGGGCATGTACACATAGGCCTATTTCTTCATTATTCAGAAAAATGAAACTATTTAAATAACGTTATCTAGTAATAACGGAATAATTGGAATCTGGTTATGGAAATAACATAAGAAGGTTGGCCACCCATTCCTTACGGGTAAGTCAGACTTATATTATGAGAATATTCCAATATGAGATACCAAACAATCATGTAATTTGTTTCTCAGAAAAACATGTCATGTTTTGCTACAATATATTGAAATACAACTTACAACATCGGAGTCATGTGGATCAAGATACTGAGAATATAACCTGTAAATAGGTCCGAAACGGGGAAAATTTTTCAACACAGAGCTGCAAGATTTTAAATATTCCTTGTGTATTGTAAGTATTTTACTAATCTGTATTAGGATATTTAAAACTGTCTTTAAAATATTGCCGTTGCTGGTACCTGCAAGCAGTAAAATTTCATTTGCTACGAGCTTCTTGAAGTGAAAGTGGTTACGAGAGGCATTGAAGACCTAACATTCTAAATGTGCTAAGTGCCAATTTTTCAAATTTCATTTTAGTAAATAAAAAAAATTTAAAATCATGGTTTATTTAACGACGCTCGCAACTGCAGAGGTTATATCAGCGTCGCCGGTGTGCCGGAATTTTTGTCCAGCAGTAGTTCTTTTACATGCCAGTAAATCTACTGACATGAGCCTGTCGCATTTAAGTACAACCTCGAGCACAGAAGACCAGCGCTATACCGACTACGCTACCGAGGCCGACTATTCAATCTAAGAGAGGAACATTCTTATGTGAATATCGTACTAAATTATCTTTGTCGTAGCTCAACTGTAAGTGACTCATTTGTGCGCCAAAAGACGGTGTTGTAAGTATCTCAACTTGCATTTCGCAGTATGTTTTTCATCAATATCTCAGAAAGTTGTTTTTGGCACTTAGCGCATTTAGAATGTTAGGTTCTCAATTGTTGGCACCATGACGAAATTTACAGTTACTTACATAATCCCGTAACAAGAAGTAATCACTTTGAATGAATGCAAATATTTTCTTCGCTGTTTTCTTATATTAAGGCGACATTTATTTGGTGATATCTACTTGTAATTTCCCATAAATGTTTATAAAGTGACGTCAAAAACTTTTTCCTTCCATTTTTAACTATGTCCTGATTGTACCTATGCAGTGTAAAATATTACCATGGCGACTAAAACATACGATCAAGCAAAGCCTGCATGGTATAGTCAAAAAACAAAGTACAATAAAAATGTAAGGAAACAGTTTTTGATGTCACTGTAGTAACCTACATTATTCCGGAAGTACATGGCCAGGTTACTGCAATAAAGGAACAAGACTGCAAACGTGTACAGCGTACTCTTAATAGATGCAGTTTGTAGAAGGAACTAGAGTTCTACTCCACGGATTTATACGTTATACAAGTCATTTTACTAACCTACATGAAGCGGTCTGTTCACCACGGACTCCAGCCGACCCGCAATGATGGCAGAAAAATTGTCCACAGAAAGCGAAGAATGATGGTTATGCAATTCACTGTCATCCAGTAGCACAGCAGTTCGTATTTTTATATGCGGTTTATGATTAATGCGAAATAAATTTAAAGACAGGCTGAAACTCTCTTACAGGGTAATTTTACAGGCGGTTTCTAATAAAATACGATGGTACATAATACGCTTTTAACAAATTATTTATTAATTACAATAACACGATTTATTCCTCTGATTGAGGTTCTGGCTGATATGTACATCTATCATGAGGCAGTACATCTCACTTGACGATATGTGTCAGAGGAAGAACAATTGTTTGTATGCATCTGAAGTCTGACTAGTGTAATATGTAGCTAGTCTGCGATGTATGCAATGGAGGAAAGGAACTGGTCACCCTATTTTATTATCTCCTGGGCTTGCTGCCTCATAAGTGGTGCCTTCTTTATATCACTTGTGAGGTTCAGACCTTCTGTCTGATGGTCCATTTATATTAAATGTGTTTTTTCTGTCTTTTTCTCTTTTCTCTTTCCTTTTTTTTTACTCTTGTGTGTTATTTATTGGTTTGAATTAAGTTAGTTACTGTATTTACTAAACTGTCCTTGTAAATTTTATGTTATATTTTTGGCTAAGACCACACCATACACGAGCCTGGCCCTTACGGTAGTGGCTAGAAACATTTTTGTTTTATAATTTTAATTTGTACTTCCTAGCTAGCTAGCTAACTAACTAGTTAAATAAATGCAATACAGTACGAAAGAAATTATTTATTCAAGATTTTGTACAAAACCTTCTTAGGATGCCTGAAAATCGTTTACCAAAGAGACTTTTGTATTACCATCCACGAGGACGAAGAGATTTAGGCAGACCTCACCGACGTTGGACGGACCAATTCCATTTGTAGTTCACAGATGGGAAACAACCCAAAAGTCCACACCTGTGGAGTAACGGTCAGCGCGTCTGGCCGCGAAACCAGGTGGCCCGGGTTCGAATCCCGGTTGGAGCAAGTTATCTGGTTGAGGTTTTTTCCGGGGTTTTCCCTCAACCCAATATGAGCAAATGCTGGGTAACTTTCGGTGCAGGACCCCGGACCCATTTCACCGGCATTATCACCTTCATTTCATTCAGACGCTAAATAACCTAGATGTTGATACAGCGTCGTAAAATAACCCAATAAAAAAAACCAAAACTGTATATTGGCAGAAGAAGAAGAAGATTGTCAAAATACATGACATTCAAAGTTTTTAACACTTTGATACGTGTTTGTTTTTTTATCATTTAACCTTTTATCCATGCAAAATTCTACGAGTTTATTGAGCGACTGGAAATTTGCTTCACTCAAATTTTATTGTTTTCAACATACCACCTTAATTCCTAGTTGTGGTCGATGGCCTGGACAATTGTAGGCAATGGTTTCTCGGGATGTTTTGGCCCTTCTTAACCTGAAGATTTCGAATTACACAAGTTCGACTATACTTTAAAAAAATAATTTTAGACAGTCCAAGAAATGGATGCTGAAAATTATTTCCTCAATTCTGAAGTTTTCTGATGGTTGAGAATTTTTGATACCTAATCTGGAATGTGACTTCACCTAAAGTGTTGATTTAATTTTCGAATTCTATCATAGGCACGGGCGGAATATGTTCAGAATGATGCAAGAACTTTATAGGCGTGGCGAAAACAAGAGGAATACCTACTTAGAAGCATTATTAGAGTTTGGAGAATATCTGGCTGGACTCTCGCCAGGGCGCACGTGTGCTGATCTGCAATCACTCGTCTCTTGTTTATCAGTTGCACCATGTGTGCCCTTTAACTGCGTGCGGAGTGTTTTCTAAATTAAATCATTTTATCCTTACATTAGTTTGACCACGGAAGGATCAAGGAGCGTCGAGTAGAGGAAATTCGTCGTAAAAGGCGGTTGGGAGGTTCGTCAGATTTCCTAAATTGCTTTTTAATGGATCCCCTCCATCATCATACGAGAAGATGTTAAAATGCCTCATTTAGTTACGGAAAATTTTTAAATTCAGTTTGTCTGTTACTGTACTGTACGATTATAAACCGGTTTAAAATGTGTTGTGCTGCTCAGAGCGGCACGCGAGATTCTTCTGCTGCTCTCTCCTCCCTACCGCCCGTACCCTATATACAACGCACACCTTCCAACCCCCAGGCGGGCTCTACCCCTTGTTCTTGCCCCACGTAACATCGAATCTCATAGGTCTAAATAATCACGTGATCACCACAGAAACCTAAGATGACATGATGCGAGATATCATCAAAGAATAAAGATCCACGGCTATTCTCTTCGGAGCAATATCGGAAATTACCTTTATTTTCTTGTACAGGTACATGACAGGCTCCGCATGTACATAATAAAATGCAGCTTGATAATTCCGCCGTACTCTATAGTTCTGGTTCCAACTGGAAGGTGGAATTATAGAGGATCATTTCAGCATCCACCGACGCACTGATTTGCCTGCCAGGGTTATGGTTTTGGCAACATCAGTTGTGGCTTGTGAGATGCTATCACACATTTGCTGAAATGAGTGAGACAAACCACGCCTGAACCGGACGTGGACCGACAATTTGGTTTGAGCCACGAATTCAGGAACAATGTGACTTGGGAACCCGCCGAAAGGCTGATCGTTAAGAGCAAATCCATTTATAAATATGGGCGACAGTAAGGTCTGTACCAGGGGCTCAAAATCATTTCCTCCTCGGAGGAATTTGGCCGAGGAAGGGAATAAGTTAGATCAAGATTCAGGTAGCATTGTTTATGCTGTAAAAATAAATATTTCCACAATAAAAATATTTGTTATAAGATAAAACGCATAAGGCACCTAAAACCAGTTGGTAGATAAATCGACTCAACTACGGTGAGAGCTACCAACAGACGAACAAATGTCTAACCGCACGACAAATCGAAACTTCAGACATTTAATAGACAGAAAAATTGATAGTTGAAACATTAATTTACATGGGTATCCTGATCATTCGCCACACATTCATAACACATTACAGTTTCCTAACAGGACGATTCGTAACACATTACAATTTCGTTACCGGACTATTTGTAACACATTACAATTTCGTTACCGGACTATTTGTAACACATTACAATTTCGTTACCAGACTATTTGTAACACATTACAATTTCGTTACCGGAATATTTATAACATTACAATTTCGTTACCGGACTATTTGTAACACATTACAATTTCGTTACCGGAATATTTATAACACTACAATTTCGTTACCGGACTATTTGTAACACATTATAATTTCGTTACCGGACTATTTGTAACACATTACAATTTCGTTACCGGACTATTTTTAACACATTACAATTTCGTAACAGGACTATTCGTAAAACATTACAATTTTGTTACCGGACTATTTGTAACACATTACAATTTCGTAACAGGACATTCTTAACATATTACAATTTCGTTACCGGACTATTTGTAACACATTACAATTTCGTTACCGGGCGATTCGTAACACATTACATTTTTGTATAGCAATAAGTTTCCGCAATTACGGTTTCACATACCATTCAAACAAAATTTTTATAAACATTTCCACAATTTCGGTTTCAAATTCCATTCAAACAAAATTTGTGCTAATTTTTTGTAATATTGCGTGATGGATAGTAAATTAAGGTTCATGTTTTACATTCATGAACAATCCCAAGTCTTGGTGTCAAAGCCGATGCAACACCAGGTCGATTAAACCAAGTTAGATTTCTAGTAAACGTGATGGCAAGTACAAGGATAACTATAATATATTGGGGTACTTAGGGTCTCTTGGACATAACGTAGTAGGAAATTTTTTACTTTTATGTAGTGAAAACATAATAAAAATTTTAAGATAACAATATTCATTTATTCATATTGTCAGCAAGTAGTATTGTGAACAAGTTGTCACTGTAACGAACATGACACATGTTACGAAAAAATAATTGTGACCAACTTATCATTGTGACGAACAGGTATTGTGACCAATTTATCATTGTTACCAACAGGTACTGTGACCAAATTTTCATTGTGACGAACTGCCAGTGACTAAACTACCGGTGACGATACGTCCTAGATCAATTTACATGTATATGCCTAAAAGTAGACATGGTGACACTGAAAAGACACTTTAACTGGATACGAAAGAATGAGCAAAGATGAAATAAAAAAAAATACTTTGTTTCGACTTCTCGAATTCATATTCAATGACTGTACAGGGCAATTTGAGATTCCACTTTCTCTTGGAAATTCCAGAATGTTGGTGGAATACAGTAGGTGGCTCGAGATTTTCAATTGTTTCCTGGAAAGCACCTCTATTGTCTCCTTATAATATCTGAAAAGCTAGGTTGAGTAGAAGTTGCAGACAGAAATATTAACGGAGGGAGGGAATCATGCAAAATATGATAACTTATATTAAATATAGAAATTTTTTCAAAATAATCCGAAATATGAAGACTTTTTTAGAGTTTGTGTTTTAGACAACGTAAAAAAAAAAAAAAAAAAAAAAAGAAAGAAACAACTTTGTTCCAGTACCGCTAGCAGAATGGTTTAGAATCTGAAATTTCATATTTTGCCTGTCTCTAATGATAAGAAAGCACATACCTTCCTCTGCAACATCCATTTTTTTTGTTATTAATATCTCAAACCATATTCGAGTAGATCTATTGTTTCTTAGACACTAAAATCGACTGGCAGCGTGATACATCATATCGTATAATAAGATAAACTTCAGACTCCGCTGAGTCCATAGATTGATGCCAGATGTCAAATGAAAACTGGTAAGTGATACGTTATTGTTTTATTGACGATATTAGCTTTTGTTTGGCGATAATTGTTGTAGTTCGAAAATAGATTTTTTTCCAGCTATAATTGAAAAATTTTACACTGTACAGTCTTAGAATAGTAATATGCGTTACAAGAGCGGTATGTTGAAGTTTTCATGTTCGAGGAAAAGTTTGAAAAAGCGAAACGTAGTTGAGCTTTTTTAATTTCCGAGAATTTAAAGAAAACATACCGCTCGTGTATCGTACATTATTTTGTGCGAAGATCGTTTATTACATACCTGAAAGACGAATTTCTAATTAGTTGCAATGAAATCTCCATCTTGGTTTCTGTTCAATGACGGCAAATTTGCAAAACAAAAATACCTATCTTCAACATTGTTGCTTTAAAATGTTTTCTGTGTTTACTATATTCCAGCAGGCCGTGATATACGTCTGTCTTTTTTTTCCCCCAGTTTAAAAATGCGAACTTAAAACAAACGGTAAGGTTATGTAATGATTTATTTTTCATTTTAATATTTTAACAATATTATCTATATAACATATTGCAGTAATAACATCGGCATCTGGAATCTTGTTGATTTTTTTTACGGCTTCCTTAATGTTACTTGTATCAGGAATGCAATAAGTTTCGTGGAGTAGTAGACTTTACTTAATTTTTGCAAATATTTAAAAACAATAATTAACAGTGCAATTTAGGTGAAATTGCAGTGGTAAGTTTCCAATTTATAATTATTACTATATTGAACGTCTCTAAAAATAATATGTTAAAAGCCTAAAGCAGTAAAATCAATGTCATTTAAGCGGTAAGAAGAGGGAAATTGTTGTGTGTGTTCGGTTGGGAATACTGAATGTGGAATTTCACGCTTTCCGCGGATTGGTTTTGTGCGGAAACCAAGCAAATACGCACGATCTCACACAAAAAAGTTTTGTCGCACAGATACTTTGCAAGTCCCAGAAAGGAGGCAGTGCGCATGATCAGAAGACGAGCGACCTGGTTCACAAGAGAAGAACTATTTGAGATAATAAAATTAGTTTTGTTTCGTTGTGCCTCTTTTCTAGGACATAAAATATCTATTTTCCAAGACTATGTCCCTTCTTCCTGCTTTTTTCTTTCGCGGTGCAATTTATGTTAGCGCATTCTATGATGGTCTTACATTATGCGTATTAACGACAGTGAAATATAGAAAATTATAAACATATTTCAGATCAATTCTGACCCATTCTGAATTCCGAAACAGGATAGAATTTTCTAACCGGTTACGAACCACACTTGTGGAATCTAGGGTTACAAAGACTTGTTTTATGACAAAGGTTAGTTTTTCTCCGGAGGTGTGTGCAAGACTAATGTATAATTGTCTATTTACTTGTTTTGTAGTTCTGCATGCATTTTATAATGTGTTTACATGCAATTTGAATCCCGTTGCTTGTACCATCCCGTTGCAAGGGTAACGTCTGAATGATATTAACACACATGTTGTACACTGTTTTTGTAAGAAATTAATCTTGAATTGGTGTTAAAGAAAAAGAGACTGCGTTCCGTCACATCGAAATACTTTAGAACAGCAGAAGTAATGCTGTTTAATATTATTTGTAGTGAGACATTGTCTTAAATAAAGATACAAATGTGTACTGCAGTTTTTTTTATCTGTGGCAGTGTTAGTAAATTTTTATGACAAAAATTTATCTTTTCATTGGCTAGAATTTCTCTCTTCATGCCCAGTTTTCTCAACTAAATATTGGTCCCGGACCGGTGAACTCTCTTGTGATGCAAGAAGGGCAAACAAAGTAAGATTAGTCTTATGTATATTAGTGAAGCAAGCGTTAGTATTAAGGTTGTATGAATTGTTTTGCTAAAAATGTATGCAAATAACCCTAAAAATGAATTATTACAGTAACTAAAAATGATGTAGTCGACCTTAATGTAGTAGTTGCTCAGTTTGATATGAAGATTGATCAGTGAAATAATGAAAAAATTAATTATTTGATATTTTACGATTTATAGTTTTACTACTTCAATATTCTACATGTGCAATTTCTAAATGTGCAATGTGTCTCAGTGAAACTTACAGCAGAGTCCGTATAGGCCAGTTTCTATCTGATGCTTTTCCAATAATTCACTGCGGGCTAAAGCAGGGAGATGCACTATCACCTTTACTTTTTAACTTCGCTCCAGAATATGCCATTAGGAAAGTTCAGGATAATACAGAGGGTTTGGAATTTAACGGGTTACATCAGCTTCTTGTCTATGCGGATGACGTGAATATGTTAGGAGAAAATCCACAAACGATTAGGGAAAACGCGGAAATTCTACTTGAAGCAAGTAAAGCGATAGGGTTGGAAGTAAATCCCGAAACGACTACGTATATGATTATGTCTCGTGACCAGAATATTGTACGAAATGGAACTATAAAAATTGGAGATTTATCCTTCGAAGTGGTGGAAAAATTCAAATATCTTGGAGCAACAGTACAAATATAAATGACACTCGGAAGGAAATTAAACGGAGAATAAATATGGGAAATGCATCTTATTATTCGGTTGAGAAGCTTTTATCATCTAGTCTGCTGTCAAAAAATCTTAAAGTTAGAATTTATAAAACGGTTATATTACCGGTTGTTCTGTACGGTTGTGAAACTTGTACTCTCATTTTGAGAGAGAAACAGAGATTAAGGGTGTTTGAGAATAAGGTTCTTAGGAAAATATTTGGGGCTAAGAGGGATGAAGTTACAGGAGAATGGAGAAAGTTACACAACGCAGAGCTGAACGCATTGTATTCTTCACCTGACATAATTAGGAACATTAAATCCAGACTTTTGAGATGGGCAGGGCATGTAGCACTTATGGACGAATTAAGAAATGCATATAGGCCTAGAGTGTTAGTTGGGAGGCCGGAGGGAAAAAGATCTTTGGAGAGGCCGAGACGTAGATGGGAAGATAATATTAAAATAGATTTGAAGGAGGTGGGATATGATAGTAGAGACTGGATTAATCTTGCTAGGATAGGGATCAATGGCGGGCTTATGTGAGGGCAGCAATGAACCTTCGGGTTCCTTAAAAGCCAGTAAGTAAGTAAGTAAGTAAGTGTACATATTATTTAAATAATAGAAGAATAATCTTGCTCTCTGTAAGAATCACAAATGTAGCTAATAATTTGAATTATACATGAAATAAATTCTAAGTATCTAGACTTCTAATCTACACTTTATTATTTTAGCGGAACTCCTACGCCAGAATTTAACGATTCCAAGAAGCGAAGCGGAGGGAACAGAACAGGATGTTTAGCGGCCATTATCATACCCCTGCAGAGTTTCGCGAACTGGCACTTGTGGTCACATAATACACTCATTGTCGTTTAGCACTAAAACTCTGAAATATCTTCTCTTACACACACGTTTTGTCACGAAAGCTCGAGGACTGATGCTATACACAAGAGTTCCGCATGCCTCTTGTAATGTCAGGGAACTTGTCGACACTCAGGTTGACACGGTACCTCCATTACGTACGTCGTAACTTTGTGCAGAGGTTCTGAACTTCAAATATATTTCGAATACATTTTCTTATATTTAGTACAGCGAAGTTACATCAGTGGTATAGTGAAGTACCCAGATTCTGTCCCAAAAGAAGACGAGGAATAATTAAAATCTATTTTCAATGAGTATTGTAGTATTATCAATAATTTGGACTGTAAAAATAAATGTTTAGGTATAATATATTATAATGAAAATATTTTGAGTTCAATCCATAAGGTTTATCTATTTGCAAATGTTTATTTGCTACAACATGTATAGAATATTAATGTTTTCGCCTTTTCGGCATCATCAGATATGTTTAAAAACACGTAATCTAGAACTTGAACAAATTAACGAATATAAATTGTAATATATATGACAGATAGATTTTCATGAGTTTTATGTACGGTATTATGTTATTATAAGTAAAAAGGTTTTTGTAGAAAATGATTTCCAGAACATGTCAATTTATTGATTACGTATATAGGTATAAATTCAAGATTGATGAATGAAGAACAGCCAAATGTATTGGTAAACAACTACCAAGGATCAATTGTAACAGCATGACAATACGATACATAAGATTTTATCAATTTTATCATTATTATTATTCATTTATTAATAATCTATTATTGTTTTATAAAATTTGTCTTTTAAAATTTATTACTATTACATCACCATTTCACTCATAATTAACAAATTCAATTTAAATATTTTATATTGCTGACATTCATATTTGGCAATAATTTAATGCTTGTCATTTAGTCATTCATATGTGTTTGTAACATGAGTTATATGTATATGCAATCACATTTGACATGTCCTGGAAATCATTTTCTACAAAAACCTTTTTACTTATAATAACATAATACATAACACTCATGAAAATCTATCTGTCATGTATATTACAATGTATATTCGTTAATTTGTTCAAGTTCTAGATTACGTGTTTTTAACATATCTGATGATGCCAAAAAGGCGAAAACGTTAATATTCTATACATGTTGTAGCAAATAAACATTTGCAAATAGATAAATCTTATGGATTGAACTCAAAATATTTTCATTATATTATATTAGATTTATCTGAATGCAAAATTAATTGTAAAATAAATGTTTAGGTGTTTTTATTGACGTCAGAAATGCCTTTGATACTGTGAATCACCTTTTATTATTAGAAAAATTAAATAAGATAGGAATTAATGGAATTGTTTTGAAATTGTTTGCCCCTTACCTTAGTAACAGAACACATGTAACCAAAATTGATAATAAATTTAGTATCACTCGAAATATTAGTCCCCGTCTGTGAAGTAACGGTCAGAGCGTCTGGCCGCGAAACCAGGTGGCCCGGGTTCGGGGCAAGTTATCTGGTTGAGGTTTTTTCCGGGGTTTTCCCTCAACCCAATACGAGCAAATGCTGGGTAACTTTCGTTGCTGGGCCCCGGACTCATTTCACCGGCATTATCACCTTCATTTCATTCAGACGCTAAATAACCTAGATGTTGATACAGCGTCGTAAAATAACCCAATAAAAAAATCGAAATATTAATATCGGTGTCCCACAGGGGACTGTGTATCAATCTACTCAACATATGTAACTGGAGTTTGATTGATCACATATTTAATAACTGAGCTCTTCTACAACTAAATGTCAGAAGCCGCCGCTGATTATCCAATCCGTATTGCGAACAGCTCATGAAGGGCAAATGCCAACTAACCAGCTGCTGCCCTCATGTCCACGTGCCTCAGCAGAGATAAATGGTTATCCAACCAGGACGAAGGTATCGTGTGGTTATCACGATGATCCTCCAAGCCGTAACTAGCTGGAACCCGTAACCGGATTTCGCTATCTATCGTACCTGTCCAAACTCATCACGATGCTGAATGACACTGGCCGAATTTTCATTAGAAAAGTCTTTCTCCGTGACGACTCCAATCAGTGCGCATTTCCGTAAATGTAGTTCTGCCCTAAAAATAACAGAATATCACATAAAACTTGGAGATATGACGCAAAACAAATTGAACATTGTCCAAAAATTATTTTAAAACTTTTGTAATCGCCATTCTAAGATTAAAAAAAAAATAGTAACTCTTTATATTGGTCATAGGGAACTGTTCACCCTATAATAATAAAAGGCGGAAAAGAGGAGTGAAAAATGTACGCGCTTGTCCTCTGCGTAACTAATTCTTTTACAGCTATTTTAACAGGGTCATTCATGACGTAACAATAGTCTAACACTAAGCACAACTAATCTAATATCCTCAAGTTGTGGTACAAATTCCTACCTTTAATCATAACTGAATCGGTCATTTGTTAAACCACATGAGTCATAGAAAATAAGTTTCGAGAAAAATAGAAAAAAAATACATAGAATTAATGCATTTTCTGTTAGTCTGTGAAATTTTTACAGGAGGGCCGTGCATTAGTGTGTCTGATTACAAAAGTATTGTATCTTAATTATCTCATTTCATATCACCTTAAAGTATTTTTTAATTTCTTGGACTCAAGTTGTTTTAACAAGTACCAATAATAACTCCAGTATCCCGACGAAATATGGAGTGTATTGTTTATTGTAGTATGAAATACATTATTATACAGTTTTCAATCAATTTATATTGTTATTTTTATTTCATATTCAAAATTATTCATATCATTCACAAACTAAATTCAAAATATCATAGCCGACTAAAAAAAAGTTATTCGCGAGTAATTAATTTTCATACCAGTGTGTCACATATTTAATGGCAAAGTATGAGTACAGACATATCTTTAGTTCACAATAATAAAATAACATAAATTGCATATTATCACTCCAAAAAAGACTGTGTTTCTTGCTTTGGGATCTCTCTTCGAGGACTGTTTCTCTTTATATCATGCACTTCTACAAATCCTTGAAGGTACACAGGTACATATCTTGTTCACTTTTGCTTTCAAATGACGTAGTTTTATTAAAATGTCTATTCTATCTGGTACAGGTACTTTAGAACACTGTTGATTATTTTTTCTTCTAAAAGAACTCTTGGAACTACACTCACTGTCCAACACCTTGACAAAGAAGTGCATGATAGCAAATGCGTCATGGCTGCATTAAGCATTAAAGCCACATGAGTCCGGGACTGATGTGGTTTTGAAAGAACTCAATACTTTAAGACTTTATAGAATGCTTAGTAACGATCGGACTCATGTTGTTTTGACTGGAAATGATGCGTCTGTCCATAGTGCTTCCTATAGTACCGGTAACTCATTTTCGTAAAATTGTGGACTCATGTGATTTTACAAATGACCGATTTAACTTACACTAATCGCACACTCAAGAATAAACCTTACTATAATATCTAGTATTGTATTTGTACGGTTGTTTGATCTACCCTGTTATAGGTCTTGTGACGAATCTATGCACACGCACTGTATAGACATCCATCTATGCCCGAAAGGGATTCGAACCAATGAATCTTCGAACTTCAGTGGAGCGCGCCTTAGCAATCAATCAATTCCAGTCAATCAATATAATAATAATAATAATAATAATAATGATTATAATAATAATATTCAATATCTGTAAAGCCATTCTGCAGCTCTCTTTTTATCTGAATTATCTTCAATGACATGAATGATACTGTTCTACAATATTACAAATATAATAATTTTTATTCTGTATTATTCAACAAATAATGATCTAATGTTTAACTCTCGAAATTGCATTTTTTTTACTTTAAATAAATCCTACACTAAAAAATCTTTAATGTAGTAGAGATAATTTACTGTTTTTGTGTTGTATCACCAAAATATACGGTTTACGAAGAAATGGACTCAACCCTGTTCTAGGCACACCCACCGTTTTGAGTCAAAGAGCATAAAAAGTTATAATCAACAGGTGTAAAATCGTGGTTCACAGGAAAAAGGCAGGCAGTCTTTTTTGTTGCCATGTTAACAACAGCTTTGTTTCCAACTTCTTGTTTTAAGGTTATTAGGGTTAACTTTAAATGAATTTCTGAAAATGAAGCTTCAACTTTTTCTTTCGACTGCTTTTGTTTCAGAGAAGTTAGGTATATTCAGTTTACTACAACTTCCACCGCCGTGGTTGTATATAATATTGTCTCCTTAAAACATTCCTGAGGTTCTTGTATAAATCTCTGAATAGTTTAAAGATGGAAAGAAGATCAGTGTTAAATTGTAACCTTGACTTAGTAATGGACACAAGCTGTGTATAGGAAGCGTAACTGACAGTCCTGGGGGACTTTTTTTAAATATCTTCTAGGAAATGTGTTACACGGATCACGCGGATTGCATTATTTGTGTTTTACAGTTTATGTAGCTAAATCCGCCATAAAATGTTTTCTATTTCTGTCCAATTCCAATGTTAAATTTTGACAAATTTATATTCGTTCAGTTTCCCTGTTTAAAATAAAAATTTGGTCTTTTGAAATAACGTTAGTAGACCTTGTTTTCAATTATATACGTGGGTCTTGAGAGAGGAAATATACAATTATGTGATCATAAAATGGCCTTTCACAGTTTATATGTATGCCTACTTTTCTCTTTCTTGTGTTGAAAGTATAACTTGAATATCTGTAATAGTGCCCGAGATATGTCTTTTACTTCTCAGTCCTACCAATGCAAGAGACCCAGATAAAATTCCTTTCAGTCTGACGATTTTGAATTTCAAATGTAAAAACTTAATAATAATAATAATAATAATAATAATAATAATAATAATAATAATAATAATATAATAGTAATTTATTTATTTATACTGGCAGAGTTAACGCCATAGGGCCTTCTCTTACACTCTACCAGGTCACAAAGTACACAATCAGTGAAATTTAACAGAAAGTTAAAGAACAAAATACTAACAGATTACAAAAAATAATAGCATAACAAAATCGACACTAAATATGAAAATAATACCATAATAGAAAAAAAGAAAGTAAAATACAGATCTAAAGATTGAAATAGCCTATAATAAAAGGAACTCGGTAAAAGTAATTAACAGGGAAATCGTAAGGAAGAATATAACAAATCGCATGCAATAAAATAATAAAAAAGGAAAATACGAAATTTAAATAAAATCCAGAATATAAAGGGTATGATAATAAATTCATCTGGTGATCAAGAGAACAAAAAAGGAAAGAGAAAGGGAAGAAAAAGAAATATACTGTATATATTTTTACAAAACTTTCGCAGAGAAAAGGACATGTAATTGAAGGGAATCTGAATGGGAAAAGTGCAATTTTAGTTTATTTTTGAAACTAGATAATGTCCGACAGTGTCTGACATGCTGTGGTAGAGATTTCCAGAGATGAGCTGCAGAGATGGTGAAAAATGAAGAGTAGGAAGATGTTCTGTTTTTAGAAATGGAGAGTGTGATATGGTGTTGTGAACGAGTATCTATTTCGTGATATGAGAACAAGTGTTGAAAACGAGAAGCTAAGTAGCTAGGGTTAGAGTTCTGAAGAATATTGAAGAGTAACGTGAGAGAGTGAATAGTTCTTCGCTCTTTGAGACGGATCCAGGACAGCATATTTAGTACAGGTGCGATACGGTCAGATCTACGGACGTTGCAAATAAATCGAACACTGCATTGTGAACACGCTGCAGTGCGTAGGTCAGTCTCATGTTGAAGTCAGTATAGTGTGTGTCACAGTAATCGAAATGAGGCATCAAGAGCGACTGTACTAAATTTTTGGGAACCAACGGAAGGAAATTTCTGATTCTTCTTAGTGCCTGATTTTTCATAAATATTATTTTACATATGTGTGTGATTTGAGTATTCCAACATATGTATGCTCTTTTCTCATATTTTTGGTCATTAAATTTAAGAAAAGGAAAGAGCAGTTGTTATTAATCTATCACATTCAAAGTTTACGAAGTGCTCTTCATAATATCAATGACTTATAATATGGCAAACAAGTTTTACATAGAAATTGTGCACAAATAAATAGTGATCCCCTGTCAGATATTGTTGCCGTGTTTATATAGAACAGTCTGGATGTTCTGTTCAATACGTGAGAGAGAACCACCGGCTATAAACGCTACCACAGGAATTGAAGGAAACACAATATTTATATTGACATTCACGATTGTAGCAGGCTAATGAATGCCAGCCATATATGTGCTGTTTAATGTACAGAATGTTGGACAGCTGAAGGCAGGACCTGCACGAGTTATAGGGGTATTGCCCCCATGCCCTGCCCGCTTGTTCATATTTACCCTGGCTGTGTGCAACTCCATAGCCTTCCGGCCTTCCTATTCGCAGATTAGGCACTTAACTACATGGTGCAGCTTCCACTCCTTTCAAAAATAAGAGAAGGAAGAAGAATAACTTACCGGTGTACATGCTACAATTTTCAACACAGGGCATATCACTTAATTTCTTTGCGATTTATCAGTAACAGGTTTCTGGCTACAGACTCAGTACTGATTCGGCCGAAAATTGGAACGCAAATTTACTGAGAAGTACTGAATCGATTACTCATGCTAGCTCATAGAGAATTTATGTCAAATTTTTTAGATTACAAATGTGTTTGTATGCAATTTCTTAATATAAATTATTATTATTATTATTATTATTATTATTATTATTATTATTATAATTCCTGCGCTGTAGCTGATTTGATAATTTATTGGCTACAAATTCAGAGAACTCAGGTTCGCTTTCTGATAGGGAAGTAGAGAATTGAAGGGGTAGGATAAGATAGGCCAAAGCCACACTTTTAACGAACATTTTTTGTTATGCGAGTTAACTTCTTGTATATATGTATGTATGTATGTATGTATGTATGTATACATGCGTATGTGTATTTATGTATGTATTAACACTACAATTGGGCATGAACCCGGTGGCAGTGATATATAATATACAATAATACCATTACAATTATACAATAATTACAGCAATAAAAGAAAAAAAAATAAACCTAAATTTATTTCTAACTATAAATAAATAGATGCAATAAACCTGGAACTGTAAATAAAAAATATTCTATAATAACGCCTAACAATAAGCAAAAGTAAACCTAACTTACAAGTACTTCTATTTCACCCAACTATTACCAATTTAAGTAATTACATATCACCTTAATTAATTACAAATCACCTTAATTACATATCATCTTAATTAATTACATATCACCTTAATTTATTACAATTACATTTTCAGTCTAATCTTCTCAACCTTTCCTTAAATGTATTGATTTTGAGAGGACTACCCCGGGGCAGTTACTAGTAAAATATTATGAAGTATACTCAACAAATAACAGAAATATACGCTGAAGAAATTATCGTGGGGTTTCTGCGAAAACCCTGTTAACTCCATTTTTCTATGTTTTGAGAAAAACTGAGTTGAAGTTTTAGCCATCTAAAAAAAAAATAGAAATATGTAGGTGACAATTATTTATTTAAAACAAATGTTTCTAACAACATTGTCTAATCGAAATATGACATTCATATAACATTTCTGAACACTCAACTACATTAATTAGCAATTAATGAGGAGAATATGTAAACAATATGGACTTAGTGGGTTTTCTCGGACAAATAATTGTAGGAGTTCTTAAGGAAAAAACAATTAATACTCCTAGTTTGAATCATCACTACCACTGTTTTGAACTCCAGGTTCAGGCACCAGGTCCTTAAATGATGCTGAGGTGGGTGGTTGTTCTTACCAGCTGTGGATTTCTTCTGGTATAACTCCACTTCTCCAAAGTTTCAGCAAATCTCGTTTTTCATTTGTCTATACTTATTGGCAAATGTTTACTATACATTTTTTCAGCTCAATCCTTTCAGTCAATCTCTTTTGATGACCTCTTTCACTTGTATTGATAGACTGATAAGTACTTGAATGGTCATACCGATACAACTGTCAGGGTGTGCTTTACAGGAGGCCTTGAAACATTTGACCATCAGTGAACTCACTTTATTCCGTACAGTGTCGACTGTTTTGTTTTTCGGTGCTTGTTTACTTAGTTCTTTCAGGTCAACAATGAAATTTTAATTCTTTTACAACATAGGGAGATGTTTTATATTCTTTCCGTGAATTTGCTTTAGCAACTAGAAAAATACAATGTTAAAATTGAGATATACTGTCTATACTTATCTAGTAATTATATGATTGATTATAACATAAACGTTTTCGGCACTAATGTGCCATTTTCAAATGTATGAAGATTTGCCTAATTACATTTCAAATAGGTGCACATGAACTGTGTGAATGAAAACATATAATGTGTACCCTGGTGATCTCATGTCAAATATAAAACAATCTATATGTAGATAATTAATAATTAAAAAACACACACTTATTACTAATATTTAAAAACATTTAAAATTTGTTTTTCTGCTGCAATTATCCATCATTTTGTGGAACACTGGGGTTATCTTGACGTATTATATGGTCAAATTCAGTTATTCAGTTACTTAAAATGTTGTAAACTTACACTGAAATACTAACTATTAAAATATTAAAAATCCTTTATGTTGATTCACTGTTATTGCACCAAGGTTCCTTGTTTTTTTTTTGTTCACTTTCACATATTAGAGCACTTTACCATGATCGAATGTGGTGCGTAATATAAGTTACATTAATAAATGGTTATTGTTTTCCTTTGGTTTGCCGTGGTTGGATTATTACATACTCATGGTTGTCACCGTCCGATTATCAGTCAAGCCTTTACAAATGGCTGGACATGTTGCGTGCTCGACGTTGGCCAGGCTAGAAAAATGTTTAGCCAGTCCTGGATTGTATAAACTGAAATGTGTTTCAATAATTGAACTATGCATGGAGTCAACCTCTATGAAATTATATCCACTTCCCAAAATCTTCTGTTCTATCACTTTTAAGTGGGTAGCTTGAACTAGATACTGTCTTAGAAAATGTTTTGTCGCACAGATACTTTATAAATCCCAGAAAGGAGGCAATGCGCATGATCAGACATACAACGAAACAAAACTAATTTTATTACCTCAACTAGCCGCTCTCTTGTGAACCAGGGCGCTCGTTCTCTGATCATGCTCACTGTCTCCTTTCTGGGATTTATAAAGTATCTGTGCGACAAAACTTTTTTCTAAGACTGTACATTAAGAGTGCTGCAATATGCTAAATTCGATTTTGTCCTCCACAAGTATCTAAGAACATGGAAACCTGTTTCACTTTACCTGGAATAAAATTGGTCAAAAAATGCTTAAGGGACGTTCCAATTTCCGTTAAAAAGCAAAACTTAATAATGTTAATATCAACAGTGTTGATGAACTTGCAGGATTCACTCTGTATAAGAGGCTTAAAGTAACTAGCCTATGTAAAAGTTCTGTGAAAGTCCACCAAGTGATTTTAAAGGCTTTTCCCTGGCAATAAAATGTCATTTTAGGACTCGCTGAAAACTGACCAAGACTACAACTCCAAAACAATACCTCACAGAAGTAAGTGGATTTTCCAGACGATGGAGCATAACATTTTACATATTCAGATAACAATAACTCCATTTTCAGCAAAGTTGGAGTTACAGGTTTTTCGCAGAAATCCCACTACACTTAATAGCATTGGATTCTAAACTTTTAGTACGCTCACCTGTAAAATGTTGTCTTTGAAGCTTAGAATTATATAATTCTCACCCCTTCATTTGTCACTCTTAGGAAATGTTTGTATGTGAAAAGTGGTCCAACTGAATGGCTAGCGTCGTAGCATTTCCCTAGCCTGTTATCCATCCAACTCAGAAATGAAGCCTAATGTCAACAAATGCTCATATTATATCTCATGAGTAGAGTTCTGCGTTTGGTTACCTAAAGACTCCAAACAACCCGCAACATTGTAGGCATGTATGGGGTATAGCTTGCCCCATTCCCGTATGATCGATGTTTTCCTGTCCATAATATTCCTCGACTTTCATGCTCTACAGCTTGCCAATTGTAGGGGACTTGCTCCGCGTGTTATATCTAAGTAGGTGAACATTGACTTTGTTCTATATCGACGGAGCAGTGTATAATGAATGCTGAAACTAATATATTACAACTGCGCACTTCATTTATGGATTTGGAATATCCGTTGTCTTTTAATAATGCGAATACTTCCTTCCCTCCGTTACTACGGATAATGAAGAATTTACTGTAGTATAAAATGAACGGAATGTGTTCCTGGAATGAAATTTGTAATGTTGTCGACCACTCGATTTTAGTTGGTTATTTAACAACGCTGTATCAGCTACCAAGTTATTTAGCGTCGATGGAATAGGTGACAACGAGATGAGGCCGAGAATTCGCCGTAGATTACCTGACATTTGCCTTACGGTTGGGGAAAACCTCGGAAAAAATCAACCAGATAATTAGCCTAAGCAGGAATCGAACCCACGTCCGAGCGCAATTCCGGATCAGCAGGCAAACGCTTCAGCCGACCGGCTACTCTATTGTCAGCGGCGGGAATCGAACTTGAGTTTACGGTATGATAAGCCAACGCTCCAACACTGAGTTACCCTACGGGCTTAGAAGCTTGATTTTCTTCACGACTCTTAACATGAATCGAACCGGTGTCTGAGAGATGTTGGCCTTGGGGATAGGTGAGCAAGCAGGGAACATGAAGACCCATACATCTGCATATATGATTACTGCAACCTGTACAAGGCTCGTCTTGTTAACATTATAATGTGTTTCATTCATTGGAAACGAGACTATTAGCCACGCCTCGACTCTTCGTCGCATTTTGGCTGCTGCAGAAGTTCTCATACTTGTTAATAATCACTAATAGCGATCGGAGGAAGTAGAAATACTTGGATGAGGAATGTGGTTATGAGTATTCGAAATGAATATTAAGAAGCGGAGGTGAAAATAATTATCTTTCCTACCAGCGACTGGATGCCAGCAGAGTGCTGCTACTGTTCTGAGAACGGTTCAATTGGCTTCCAATGCCGAACCAGGGGTGAAGGTTACAGAGATCACAGTCTTTAGGCAGGGCAGAGAGATTTGTGCTAATACATGTGCTTTAGTGTTACATTCTTTAAGCTGCTGTTAACTTATTTGTATGCAACGAGTATATCAGAACATTGACATTGGGTTCAAATTACTCCTAGGACACAGAAATTTTTCTTGTCACTGTGATGTCTACTATTACATATTTTTTTCAATCCGGTGATTAATATATTGTTATACTTGTGGTTATGTGTATCCAGGATGGGGCGAACTTAAACAGTTAAGTTGCCATTTTTTGAGGGGGAGACGTTCATTTATGTATGAAAATCATTACTCCATGCTGTTGCACTGCACAGTTCAACGTTTAAAAAAAGTTACATCAATATATTTTTACACCTTCAAGCGTAGACAAATTTCCAATTACACCTTTTGGAAAAGTGACAAAGTTCACCCCATTGTTGGCTATCTCCTGTATTAGTAAGGTTTCTGTCATCGCTGTATTGTAAAATTTTCTTTTATAAATATTTATTTATTATGGCATACAGGAAAGTACAAAGGCTAGATGCCCATCAAAGCATCTTTTTCACACAAATTAATTTTGTGCGAGATCGTGCGTATTTGCTTGTTTTCCGCACAGAACCAATACGCGGTAAGTGTGAAATACCACATTCAGTATTCCCAACGTAACACACATAACAATTTCCCTCTTCTTACCGCTTAAGCGCGACATTCATTTTACTGCTTTAGGCTTTTAACATATTATTTTTAGAGACGTTTAACATAGCAATAATTATAAATTGGAAACTTGCCACTGCAATTTCACCTAAATTGCAATGTTAATTATTGTTTTTAAATATTTGCAAAAATTAAGTAAAGTCTACTACTCCACGAAACTTATTGCATTCCTGATACAAGTAACATTAAGGAAGCCGTGAAAAAATCAACAATATTCCAGATGCCGATGTTATTACTGCAATATGTTATATAAATAATATTGTTAAAATATTAAAATGAAAAATAAATCATTACATAACCTTAGCGTTTGTTTTAAGTTCGCATTTATAGACTGGGGGAAAAAAGTCAGACGTTTATCACGGCCTGCTGGAGTATAGTAAACACAGAAAACATTTTATAGCAACAAGATATTTTGGTTTTCCGAAGTTGCCGTCATTAAACAGAAACCAACATGGAGATTTCATTGCAAATAATTAGAAATTCGTCTTTCAGGTGTGTAATAAACGATCTTCGCACAAAATAATGTACGATACACGAGCGATATGTTTGTTTTCATGTTCTAGGAAATTAAAAAAGCTCAACTAGGTTTCGCTTTTTCAATCTTTTCCTCGAACATGAAAACGTCAACATACCGCTCTTGTAACGTATATTACTATAACTTGTCAAATGATTTACATGAGTGGCAATTGTAATATAAGTTATGTCACTCTAAATGCAACAATTAATGTACGAGGGATCCTCTGTATATTGAAAAATATTTTCTCAGCTTAATCCCAAATTGCAAACTTGTGTTTTTTTCTTTAGTTTTCTATATTTAAGACTAGATAGCTAGATGACGAAGTAACGAAGTTCAACCAGCGTTGGTTTATGATTGTTGGCTTTAACTAGACTAGATTAAATAAATAAATAAATAATATAATATAATATAATATAATATAATATAATATAATATAATATAATATAATATAATATAATATAATATAATATAATATAATATAATTTACTTTACTTACTGGCTTTTAAGGAACCCGGAGGTTCATTGCCACCCTCACATAAAGTCGCCATTGATCCCTATCCTGAGCAAAATTAATCCAGTCTCTACCATCATATCCCACCTCCCTCAAATCCATTTTAATATTATCTTCCCATCTACGTCTCGGCCTCCCCCAAAGGTCTTTTACCCGCCGGCCTCCCAACTAACACTCTATATGCATTTCTGGATTCGCCCATACTTGCTACATGCTCTGCCCATCTCAAGCGTCTGGATTTAATGTTCCTAATTATGTCAGGTGAAGAATACAATGCGTGCAGCTCTGCGTTGTGTACCTTTCTCCATTCTCTTGTAACTTCATCCCTCTTGGCTCCAAATATTTTCCTAAGAACCTTATTCTCAAACACCCTTAATCTCTGTTCCTCTCTCAAAGTGAGAGTCCAAGTTTCACAACCATACAGAACAACCGGTAATATAACTGTTTTTATAAATTCTAACTTTCAGATTTTTTAATAGCGGACTAGATGACAAAAGCTTCTCAACCCAATAATAACACGCATTTCCCATATTTATTCTGCGTTTAATTTCCTCCCGAGTGTTATTTATATGTGTTACTGTTGCTCCAAGATATTTGAATTTTTCCACCTCTTCGAAGGATAAATCTCCAATTTTTATGTTTCCATTTCGTAAAATATTCTGGTCACGAGACATAATCATATACTTTGTCTTTTCGGGATTTACTTCCAAACCTATCGTTTATTTACAATGCAGATGCAGAAATTTGCAAAGGGCGATAATCTTGGTTATGATTATGAATACGTGTTGGGGTCTTCACACTCGCAGTCTGCTGGAAGGAATCCTGAGAAACGTACTCGCCTTGACGACCTCGCAAACACATTAACATACCACGCTGTGTTCCATATTATCCGCTGTTCTAAAATTCGCTACATGTAAATGTATAAAATACTATCATCAAATCGTTGTTGCGAAACTAGTCTCTCTGGCAGCTACCTGTAGAATATTTTAATTTCCTTGTTCGACCTCTATTAAATATTAAACACTTGACGCTAATGGCGAGCATTATCAAATACCGGAGAGAATCTTCCCAGGATATCAATTGAAGCATTGAAGCACTCTGCCTTATGAGGTGCAGATTCTCGCTCTACGTTCCTCCCGTGGGTACCATTGTTTGCAAATCCTTTCACAAAGCAACGAGTTGAGTGTTGGATTGAGAACTTCGCTTCAGGTAATAGTAATATACGTTATAAGAGCGGTATGTTGACGTTTTCATGGTCGAGGAAAAGATTGAAAAAGCGAAACGTAGCTGAGCTTTTTTAATTTCCGAGAACATGAAAACAAACATACCGCTCGTGTATCGTACATTATTTTGTGCGAAGATCGTTTATTACATACCTGAAAGACGAATTTCTAATTATTTGCAATGAAATCTCCATGTTGGTTTCTGTTTAATGATGGCAACTTCGGAAAACCAAAATATCTTTCTTCAACATTGTTGCTATAAAATGTTTTCTGTGTTTACTATACTCCAGCAGACCGTGATATACGTCTGTCTTTTTTTTTTCCCCAGTCTATAAATGCGAACTTAAAACAAACGGTAAGGTTATGTAATGATTTATTTTTCATTTTAATATTTTAACAATATTATTTATATAACATATTGCAGTAATAACATCGGCATCTGGAATCTTGTTGATTTTTTCACTGTTTCCTTAATGTTACTTGTATCAGGAATGCAATAAGTTTCGTGGAGTAGTAGACTTTACTTAATTTTTGCAAATATTTGAAAACAATAATTAACATTGCAATTTAGGTGAAATTGCAGTGGTAAGTTTGCAATTTATAATTATTACTATGTTAAACGTCTGTAAAAAGAATATGTTAAAAGCCTAACGCAGTAAAATGAATGTCGCGCTTAAGCGGTAAGAAGAGGGAAATTGTTATGTGTGTTACGTTGGGAATATTGAATGTGGTATTTCACACTTACCGCTTATTGGTTCTGTGCGGAAAACAAGCAAATACGCACGATCTCGCACAAAATATTACAATGCGATTCTAAATCTATAATGTTTCATTAGGTAAACATACGTGCAATTCTTATTGTCTTGTTTTTCAGAGTCAAGTGTGAGTGTTTATGTAGCAACACATTTTAGTTGCGTTACATTTAAATATCAACGTTATTGTTAAATAAGTTACATCTCCAAGCGAAATGTTTAGAAGTTTTCGCTCCAAAGCTTAATTATCAGTCTTTCTTGGTTTCATAACTATGGTTTACTACGTTAACGTTGATATAACATTTGGTATATCGTCCTTATTCGAATTCCGTCAAATGGCCTTTCTTTGAATACCTAACATTTCTCTAGGGAAAAGCATTTCCGCAATGTATATCCTTTTTCGTTAAGTTATTGCTGCTGTTATACCCAATGTTGTGCAGAAATTCAGAAATGTGGCAATTCTTGCTTTCACATATGTTTTATTGCAGCACATAACATTTGTACATTATTAAATGTTGACTTACTGAAATTATTGAAACAATTGCAGATATTTCAGAGTAGAAACTTTGTGAACGGGTTTATGACTAAAAATTATTTTTCATATTAATGGGTATTTTTCCTCTGAATGCCGAAGATTTTGTTTCATTTACGAATGTTTTTCATGTGTATTATTATAATGATGGGTATTAGGTAGAAAAAGGATCCCAATGAGTAAAACCGGGCGAAGTGTTAAGAAGGAAATGTTAGTATAGTGATTTTAAATAGGATAATCAGTTAAAATTTATGAACGATATTTTGATAAAGTAATAATGATCAACAGAATAATATACTGTAAATTAGAAAGAGTAAGATGGGACGTAGAAAGACGGAATTATATATAAATTTATGTTAGTAAGAATAGAATTCTGGAAGGAACGTAAGTGTGGAACGAAGAGATGGATTTTTAAGATCTATAAAGAGAAATTGACTGTTTGGAGTTAAGTTAATAACGGGAATAGAAGATTGCATACTAATTATAGGTAAATATAATAGAAAGTTATGGTGAAATCCGTGTACGGAAATAACTAATATAAATGTTGATGGCAATACAAATAAATGAATGAATGAATAAATAAATAAATAAACTTCAAATTGTATATTATTAAAAGGAAATTTAGGATAAGAATTAATGTTGCAAAGTTGAATTATTGGTATAAATACAGAAGTTGTTCATTTGTGATCGTACTTACTTACTTACAAATGGCTTTTAAGGAACCTGCAAGTTCATTGCCGCCCTCACATAAGCCCGCCATCGGTCTCTATCCTGTGTAAGATTAATCAAGTATCTATCATCATATCCTACCTCCCTCAAATCCATTTTAATATTATCCTCCCACCTACCTCTCGGCCTCCCCAAAGGTCTTTTTCCCTCCGGCCTCCCAACTAACACTCTATATGCATTTCTGGATTCGCGCACACGTGCTACATGCCCTGCCATTTTAAACATCTGGATTTAATGTTCCTAATTATGTCAGCTGAAGAATACAATGCGTGCAGTTCTGTGTTGTGTAACTTTCTCCATTCTCCTGTAACTTCATCCCTTTTAGCCCCAAATATTTTCCTTCATACCTCAATAAACTAAGCTTTTAAAATAATTTCCTCAAAAGTAAAACTGCTATACTTTTTCATTTCTGAATAATTAAACATTTTATGTAAACTTTAATTTTCCCATAAGTACTGTACTGTAGAGGTCTACTATTTACATAATGTGAAAATCGAAGATATTCAGCATAGTGGTAGTTTATAATTTAAAAAAATAACTTGACAGGAAACAGTTACGTGATCTTGCTGAGTCTTACGAACATGACTTTATTTGGTTTTTGCTTCAAATATGGACATGTATTAAAAAGTACTCGAGTCACGACATGTTAAACAAGTCTAAAGAACTTGTAAAAGAAACGAATTGAATTTGTTCCAAATAACACCAGTTAATATGGAATTAATACATACACATAAATATACATAACGTTAACGGTCCAATGAAGAAATTGAGATATTTTATCAGTCCGCACTGCAATTAAATATAAATTCACCATGAAAAGTGTTTTTTCCTTGCTCTTCACATAGTACATGCAGGTATGGCAGCTAAGGAAGGCTGTACGTTCAGAAACCAGTCTAATAAATCGACGAAATTGTACGATCTGGAGAAGAGGACGTGGGCAGGAGGAGAACGTAATGTTTGGTGGGGTGAGTGACAGTCCCGTTAATTTTCTTCTTTTCCTCTTATTTTTTTATCTTCTTCCGATACAAGGTGAAGAGAAAGGATTTTCATTCCGGGTTCAGAATTTATCTTTCAGTTTCTCTACTGTTCTGGTCAGCACCACTTATCTTTAAATTCAGTATTAATAGTACTAATAGTGATAGTCAGAGACCGGAACTTTGGCAGAATGCCTTTTTAAATATGTTAAATCTATCTTCATTTTGAAAGTAAATCTGTACGAATTATACCTTTGTGATTGAAACGTCACAGTTTTAGGTTGCCCTTTTCTGCCTTTTTTAAATAGGCCTGTAAATGCTTAATTTACAAAATAAATGCTTTCTTGCCTTTATTTGATTTCTTTATCTATTATTTATTAATTTATTATTAAAAATTGCTTACTGGTATATTTTAATTTACTTTTATAACCGTTACAATGAAAGTGACTTCACCGAATGTATATTATTGTCTTTCAGTCAGTTCATATTCTCTTTGCAACAATGAGTGCTGCCGTGCAAAAATGTATAACAGTAAGCGTTTTAATTATCGCTTGAGTGCGGGTCTAATGTTATTTTTAACGGTTATTTATTTTATTTTATTATTATTATTTTTTTTTCAGTTTTCATTGCGACGTTGTCGTAGCTAGCTAAATATTTCATATTGCAACATATCAGTACAGCCAAACACAAAAATGCACTTTTAAGGCTACTGGGAAGAAGATTTTTTTGCTTCCAACAGTAATTGCAACATCGAGTCGAAAATCTCAATTTACATTCGACTTATGTAAAGCTTTTCTTGCTGTCGAAATCCCTTTGTGGAAAGTGCAAGATTTTCGTAATTGCCTTTTATTGCGTATTTTAGCTATTTATAATGCCTTTTTGCCTGTCTATTTTAGCTATTTATGATGCCTTTTTGTCTGTCTATTTTAATGATTCATAACGCTTAAACTTCCGGTCTCTGGTGATAGTAATACGAGTAGTACAGTATAATAAACCGTAGTTGCATAGATCTGCAGGAACTTGGAAAGCATTAAGAAGTTAATGAGGTTTAAAAGAACGCGTCAACCGCTATGGCTATTTGCGCCCTTATCTAAAATTCTGAACAAAACCAAAAACATATACAGTACAATAAGCTGAATGCTAAAGCGAACTAAAATACGCGTGTGTGTGTGTGTGTGTGTGTGTGTGTCCTCTTCACTTTACATGATTCGGGTTCCGCATATACCGGATAGATGGCAGGACTGTGACCATTTTCTAGTTGCACACCACTTCGCCGGGCCACGCTGTACATGTGTAATGTCTGTTGAGAGTTACGTCGTGTGCTAGGGTGAGTGCATGATTGTGTAAGTGTTCGTGTATGGAATGAGTGATGATAATGATGAGAAGGGGAAACCCGGTGCATAATTTATTCATTATTGTGTTCTGCCTAAAGGCAAGTCTTTCTCTGCAAACCCTGCATTCACCAATCTTCCCTATTTTCTGCCTTCTTTTTAGTCTCCGCATACGATCCATATATCTTAATGTTTTCTGTCATCTGATACCATCTTCTGTCCGAAACTTTTTTCTCGTTTTCTTTCATGTTGCAATTAAAATTGCGGCATTATACTGTAGTCTGGTAGTTTCGTAGAATACGAAAATCGGGTATTATACGGTAGAAGTTGCTTTAGATTTGGTAACATTGCTCTTGAATGCATGTACTAGAATCGAAGAGTTTTTCTTTTTTAATTAAGTTATAAAATCCTGTTACAACCAACGAAATGGTTTTGTAAGAAACTCAAATAGCTGGTTATGAGTGTTATAATTGGTGTGAATGGTAATTTAGGCGTATGTGTAATGTATCTAATAGGCATTTAGGTAGAATTTGCGTTACTTCTCTTAAAAATCACTGACATTTAGAATCAATATTAATATCCTCTTATTAGAAGTAGATTTATTATGGAATACAATATTTCTGGAACTCGTAGATCTAGAAGTTATCAGAGTGATCGTATATTAAGAGTTTCTATAGGAAAAATATATTATAGCTTAAATTGTATGAATTAATCTTAGATTTCATGTAATTAATGTTAAAGATTTAAATTGTTAGAAATTAGAATTAGTCACATAAGTGTCCGATTATGCAATTTTTACTATTAGAGTGAGTTTTATTTTATTTTCAATCCCAGCTATATAATTTGATTTAATGTATAGTTTAACTTTATTATAATTTTGAATTTATAGTCAGTTGCTTAACTTACATTTTTAAAATAACTTAAGTGTTCAGTTGCGACTGCATTATGATAATAGATACCCAATATTTTCAATTGGCGTACTTCTTGTCGATGGTTTTTGTAACGTACAGTTCCTTCATTTCAGACCTAAGACGCACTCTGAGACGTTTTTTCTTGAACACTGAGATGATTTGCCTACAGATTTTTTTTTTTTTGTGTAGACTCACTTAGCTTCTTAGTTTTTTTTTACGAATGAATGTATTAAATGTTCTAATTAAGGACAAATTACCTTGCTTGGGACGAATCAAACCCACTATCTCATGATTTGCAATCACTAACGCTGACCACTAGACCATAGAATCTGATTATTATACCGTTATTTTAATAACACTGATACATAGATAACATAGCCTGTTGTTTATGCAACTAGCAAAGCCTTGGTGTATCTAAGGTTGCATTGTATTCTGCGAATGCTATTAGGAAAACTACCGTATTTCACACTGCCATTTCGTATCTACCGCACGCGTGACAATAATTCTAGTTGCAGCGCAAGTCGCTCAAGACTCCTGAGTAGAAATAAAAGAAACGTTCATTGCGCACGGGTACCAATCTGATTGAAGAACTCTGCTACTATATTCCCGGCGACTGTCAAGTAATCTAGCTAGAAATTTCACAACATTTGTCTTTCCATCTCGCAACCTAATTTGATTAATTTGCTCTTGAAGTTCACTGTAACCTTCTATGATCACTGAGTCATTTTGATTTTCAAAGAACGGAACGGGCTTTAGTTTTCATATTAGGATCTTATCCATATTACTGAACAATTCAAGTGCTGAATACAGTCAGTATGGCGGCGGAAAAAATCGAAAGAAAAACAACACACCAAAAACATTATGATATCGCACTGTTATTCAGAAAGAGTTGACGAATTTTGACGAATTTTGACAAATTCGCGTAACTGTTTGATGTCGCGTTATTTCGTGAAAAAATCTTAATTTCGGTTTATTAACGTAGTGGTGGTGGTGGTAATGCTGGTAGTTTAACCTGGTAGAGATAAGGCCATCAGGCCTTCTCTTCCCCTATACCAGGGGATTACCGATTACAACTACAATATGAAGAATACAATTACAATTAATATTAAATTTACAATTACAATAAAAATCGAAGTACGAAAATATTATCTGAGAAGTTAAGAACAAAGAAATACTTTTTTTTTTTTTTACTGAAGTACAAATTAAACCTAGGATAATAAAATTATACAGTGATGAAATTACCGGATATTGAAATATTTTGTGCTAGAATACGAGCACTATTTACAAGAAATAATATCTGAACGAGTCTCAATTACTAATCCTAGTAAGTTTGCGTTTGAATTCAATTTTATTTCGACAATCCGTGATGCTAGCAGGAAGGAGAAGGGAATGAAAATTTCTTCTTTTACCTAGACCATGCTTTCAGGGTTGGGGTAACATGAAATTTGTGAACATTGCTTACAAAACGTACACACAAATTATGAGCACGTTGAAGTTTGGTTTTGTTTCGCTGGAAAGGTCAGTCAGTAAAATGTCGGCATAATCAAAATAGGGCAATATAAGCGTCTGCTTAGGAACTTTTTTAAACAAGAAGGAAGATGAACACTTATCATTTTAGCCCATGGGTAGGCCTAATAGAATATACTGACGCCTATAAAATGTTTCCCATGCAATTTAGGATATACAGTACTTAATAAAGGTAGGTTTTATCGCAAACGAGAAAAACACAGGTTCCCACAAATAACTGCGAGTACATAGGGCTATAATAATTAATTTTTCTTTACAGATAATTTTTTTTGATACGAATTTCCGCTTCATATATCAGTTATTCTACGTATTAAAATATTACGAAGATAATTACAGTGGAACCTCTATTATTTGTGATAATGAAGAGGGTGAACTGAACGATTAATCGAAAAAATCGGATGACCCATACCATGAAAGAGTTTAATTAATTTGAGTGTATCATACAGTTTCATGCTTAATTTAAAGTTCCTGCTGTGCTACAGTCACTGATGTCTTCATACTGGACACAATACTGTGCAATATTATGCTGGTAATAAGTAACAAACACAATGAAGTACAGTAATATATATATATATATATATATATATATATATATATATATATATATGTATATATCACTTTATCCTTGTTTTCTATTAAATCGCGGACAGTTGTAACGCCAATCTTGTATTCTGGTGCGACATGCACTACAGTTTATCTTTTCCAAAGTCACTCAATTACTTATAATTTTTTCGATAATTTGTGAAACAAGTTTTCTTTTCACATTCGTGAGTGAAATTTTGCATACAAGTAATACAATGTCTACCGCTGGAGTAACGGTTAGCACGCCTGACCGTGTAACGAGCGTGCCCAGGTTCAAATCCTGGTTGGGACAAGTTACCTGGTTCAGGTTTTTTTCCGGAGTTTTCCCTCAACCCAATAAGAGTGAATGCTGGGTAACTTTCGGCGTTGGACCCTGGGCTCGTTTATTATCACCATCTCATTCAGACGCTATATAACCATAGCAGTTGAAAAGCGTCGTAAAATAACCAATAAAGTAATACAGTACGGCCACTCAAACAGGAGAATACTGATTGGTGTACGGGTTTGCAGTTGTGTGGAAGTTCTTGGGGATATTTCTCTGAAAGCAGATTGTGACTATTTTACAAGTTGAAAAAACATCATAAGTAACTGGTTATGTTGCCGACAACTGCAGCATTCCTACTACATAGTGTGTAATGCGAGTGTAAAGGATTGTAATAACACTCCCTAGAAAAAATACGTACAGTACCGGTACTAATGTAATATACAGACCTTCGTACTTTTCCTGCAGCAAAAAAAAAAAAAAAAAAAAAAAAAAAAAGCATGAGAAAGACAGTCGGATAATCTGCCGATCGGTTAATAGGGTAACGGATAATCAGGATTCTACCGTAATAATTTATTTCAAGGGAACGCCATTGTATGTTTAATTGAAATAAAGAGTACTCATTAATCCTTTTCTAACATATTTCATAAGCATCATTTCCAGAAAAATGTACAAAATAAGATTATCAGAAATCGCTGTACACAAACAAGCGGCGTAAGCGAAACCACTTTTTTCGATATGAGAGATGTTGGAAATGTATGGAAGGCCACTGCATTTCTGAAGAAGAAATCAATTCGTTTGTTTCACTATTGCAACGCAGTTAACTTGGAAGTTCGGAGTCCACTAGGCTGGATGCAGCGACAATCGACATGGATTGAGCCGATCGATTCTCTCGGTCACGATCGCTATGAAAGTGCAAGCGAATCATTGGCACCGATGTCAAGGACACAATCGCGAGTCTTGGACTTGAACCAGCAACAGTAACGCTCCAATGATCCGTCCAGATCGAGGCGTACGCCCAGAGAAACGAGCAACGCACTGCATTCTTATAGGCTACTGCCTAGATGTATGTGATGTAAGCGTCCCATCTTAGTAATTGTCTGTCCTACAGGCACACAGGCATATCTTCTCTAATCTTGCCTAACATGGAATTTAGTATGGCAAGGACAGCCAGTCTAGAAAGTTGGAATAATCAATGTAAATAAATCGGTGCCACAAAAATAAAACGTAGATATTTCCTCATTGTATATTAAAAGCATTTCGCAATAATTTAGTTTCGTCTTGTATTGCCAATGAATTTGTCTTTGTAGTTCAAGTTTGTGAATTATCATTTAAAAGAGAGACACAAATGAAGTAATTCACCGTACAATGTTTATTGTATTTTATAATACAAATCAGAATTTTGTCTACATTATTTGTTTACTTATTTAACATTCAGACACTTTTCAATTTTCCATTCGCCTTCTTGCTTCCCCAATACATCGTACATAAGCCCCATTTACTGTCATATAAAGTCTCGCAATGAAGAAGATATTCTTTATTCAGATTAGACTCAAGACATAAAACACATTCCGATGGCAAGATGGAAAGCCGATATAAGTGGTCAGCCAGACTGTCGTGACATGTAGACATCCGGAACATGGCCACAGCATTCCTCCTTTGTTGATCTTCTACCAATGATTTGTCTTCTATTAAAACCTTCCAAACTTTTCTTTCACTCGAGTTTTCAATGTTGTTAAGGGAGTTTTCTCTAAATTTTAAATTAATGGTTGTTTAATGCTGTGATGCAGTATGTGTGTGGGTGATTTGCAATTATTTGAAAGGTTGTACACCTCTTCGCCAGAAAGTTCGGTTTTGACTTGTATTTAAAATGAAAAACACTGGTTTTAAACTTCCTCTTCAGTATCTAAATTGATGTGTTTTTTGTTTAAATTAAATGAAATTTAATAATTGAAATAAATAGTTACTCAGACTGAAAAGTTTTGAAGTGAAAGACCAGTGGAATGCTTTATTTTGAACTACGTGATAGTTAGTTGTATATGAAAATTATACATTATACACTTTATTGCAAATTCGCTACAATAAAATTATAGTACAATATATTATAATTATATATATAATATTAATTTTTAACAAAATAATCTGCCCTCAATGAGGGTGACCATGAAGATCCAGAATAAAAGCACTACAGTATAATTTAGAAAGACAAAAAGATTAAATACAAGAATTGTTTAGTAATAAATCCAGAGAAATGGAAACCTAATAGAATCATTAATGGCCAAAATATAAATGATAATGTAATATTTGGATTGAATCCTTAAGAATATTCACTAACGATTTTTTTATTTAAAAAAAATCGGAAACCGAGTGCTTTTAAAATATTACATGTGAATTTGGGAAGTGTGCCACGCGCACCAAACAAAAGTTCAGAAACACTCCACTGACTAGTGGGAATGTTATATTTCTCACAGTTCCATGTTGACCTTGTGTGCTTGATGCAAGCGTATGATTGTTAGAATTTCCTCTTAAACTTTCCACCATGTTGCAGTAAAATAATTTTATTGAAGTAATTAATGAAAAAATATAGCTTATTATAATAATTTGAGCAACGTGAAACTATCTTCTATAGTAAGAGTGCTAAAAGATTTCCGGTAATTTATATCGAGCTTAACGAATGTTTGTCATGATAATTATTTCGAGAACAGAAGTCGAGAAATAATTATGTAATGAAAACAAATATGAGTTTAAAAAGCGAAATTAAATTACGTGAAGAAATGTATTCGGCAAGATAATACTAATGCGAAGAACTGTAGTTCTGAGGTTACAATAATAAGATCCAGAAAAACAGTGGAATCAAAGCAGAGATAAAAGGATTAAGTCTTCTTGGAATAAAAATAGCTGAACCTTTTAGGTTATAACAACACTTTCTTTCGAACTCACTTATCATTGCTTATTTATAATTTTGAACATGTATAATTGTATTGTAAACCATTTCTATTTATAGTAATTAATTGTGCAATTATTGTAATTAATTATTGTTGCATATTGAGACTGACGTAATCGTTTAATTTAAAGCCGAGCAGATCATTCCTCCATGTTGAATCCCAAGCGAGTGACGTGACGTGACGTCTACATGGGGAAAACAACAATACGGAAAGTAGAAGATCTGACATGTGGAAGAATATTAGTTTTAAACATTAACCTGTATTATAAATTTTACGCAGTGGTTGGTTATGCGGCTTCAAATTGTACAAATTAATAATAGTAAGCATGGAGTCTACAAATTCTACCGTTTTCCTTCTGACAGAAAAAGAAAAAAGAAGTGGCTCAAGGACTGGATGCCAACAATATATAATTACCTTTGTAATATAATATAATTAAACATATTTTATGGTGAAATATTCCAAGAAATGAAATGTGATTTCAATATTTGCATTCTATAGTCATCAGGGGATTCTAACTGCATTCATTGAAACATTTATGCAGGCTACAATACTTCATATAGCTAGAGAGTTTAATTCATTGTTGTCACTAATAGTCTAGTGATCAAAATGCTGGTCTTCAAGTCGGAAGTTAGAGGGTTCGAGTCTCCACATGCAGATCATCTTTTAGTTGTAATTGCTTTCTACCTTTAAATTAATTGATTAATTTTCATTGAAACATTGACATAGTAGTCGACCTGGTTGGCGAGTTGGTATAGCACTGGCCTTCTATGCCCAAGGTTGCGGGTTCGATCCCGGACCAGGTCGATGGCATTTAAGAGTGCTTAAATGCGACAGGCTTATGTCAGTAGATTTACTGGCATTTAAATAACTCTTGCGGGACAAAACTCCGGCACATCAGGCGACGCTGATATAACCTCTGCAGTTGCGAGCGTCGTTAAATAAAACATAACATTTGACATAGTATTCTATTTTGTAATAAATTAGTTTTCATCGAAACATTAATCAACTTAGGGGCTACTTTACTTTATGTTTTAATTAGTTACTGAATTAATTAATTTTCATGTAAATATTAACGCATATAGGGTCTACTTTACTTTATATTTTATATTTTTAAATTAATTCATCAATTTTCACTTAAATTAATGTACAAAGGATTTACTTTACTTTATATTTTTAATATTCTTTCAAACTTTAATTCTTACACATGGATTTTCTTTATCATTGTATTTACTTATTTACTTGCTGTTTCCCATCCTCAAACATGCATACATAATCTTGTACTTGTACACGATCTCATGTTAAAATTGTTATGTCGCCTTGACTGTGGGATTAGAAATGGCGGGTTGTTCTGCTTGTATAATTAAGTGCTCTACAGTAGTTTGATTGCTGATACATGGAAGCAGAGATAATACAAATAAAACAAATGAACGGAGGAAAAAAAACTATTATTAATTCTGAGCAGCGTGCTTTTATCTATAAGTCTAATTCGATTCTCAGTAGTCAGTTTAGCGTCAGTGAGCTCGTTCATTCACGTGGGATTACCACTGCAGTTCGATTATGGTCAATAAGCATCGGTAAACTCTTTAATTGGCTGAAAAACGTTAGCATGGAATTATCTGTGTAGTATAACATATTTTCACTATATTAGCTATTATTACTAGAGAGCGGAATTTAGGCAAAAACCTATTTTTTTTCTTGATACAGGCTTGAGATTTAATATTTACATTTTTCATGGAAATATAAGTAAGGGTTTTATAGTGCCTAAAATGCCTATTTCAACGTTAGTGCCTATTTTTAAGTTTTTTAAAATAATTTTTTGATCATTTTTCATAACCGTTTACTGTTTTTCTTAACATTTTGTACCGTTTGCATTCCAAGACGGATGACAACTCCTTCCTAGCAATGAACTACGCAATAGAGAAGTACCTCCGGGCCACTCCTTCTCATTCTTACAATCTTTCAATTCTAAAATTTCAACTATAAGTCGGCCTGGGTAGCGTTGTCGGTATAGCGCTGGCCTTTTGTGCTCGAGGTTGCGTGTTCGATCCCGGCTCAGGTCAATGGCATATAAGTATGCTTAAATGCTACAGACTCATGTCAGTAGATTTACTGGCATGTAAAAAAAACTCCTGCGGGACAAATTATTATTATTATTATTATTATTATTATTATTATTATTATTATTATATCTTACTCTGTCTGTCAGCAATTTAACACAAACTCGATGGGTTGTATCCGAATAAGCTTTCTCTTACATTCCAAGACAGATAATAACCCCTTCCTTTTTTCTCACCATTTGTAAATACAGCAGTGAGCGACACAATAGCCACAAAAGATGCTGATCATCTACTGTGAAGCAAACTATTGGAAATGTGATTGGTGAATGAAAAACACAAACTTAAAGACAGAGGGCCATATTCATAGACATTCTTAGCGCGGGCTTCTGGTGGATGATCAGCGGACTAACTTTTTCGTATTCATAAACCAGTGTTAGCGATATGATATGATATCAATCCTGTACAAGTAATCAGTCGATAGCCGGGGCTAGTTTAATACGCTCGTAGCGCGGGCTAGCGAAATGTTTATGCATAGCACCCATAATGTCTTCATTTTGTGTATGCATGTGTACCCTTGTAAAATGTGAAATGTGTGGAAGTTTCTTTTAATCCTAGAATTTTGCATTAAATAAATGTTGAATCTTATATTAGTGACATTCTTTAACAAAAAAATCCAATTTTTTATAGAGCCTAAATAAAGGAGTTCAAGAGCCTAAAATTCCGCTCTCTAATTATTACTATTATTATTATTATTATTATTATTATTATTATTATTATTATTATTATTATTATTATTGTTATTCACAGGATAGGGACCGATGGCGGGCTTTTGTGAGGACACCAATGAACCTGCGGATTCCTTAAAAGCCATTTGTATGTAAGCATTATTATTATTACTACTACTACCTACTACTCTCAATTCCTACCATGTAAATAGATCTCTCTCACAGATTAAGATTAATTTATGAAAATTGATAAAAAGTTATAAACTGCATCTATAACATCCCTGCGGATGAAATAAGGTACAATTTTTGTGCTGGGTAATAAATAAATATATCTCTACAAGCGGTGCAGAAACATTGTTAAGGAAATTAAGACAACAAACGACTGTCTCGTACTCTTGCAAACTTGAAAATAGTTTTAAGATTGGGATAAATTTCTATTTGGTGAGCAGACTTGACGTCATCGCGTCATCATAGTAATCACCACCATCATCAATTTTCCTTACTGCCTCGTAAAATATCGGTCGCTAGCTTTCACAAACTCCATGATGATAATGTGACGTCTTTCTCGGATACGATTATCTGAGGATTTCTTTGTCTGGCAGAAGTCTTGCCGAGTGTACATAATTTAATAACTATTAAGGAAGTCTGTTCTTGACGTCTAGTAGTTGTACACGCTATTATGTTGTTATACGACGCTGTTTCTCGCCGTCTGAAAGGAATTTATTAGAATTGTTAGCTGTCTTTTGAGTCACGTTACGTCTGTACACTTCAAGCACATTTGCAACCATCTTCACTTTTCAGAAGGCTCGGATTTTACACGGTAATTATTGTCGATGCTGCAATGTAGAACGTAACACAAAGGTACGCGCTTTACCTCCACAAGCGCAATTTGTGGACTCTTCAGATAGCTGTCCACCATTTTGCAATAGTTTGCTGGGTTCCCGTCTTCACATAAACTAAGATAACGCTAGTGCTTCATTAAATGACACCTATTTCTGAGCACTTAATCACTGTTGTTCATATCACACAACAATTTATGTAATTACTGTAACTACAGAGTTTTCGGAAATTACCGCCCAAGAACTCTTGAGAAGAGAAACTTATTTTTCTGAAATGTTCGTGGTGCAAAGTTTCACTGTGCTTTGAGCATTTTTACAACGATTTCCATTACTGTGATCTGTACAGTGAATAATTTCAGGTACCGGTATGCTTACATGTTCTATGCGGATGACGTGAATATGTTGGGAGAAAATCCACAAACGATTAGGGAAAACACGGGAATTTTACTTGAAGCAAGTAAAGAGATAGGTTTGGAAGTAAATCCCGAAAAGACAAAGTATATGATTATGTCTCGTGACCATAATATTGTACGAAATGGAAATATAAAAATTGAAAATTTATCCTTTGAAGAGGTGGAAAAATTCAAATACCTGGGAGCAACAGTAACAAATAAATGATACTCGGAAGGAAATTAAACACAGAATAAATATGGGAAATGCCTGTTATTATTCGGTTGAGACGCTTTTATCACAGTCTAGTATAGACAGTCGCGAAGCTCAATACGTAGTAAATATGCAAACACTAGATAGTTGCTCACCACTAGAATCGCTAATATCGCCTCATTACAGGCAATGAAAAATAGTACTTACCGTTACAGTCTATTTTTTCTAGCACCCTCAAAACTCAAGCTTCGTGACTGTATATAGTAGACTGTGCTTTTATCATCCAGTCTACTGTCAAAAAATCTGAAAGTTAGAATTAAAAAAAACAGTTATATTACCGGTTGTTCTTTATGGTTGTGAAACTTGGACTCTCACTTTGAGAGAGGAACATAGGTCAAGGGTCTTTGAGAATAAGGTACTTAGGAAAATATTTGGGGCCAAGAGGGATGAGAATGGGGGAGGCCGAGACGTAGACGGGAGGATAATATTAAAATGTTTTTAGGGAGTTGGGGTATGATGTTAGAGACTGGATTGATCTTGCTCAGGATAGGGACCTATGGCGGGGTTATGTGATGGCGGCAATGAACCTCCGGGTTCCTTAAAAGCCAGTAAGTAAGTAAGTAAGTAGTAAGTATGCTTACATGCCCTTATCATTTCTTCATATACTGTTCTATAGTCAGTTTCGTAAATATTATGTATCAGATGTCATTTTCAAAACTTATATTATTTAAAGAGATTTTGACAGTTCGGTTTGCAGCTAGATGAGATTTATTGCCTGATATGTCCAGCACATAGCACTGTTTGCATTAGCTGTTATAGCTCTGGATTGAAGATTTTGAAAAAATCATATCTCCAAAACTAGGCCCTTTCCGGATGTAGAAATTTATAGGGAGATTTCTTATTTCAAATGGAACATATGGGGGAACAACCATGAGCTTGTATGGAGGACCTTCGGATCATAAGATGCAGTTAAATGTTAGGCGTGAGTATTGTTGATGTTTAGTCAACTATCCGAAGAAGGTTTGAACCTCATAAGTGAAACCAATAAGGCACCACTCATGAGGAAACTAAGCCACGAGATAATGGGATAACGTGGTCAGTTCCTTTCCCCCTCCATTGAATACATGTCTTATTTGCTACATATTACACTAATCAGATTTCAGATGTATACAAAAATATTGTTCTTCTTCTGACACATATCGTCAAGGAAGATGAAGGACTTACTGGCCTGATAATACTGGTAGATGCACTTAACAGCCAGAACTTCTATCAGAGGTATTTTAAGTATTTTTTTAAGAAAACAGTGTAAGTGTAATATTTTTTATTAAGAAACTAAAAGAATTCATTTTTCGCATGATGATACGTAAGAACATTTTACTTGATATTTTTTAATAAACACTAATTTTGTTATATATATATATATATATATATATATATATATATATATAAAATGTGACTTTTTGTGCTGTAATTAGTGTAATTAGTTGAAATTTAATTACGAAACATGAAAATATGTTTTTTTGATAATTATGTGTTTACATTCCTTCATATAAATTAACTAATAATAATGTGTTAAAATTTAATTTTTGTTGGTTCTGAAAATTATACTTTTGTGGGATAAGCCATTTTACTGTTTGTGTACTTCATTCCCGATCGTACGACTCGTAGATTTTGAATATGAACAAAATACGTTGGACTGAAAATATCTGTGTGAGCTCCAAGTCTGTTGGCCACTTGTCCCACTCCGATTTTCGCCGTTTCTTTAAAGTAACATTTGGGAATACTGAAGGGAAAAGTCGAAAATGTATGTAACCTATTAGCTACTATATAGTGGGGGAAAGAAGTAGGACATAACAGCAACAGGGCAGGCTTTCTCCCAAGTTTAGATCAACAATTTTCCGCGGCCGAAAACATGCATTTCCTTGAAAATCTGAAATTATATTTTTTTGCAACATCGCTTCGTTTAATGGGAAAATAATTGGACGATTAATCAGTAAATTATTACACTGGCTTTCAATTTTACTTTCCTGAGGGGAGAACTCATTGCGAGTGCAGGTAACTAGGGCAGCTTGATGGAGGTCTGTGTAACATAATAGTAAACATCTTTTTAACACATGCAAATAAATCGCTGAGACAGTTAAGTAGCGTAATAAAACACTGCTAGAAGTTTAAATTTATTTGTGCACTAAGAAAATTTATGAACAATCAAAACGACGACATAGTGACGTAAGTCTTAAAATAGGCTTTAGAAGTGGCTTACAAACTAGGCGTCTTTTAAAGTTGATGACTTTTTGTACTTTTTGTGATATACAGTACTTGTATTTCCTTTAAGTTCAGAATATGATTTCTTACTTAGCTGTAATAATTTTTTTTCATTTCTACATAAAATATGCAATCCTCGTCATAGTGTTCTCCGCCGCCGCCGACGCCGACGCCACTACCACCACTACCACCACCACCACCACCACCACCACCACCACCATCCTAGAAAACACTGGACGTAGTAATCCGTTGCGGTCTCAAAACAAAAAACGGATTCATGCTAGTGCTGTTGTCAAACAATCTAAGCTGTATGTCGCCATGAAACGTAGAAATCGCTTGAAAATTCAAATTGTTTTCTATAGTTTGATATTACTGTCCAGCTTTTATCGATAATGCAACGACTTTATACCCTATACCAGTGGTCGTCAACACTTGTTGAAATGGGTAAGGGGTAAGAAATGTATTGGAATCTGCAACGTCGTACAGAAGGGGGAGAGAGAAAGCATACCCGCCAGCAGCCACAGATGTACGCTAGTGCAATGTCTTACCCGCGGGTAACAGACGCTTGCCCGAGGGTGCACTGTGCTGATACTGCTGCCATATACCATACGTCTATATAGCCTATATTAATGTGAGGAACATAAGAGATGAAGGTTTTAGGATCGAGTTATCTGGGGGGGGGGGGGACAAAAACAATATATTTTGGCTGAAGAAACTTATGTACGATATGCTATATGACAGAAATATTACGGATAGATTAATAATAATAATAATAATAATAATAATAATATAAATTTATACAAAAATAGGAGTACGTACGATAGCGTACCTTATTTCATTTCTACTTTCATCTTATGTAAGAAAGAAAATAAAAAAAAAATTAGAACCGATATCGAGTAAACCGTCATCTGTATTTTTGATTTCAATTTTTATTAAATTGTATTTCATGGCCATCATTCCTGCATAAATTGACTCCTCCAAACGAAATGTGAACAAAATTCGTCCAAGAATTCTGAAGAAAACTGTGTACAGTAGTGACCCTTGTAGCTGATTTCAGAGTCACAGATTCAAATTTTGCTAGTCACGAAACACATTCATCTTGTATAATTAATTGTAACAATGAAATTTATTGCATTTGTTCGATTCTTACCGTCTTTTGTTTCCTTCAGTGCCTTAAACTTACAGACGAACAACTTTGAGGATTTTATTTTCATCTGGCATCAAAATTACATTTCTACCTCTATTCGGCAAAGATAACTGCGTATTTTTACATTAAATAGCAGTACATACCTCTGGCTTCACTATCCATATTGAAATTACCACAGTTTGACACAATACACAGCACAGGATTCTTTTGTATCAGCTACAAGGGTCTGTCCGGTTTTTTTGCCACTACTGTACATAGATGTACAGCATTACCAAAATTACGTTTTCGTTAGTTGAGAATGCTGAAAATCTGCATTTCTGCGAAAATATCGAATATATATTTTTCCAGCATCAAAATAGTTTTTCTTCCTATTTCGTAGTATCATGAGAAAGTGAAAAAAATAAATTGGAACTCAAATTATGAGTTAATAATCTTCGGACATATTTTGAGAAAGCCACAAGAACCCATAGAAAAATCGGCGTTATTAGGAAGCCCACAGAGACGTCGAAAATGCGAAAGACTTGGAGAACGATAGAGGAAGACGTCAGGGGAGCGAAGAAAATCTGGAATGAAGTGAAAAAAATGGCATAAGTTAGTAATATGTGGAAAAATTCTATTTAGCCCTGTTCTTCAAAAAGAGTAAAAGAAAATGAGAGGAAGAAGTAAAAAATCTACAATTTGATTTATTTTTTACACGCTTAGTACGAAGATAAAAATGCAAATCGCTTAAAAACTGTCCTGCCTTCTGTGACGTACTATAGTTGCCATCATCTCATTGTCGCGTCGCTAGTCGAAGTGTATCTCCAAGCCGACATTGTCACAGCACGATCCGCTATTGATGTATTGTGCTTTGAGAGCTATACTACGACAAACTACATACAAGATATCCTCAGGTTCGAATCCCGGACAAGTCATGATTCTTATGTAACGACGACGGACAGAAGAAGACAAAAAAATTGCGCGCTGTATAAAAGTCAGACGGAATGAATGATGGAATAGTTTTCCTTATATGACCGCGATGGCTGCCCGAGCAAGCAGCGGGTATGGAATGCCGTGCTCGACGTTTACTTACACGACTTACTCCGCTGCAGGCCTTGAAACCACCTGGCTCACTCTGTGTCATACTCTGCCATATTGTCGCGTTTCTTGCACGTTTCCGTCGGTATCAATCACTCACGGCTATCTTCAGTCAGTGTTACTAAATTATTAAGGGATATTTCCCTAATTGATCATCATCATCATCTTATTCTTCTTTCCCGTCTTCCGTAATTGTATTTGCATATTTTAATAGCATTAATTATAACTAAAGGCCGTTTTCTTAGTCCAACAACATTGGAATGAGTATAAGTGTACACGGGATATATATTAAATCATGTGACCTTCGGTAAACACCCTATTCACAAACACAAGTGACGCGCAATACAAAGTCACTCTAAAACAGGTTCCTTACTCCTAAACAAGTATAGTATACCTCAGTTTAGCAATGTTTACGATATTATGTACTACTAGTTGAAATAAAGGTGCCTAAAACAAGTGCGAAAGTACAGGAGTGAGTAGAGGAATTCGGAAGATAGTATATCTCTGTAATTGGCGATATAATTTTGTGTGTAATTTATATAAGGCTGAAATAATCGGTTCTAAAAGATGGTACTTACAGGAGCACTGTAATTAAAAATATATAGTACAGTAGAGCATCGATTATCCGAAACAATTGGAGACGGGGGGTGTTCGGATAACTGATTTTTCGGATAACCGATCATTTACGAAGACAATTTGTACCCGTGCCATAGGAGCAGTATGAAACAAAGAAACACTGATATTAAACACAAAACTGTACATACAATATATATATTTTGTATCACACGTCTTACAAATAACTCAGAGAACTGACAAGCCTAGTCTGACAAGTTAAAAATGACCGTTAAAGTAGGTCTACAGTCTAAGAAAGAAGTTCAAATTTTTCTTTTTTCTTCAGAGCGGATACTCGTTTGCCGATAATTCTCGCAAACAACTCTAGCGAAACTTCTACATGAAGCGCGCGCAAATTTGAATTTGCCGACTGGAACGCTTTCGGTTAACCGATGTTTCGGCTGATCGATATTCGGATAATCGATGTTCTACTGTATAAACCATTTTAAATTGATAGAAAGAAGTGAGTTTGTCGATCTACCTTCAACTAGTAATTCAGTGTCAGCGGACGAATTTAGCAGAGATTTGTATGAAATGATGGTGCAGGCCAACATTCAAGAAAGTTGAGAACAAGCACTTTAAAAACTTTGTTGGAAAGTTCACTGTATACCTTTGTTATAGTATTTTAAGTTAAATGTTGCAGCAAAGATTATTGTATCCCCACCACTCTGCAATACTTATGCTCGGAAGTCAGGAAATCCGGATCTCCTTCAATATTGGCCGTCATTCCATCATTCGAGTCCACACATGATCAGTATTACCATCAGTATTTGTTAATACTGACGGTATTATTGACCATGCAGGGCCTGCATAAAGAATGTTTATGCCTTTACTTCGAGGTGGTTAGAGGCGCTCTGACGTCATAATTTGAGGAGTTGGAATGCACTATTTAAGACGGATATATGGCGGGACTTCTGTGACTTGAGATAAATACGACGATGGGCTCCATCTCAGAAAATGTAACACTGGCAACTGACAAAATCTTTACCGTAGGCGGGATTTGAATCTACGACCTTGCCTTTCAGACAGTGCTAAAATTGAGTGGCTTAACCGGCCTCATAATTGTTTAATGAAGACAAATTACAAAGCGATAAGATATACCGGTGAAGACATACTTCAACTGTCAGTAATACTGAACGGCATTGGGTATAATTTAGCAGTTAATTTTAAACCACATATCCATATAATTTTGAACACGTATTAAACCTCTTACAAATAAGAGTGAGTCATGCATTTGAACGTAAATATTAAGAGAAATCGCGATTTTATGGCTGGAAAGTATTAACGGGACATTGCTTGTAAATCTGTAACGTCTATTTCGTGCGGGAAATACCATATTGAGGTAGAGTTGTCGAAAAACTATTATGAAGTCCACATTTATTTGAATGTATTGCTCACAATGTCTTGTCGTTGAAGAGTTCATTGTCGATTTTCGTCATTTAACTGTATCGGAAATGCGGTATTTTTATTATTTTTTAAGAATAAATCATATAACTCAGTGGTTTTCAAACTGTGACGCGCGGTTCCCTGGAAAGTCGCATGTACATACTTGTTCCAAAAAGTTTTCTGGAATATATATTTTTTTCGCCGAAATGAATAATGTTAGCCTATGTGGTATATTTTTGTTTCTGATATTGGCATCATTCTTGACGTCACTTCCGTAGAAATTTCATGACCATAGTCGTTTTTGTTGTGTAACAACTGGTTGTTCGTATGATAATCGTTTGTCGCGTTTCAGAATGTGGGATACAGAACAAAGCGCAAATATCAAATTTTGTACTTTTTCTGCACAAATTTCCTTCAGAGACGTTAAGAATGCTTAAAGAAGCTTATGGTGAAGCAGCGATGAAAAAAAATGCAGGTCTAGGCCTGGCATAAACGTCGACCGCTGGTCGTCTTTGATAATGCGACGAACGAATATCACACAAAAAACAACAGCCTGTTCCCACACAACAGCAATGACTATGATCATGAACTTCTACGTAAGTGACATAATGAATGATTAATACTTGAGGAGAAAAATTTGCTCCGGCGCCGGGGATCGAACCCGGATCCTTGGTTCTACGTACTAAGCGCTCTGACTACTGAGCTACGCCGAATTCAATCCACAGCACCGGATCGAATTCTCCTCTTTTAATTTTTCCCTTTATAGCCTGACTCCCTGTTAGGCATATATGTTGACATATATGTCCAATGTCAACTGCCATTATTCGGCGTAGCTCAGTGGTCAGAGCGCTTGGTACATAGAACAAAGGATCCGGGTTCGATCCCCGGCGCCGGAGCGAATTTTTCTCCTCAAATATTAATTGTCAATATTACAGATATTATTCTGTATGACAAATTAATAAATCTATAATAATGAATGATGCCAACACCAGAAACAGAAATACACCACATAACATTATTCATTTCGGCGAAAAAAATATATTCCGGAAACTTTTTGAACCGAGTAGTATAAGCGTGCCATGATAACGAGCTGCACATTAGTAACTTCGAATTAATGTACTCTTATTACAATTATTTTTTTTTATAAAAACTTAAATTTTTTTGTGCGAGATAGTGCGTATTTGCTTGGTTTCCGCACAAAACCAATCCGCGGAAAGTCTAAAATTCCACATTCAGTATTCCCAACCTAACACACATAACAATTTCCCTCTTCTTACCGCTTAAGTGACATATTGATTTTACTGCTTTAGGCTTTTAACATATTATTTTTAGAGACGTTCAATATAATAATAATTATAAATTGGAAACTTACCACTGCAATTTCAGCTAAATTGCACTGTTAATTATTGTTTTTAAATATTTGCAAAAAATAAGTAAACTCTACAACTCCACTAAAATTACTGCATTCGTGATGCAAGTAACATTAAGGAAGCCATGAAAAAATCAACAAGATTCCAGACTCATCATAGACTGAGGGGGAAAAAAAGACAGACGTATATCACGGCCTGCTGGAGTATAGTAAACACAGAAAACAGCGGTATGTTTTCTTTTAATTCTCGGAAATTAAAAAAGCTCAACTACGTTTCACTTTTTCAAACTTTTCCTCGAACATGAAAACTTCAACATACCGCTCTTGTAACGTATATTACTATTGCAAAGTTTTGTATTGTAAAGACAGCCAACTCCATAGCATTTTAGTGCAACTTTTGAATAGCTACAATAAATAGTCGCACATAGGTGAAACATTTTTTCTTAATTTTTGTTACATTGGCATGGAGAATTTAAGTAGAGTTTAAATAAACCGCGGATTTAAAAAGTTCAGCAGCTACTGATGTAGCAGTTAACTTGAACCGTGTTCTCAACATAATACTGTAGTTCTTTAAGATAAAAATAACGTAGTGCAAAAAAGGGAAGGTAATCATTTGCCTAATTTCCAAATCATTTCGTCCTTCTGATATGCTAATATAATTCTTCTGTGGAGGAAGTTACTTTTTCTCCTTTTCTTTTACTAAGACACCCTTCTAAGTGGACGACCTTGCGTTCACATAAGGACAAGTGATTTATCGTATTTTTGAGGGGAAAGTAAGAACGCATGGAATAAAATTTCAGCTGTAATTGGCAATTAATGATAAAGTTATATCTCTAAACAAAATTACAGGCTTATTTACAACGAAATTGACACTTCTAAAACGTAACACAGGGACAAAAATGACATCTTTTATTCTCTAAAACGCGTAACAGTCATCACCAGTCATTATCAGATTGATGTATCGTATCAGTGGTTACGTGGGATACACAAATTTTTATTCTAGATTTGATACCTTTTTTTTCAGGAACAGATATGAATAATTCAGTTGTGCAGACATTCTGCATTTAAGCTGTTCTTCTGGGATACGCGTGTTAAGAACGGCGTGTTACTTCAAGAACTGCTAGTAGAAAAGCAATGCAGACGACTTTCATGAGCGGAAATAGAACCCGTAAATCCACAATTCAAGGCTGCACGAGAAGCGACGCATGTTCCATGATAAGAGACCATTCTTCCATTATGATCGATTGGCTTTAAGTCTTGTTCTTTTGTTTTGGACTGTTGCTATTGGCGACGGTAGTTTATGATAGGGTGATGATGAACTGCGAATTGTTTTAAGAGAAAGAATCGTGATCTGTTTCATCAGAAATTACGTGAACTGACAAAACGAGAGAACAATGCAAGCAAGCTAGTTAATTATTCAAGCCTGGAGTATAATGTTGTGAGGGTTTAGACAAATAACTGTGTGTGTAGAGGGAGTGTCTATAGGAAGTACAAGCACTATGATGGTAGCGTAAACATTGTTTTAGCCACGAAAACTACATATTCCACAGTTTTAACTGAAGCCAAAACCGTATAAAAGCCATCGATTAATGTTTATATTAGTACCTTTCCTGACTTTGAAAACGAAACATACAAATTCAAAATGCTAAATAACCAGTTTGACTAGAGACAACCCTACTTAAGATCTGATTAAAACTTCATACCTATTGGTATCTTTTCGAACACAACGAACGAGCAAAATACAGCCAGTAAACTAAAGAACAAAGAAGATGGCCCAATGTAACTTCGTGTCAAAAGGCCTGCAATTCTTTCTTCAGCAAATATTGTTCCTTGTAACTGTTCAAGCGGCTACCAGATATTTTTTTTTTCTCGCGTACTTAAGTTTTACCTCCCCAATCTCATTTGCTCATCACTAGGGCTAGGATTTTGATTTTCATGAAAAAAAAAATGTCTTAAAAACAATGCATTTATGACCTAAAAATCTTTCAAATATGCCCTTAAAATGCCCTAAAAATTGGTCTTACATAATTGGCATAGTAGGAAAAGAGTTTTGTACTACTTAATATTTAGACTAGTAATTAAATTAAATTCTAGTACCAACATTTAAGTTTACTTAATTTTACATATTTTTTTCTAAGTAGTACACTTTAATTATTTTACCTGATGTAGTTTCCATGTAGTTCACCACAAGACCACTCTTATCCGGAACTAGCAGGTTTAGAGAAGTCTATATTGAAGGGGTGGTTGGACTGATCCATTACATGGGGTGTACTACGTTAAAATGGCAATATTTTTGTACAAAAACGATTAAAATATTATACAAAATAATAGGTATTAATGAACAAAATATGTAGAGAATATATCAAAGGAAATAAACATTATTTTACATTAATAATGGGGATTTATGGTCAAAATTAAATGAAAATGCTTCAAAAAGATAGAATAAAACAAAAAACGCTCTTATGATTTCAAACAGACAAAAAATACAAAAAAAAATGCCCTAACAAATATGTCTAAAACACTTAGTTTATCACATAACATATAAATACTAAAGCAGCAATGTTTCTGGCTTACTAGAAAAAAAAAAATGCAATTTCATCAAAATCCTAGCCCAACTCATCACTAGGGGGCGGATGTTGATGACCTAAAAATATACTTAAAATGATTATTAAAATGTCCTTAAACTAATGGAAAAATGACATGAAATTAAAAGAAAATGACATTTAAATGTTATTCACCGTACTCGCACCACAACTTCTTAAAAATTAGTCACCTTGTTTCAATGACTGCCCTCCAAATCTCGTAGAGAGGAGGCAACTTCCTGGAATTTGGTTAAGTTAAAGGAAGAGAACATGCAACAAAATGAAGGTTTTAAGGGAAGACTATAGATTTTAATGAGGGTTTACAATGTGTTTCAATCAGGGGCGGTCCATGTCAGTGCCTTCATTCTCCGTCTCCTCCTTCCGCGCTTCACTTTTGTTACTAGATCTTCCAGATGAGGGAGTGTGAATGACAAAACAAATTGTGGGCGCAGCGTGCATTCTTGCAATCTTTGTGTTAAAAATATTGTCTACTACAGTAGACGTCTCTCCCGAACCACGTCGAGGACACAACGTCCTGTCCAGGACATGGTGAAAGTTCCTCCCCTCCCCTCCCCTATCAAACATAAATTCTAAAGACACCCTGGTACCAACAAAAGAACAGAAGTGGTCAAAGTCCTCACTTAAACTAAGCTGCTGTCAAGCATTTTATATTACTTCCGTTGTGTGAAGTGAAGTCTTCAGTGGAATGGGGGATGGACTTTAGAGTCTGTTCCAAACTATAAAACTCAAACTTCACTGTTATTCATATATTCAGGAGGTAATTACTACTGAACCTTTTGGTTAGAAAATGATTTAACAGACCTATCGGTAAAGAAGAAAGTAAAATGCATTCCAAATTATATAAAAGTTCTTCAAAGTATTAAAAATTACCAAAAATGCCGAAAAAAAATATAAAAATGACCTATTAGTTCAAAAACGTCAAAAAATGCAAAAAAAAATACAATATAAGAAATTACTTTTTTACGTTGATATTAACATAGAAAGGATTTCTATATTAATAGGCGTCGTCCTAATGTGAAAAATAATAAGATGACTTATCATCAACATCCGTCCCCTATTCATCACTGTATTATATTAGCTTGTCTCAAGTATTTTCACAAAATGATTAATATGGTTTATTTGCATTATTATAGATATTGTCGAGTACGAAGAGTAAGGTTAGAAGTTGTTAATCATAAAAAATTATCGTTTATTTAACGACGCTCGCAACTGCCTAGGTTATATTAACGTCGCAGATGTGCCGGAATTTTGTACCGCAGGAGTTCTTTTACATGCCACTAAATCTAAAGACATGAGCCTGTCGCATTTAAGCACACTTAAATGCTATCGCTCTGGACCGGGATCGAACCCCCAACCTCGGGCACAGAAGGCCAGTGCTATACCAGCTGCGCCACTCAGGACGACGTTAATCATGATATATGGATATTATTTCATCATAGTCCATTTGGATTCACTGCCACGGTTTTAACCGCTCGCACTCGCCCGGTTAGTAAATTCTCATGGTTAGCGTAGTTTAACTCGTAACCGAGCTTGGTGCCATAGAAAAACAACATAATGCGTGATTAACTAATATGACTTAAACGTTCCCAAACGAGATTGGTGCACTCGGCCATATGTATTCTTCGGAATCTATAATAAAGCGATCAAATGTATTGGTAAATGGATTTGTGTGCAGAAGCCTAGATCATATTTGTAACAGATAACTCCTCGCCACGTTAAAATCGGCAGCATTTTGAAGAGAACAACCGCCAGGATCGCCACTCGTCCGCCGTAAACGAACACAAGATGGCAGCACAGTCACTAATGCAATTCAAATGGGTATTATGACGTGACTCCTTATGTAACAACTAGATGGCAGCGTAGTAAACCTGACAAAAGTCGTTAACCTCAAAGCCTATAACCCCGACATATCTGTTACATATATGATCTAGGGCAGAAGTCTCCTTCAGTACCGGCGAGGCAAGTTTAATTAGTGAACTAATAAGTTCAACTTGTCTATAACATCATTTAAAGCAGAATCAGACTTGCCATACTTTAAAATCCCAGGCTTACCAAGTTAAATAGACAAATAGACGGTACATGTAAAAGAAGATACTTAACAGTTTTAATAGTTTTTTCTGGCTTTACAGACTTTCTCACGTAGAAATAATTTTAACAATTATTCTAAGATAAACATCAAGTTCAGTTTCGTACTTACATAGATTAAGAACTTGACATAAGATTAGATTATAAGAAGACAGAATGACAATTATGAATATATTAGGCTTTGGCGACAAGCTAAGTATCATTAAAGTATTATTTTTTGTGTATATTTGAATATATGCAATACTTCATCATAAGGTTTAGTTACACAAATTTTGCGAAGAAATATTGACGCTAGCGGAAAACAAGTTGAACTGGATAGACAGACAGTACATTCTGAGATTAAGCGTCTGTCAGAATACATTTCACATGCACTGGTAAGCACTGCATTACGTTAATTGCACCCGCGTTGCAGTTTGTCTAAGTTCTACCTGGTGACAGCACGGCGCCACAGAGGCGTGCAGGGGGCACGGAGGTAGCTAGATCCGAGAGCTTTCTTAACCTTGATAACAGATGAGTGCTTAAGAACAGGCTTCTGTACTGTCATGGACTCCCCTTTAGGGGAAGAGCCTTCAACGTCCCCTCTCCATCCATTAGTCAAGAGACTGATTAATCAGAAAATCCAGTGCTCGTGCCGGATACTGAACGCACGGCCTTTCAAGTCTGACAAGGATATGAAGTTAAAGTAGTACTAGAGGTCACAATTGAAATTATTGTAGATACTTCAGTGAAAGCAGTGAGAAGCTTTAGTATTATAATTATCATAAATAGTTTTATGCTCGACCATTCCGAAATGTAGTAATTGTACACCTGGTAGCAGCCTTTTAATGGACTTCATTAAAGTACACCTATTCATTAAAGTTCAGGTGTTCCGCCAATCAGAAAGCACCATATGAAAGCGCAGGTATCGATTTCACCAATTGCACAATAAATAACCTACATTTGAAATATAGTCAGTTCTGTTACTATAATAATTAGCGTTAATTGTAAATAATATTCAAATAAATTCAATTTGTCATCTCATTTTTCAATGTATAATTCAATTTCAAGGTTATATCAAGATTAATGTTTCTTTTACTCTCTAGATTATATCAAGGTCGTCGACATCTGTTTCTCGGAAAAAACCAATACTTTACTGCGCACATCTCACAATTTACGAGGTAGGCTATTGCACAAGGTCAGTTCCACTCCTCACTTAGATAACAATAACATGAATACATATGAATAATTTCAAGTTAGAAATATGGTCTAGCATAAAAAGTCGTATGAAACTTGCCTATAATGCTAATTAAGACGCTCGTATGAAAATTATGTAACTTGCTTGCGCTCGTTTCATAAACATACTCGCGTCTTAATTACTACCATTATAGGCTCGTTGCGTAATGTACTATTATTTAAGGGGATACATCCATCTTTGAGCACTATTAAATATGGAAAAAATTAAGTAATTTTTTTTTCTCAGGAACCAGAAAGTGTATTAAACTCAGAATTGGCGTGATAAATATTCACTACGTCTGTTTTAAAAACAATATTCAGATATTAAAAGTAATTCATAGTTAGCGGTAATTAAATACTCAAAATGGCCTTATGAAAAATCCAGTCTGAAAGCTTTTCTCGCCTAATTTCCGTATCCCTCAATATATTTTTAATATAGCCAGAAAATGCACCAGAATATTATTTTGAACTATGTGATAAATATTATTTCAATTTTTTATAACTTTTAGGTCAGTTAATATTTCATATTGTTGGACTGTTCATATTACAAAACTGATTCTGGTACATTTTATAAAATTGAATTGCAGGCACATGGTCCGTTTCATTCAATTTATGAATGACAGACCCGATTGCTGAGAATCACACTGTTGCAAGTCCATTTTACTAAATCTTTTTCTGGAGAGCTATTTTAAGTTTCTGATTTTGAAAGCTGAACATGGAACAGCTTAGAATAGCCTCATAACAAGCTTATGGAGAGGAATATTTACAATTTTGTTCTATTCATATATGCAGACAAGGACATGGAACACAATGAAACATAAATCTCCTTTTTTAAAAAGTTGAGCTTAGAACATTTCGGTTCCCAGCCATCGCGTTGTCTTACAAGGTTTAGTTTTAACAATGTAATCGCTTTCCAAACTGATGTCTTGGATACAACTGCCTGTTGAGCTAATGTTCTTAGCGATTTCCTAGACTATAACATATGTTATCTGGTTTTTCTTCAGTTAGAACGCGATTTTATGTACCTTCTCTTTCATATAAAAATGAGACTGTTTATCTCACTTTTTTTTTTTGCTAAGTTCTGAATTCTCGAATGAGATAGTTGTTGAAGGCCAGGATATTTCCATTGTTGTATAGCACGACACTTTTTGTACATCTTCGGAATATATGCTTACTTATAATAAATTATTAACACTCATTGTACTCGTTTTAATGTGTACTGCATTACCAGGAACTAAACTGACTTGTAACTGAATGGAAGCCAGTTGTATATTAATGGTCTGACCTTGATATCCCTGAAGCCTGTGTTAACGGTCTATACTACGCAGCACAAAATTTTCCCATGCTCGATACAGGAGAAATATACTCACTATTTCCTTAGCAGTCGCGTTCGATGTACACTATCTACCAAAAAGTAATTGGGCACTGTTTTTTGCCCCTTTAGAACCTCGTGGTACCACCTCTTGTTGCTATAACAGCAGCCACCCCGTCAGGCATGTTCTCCACTAGTTTGTGTTGGATATCCACTGGAATGCGTCGCCATTCCTCTTGCAATATGGCACTCAGTTGGACGATGGAAGTTGGCCGAATTTCCCGAAACCTCGATCGCCGGTCCAATTCGTCTCAAAGGTGCTCAATGGGATTGAGATCAGGACTCTGTGCAGGCCAGACCAACCGGTGAACATTATTGTCTGCATTCCATTGCATAGTAGCCACCGAAACATGGCATCTAGCACGTACAATCCTGGGTGCCCAATTATTACTTTTTGGTAGATAGTGTATAATAGTAAAAGGCCAAAGAAATTTACCTAAGCGAAACCTGTTTCTCGACGTAGGCCTATCTCTGAATAAGTATTACTATTGATGAAAACATTTGGAAATGAACTGATCCCAGAAATAAGCCTATAAGAGAAATGTCGAGTTACACATACAGGGTTTCACAAACGTGGCCACTTAGAGTAAAGAGCGAAGGAAGTGTTGCAACATGAGGGGAAAAATTCTGAAAATAATTTATGGTCCAAAGAAAGATAATGAAGAATGGGGAATGTGAACGCCCAGGAGTGTAACAGAATTATGTAAGTACCGATATCTAAAATTTTTTGCGGAAATTAGACCAGTAGAATGGCTTGGCTTGGACATCTGTTAAGAATATAATATGAGAAATTGGTTAATCAACCTTTTAACGAAAAACAAGGGGGAGATATAGCCTAGTCTGTAGACTAAGAATTTTTTCTCTGTCTTGTTTGTTCAGTACAGTACGATTATTTAGTCCTGACAGTCGCCGGCGATGTGCGCCTGGGTCAGGCGAGTCCATTTAGTTACGCCAAGGGGTGTTTGGGTTATTCACTCGCTTGCCTTCGGAGCGATGGGATGTCATGCGTGCGGTAGAGCGGTATGTTTCCAGTACAATTAAGTTGTACTGCATTCCTTTACCGACCGCTCGCCCTTATCTCTACTCCGGAACTGTCCCCATTCCTGCCATTACTTCACCTCTTTCGCGTCGCTGAGCTGTCAGGACTAAATAATCGGTCTGTACATGACTCTGAGACTCTTATTACATAGTCCGACAACAAAAATACTACAGATGCGCTGTTATCTTATCACTGCACGATGTTACTGCCTCCTGTTACACATAAAATGTGACATTTTTACCCGTTTTACCTTGAATAAAGACGTAATCACATTATGTGATATTTTCCCCGTTTGTATCTCCAACAAAGATGTATTGACGCCAAAATTGAACTTCAGTTTTTTGTAAGAGAGGATTGATTAGATTTAATTTTTTACTCGTTTATGGACAAGATTATTTTATGTAATCTGTTTATGAAATGTGTCCATCTTCGAGAAAAGTCGAAATAAGAATTTGTATATTAAACTCTAGAATACAGTAGACAAACGAATGCGTACAATAAGCAAATAAAATACATTGTTTGAATAAAATGAATAATGTAAGTTGAGTACGTAATTTAAATCGGATTCAGGATTCAAAGACTGGCCTGGGTATGTGTTCGTGATTGAATATGGTGAGTTGATCAGAGTAATCTTCCTGTCAGCCATACTTCTTCTGTCCTGTCTGTTAAGCGCCTTACCATAATCCTCTTCGAGGTTTCCAGCTCAACTGTCGTTTTTATAATAAAGCTGCTTTGGTAGGTTTTATATGAACTTCCGAAACCTTTTAATCAATGACGGTTATAGTGGGTACAATAATCATAACAGAACTTGAATAGTTTACATTTTACGCCCACTAGAACTGCTTCTAAACTTGAGGTATTAAAACGTTAATCTCTTAAGTAAAATAATTTCATAAAATAAGTGTCGCCAAAATGACACATACTTCCTCGTTTATAGTCTGCATCTACGTAGGCTACTTCTAAATTCACTTTTACTTTCCTGTTGTCAATGATAGTTCCGTTTATAGTTAATTTTTGACGTATTCGATCTGTACTGATAGAAAAAAACAAAGGATTTGGTGGAACGATTTCTTACACTGACGTTGTTCGATTTTGGTGTGCTGTGGAAAACACTTACGTCATGTGCGGTAAACTAAAAAAAATGTGAACAAGTCCATTCCTATACACAAGGGGAGTCTGCATACATAGGTACAGTAGTGGCAAAAATAAAAATCCGAACCGACCCTTGTAGCTGATTTGAGAGCCTTGTTCACTCCAGAAAACGATAGACTGGTAACTAAGACTTTCGTGATTCGACTCCTGCCTGGGAAGGAAACTTCTTATTGTTCCTTATTCAAATTTATTCCCAATACTTTTAGATTGCTGGTAAACTTCATGTTCTGGGAATAATAAGTTAATTAAGTACTAAAATATCGCTGCAATCGAAAAGTATTGGAAATAAATTTGAATAAGGAACAAAAAAAAGTTTTCTTCCCAGGCAGAATTCGAACTACGAAAGTCTTAGTTACCAGTCTGTCGTGCTCTGAGTGAACAAGGCTCTGAAATCAGCTACAAGGATCGGTCCGGTTTTTTTTGCCACTGCTGTACATAACTCTACTTGGAAAAGTTCATTATAGTCTATGGGAGTTAATAGGCCTACATATTAAAAAATTTCATTATTCAGTTGTGCAGTGACAGAAACGCGAAATAGACATGTGGACAATACATGCGTAACTATACGAAGTTGATGCAAGGTTGATATTACATGAAGCTGGATAAATAACTATATCTACTGGATATTGTCATGTGCTTATGTTCATTTTTATAATCTCGAAGGTAACATGTCTTACTTCATATCTTAGTAGCCAAGGGTACGTACCCTTAGATATCAGCAGTGGACGTACACTTATAACATTGTAAGTGTGTAGGATACTTTTTTTCTAAACGTCTCTTTCAAAACATAAAACAAATACGCAAATATTTTAAGAAGTAGGCCAATGGGAGGAAAAGTTTTTCTTTCATGCTGATTGCGAAAATTTGATGTGCTTAATTTGTTATAAAATGTTAAATGGAGTATAAAAGAGTTTATGCTCGACCATGCCGAAATGTAGTAATTATACACCTGGTAGCAGTCCTTTAAAGTTCAGATTTTCGATTTTTCTAGGATATGCAATCGAAAGACGAGGGAAACGTCACGGAGACTGGAAATCCAATACTGTCGCAGAAGGTTATATTGTTACTATAATAATTAGCGTTAATTGTAAATAATATTCAAATAAATTCAATTTTTCATCTCGATTTTCAATTCTAAATCAATTTCCAGATTATATCAGAATTAGTTCATGTTATTCTGTAGATTATAACAAGGTCAATGACATTATTGTTCCTCGGAAAAAATCAACACTTTCGCGTCTGCGCACATCTCACAATTTACGAGCGATGCACAAGGTCACTTCCACTCTTCAGTTAGATACGAATAAAATTAATCCTTCTGAATAATTTCAAGTTAGAAATATGGTCGAGCATAGAAAGTCGTATGAAACTTGCCTATAATGGTAATTAAGACGCTCGTATGAATATTATGAAACTCGCTTGCGCTCGTTTCATAAACAAACATACTCGCGTCTTAATTACTATCATTATAGGCTCGTTGCATAATGTACTAATATAGATTACCAATAAATTGAATATTTCATTAATAAACAAACAATATAAAGTATCGGTATTTATGTCTTAGTCAGGATAAAAGCTTTGGCGTTTTTCGGCTTAAGTAGTGTAATTTCCAATTTCATAATCAGCCTGGTACGGTTTTGTAATTTCAAAAGTCTGATGATGTAAAGTACGTCATAATGAATAAGAAAATATATTTTCTTTGATTAATAATACAAAAATAATGAATTGGAGGAGGAAAATTTAACAGGATGAAGTGTATATAACTAATAGGTATAAGAATATTACCACAGTCCGTCTCTCCACTGTTATTCACTGTATAACTTGAGGAGATACCCACTGCATCCCTCTCTCTGCGAGAGTAGTGTGCGGCTTGCATTTCTGTTAAGTCACAATTTCGTAGCGTTTGGCATCCATAGCCTTATATGTTAACATCATGTAATTTCCCACATCCTTTCGATTTTCCTCCTCCGAATTTTGTAAAAAAAAACGGGGGGGGGGGGAGAATTACGCGAGTAAATCTCGTGGTTTGTTTCCATATATCGTTAACGAAATGTTGAAAATGGGCTGGTAACCTGTGATATTAATAATCACCAAAAATTTTAAAACCTCTGTGGTATATCAGGTTAAAAGAGCGTGTCTGATTTCCTCTGCAGAAAGTCTGTGTATTCCATTCACTCATTAATATGGATCGGGGTTAAAAGCTAGATAGTAGCCTAACGAAAAACTTAACACTAATTTCTTATCTTAGCTGGGTTGCCCACGTTTCCTACACGCCTTCACTTCTTGGTGGGGAGTGGAGATACTCGTACTCGATCTGCCATTGACTCTACACACGAAGCATTAATCACAATTTCAAGCTAATACCCTAGCGGGGGTGGCCGCAATTCGCATATGGAAAAATCGTGACATTAGTTTGAATTGTGAAACAATTTTGCTTAACCTTTAAGCAACGGAGGCCGAGGTGAAGAAGGCGGCAGTTCACATGAAAGCCGACAGCCTTACTTGGGATCCTAATGTCACAGACTTGAGTGCCACCCAGGTCATGGTCGTTCTATTCTGTATCAATATATACCAATCACGTTTGGGATAGGAAATTCTGTTTAGTCATTTGGACGTATAAAAAGATTTGACTGTCGATTAATCAACATTCTATCTCTAGTAAGATCTAACAATCCATGCATTATGTTTGCGTTTGTACTATGTAATGCATATCGGTGCAACATGCATGAACGAAGTGATACAGTGAGTTTGACTAAAAAGTGGCACACTTCGACTCCTGTACTCCAAAATTAGACATTGACAAGTAGCGGCAATCTTTCATGACGTTAGAAGGATTACACAAGGCCACTGCGTTTGAAAAAGCAGAAAAGAAACATTATCATGAAGATATGATGGTATTGGTATGATACTTACAGTGGTTTTCAATTAATGATCCTGAAACTTCAATCCTCCGGAATCTTTTGAGCTGCACTTTGCTTTAATCTCCAAACAGTCCTGATCATTTCAAGGAGGACATAATGTTCTTAAAGGTCATTAATTTCGGAAATCGATTTAAAAAATAGCGAGCTCTTAGATTGGCTAAGCTCATGAAGATAAATTTATGGTATTTCGTTTCAACAGTTGCTGCGATCACTGTTTGTTTATTTTCTTGAATTATTACTCACAAGACATACGTATATGGAATAATTTAATATTGGGGCGAGTTAAAATTCCCAGGACAAGTTTTCGGCGACGAAAAATAAAATTATGCATCTGAGTGTCACATAAAAGAATGGGTCAGGAGGCCAAACGTTGCTGATATTTCTGAAATATGGCCGCCACCTTGCATCAAAGTCACGTTTTTAAATGGTGAACGGATCATATGGCATATCAAATAAGACAAAGTAGGCTATTGTGGTTCAAAATTACTAACACAGAAATCTGAAATCACCGGCGATGCTTCAGGCAACTGGAGATGACATTGACGAAAGAAGAGAGGATCGAGATAATCCTGAATTCTGGGGAACGTAGCTGTCATGTCACAGGTGTAGATTTCATCAACCAACATTCAGACAGACCACTAATCTCACACAGCACTGTCGCATCCGTGATATCAAAATCTAAAGCAACTGAGTCTGTTCGGTGCAAGTCATGTGGTGGTCGGCCGAAAACTGCAACCGAAGAGGAAGCCTCATCACTGGTCTTGGCGTCATTTGGTCAAGAGTCCGAACCGCAGTACACGTCTTTTCTCAGAAAGTATTATCATCCAGTCATCTGTTGTACGGATTCTTCATAAAAATAAATGATATCCATTCAAGGTTCAGAGATATCGTGTGCTCTATTTTGAACTCTTGACAAATGACGCTAAGACAAGTGTTGAGGTTTCCTTGTCGGTTGCACTTTTCGGTCGACGACTACGTGGTTTGTCATGAACAGTACCAGTTGCTCTAAATTTGGATATCAGAAATGCAACAGTGCTGTGGGAAATTAGTGGTTGAAATCTTAAGTTCATAGTGCAGCGTGCTGTGTATTTAGGATTACGAGAGCATACCTTTCAGCGACACAAATCATTCAGACACAGAAGTGAAATCTCCGGATATGGTGCGAGACTTCGGCTAGCTCCTCCGTAAAAAAAAAATTGAAATGCTCAACTGTCCTAGACATTACCGTGGCGTCCACTCAGCCTCCAACAGAAATGAGTATCAGCAAGCTTTCCTTGGGGGTAAAGGCGGCAATTACATACGATTGACATCCCTACTGCTACTAATGCCGTTGTCTGTGAATGTGAGGAATCTTAACCTCCAGCTGCCCTGTTGGTTTCCATGATTTGTGATAGGGATAACTTCGTCTTTATTTTCTTATCTTGAAAATCATCACCCGTTTCAACAAAGATCTAAGAATAAGAATGAAAATATGAACAGCTTTAGCAAGACTAATCCTATAATAGATCTAGAAATTCTACAGAGTTGTTTCCGATCTCTGATATCGAATTTGAATGATGTCATGTGCGTCAGGAAATCACACTGACAGCTGAATTGCGACGAGAGGTGACAGACCAGTAGTGAGTGATTTCATAATCAGAGTGCACGGTGTATCACAATAGCAATGCCCAAGAAAATCGAGCTTTTTTGGGAGGAGTACATAACTCTTTCCGATGCCAAGTACAGTTACGTGAAAAATCATAAGTCTGCAAAACACGTTGTTTCGTTATTTCCAAGAAAGGCATCTTGTGTGTACCAAATAAGACTGACAAAGTTCGGATGGGATTAATTTCAGAGTGGAAAAAAACAAGCAAATCCACCCCCCCCCGTCACAAGTCGCCGCACCCCACGAGATGATGCACATTAATTCCATTCGAGCTTTACCAATCTTATTCAGTACACAGAAGATTCCTTTCTTGGAAATAACGAAACTTCGTTTATTGCAGGCTTCTTTTATTTTCACTTAACTGTAGTTGGCATTGGAAAGGGTCGTAATGTACCCTTCCCAAAAAGGCTCGATTTTCTTGGGAATTCCTGCTGAGAGTCGCAGTGCACTCTATGAGATCACTCACTACTGGTCTGTCATCTCGCACTACAGTTCAGTTGTCGTGTGACTCCTGACGCACATGAGGTCATTCAAATTCGTTACCAGACATCGGAAACAATCCTGTATACTTCTTTCCATAATGTCAGACAAGAGAAGTAAAGATTGCCGGCAGAGGAGGAGAGAAGTATATTTGTTATTCAAGCAATAGCAGAGGTTTCATTCCACACTTGCCTTGAAGTTGGGCGGGGGTAGAACGCTTCAGACCGCTCAACTTCAATACAAGAGTGGAATGAGACATCTACCATTGGTTGAATAGCAATTATACTTCTTTCTTCCTCTGCCGGCAATGTTTACTTCTCCTGTAAGACATTATGAACGAAGTATAGACGAACGGCGTCTGACAACAACCACAATGCAATTTCTGAGAACAGCAGACTCTAGTCTTGTATAACATAGATAGAAGGAACAGATATAAAAATAATTCAAATTAATACCTACAGTTACCTAACCATTGCAAAACATATAGACAGTCCACACCTGTGAAGCAACGGTTAGCGCGTCTGGCCGCGAAACCAGGTGGTCTGAGTTCGATTTTCGGTCAGGGAAAGTTACCTGGTTGAGGTTTTTTCGGGGTTTTCCCTCAACCGAATATGAGCAAATGCTAGGTAACTTTCGGTGCTGTACCCCGGACTCATTTCACCGGCATTATCACCTTCATCACATTCAGACGCTAAATAACCTTAGATGTTGATAAAGCGTCGTAAAATAACCTACTAAAATAAAAGCATACAGACAAATCTAGATATAGAATGTAAAAAACATGAAACGTTTCATGTACCAAGACGTGTAATTCGCTTCATGTCTCCAGAAAGGTCTTTGGGTTGACTATACGAAATAGACGGGATGGAAGTGATACAACCGTGCAGATTGAAGGGTCAATAGAATATTTTCTTGTCGGATCCGTCGGACTGTCCATCATTCACCCATATGAACCAGACCAATCTACCGACCGAGTCGTTGCCGTGGGTGCTCCATAGGAGTCTGGTCCACGCTACACCTGCGATGCGATGAGATGAGATGATGATGGAGATTTGTTGGGATGCCACAGGTTAACTGGAGCTTCGGAGAAAACTCCTGTTATCTGGATCACGGGTTTGCCCAACGCACATTATAAATTCGGGATACACCGGGGAGCGAACCCGAGTTCACAGGATTGTCAAGTCCAGCGCTCTAACCACTGGAGTACCTTGGCGGCTGCAATAGAATAAATATGTGTGATAAGGTGTGATAAAATCTGACTTTGATTGAAGGTCGTACTTCCGTTCCAATAGGGACCTGAATTCGGTGGCAATTTTACTCGCATCGTGTGAAGCGGCTGTAGCAGGTTTCCACTATAGACTCTGGACAAGATATGGGCTTCATCACTCTAACGGCAGTTCTCGATGGACCCGCTTGCTTGCTCATACCTCTACAAAAACTACAAATGCGTACATTACTGCAATCGCTCTTAAGTGACTTTCCTATCTTTTAACTGCTCACAGAAAAGTATTCGACCTTTAATGCCATTATTTCTACTACAGGAACGATGGCAGTGATGCTGATTAATGTTATGAAGATGGCGACGAAGATGCTTAGTCATGTTTTAGGAAGAAGCGTTCAATATGTTACAATGGTCTTTTCAGATCATTCATATTTTTCTGAGCCTTCTATTATAACCTTAATCAGGCCTTTATCTTCTCACGGAGAATGGTCACTGTAATTTAGAATCATCCTGAATTGAAGACTGTGTGTGCGCAGTAACGGCTATGTGTACCGGATGGAAAGGTACTAAATAGGATCATTTTGGGAGATGAATCAGGTAAAGGAGTTAAACATAAAGGTGTAATATGATTGTGGTGGTTTGTGAACGGTTTTTAAAAATATTTGTACAAATAAAAGCGGACAGATGACAAACAATGCAACACGAATGCACGTAACAGTATCGGTTGAGTTGCAAAATTATATACAGCACGTTACTGCACGAAAGATCCAGTAACCAAACGCGTCACAGAGGAACATTGGTGGCTGTACATTTCCTCCTTCCCGCTCTAACCTTGCTTCCGACTTGCTTCTAGTCACTGAAAGCTCGGTTGCCACATACTTTGTTACCGCTCTTCAATCAAGTTACTGCCAAATCAAGAAAGGACAAATTTGTTGATATTTGCTTCACAGAATCCCATATCATCATCATCTCCAACGTCTCTCGTTCTCCTTGAATAAGCATCCCAAAATTAACTAAAATGCTAGTTTTCTTCAAACGCATTCGCACCACAATAAATTAGACTTTTATGTTTAACTCATTGTCCTGATTCGTCTCTTAAAATGATCGTATTTAGTCTCCTTCCACTCTATGTATGTATGTATGTATGTATGTATGTATGTATGTATGTATGTATGCTTTTGTATTTAATTCATTTATTTAACAGCATGTCCCATTACATTTGTTGTAATATTACATGCTTGAATCTTTCTTAAAAACAGTATTATTTAGAATGAATACAATGAGTTATATAACACAACATTTTTAAACAAGAAGGCACGTAAGTGCATTAATTATATTAAAACATTATTCCTTATGGATTACTAAAATTTGTACTTTCATCAAACAATATTACTTAAGATCAATTCAATGTGTTACACAATCATATTTGTATAACAGGATGACATGTAAGGCACGTAAGTGCATTAATTATATTAAAACATTATTCCTTATGGATTACTAAAATTTGTACTTTCATCAAACAATATTACTTAAGATCAATTCAATGTGTTACACAATCATATTTGTATAACAGGATGACATGTATGTATGTATGTATGTATGTATGTATGTATGTATGTATGTATGTATGTATGTATGTATGTATGTATGTATGTATGTATGTATGTATGTATTGCTGCATATATTGACATAGATAGTGATTATTTAAGGTGGAATGATTAAGACAAATTGTAAGACATGACGGAAATGGGAGCAACAATAGGAAACATGTCAGACCAGTTTTGAAGTTCTCTTACATGGTCCGCGGACCACGTGCGGCCTTCAAAATGAACTTCAATATATTTTTCCAGTTTCCTTAAATAGGAACATTACAGAATAGGTGTTGGTGACCCATAATACATGCATACAGAGAAGAACTAGAGTTGCTGAATGGTTGGTGGTTCAATCTGTAAAAGTCACCTACGTACATGTAAATTTTTGCTTATAACCGAGAAATAGAGAAGAGATGATCACGCAACGAATTGTATAAATACTACCCAATACATAGTTAGATGGATTCTGTCATTACGTCATCAGATGAATATACTTCCCCAATAACGGGACTCGGACCAACAACGCGGAAAAACACGAAGAACCAGGAGCTACTTTGATCTCAAGCGCACACTCCGTAACATAGTTACTTCACAGATTGTTCAGAATGCAGCCCATTACTGCGTTATTTGTAAGCTGAATTGGCTGGCACGCTTGTCACTGGATCCTCCGGTAGCTCTGTACAAGAGCACAAACTTCAGTTCGATCCCTGTCGTTGTCCGAAGCGATATTTATGATGGACAAGCACATTAGATGAGGGAACCACACTGCCTGCAAACCTTTCACACCAAATTTACTGTGGTCTTCTGCTAGTCCCCCCAAAACTCTTCACGTCAAAATATAGCCTCAGGTGCATAACATGATGCAGCAAAGATTGAAGAGTGTATGTTACGTCAATCTTCACTGCAGTCGACTACGGGAATCGATCTTTTTTTCGATAGCCATAGATAGTAAGAGTGAGTGTGCACAACGTTCATAGACAAAATATAGAAATATTGGCTTTACCAAGCGATTGACAAATTAGCCGAAACAAAAGTCACAAACTTATTTTCTGCCAATACTCAATAAAATGTTGGTGCATATTTAGAATTTTTTTTCAAAATTGGAGGTATATTTCGCGGTTATTGACACATTTTGTAAAATGAGTCAAATTTCGCGTTATTTGACGAGTTTGTTTTGTTTAAATATGGTGATATTTTAGATACTTAGAAGGGTAAATGCAACAAAGAAAATAATTGTGAAAAATTTGATGTGTATCACAAAAAATACGACCCTAGCTATTACTTATCCCGTGCTTTCGAGTATTTATTTTCTTTATAGTAGAGAAGGGGATACATTAGTCGCTTGAAAGTTGCGCATAAAAATGTAAGTGCTCGAAGTAAAATAAATTACTGGAATAAGAGTTAATAAAAAACTATACAAACAAGGATGATCTAAATACGAAGCAAAAAATTACGACCCTAGCTATTACTTATCCCATGTTTTCAGATTTTTATTTTCTTTATAGTGGAAAACGAGATACATTATTTGAATCAGGGATTGCAGAAACAGCACACATCACTATTTGTGGCGAAATGAGTTTATTAAATCTTCATGGATTGTTGATATAGGGCTATTATTCCATGTAGAAACCACATATGTCAGTATAGCCGTCTCACATTTATAGACCTGTGAAATCCTGGAAGCGCGCAGAAACAATGTCAAAGACATGTGTCGACACATTGGTTCCGATTCCAGACGGCAAACCTCTACGACACAAGGATACAATTGATCCCACTGAATGACAAATGTCTCAATTCTGGTGGGGAATACGTTGAAAAAATAACTCAACATTTGCTATATCTGTTCCAATAAAACTTTCCATGAAATTTTGTTCTCTTTCTGTAAACGGTCCCAGGGAAACTTCTTTTTTTTACGGCCTTCATAATTGCGCTCGAGTGGTCAAAATTTGTGTAAGCACTTCTTTTGACATTATTAAAATGACGTAAGTAAAAATATTATTTTTTTATCTGCCCCCATGAGAATGTTTGGTTGTAAGTACAAAGGAGAATACCATATTTACATTCTTCATTGGCATATCCAGACAAAATCGTGCGAATTCAAAGTGAGAAGCTTGACGATATACGCAAACTAATGCGTTAAATACCACATGAATATAAAGAATTTTACAATAATATTCTTCAGTGACCTATTGTGGAAAAATAAGTTCATTTATAATATGTTCAACGTATCTATTAACCCTTAAATTGGTAAAACTTATTTCTCACACTAGTTTATTATTAATCCGTGTCGGACTGTAAAGAAAACAACTATCGCAATGTCCATATTTTATATGTCGTACAATATTATAGTATTGTGAAATTTTAATTTTCCTACCAATTTTTTTTATTGTTCTATTAAAATTATAGCATATAGCCTATTAACCTGTTGTATCCTATAGGATACTTTGCGAATTTAAGGGTTAAGTACACAGTACGCATATGCATATATTATGTCCCTAATTTGAGAAATAGGCCTAAACTTTAGTTGAACTGAAATTATTATACTACAATTTTGATTCCTTGCAGAAACAGCACATGCCAAGCTAATATATATTGATTTATTTCATTAACAATTCATTCGATTCCAATAAATTTAGTATAAAACGAAAAATCTATTTGGCTTCTGTCTGAAGTCATTACTATAACCAATGGTATAGTCTACCGCCAGTAATACCGTTTTTTGTGTCTACTGAAAAATTTAGTTTTCATGACGTGCTGTTTCTGCAATCCCCGATTCACTTGTTCGAAAATTTGCTCATAAAAACGTAAGTGCTCGAAGTAAAAAAATTACTTGAGTAAGAGTTAATAAAAAGAACTATACAAACAAGGATTATCTAAATACGAAGCAAAATAATGATAATAATAGTAATCAAATTGGATAATATTCTTCGGAAGTGTCTACGCAGATATCTCAGAGCTAAATGTTGTGACTTTTTTTGACAACGTATTCATTCACCTAACATTCTTATCATGAGACTAGATCTTTGCGGAGTAGTATTTGAAAATTTGACACGCAGGATGTATAAAATTACACTTCAAGATGATGCATCCATAATTTATTTCTGTCTGTAATTAAGGCGGACAACATTCATACATATCCTGCTTAATATTGAAAAAAATGTAAAATAATTTCAATTTATTAAACAGGTTCCTGTTTTCTTTATTCCATTGCGCGCTATTCGTAGAGCACTGGCAGGGATTAATATTAATCTCTTTTGCATAAGAAGTACTTTTAAAATATATACTTAGGCCTGTATATTAATTACCTCTGTATAGCTTACGTAGGCGTACTCGTTGTTCTTAATAAAGAAATCATTTGAATTTATATTTTTTTTTAAATTCTTTAATTTGTTATTTTCTTCCTGTACATTTTTATATCTATAACATATGCCCTTCATTGTAGAATTACATTCTATCCGTTTTGTAAATTTGAACACGTTTATAATTGATTCAAAAGATACTACGTATTTCCATGCTGTGACATGTTCTAATACGCGCGTTCTTTCAACGTGATAGACACATGCGGTAATTTGAGTATAAGTTACAATTTATTGAATAAAACTTTACATAATCTCAAACACATGCCAATTTAATATACAGGATGGCCCACTTAACTTTTTCACCTCCGATAATGTGTGAAATGTTTCAGATATACACAAACCAACAATTATAAATTAAATTACATCGAAGAGGACATCTGATACAAGTAATGTGTTTTTTGTACTTGAAGTAATTTTCAAGATATTACAGTCAACTTTCTTTATTTATTGCAAATGTTGCGTTAACTCTGTCTAATGACAACTGGCTATTCTACTGACTGTTTTAATGTCACCGGTAAGATAAACAATGTCTGGCGCATCCTTTCTTATGTCTAGTTCATTATGTTGACGTAACTGAAGATCGAACACACCCGTAATATTGTACACTGCCCAATACAACCCTTATTTCTTCAGTTCTGTACTGAACAATTGAACGATAAGACATTGGCGAAGTGTTTCGGAACGGCTCTCTAGAAGGTTAACATGTGTGGAGGTACGTCAAGCTACATTTCACTAGTGTATTGTACAATTAATTGGTATGAATGTTTTAAACGTGAAGTCAATTTAACCTATCAATCATTTCCAGGCATTTGATTGCACACATTAATTCTGATTGCACACCGGAGATTTTGTGTTTTGTCTTTTGAGAATAAGTGTTTATTTTTTTATTATATACTACTTTTATGTCTCACTTCACCATGTGTAACATTTACGTTTTCACTGTGCCTAAACGAGACGCTCTACTGTAATTCTAGGTTAATTGGTAACTCACATAGTTTCCGTTCCGGATCATGCCACGTACACAAATTATGGATTGATGAAATACAAATAAATATCCGAAGTTTTTTGTGTCCCTGATTTTAATGGGAAATATTTTAAGTTTACAAAATAAGCCTTATTAAGAACTTGAGTATTGGCTGACATCTTTTTATCTTCTTTGATCTAATTACAATTTTTAAATGCCTGCCTAACCTCTGAATTCTGTTCCAGGATACAGACACTAACCTGTGGTTGGGGTAATTTGATTTTTTTTAAGGACTTTAAAGCATATTTTACTTCAGTAACACACAGTATACCTAAATTTTTCCATCCATTGGGTAAATTGTGTATAGTTAAACTTAGGGTTATTATTATGATAAGAAGAGGTCAATATACTTGAAAATGCAATAGAATCATTATAGAAGGCCACAGTGCTAACATATAAAAAATTGACTGGAAAATGTTATCATGGTAACAGACTATGTGTATATAAACTAAAAAAAGACGGTTTTTAAACTCAAATTATCCCAACCCACCCTATTAATAGTCTATTTATTAATCAAGTTAAAAGGAATGTAATATTTTTTCAGCAGTTGCTAACTGACGTCTTCCGCAAAATTTTTCGGGATCCGGAATTTTCGTCAGCGATTTCGCGTCACTCGGTGATTTCGTCACATATTAGATTTTGCCACTACAACATTTTATCACCGATTCACTGCTGTCACCACCATATTTTGTCACCAATTTAATTTCCTCATCACTATTCGCCACCACAATTTTTCCCCTCTTCGTGTCGCATCCCTTGATGATACCTACTGTATATAAAATGATACGTAATATTATAAAACCTCCACTTTATTGTGTTCATATTGTTCATTTCGTTTCCAAGGGGATACATTGATTTGTTGGATTATAAATCTTCAAGTTACAGGATTCATTGGTTTCAAAATCTTCAAGTTAAGGCATGGCGGAATTATTTCGATTCGTAAAAAGTAATAGAGCAAGAGATTGGACATATGCATACAAAGCACAAAATTACAAAGACCCGGATTGTATGGAGATATGATCAGTGACATTTGTAATTCATGATGACTATTTTCTCAGATAAGGAAACCATTATAAAAGAACTTACAGAGCATTCGAACCAATCAGCAAATTGGGGTAGAATTGGAGCTGCGGAATGTGTAGAAGCAATGAAAGTTGAAGCTGGAACTTCAACGGAAGCAACGTCATCTATTTTACAACGATGTACAATTATTATTTTGGTGACGAAATCTCCTTAGTATAAAAATGATGACAAAATGTATATGACGACGACATTTCTTCGGTGACGAACTCTCCTCTCCTAACTTTGTTTAATATTCTGAGACACACATCGAGTAAGCTAGGTATAAACAAGTGTTTCCATGCAGTGTTGGTACTTGAAGCAATAAAAGAAAAAAATCTACAAACACGAGGGTATTATATATAATAAGATTCAGAATCGAGGTGTAAAATCGCTTTTTATACTTCTGTAATTGTAAATAGATAAAACCTGTCATAAACTATTGTCAAGATTCACATGAGTTTGAACTTCACTGCGGATATCAGTGTGTAAAGGCAGTGTTCGTGAAACAAAACCACTTTTATGATGTGCACTTTTTCAAGGATAAACTAGTAATTAGCTAATTTAATAATAAGCACTTGGCTGTTATTTGACGGGAAATTGTCTTATTTGTGCAGCTCGATCACGCGATATCTATTTCTACCAGAAGAAGGGAACGAACTGACTAGCGACATCTGAAGAGAGATTGGAATTTGCACAGAACTACTGTACTTAACTACATACAACTGAGAAAGAAAAGTATGTGCACTAAAATGTAGTGTACACAAAACACTTGAGGCGCAGTATTCTCGTTAAAGGAAATAGCTTGGGAAAAGTTTATTGCAACGGAGGTGAAGCTATGAAACTTGAAGATGGAAAAATATCACAGCATGCAACTGTAGGAGTAATTGAGTGGATCAAAATAACATCTGTTAACGAAAGTAACAATGGGATAATTGGCAGTCGATTTGCGATTTCATTGGAAATACAGAAATTATAGTCATCGTTGGTGGATTTTTAACAGTGTAACACACGATCTGAATATGCGATGGCGCACACAACTCCTTCATATTACACGCATTTCGCTTATCCAGTTTATATGAAATTCTCAGGCTTAAATTTCTTTTGAATGCACAAAAAAAACTCCCCCTCCTTCACATCACACACACTTGGTCAACCGAGTTTATTTGAAATTGCCAGAGTTTAATTTCTAGTGAATGCACAAAACAACTCCTACACATCATATACACTTGGCCAACCGAACTTATATTAAATTGCAGACTTCAAAATTTCTTGCGAATGCATAAACTAGCTCCTTCTTCACATCACACGCACTTGGCCAAAAGAGTTTATATGAAATTGCCAGACTTCAATTTCTTGCGAATACAGAAACTAGATCCTTCTTCACAGCACACGCACTTGGCCAACCAAGTCTATATTTCAGTTTCTTGCGAATGTATGAACTAGCTCCTCACATCACATGCACTTGGTTAACCAAGTTTATACTTCAATTTCTTACGAATGCATAAACTAGCTCTTTCTTCAAATCACACGTACTTGGCCAACCAAGTTTATACTTAAATTTCTTGCGAATACATAAATTAGCTCCTTCTTCACAGCACACGTACTTGGCCAACCCAGTTTATACTTTAAATTCTTATGAATGCATAAACTAGCTCCTTCTTCACATCACACGCACTTGGTCAACCGAGCTTATATGAAATGTTCAGACTTAAATTTCTTGCGAATGCATAAACTAGCTCCTTCTTCACAGGACAGGTACTTGGCCAACCCAGTTTATACTTTAAATTCTTATGAAAGCATTAACTAGCTCCTTCTTCACATCACACGCACTTGACCAACCAAGTTTATACTTAAATTTCTTGCTAATGCATAAAGTAGCTCCTTCTTCACAGCACACATACTTGGCCAACCCAGTTTATGCTTTAATTTCTTATGAATGAATAAACTAGCTCCTTCTTCACATCACACGCACTTGGCCAACCAAGTTTATACTTAAATTTCTTGCTAATGCATAAAGTAGCTCCTTCACAGCACACATACTTGGCCAACCCAGTTTATACTTTAATTTCTTATGAATGCATAAAATAGCTCCTTCTTCACATCACACGCACTTGGCCAACCGAGCTTATATGCAATTTTCAAACTTTCATTTCTTGGGAATGCATAAACTGGCTCCATCTTCACATCAAACGCACTTGGTCATCTGAGATTATGCTTTAATTTCTTGTGAATGCATAAAACAACTTTTTTGCATAGCACATGCACTTGAGACAAACTTGGCCAGCCAAGTTTATATGAAATTACAAGACTTCAATTTCTTGTGAATTGCCTATGTTATATTTTATTTACCTCCATCATATTGTTGGATTTGGTTCTCCTCGTCTTCTAATTAGTTCTCGTCTGCATTCAAAAGAAAGTTATTTGTAATTTTGAAATAGCGTATACTTTAAAGATTCTACATCAATGGCGTAGTTATCTAGTTGCGGAGAAATGGTGATAGCGATATAGTATAATTGGCGAGAAGAGTCTGACAAGTGAGGATTACTGAAATTAACTTTCCAGGCATGAAAAATCTGTGAAGAAAATGAACTAAGGAATCAACTCAAGCAGGATCGAACCCATGCCCAAGCTCAACCTTGGAGGACGAGTCTAGTTCGCTAATCCCTAACAAGGAAACGATTCAGAATCATTATGTCGGAACCTCTCCTGAAATTTTATACACTGGGTCCGATTAATTATCAACCGTTAAGGAGTTACAGCCGATTGATAGCTACGAAAGTAGCAGCGGTTCTAAGCAGAACTAAGAATTATTCACTTAAAATACACAAAAATATGAATTCAAAATACTGTAGCCTATTAATTATAAAGTAAACATACTTCAGTTTGGAAGCAGATTTTCAAGTATATTTCAATGCACTTAGCCGCACGGATGTGAATGGCGCGCGCGTAGTATTACGTACCTCGGCATGGCTGAACCTGATAAGCGCAGCTGATAATCAGATCTATCTTCACCTTCTCTCCGTACTTCACGTCACAGCCTAACCCTGGGCTTAGTTTACATTTCAATGTTTCTATTACGATGCAACTTCAAAGCATGATTCATAGTATAACTTTCATACTAATGATAATCGGACCCATGTTCATATGACATTTTATACTCAAAATGGCCTATAGAACTGATTCCTAAAGCACGGGTCATTAGTCGTGAATCACCCTGTATAGCAAGTTAATTTTGTACGATTTCTTCTTCTACTGTAATATAGAAAACTTATAATAAATGAAGATTCACTATTTTAATGTGTACTGCATTGCCACGAATTAAACTGAACTGTATTGAATGGAAGTCAACTGGATACTAATGCCGTAACCTTGACATCCCTTCAGACTGTGTTATCGGTTGGTACTACGAAAGACAAATCCTTTCCACGTTCGATCCAGGGGAAATGTACGCACTATTTCCTCGGCAGTTGCTTTAGATTTGTAACATTAAAATGCCGACGGCATTTGCTCTGTAGTTTGAAGATACAGGGAAATAATTAAATATGATATTTGGATTGTATTCAAGAAATAGTTTGAACAAATCGCATTTAAGACAGAGACATTTATTAAATCTGCTTAATAAAAATAAATTAATTGGTATAAATTTCAGGCTGGTACAGATTATTACCATTATTTTCCAACTGTTATGTTTTTAACGCCTTGATTCTGAACCTTTTTAGTGTTCAAGTTGTATTTCTATTTTATTCCACGGGTAAAATGTAATGGTTAGAGTCTGGATGATTAGGCATTTATTTTGATTAAAATAGGCAGGCATATAGGCACTAAAATACTAAAAATAGGCAGTGAAATAGGCATTTATTATTCATAGAAACAGACAAAAAATAGACAAATACTTAATAAACGATCCAATACGGTACTCACTTTCCTTGGTTACATGTCACAACAAGATGCTTTTTTAAGTTGTCAACTGACATAGTGAGCCGCCTGTCAGAGAGAACGTTTTTCATGGTAGAAAAAGATCTTTATACTTTTACTGAAGTGATTGGAGCAAACTTAAAACAACTTATTTCAAAAGGACTGTCTCTACTTTCTTTCAGAGATCTAGGAAAACCGACTGTGTATTGTCTCAAAAAGAGGGGTGTGAGAAGGGATTAGAGACTTCAAAGCACGTGTGACTTGTGCGTGCAAGCGAAAACAGTAACGGGACCTGGGGACTTGCTTTTAATACTTCCCTCATCCCCTTTCTTTCGCTGGTAAACCCCGAAGTAACCTGAGCACTGAGGGTTATCCTGTTCAAACATAAAAGATGGAATCGGTAGGGGAGAAAAGTTTACGACTTCTTGGAAGCATACTGTATGTATTACTGGAAAATGAAGATTCTCAGCAAGTATTTGTGTGAGGTGAAATATATTTTTAATTTGTACAACCGTTCCTTTTTGTTTTTGATATAATTTATGTACGGTTTATTTTAAATGCATTAAAAATATAGAAAATGCACAATAATGACGTAAAAAGGCTAAAAAACAGGCTTTAATCTTAAAATAGACAACGGGAGCTAAAATAGGCAAAAAAGGCAAAATAAAAACTGGGCCTATAGTCCCCAAATTTGTGGAAACGTATTTATCTCTAATAGGTCTTTCGTACATACACTCAGTTTAAAAAAGGCATTTTGCCTAACATCCGGGTTCTAATAATGGTTAACTAATATTGAGTATCGTAATGCAGTGCATGTTAATGAAGTAAATGTAATATATCTTTAATAAAGGCATTTATACTACACCCACGCCCATATTCATGACTGTTCTGTAAGGATGAGTTCCTTCAACAAACCGACCTAAAAATCCCAGGACGAGTGCGAGGAGCAACAGTACCGACAAATTGATGGCAGAGATAAGTGGGGCAACCGCCCAGCCCCCCTGATAACCATGACGTCCACCCGCCGCCCGCAGTTAGGGGCCTTCCTTGGTTATTTGGCTGGGCCGACGTAACGGTGAGTGTGTGAATGACCCGGCCCGCCGGCTCTGCATAGAATCCTTCATTATGCGAGCCATAATAATTGGGCGGAATTGTTAATATGCAAAATTCTGACATTTCTATCTCGTATCACATTAATAGTACGCATTCCAATCTTACCGGCTTGAGCGAAATCTTCAGACATTTGGTCCTTGTCTTGCCGAAGGAAAATTGTTACTACAGGATGGATTCTTTGATTTGAATATGTAATGATTCGACTCAACCTGTTCATTGTCCGTGTTCTGGACATTATTAAAACAACGTAGCATCATTATCGTTAGATAATATTTTGTTATTATGTTTGAAAGACTGCTGATAGCAACGTACCAACAACGAAGTTACAGAAACCGAAAGAAATGTAACATGTATATTGAAAGTTGAAGGCATACATTAATATGCATATATTGGAATCTATTACTCAACGTAAATTGCCTGAGTTAGTAATGCTGTATAGTGAGTCACTCTGAATATAGTCATCCGGCGTGGTCAGTAGCCTATAGTGCTTATTTATGCTCACCGTTGGATCAGTGTTTGCAGGCTCGTATCCAACCGAGGACAATAGATTTTAAATGGCGAAGAACGTGCTTAGTTATGACTAGAGACCGGATTTGTAGGTTTTTACCTATTTTTTTTCCTTAGGCCTACTTCTAAACTCATAATTTCTTAGATCATTTTCCGAATCATGGCCATGTCATATATGTAAATTTTGTTGAACCTAAAAAAACTAAATTGGGCGTTAAGAACTAGAGAAACCTAAATCCTAATTAATATGTATTTTTATATATTTACTGCGTTTTATATAAATATATTCAGAAATTTCAATACACCTTATCATTTTTATTCTCTTCTGCACTGGAGAAAGCGACCCAATCTGCGGTCTTTACCCTTTCTGTATTTTGTTGTTTTGAATGAGATGGTTAGCAGGGAATTCCGTCTTTCTTTGTACAGAGGGCCGTCCTTCAGAAGCTTCATTCCCTCAAAGGCACTAATTGGAACTTTATGTATTTTGGAATTTCCACTGATCGCAGATATGACAGCTCAGCGACGCGAAAGAGGGGAAGTAATAGTAGTAGTGGGGAGAGTTCCGGAGTAGAGATAAGAGAGAGCGGTCGGTAAATAAATGCAGTACAGCTTAATTGTACTAGAAACATACCACTTTACCGCACGCATGACATCCGATCGCTCCGAAGGCAAGCGAGCGACTAACCTAAACACCCCTTGGCGTAACTAAATGGACTCGCCTGACCCAGGCGACTGTCAGGACTAAATAATCGTACTGTACAAGCTGTGAACTTTTCTGAGATCTCTGTGCAGTCTATCTTATTCTGTGCTTCTGGTGTTAAGATTTTTTTTTTTGTAATATATTTTGTGTCTTGTTAAGCTATTCCAAAACAAGTGAAATCATATTTATTACCACTGAGGGAAAAGTTGTGTTATTTAAAATTGACTGTAAGTGTACATTTTAAACAATCAGGCAATTTTTGCTACTCCTTTCACAGTTTGGACAAAAAACCTAAAAGCCTATTTCACCTATTCCAGGAACCTAAAATTGACTTCTTAAATACCTAAAAATCCGGTTCCTAGTCCTTCGGAAATGAGGAAGACATGATGATGGTGATGGTGATGATGATGATGATGATGATAATGATTGTTATGATGGTGGTGGTTGTAGTCATGATGACAATGGTAATGGTGATGATGGTGGTGTGATCGTATCAAACATAGGTCTAACAATATGGTACGACTTTCATTGGCGCTTATTTTACCGCGTGATTATATATCTGAAGTGAATTTTAGGTACAGTGATGGATAGTGTCCTGCAATGTTCGAAATTGAGAGATGCAACAAAGATATTTCAAATTTCGTCTTAGTTCATATGAAAAACTAATCGCAAAATCTGCGCTAAAATTCTTAAGTGGTTAAAACATGAAGGGGTGGAAGTGGAGGACAGCGAATATTTTTATAACAAGGCGGACCACAAGCAAGATAGACCTCCTCCTGCAGCGCGAACATTGGCGAATATCGAACTTCACCATACCCGACAAACTTGAACCGAAAACAGCGCTTGTAATGCTTGACGTTATTGCTGAGCGGGCGAAAATGTTTCAAGCTCTGTAGCGCGGTTCATAAGAGGCTGTAGTTGTAATTTATTTTCATCATATACTGTATAAGTAATATTTAAACGGAAAAGAGAAGCGAATATCTCGTCAACATATGATCGAAAACTTTCGGCTCGCAGCGTGCGCAGTATGACATTCTTTTACCTCTTATAAAAGCTCGCTTCATTCAACTATTATGCTCCTCATTGTACGTATTAGACCTATTTTTTTTTTAAATTTACTATTTGGATCTTTTGCACCGGAATATCTAATTACGGTTTTCAATTAAGAATTGAGAATTCTTTACATATAGAGATTATTGTATTTGTAGTATTAAATTCTTACATTCTGTAGGGCCATGTTTTGTTTAATTTTATCTGAGTGTCATTCGAAACATAACTCAACTTGTTATTTTAAATACGAGTAAAAGATATAGATAGAAAATGTTCTAATTTGGTAGTTACTAAAAGTTGTTTATATTCATGAGTCAAAGAACAGAAATAGCAAGCGATGCTCGTGTATCCTTTAAATATGTTACTATTATTGAGATTTTATCATTCGCTGAGTAAATAATTTTGTAAATGAGACATAAAGCCTCCGATGGTGGGCCACGTGCGTATATTTTTTCCAAACCATGTAACATTATTACATTAATCCAGCCATGGCGAAAATGTGATCGTGCGCCGAGCCACTGTGTAACCTGCAACGTGCATAGCACTTATGGAGGGAGGCGGACACCCGAAGGGGAAGTGAAGCAACTGTCTGACTTATTAACAGATTTCCATTTTCTTTACGTCAAGCACTTAAATGTAATTTTATACAGTATAAGGTAACAAACTAATGTTTACTACGTGTAAAGAAAAAAAGAAATGAATAGGAAAACAGGACATATTATCACAACCTAAAATTAACTGTCTTCAGAATGTCTCTGCGACAGTTTCAAAATCAGGAATTATGTTACTTTCTGCCGGTCGTAGTTGATCACGAATGTCAGTCGTGATCTAAATTTGGTTTTTACTACTTTCATTATTGAAAATAATTTTTCACAAACGTAAGTTGTAGCGAACATGGCTTCAACAGAGAAAGCGAAAGAACGAAGGTTCGGATAATAATAATATAATAATAATAATAATAATAATAATAATAATAATAATAATAATAATAATACAACACAACCATTTAATGTTTCATGAGTGCCATCTAGTATAATGCCGTTTTATGTTATACAACCGTTTTCCTCGTAATACTTGTGAACAAATCATACATTTAATATTCTCATCATATTGGCAGCAAAAAATGCGTCCTCCCATCCTACTTGAAACTTTCGTTTTTGTAGAGGTACATGGTTTCGAGAGAGACATTACGACGATACGCCACTCGCAGGTCAGAGGCAAATACAAATGAAACGGAGTTTGACGTCAGTGAGTGAGAGGGTGGGGGGTTGGGGGAGGTAGGAAGCAAGAGAAATGCATAGCTATCATTGCGGGCCACAATGTGCTCGGGAGTCACATTTTCGCCACGGCTGCATTAATCAATTAACTCAGTTGCGCTCACCGCTGTGAAGTAACGGTTAGCATACCTGACCGTGGAACGAGCGGGCCCGAGTTCAAATCCTGGTTGGGACAAGTTACTTGGGTGAAGTTTTTTCCGGGGTTTTCTCTCAACTATTAAAAGCAAATGCTCGATAACTTACAGCACTAGACCTGGACTCATTTCGCTGGCATTATCACCTACATCTAATTCAGAAGCTAGATAACTACAGCAGTTGATAAAGCGTCGTAAAATAACCAATTTAAAAAATTAACTCAATTCTGTTAAGGCACAAGCGAAAACTATATACGATACTAGTTACGAATGTCCTATGCTTACTACTGTACCTCGCAATACTTTCATAAATAGAAACATATAGTGCATCATATCTTAATTACCAAAAACTATTTCATTCACTAATGTGTAAATGTCGCAATGAAATCTGAATATTGCGGTACATGTATGAAACCCATCGATGTGAATATTTACAACTTTTTTTCATAAATTGTTCTAGAACATTAGTGTTGTAAGAACTAGGCTTAACATGCTATTACCTTACGCCGTCTTGTGTTAGTTGACGTTCTTCTTCTTCTTGTAACGAAGTCCAGTTAACATACCTGGATGAAAGAGATAAAAGAAAATTAGTATTGGCTTATAATAATCAGTAAGGTATAAAATAGGATGACTAAAATGTATTAACAAATTTCAACATATTTGTGCCACATTAAACGAATATTACAAAGTACAGTAAGAATGTAGGGTAAAGGTTTGTAATACCTATTGTGATACGAGTAGGCCTAATATTGTGATAGTTCTTTTTGAGAATTTATTACTGAGCGAGAGAAGGACGGGTTTTGTGCAGAAACTTGTCCACGAACATACCCTTAATACGCTGACGCAAAAACCGAACTTCCTCTCACTCAGTAAAATTGTAATAAATTCTCAAAAAGAACTACCACAATGTTACTCATATCACAATATTACCAACCTTTACCTATATTTTTAAAATTCTTATAAAGTCCTAGTAAAATATTAGTTACTTTGTGTGTGTGAGGATGTAAATGTTTTGTGTTTGGCATTAATCGGAAAAGACGAAAAGTGATCAGGAAATGCTGAAACACGAATTTAAAAACCTGTGACAGAAAACAGAATAGCTCAAAAGAGAAACCAGGTAATAAGAGGAACTGAAAATACTGAAAATAAAGATGTGTAAAATTGGCATTGAAACTAATACAGGATGAATTTATAATGTTATACCAAAAATATTCGACATTATCTCCCACAATGACGAAGGAAATGAATTTCCAAAACGAGATGGAGACAGCAGTTCAGTATGGAACCTATATTGAGTAACCTATGCTTTCGTTTTTGTGGTTTTGATGCAAGGAATTCAAATACCTAAGTTCATATTGTTATGGAAGTAAAAATTGGTACAGGTCATCTTTATATTTCTATGATGAATTTACCCTAGATCATCGAGGAAATACTTATGTGGATTAACGGAAAGGAGGACATACTGGGTGTTCATTTCAAAGTGTGTCATGACGTCACTGTTGTTGGGTCACCGATTTGAAGCGAGTTTCAGTTTATATGTTAGAGAAGTTGCCTATTATTTAAGGCGTTCTTCAATCTGAACTTGAGAATGTGTACGGTATAACTTGAACGTCGTAGCAACAGATGGCGGTCTGTACGGTCTGTGTGCTACCATAACCTCTTTCGAACTGTGTTTTGCGCCGGCAAGTCGTACGCAGGGTATTTGTTATCATCGGTTGCGTATGGTAACATTCCACAACACAAATCAAATGCTCCGTGTCCATGTTGACCGTCGAAGTTAATGTCAACAAATACGTAAGTAATCGTCTTAACCCTCTCCCCATATCTCGACAGAACGTATTTCCAAACAGTTCACATTCCTGCCACTACCGGCGTTACCGTACGTATCGGTACGTACTCTTCAGAATGAACGCCGTACTTGCTAGCCAACTTCTCTGCCTCTTAGATTATACACCTGAGCTGCGGAAGTGTAGGAAGATTGAATTCTCTAGGCTCATCAGCTAGCCACATGACGGCATGCAGCGAGCCAAGACACATTTTGAACTGAACACCCAGTATAAGTAAGTTAAAAGCCAGTTTTTCGGTATCAGAGATACTGGTAACGTTCATTTTTAATAATAATTCAAAATTAATTTTAAGTTATCACAATCCTTTACCTATATTTTGTACAAATAAAGTAGAATAATTTCCAGTACCGTTACACATGATGGAAATGAGACATGAATGACGTGATACCCGAGGTTTGTAGGCTATATCCGCTCTTACAGAGAGAGAGTTGTTTGAGAATCAACATTTAGAGAATTGTTATTCATATCCGTGAGTGATAGACTGGACTCGGCAAGTTTGGGAACCAACTTGATTCTTGTTTTTTTTTTTTTCTGAAGTTTACAAGAGACTTCCTTGCAACAAATACAGAAGAAACTGCATGATTTATAACGATTAATTAACGTAAGCTGAATAAAACTATGGATTTTATGCGGAGTAAGTTTTTAAGTCTATCTTCCTGTATATGACAGTTCTATAAAATGCTATTAAGAATGCATAATTTCTGCGTTATTATTTCTCAATATGGAGCAGCTAAGCTTTCAGGTTTGATCGTCATTTATAAAGAATGCTCACCCTTGCCGAGGACAGTGAAAGAGTGGGCGTGGCCTGGTTAAAGGAATTACTGTAACAACCGTATCGATGACTAATGAAACTACGGTCAGGATGTGGACTACATAGATTCAACCGGTGACATTCCGCTACGTGGTTTCAAACACGATTGTTCTTTTTATTCGTTTTCCTTCTCCTCGTTTTTTTTATCATACCTTAATCAATAACCATAATATTTGAACTATATATTGATTTTTTAATAATTGATATGAAAATGGTTATTTGTTTCCTCAAATTTTATATTTAGATATTACATTAAAGACGTAAACAATACTATATAACTGTATAAAACAATGGAATGAATGACGATATTGGACTTGGGTTTCTTAATTTTAAATAACTCACCCATTATCGTTTAAGCGTACTATATCTTTTCTGGCTATAAATACAGAAGGGCCTGATTCGATTACTGGAAGGAAATTCAGATTTATGACAAGGTTCTATTGGCCACTTCAGAAGATGATCTTCAAAAGCCAATATATTTATTAAACAATGCAAAAGACTATAATATGACCATTTCTGTAGAAATGTAAAAAGTTGTGGCTTTTTTAAAGGTAAATATCGAACAAGAAGTAACATCTGTATTGAAAACAGAATTCTAGAACAAGTGAACACATGCAACTATTTAGGGTACCGTCTTTCATTTGAAAAAGGAAAGAATGTCGATACTAATATTACTAGTTTTGTAAAAGTTATCGGCATTATCAATTCAGTTTTAAAACGTAATTTAGTACAGAAACATACAAGATTAAAGATGTACAATATTTTAGCACGACCTACTTTAGTCTATGGATGAGAAGCCTGGACTTTGACAAAAAATATGTTCAATGCATAATTACCAGTGAAATGAAATTCATAAGGAAAACGGCGCGATACACACTTTGGGATAGAAAATAAAGTATAGAAATTTTGGAAGAATTGAACGTCCAACGTATATTAAACTCTTTTTCAGATCTGTAGAGTTAATTGGAAACAGCATGTCGAGAGAATGCCAACAGAAAGATGGCCAAAGGCAGTGCTACATTACGGCCCTTCTGGACAAGGATCTGTTGGAAGACCATTAAAAGATATGAGACCATTGAGATCGCAACAGACCAGTAGGTCTAGTGCTTGAATTGTATGATAATGATGATGATGATGATCATCCCACGGAAGCTCAACGTTATGTAGTGGTCTTTTGTCAAACTGACCACATGCCCATGGATTTCTTCTTCTTCAGAATGTCTAATGTAGTTCATGACTCTGGCGAAAGGGAAGTTGAAAGTGGGGAAAGTATACAATCCTTAAGGGCACCAGGTAGGCCTAGTGATTCTGTTACACGCTGTGGCTAAAAACGTATCATTTTAAAATTTAATATTTTCACTTCTATTAAAGATAGGCCTTTGAAACTATTCAACATATCTTTTAAATATAAAAATGTGGGGATGAATACTCTGAGGAAGTGCACAGGAAAAAAAGTTTCAACATAAATGTGTATAGGTATTATTGTCCATTGAACATTCATTAGTAAGAAAACACTTCAATATTAGCGTCGTGAGCTCCAATCCTTAGAAGACATTGGCACAAGGTGCTCCTGAAATTTGATTTTTTGGAGCACAAAATAGCATCTTTCGTGGCATAATTTGCTTTTAAATTCTTCACGATTTGTTTGCATCTTTTAATCAGCAGTTTTTTTTTAATGTTGTCCATTGGTAAAATTCGAGTAATTTGTTGAAACAATAGATAAAACACAAGACATTTCGGGCGTCCTGACAAAATCAATACAGGACGCAGGATAAAATCATTAAATAAAGAACATGTCCTTTGTATACAGGACGCCTAGCAACTCTAATGATAACGAAAACGTGGATTATCTTTCTGATCCTAGCTGGTATCAGATGTTCGTAATCACCGCTAAGACCTCTCTACACTAGTAGCTACGAAAACATTCAATGGAATATTGTGTTCATGAATTTATCATAGGTGGACCTACATGTTCGTCGACATATCTCCGAAAACATATTGGTGAACATTGTTTCTTGCTCATTTCTCCATTATCCATTTTTCAGTCTTTAAACATCTAGGCCTATTGATTTCAAATTGATAGTCGATGGCTGAAGCAAGAAAAAGAAAATCTGCTAGAAGTATTAGATCTATGGTTCATTAAGTGTGCTTAAATGCGACAGACTCATGTCAGTAGATTTACTGACATGTGAAAGAACTCCTGCGGGACAAAATTCCGCACACCGGCGACACTGATATAACCTCGGCAGTTGCGAGCGACGCTAAATAAAACATAATGTTAATTCATTAAGAGCTCATATTGCTGACACCTTTTAACTCTTGAGGAATTAATGCAACAATACGATAAATCTCACTCATCGACCCTAATGAACGACTCACATCAACCACTTATCGAGTGGTGAACACACATATCTAACTCTGAAAGGTATAATATAAACAGACACCAAATAAGGTCTGTACGTGAAAGATTTGTTCTTTTATGACCCTGAATGTACCACTGACTATACACAATTTCACATTTTTAAGTTGTTTATATGTCTGCAAAAAGTGTGACACAAACTTATCAAATGACCTTGAAAAAATTATGTACTGTAAAAGTTATTGCATCATATACTGGGTGTTCAGTTCAAATTGTGTCATTGCTCGCTGTATGCCGTCATGTGGCTAGCCGATGAGCCTAGAGAATTCAATTTTCCTACACTTCCGCAGAGGTGCATAACCTAAGAGGCAGAAAAGTTGCCTAGCAAGTACGGCGTTCATTCTGAAGAGTACATACCGATACGTACGGTAACGCCAGTAGTGGCAGGAATGTGAACTGTTTGGAAATACGTACTGTCGGGATATGGGGAGAGGGTTAAGACGATTACTTACGTATTTGTTGACATTACTAACTTCGACGGTCAACATGGACACGGAGCATTTGATTTGTGTTGTGGAATGTTACCGTACGCAACCGATGATAACAAATACCCTGCGTACGACTTGCCGGCGCAAAACACAGTTCGAAAGAGGTTATGGTAGCACACAGACCGTACAGACCGCCATCTGTTGCTACGACGTTCAAGTTATACCGTACACGTTCTCAAGTTCAGATTGAAGAACGCCTTAAATAATAGGCAACTTCTCTAACATATAAGCTGAAACTCGCTTCAAATCGGTGACCCAACAACAGTGACGTCATGACACACTTTGAAATGAACACCCAGTACTGACTGTCCTCTCACACTTCATTCAAGGCGCTCTGCACTTTACGACTCGAAATTTATGTTCCAGGTTGCGATTTTAAACTTTTGATTTGTGAGTTTAAGCTTATAGTAGAGGCTATAGAGGAGGAAGTGATTACCACTTTGCAATAAATGTTAGAAGATGGAAACTTGAAGAAGGTCGCTGTTATGTTATAGATATAGGCTTACAGAAAAATATACGCGTACAGACGTAATCATAGCTGTCAGATTAGTTTCTAGGTTATATTTCTTCTTGTTTATCGATTATGAATTCGTTCATTTATATTTCTTGATTACTTGCGAGGAAATTTTATGACATCGGTCTTAACTATAAATAACGTGACACACGCATCAATTTTAGATTTTTTAAATATAATAAATGGGTGTCACAGAATGACATATGCTTACTTATTAATATGTATTGAGCAATAACACGAGGTCGTTCAGATATAAAGTTTCATTTATGAGTTACACGCTTATACAAAATACTGTAGGATAAATATTTCAGTTTCCCCAGCGTCTTAGAGGAATGGATGAAGCACTGAGATTTTGAAGTGACGTGTTCTGAAAGTTGGTCCAACACTGCAGTGCGTGCCGTCATGGAACTTTAATGGGTAATTTAGAACTTGGTTTGACATAATTCTAATTGCTTTTTCCATACTTTTGAGAAACAGAGCTTCAAAGTTTTAATTTATTTTAATTGTTACTTATACTTATGAAATGTTACGTATGGTATCTTAAGGAATTGAACTTATAATTACATACTTTCATAGTCTAACATGACCACTAACTTATTTTATTTAGAATGTTTAATTTGGCAGTTACAACTATATCCTTTCATAATGAATTTTTAGGGCTAGACAAAATTCAAAGTGCTGATAGAACTTTGTCAAACAATTTTTAATCATTACTTAAAAATATTTTAGTCATTACTTAAAGCAAATTTATTCAATACATAAAATCTTTAAAGTTTGAAAAAATTATACACAATTTAATTCAAAATTGGGTAACATAATTCTTTAGCTAAATTACACCCAGAACTTCTGACATATAACACACCAACATATAACAAGAAAATTAGAAACGTGTTAATGTCTTCAATTTCATTAAATACATTTATAGCCTATGTATATGAATTAATCAGCACATATTATGTTTGTATTCTGTAATATCGGAATATATATTTTTCATAAATTGCCCTGCTTTATTCACGTACGATATTATTCTTCTCTATGTTAATATTATTTTATATAATTTCATTGTAGCTGTAATTTTAATTTTAGTTCCTGATTTATTTTATTTTCTATATTCCTCTTATACTAATAATATATTACATAATTTCATTTGTAGCTGTAATTTTAATTTTAGTTCCTATTTTATTTTATTTTCTATATTCCTCTTATATAGGTAATGTGTCTGAACTGCAACTGAACACGAGCGCTGCTCCTTCGGACCTCAAATTTTGTTAATATTATTGTATCCTCTTTTTGTATTGATTGTATTATTTTATTTCTCTTTCTATTGTTCTAATTATATTCTGTAGTCTGATATTCTATTCTGTAGTCTTTGTTGTTGAAATAAATAAAGAAAATTAACATTAATCAATTAGAGAAATTAAAATTATATTTTGTGAAAACAATCAGATGTTTATGTTGTTTCATGTATCACTTTTCACGAAAGGCCTATCTCACCTAATGTTATATGTGTAGAATGGCAGTGTAGCTTTGTCTATCCTGAATAGGCATTAATGGAAACCTAGATTTGATGCCCTTCTTCTTCAAATTAGATATTTCTGTTGTCTTCTTTTATGTCTTGGGATTAATTTCAAACACTGTAAGAAGATCGGAGTTTCTATCTGATGCTTTTCCAATTCACTGCGGGCTAAAGCAGGGAGATGCACTATCACCTTTACTTTTTAACTTCGCTCTAGAATATGCCATTAGGAAAGTTCAGGATAACAGGCAGGGTTTGGAATTGAACGGGTTACATCAGCTTCTTGTCTATGCGGATGACGTGAATATGTTAGGAGAAAATACACAAACGATTAGGGAAAACAGGGAAATTTTACTTGAAGCAAGTAGAGAGATCGGTTTGGAAGTAAATCCCGAAAAGACAAAGTATATGATTATGTCTCGTGACCAGAATATTGTACGAAATGGAAATATAAAAATTGGAGATTTATCCTTCGAAGAGGTGGAAAAATTCAAATATCTTGGAGCAACAGTAACAAATATAAATGACACTCGGGAGGAAATTAAACGCAGAATAAATATGGGAAATGCCTGTTATTATTCGGTTGAGAAGCTCTTATCATCCAGTCTGCTGTCCAAAAATCTGAAAGTTAGAATTTATAAAACAGTTATATTACCGGTTCTTCTGTATGGTTGTGAAACTTGGACTCTCACTCTGAGAGAGGAACATAGGTTCACGGTGTTTGAGAATAAGGTGCTTAGGAAAATATTTGGGGCTAAGCGGGATGAAGTTACAGGAGAATGGAGAAAGTTACACAACACAGAACTGCACGCATTGTATTCTTCACCTGACATAAGTAGGAACATTAAATCCAGACGTTTGAGATGGGCAGGGCATGTAGCACGTATGGGCGAATTCAGAAATGCATATAGAGTGTTAGTTGGGAGACCGGAGGGAAAAAGACCTTTAGGGAGGCCGAGACGTAGATGGGAGGATAATATTAAAATGGATTTGAGGGAGGTGGGGTATGATGATAGAGACTGGATTAATCTTGCACAGGATAGGGACCGCTGGCGGGCTTATGTGAGGGCGGCAATGAACCTTCGGGTTCCTTAAAAGCAATTTGTAAGTAAGTAAGTAAGAAGATCGGATGGTTTTACAACTTAAGTCCTCTCTGATTTTTCATATTTAGTGCATACAGTGTATTCAGAGTCTGGTGTTTGATATAACGTTTTACAGCTGACTTCTTGGAGAATCTGACCAAACTTAAAAGAAGCTACTCGAATGAATGGCACAGTCTTGTAGTTAAATAGTTTAGCACTTCCTGCAAAATATTTGAAATTCTTCTCTTGCATTTGTATGACTGTATAAGGATTTCGTCGGTTCACTTGTTTCAGCAGTCGAAATAGTCCAAGAGGTGAATGAAAATGAGTTTTAGCCGTAGCTTTCTGTATCATGCTATGAAAGTTACCTACCTCCTGGACACATGAATATCCTGGAACAGAATATTTCATTGTCACGGATGTGACTTTGGGGTTTTCTCTTAAGAAATCCATCACAGTATTTGACATAATGGAATTCCGGTTATGAATAACACATGCATCTCACCAAGTTGCTAATATCATTCATTCTCTTCTACAAGTACATCGAGAATTCTACGAAGAGCTCTCGCTACATCATCCTGCACGACCTGCCATCACCTCGCACCAAATGGCATAATATACTCTTTTAGGAACAGTGTAATAGGCAGTTAGTTTGTATACATTCAGTTTACTTTAATAAAAAAGTGAACAAACATTGCCATTTGGGCATAGAATTACATTTTGAAGATCGAAGAGTAATACAGGTGTGCCACTCTCTTTGTCTCTCTTTCTTTCTTCTCCCATTTCAATTATACTTTCTTGGGGTTGTTTCTTCATAATCTTCATTATCAGATGAAGTAGGAGGAATGTAATCCTTAGGCTAGTCATCATTTTGATATCCCTCTTTCATTATCCTGATAGCTGTCAGCTATAGATAAAAAATACCGGTATATATTATTGATCTTTATTTTCAATTATCAATAATCTGAACATAGACTATAACTCATATAAAATTAGTAATAAAATTTGATGTTATGCTTACCTGTGCACAACACAAATTAAATGCCTCGATCTTTGCGAGAGAATAGTAGCTGCTTGCAGTTAGAACTTTGTCGAAATAAATATTTTCAAAAGTAGTCACCTGATAGAACTCTGTCATATAGCTAGAATGTTCATTTTTCAACAAATGGTGCTGAAATGTATTTATAACTAGAGCTAGACAGTATTATGAAGAGTGATTACAAAGGAAAAACACATTTTTGCCAATTTTGTTTGTTAGAACCTTGTCAAATCAAGGCCGCGTAATTGTTGAAGGCTTAGGCTACTGCCCGAATTTTGTAAGTGTTCGTAGAGTGTCGAAATTGTGTTTAAAATTTGGAACATGACAATCTTCATTGCCTAAAAGCGAAAGCTGTGACAGACTATCATAAACACCACAACATTCGATAACACTGCGTGAGTTTCTGGAACTAGGAAACTCTAAATTCCGAGCGGTATGGTGATATCTTAAAGTATCTAAGACAGACAACTTGAAGGAAACGCCCAGGTCTGCTATCGCACGGAGTAATCTCGCATCACGACAGTGCACGGCAGCTAACTGCAAATGCTATGAAAACCTAGTGCAACAACATGGACTGGAAATTCTTCAATGTACCACCTATGACTCGGACTTCGCTACGTGTTCCACGTCTTTAGATCCTTAAAAGAAATGCTAGAAGAAAAACTGTTCCACATTAACGAGGAGTTGATAACATTCGTTGTAATCACTGGGCCAGATTTATATTGAGAACTCTGTAACAAGATGAAAAAATATCTCGATAGAAATTGTTACTATGCTGAAAAGTGGTGACTACTGAAGGCTAGTCCACTATAAATCGGGAACGTAAACGATAACGAGAATGAGAACGGAAAAATAGTTAAAATGGATATATTTAAATGTAAGCATTGACAATTAACGAGAAGCTTACCGAAGCCCGGGAACGGGAACGTGAAGTATGGCGAACTTTTAACTTTACCGTTCTCGTTTCCGATCACTAGATTCATTCTGACATCAAAAAGCTATTTGATCTTCGTATATTTTGTAGCAAGGAGGCGTGACATAATTTCTTCTTTATGTGTTGCTTGTAACTAACCGAGAACTTTAGTACAATCACTTTCGTCAATATATCTACATGTATATGTGATCAGACTACCACGTGAATTGAATTCTTAAATATTGAAGTTGGTTAATCTGGGTTCATGTTGGCTGGCTTGTACTCATGAGAGAACGTCATTGTTCAATTCTACACAAATAACATCAGAATCATAATATTGTCTTTACATATCGTTACTGACATATATATCGATATGCATAGCCGTTTCCGTTGTTGGTTTATTGTGAATAAAAAATCTTCACGTTCACGTCCTCCGCTTCCATTTCTCGTTCTGGTTTTTGTTCTCTGTTTATTGTGGACCAGCCTTCAGAAGCTTTTGATTACATCAGGAAATTTCAGTAGGCGCGTTTGTCTCCTGATCCTTAGTTGCGCTTGGGCTTGGGTTCGATACCCCTTCGGACTGATTACCTGATTAGATTTTTTTCGAGAATTTCCCCAACTGTAAGGTGAATGCCAGGTAATGACATAGCAAATCCTCTGCCTTATCTCGCCCAATTTAATTTCACCATTACCAATAAAATGGGCTGTAAATAACACAATGTCGTTAAATAACCGAAAAAGTAACAATTGGAACTTACTTTCTGAGCGCACTAAGCAAACATAAATAAATAAATGAATAAATAAATAAATAATTTAATAAATGAGTAAATAAATAAGTAAATAAATGAATAAATAAATAAATAGTCAATGAATGAAATGGATGAAAGAATAAAAAAATAGGTTTGTAAATTTATCCAAGATTCCTTTTCTTTGAAAGATCACAAAACGTAGGTGTTATTCATTCATTCATTGTTTTCTCCTCAAAGAAAGGTCTATCACTGCAAACCCAGCATTCTCCAGACTTTCCTATTTTCTGCCTTCCTCTTAGTCTCCGCATATGATCCATATATCTTTAATGTCGTCTATCGTATGATACCTTCTTCTACTTCGAACTCCTCTCCCGTTCACCATTCCTTCCAGTGCATCCTTCAGTACGCAGTTTCTTCTCAACCAGTGACTCAACCAATTTATTTTTCTCTTCCTGATCAGTTTCAGCATGCATATGTTATCTGAGCTAATTTTATCCCACAAATATAAAGCCCAAACAAACTTTAACCTCAAATCTAAACTCTAAATTTGCTGATGCGGCCTATAGCAGAAACTTCAAGAAACCTTACCTACTAATCGACAAATATATGACAGGAGAGAATTAAGTTCCTGCTAGCAAATATGCTGCTTTCTGCTCTAACTCCAGACTGGCTAAGATTACGTCAATTTTCTATAGGCTATATAGATTCCTTTTCGTTGTAAAAAGTTTTGTTTGGAGGAATCTTTATGAAGAAGGCGTAATTCAGTAGATCACTTACCTGTCACAACTTCTCACTGCTTCATTCATTACTCTGTCACGTATCAAACGAGCAAATATGGAACCAATTTGAGCAGACTTTGAACAAACTGCCATTTGTAAAATGAGTATCTCTCAAGTGCATGTTTCCTGATTGAACTGTCTACTGATTATATCCTAAATAAAATTCAATTTTTGTTTTAAGAGTTAGTATTAACTATAAAATAGTAATTTATATAACTAGTGTATAATCTTTCTATTTTTTTAAATTATAGCACGAGTGAATGTTTAACGCGTGAATGTTCACGAGTGTTTATAATGAAAAATATAAACCTATATCTTCCGTCTGTGTTACAACGTTTAATGCTATTCTGACATTAAAATATGTAAAAAACTATTATAAATTTACAAAATATAATATTATGACGTAGTAGACATATGAGCACTGGATATGACGTAATATATTGCATGGTTGCTAGTAACCGTTTGTAAGACAATGTTATTTTGTTGTTGTTTTGAAGCTTTTTCTTACAGGTACGTTGTATAAAACTATGTTGTGAAGGTGGTGATGACGTCATGGAATACTAGTTGGTAGGTAAACTTTTCTGGCACCAGTGTTAGAATTAGGCGAATTGTGCACGATGTATAGCTCATAAGAAGCGCGTTTTAATACTAGGATTGCATTAAGACGTTTTATGAATTGAGAAACTGATGTTTGAGGTACTATGTATATTATTAAGTTTTGAGGAAACAAATGAAATTTGGTGTCTAATGCAAATTTTTTTAACAATATTATAGTCTCATTGTTAGGAAACCGACGTAAGATATTACCAATTTGTGTGTTTGTAAAATCTGAACATGTTTGATTTTTCATTTAGCAGAATTACCGGTAGCTTTAAAATAATGAATTTTAATTTCTCATTTATATTGTGTATTCTTATAAAGTAAAATATTTTTAATTCAATTATGCGGATGATTCCTTATTCCGAAATCACACTCACTAAAATCATTGTAATGTAGATAACATAAAAAATCTTATATATTCGGTTTCTGACAAAAGTTTGATCCATGTAGAGCTGCAAACTTGTTGCACAATTAAATCGAAGGCAAGCTATCTGAATTAGCAAGAGATTCCGCAAATACTATTTCAGCACACCTACTCTTTCTCTTTCTGAGCCTTTTAAACTGGTTTTGGTTTACCGGAAGACATTCTTCCTGAGTTAAGAAATTCATAAAATTCCTTTCAGGACATTCTCCTCAAACACAGACAATATTTTAGTATCACTTGAAACTTAGTTACGTCTTTTTATGACGTTGATTTACTCTCGACTGTGTTTGTGTAGCTGAAATTCCCTTCTAACACATTTCGACAGAAATTAGATGTTCGTATACCCCAAAGGGGTAACATTCTTTTAAATAAAAAAACCTGTATCTGCAGAGACTTTTAATTTTTGGATCAGGGCTATTTAATTAATACATTTCCACATTTTCAAACTGTATTTCTTCAGACATTTATTCGAAATTTCTTGTATACAGTGGAGTCCCTCCGTTGGAAACTTCTGTTATGGAAACTTCTAATTTGGAAAGCTAACTGACTCCGCCCGCTACAGGAACACCACTCAATACGTTACTGATAAGGCGATCGCTTTGCTCATTCTCGACGTTGACATCAAAGATACAGTAAAGAAGAAAGAAATGCATATGAACTTATACATGAAAATATTACAAACTTAATAATAAGAATTATTTTAGCATCTAAATTTGTACACATACAAATATAAGAAGATTTTTTTAATAATACGTACAAATGAGTAAATAATTACAGTGGTAACTTCTCTAAATAAAATTATTGTTTTAACGTTAACGACGAAAATACTTTTAAGTTGTTTATACATTTACTAACACAAAAAAATTAAGTTGAAACTTGTAGGGAATCTGCTGTGTGGTGCCTCCAAGGCTTAGAGACAAGTATGTACAGTGTTTGTACTCACCCTGCTGTTTACACCACTTTCTCTGCCTACCAGTCACTGAGTTCATCGTTCGGCACTGGTTACATCGCCTAGGTATGGGCGAGGACAGAAGACCAATAATGTAATAGACAGTACGTACAAACGTATAAAATGACCTTTGATTGGCTAATAGTTTTTACCCCCATTTATAAACAATGAAGGGACTCCGCTATACATTACAGGATACAAGATATGAGAGTGTAATATCAGCTTCATATTCAATTTTAACTGTACTTATTTGGTAGCAAATGCCTCTAGAAATGGTACTCTAGATATTCTGGACTCTTGCTAGTCCATTTCTGGGGATGGAGGTCTCTCCTGTAAAGAGGAGTTCATTATCTCTTACGATAGGAAGATAATTTGCAGAGTTGGATTTTTACCTGGGTACAAATTGGCAGAAAATTTGCCTGAATACCTCTCATTCAGGGACAGGTTTTTTTACGTGCCATAAATATGCCGTTCTAAGGATGTTAATATTGATAACTAAATAGACTATATTTTACGTCTAAATGCCTTATCAAATTATTTACAAAAAAAAAAACAACAAATATTATGATGTGTAATAATTTGTCATTGTATTCAATTTATGAAAGAGCGCCAGCAAATTATGTTCTTAGCAATCACTTTCATCTCATTCCAGTTTTTCCCATTTGATCTGCTTCAGTGCTGTGTTACGCCACGTGATTCTAGGTCTACCATTTCTTCTTGTTTCTTGGGCATTCTATCTCATAGCTCTATTTTATAAATTAAGTCATATATCTAATTTTTGCGATAATGAGTAATGTTTTATGTGTAATCTAGAAAGCGAAAGTTCACATTATTTGAATGCCTATTAAATGCTTTCATTCCTGCATGTTTCGAATAACAATTACAGAAAATAAAGTATAATAGTATCATTCGCAACATGACTAAGAACTTCATTGTTGTGAAACGTATGAAAAAATACGTGCCAATTGCATGACACTGGTATGCTTTTCACGAGACTTAGTTCTAGAGATGAACAAAACTAACTGCCGCTCTCGCTCGCTGTGTTCGCTGCATTTGTCTTTCGAGTCTCGTCTCGTCATTCTCGTGCGCTTCCAGTCTCGCTCATAATTCTTGGAATAGTATTTGGTTTGCGTGGAAAGATTTCGTAACTTTGAATAACATACATCATTGAAATAAAAAACAAATGTTTAAATGAGGCAAAAAGACAAAACAGAACAGTATATTAGTTATCAAAATGTTCTGCTTCTATTATGTGATATTACCTATGGTTATATAAATAGAAAAAAAAAATCTCAAATAAATTTACATTTCTAAGAAACATAAAACATAACGTTAATATCGTTTTACTTGAGATTGCACACTTGATCTCGAACATATGAAAAGAAAATTCCTAGCCTTTTAATAAGGACCTAGTAATTAAATAAAGATTGTGGAACGGATTATTATACACTGAAAAGTAGAGATGATGTTTCAAATAGCCTACTTGATTGTTTGTACATATATAACAGTTGCCAAAGTAGGTAAAATTTCAGTCAGGTATAAACAACTGTGGCGATTCAAGGCTGCTTGACGTTCGGGACTTCGGGAGTGATCAATCTCGGCGTCTCGAAACACTCACAAACAGTCTTTACGTCAACGACGCGACGTATACAACATTGTCGTGCGGGTTTTCGGCTTTGTGGGCGCTGTTAGTCTTGCTTTCTCGATCGTTGTTCATCTCTACTTAGTTCATATGTCTCATCTTCTCCAAGACTACAATATTTTGTCTGAGCCTTAAAAACTACTAGACAACGTTGAGTAAACGCGAATGGCTTGTGTTGTTCTGTGCGGCTGAAAAACCGCGATCTGCATGAACTAGGTCGAATTAAAAGAAGTATAGTATTCGTTAATTTTATGACGCGGATTTCTTTTTTTTTTAATCCAACTTCTCATTTTAAAATACTATGATTTAATCTTCAACTAGACAACAATTTCCAAAAATGTGTTTTTTTAGTTGATTATTTAACGACGCTGTATCAACTACTAGGCTTTTTAACGTCGATGAGATTGGTGGTAACGAAATGGTATTTGGCGAGATGAGGCCGAGGTTTCGCCATAATTACCTGACATCCATCTTACGGTTGGAGAAAACCTCGGAAAAAATCCAACCAAGTAATCAGTCCAAGCGTGAATCGAACCCGCGCCCGAGCGCAACTCCGGCAGGCAAGCGCCGGTGGCTGCAAAAATATGTTTACTTTGTTTTAAACGTACGAGTTAATTTTAAATATTATGCTCTAAATATCTTAACTCTAGGTGCTCAAATAATCAATTGCTGATGCGGCCTTTAAATACATGAAATACTAATGTTCAGCTACAATAAATTGATGTTACTGTCGGAGTAGATGCTATGCTGTAGAACCGAGAAGAAAAAGCAAATACAAGAAACGATAGAAGAACTTACTTGAACGTGCCTCTCTACTATAGTAATCACTATTCCGCCACTGATCGAGCAAATCCTATTCCAGCCACTTCTGTTGTTTGATGTGAGCCCAGTTCTTTAATCCATATAATAATACAGGAACTAATCATACACAACATTATTTACAAGCGGGAAAGTGAAGGAGACCGTACAGAGGTGGTTGATAATGGATCTCTTAAGTACAGTTTTAGTGTTAGCAATTCGAATTTCCTCGGCTAATGTATAGTCACAGAATGCTGTATTGCAATAATAATAAATCTTGCATCCCAAGTAACATCTCTGTCGTTATCTGGTAAAACCAGTAGGTAAAATATGGCTGCACTTATGCACCCCATTACGAATGCTCAGACCTGCGGGAGGTGTTCGGCGTGTTGAAAATGGAGGGATTGATGACAGAGGGGAGTCTCGGTCGATTGCTCGAGAAGAACAATGCTTTGTATCGCGGTGTAGAGGATATCACGCCTGTCTTGTACTCGTGAGGTCCTGGTTCAGTTCTAGACATGTCAGTATTTTCAATTCCCGATGATCAGAACTTTTATTGCTTCAAATAACAGCGCAGCACTAGACTGAAGTCTCGAACTTTTGTCTCTACTTGGACTTCGAACTATGATGAAGACGTGAGTGAATAAATTATCATCAGTTCATAAAGTGGCAACTGTAATAATATGTCTGACCACGAATATCACCCCATAATTTTCATACGTATCAGAATAAAGATGATTGTAAATCGATAATGCTTACAGGAGTTTTTGTTCACGTGTATATCATGAAGTAAAATCCAATACTTAAAGACAAAGACGTCCACACAAATATGCTTATTTCCTGTCGGAGATAAATCTATTTATTCTGGGAATCGAACTCTAGTACCTTCAACTCGTAGACAGATATGAAGTAAACGATGCTAATAATAATAATAATAATAATAATAATAATAATAATAATAATAATAATAATACATATTATTATTATTATTATTATTATTATTATTATTATTATTATTATTGTGTATAGTATGTATGTATTTATTTACACTGCAAGTGGGCAAACACCCGGTGGCAGTGGTAACTTAATTACACACAATAAAAATAATACACAATACAACAATTAAAGTACGCAATACAAATAATACACAATAAATACATTAATAATACATAAAATAACCTACATAATTAATAAGTGAACCTAATTTTCTATACATATATATAGGCCCTACATAAGTTTCACATTGATACTGATAACCTTTCACTTTACTCTCATCTCACTCACCGCACTGACACTATGACACATTTCACTGACATTTTAGAACATATTTCACTGACACTATAGAACACAAACTACTCACTGCCATTATAAACCATAACTTCACTGACTGACCACGCTTCATTGATATAAGAGTTCAAATAAGACAAACAATTACACCCTTATTCATACTTATAAACAGAACTACGTACATTAAACTGAGCATTTGCAGTCTAAGGCCCTCTTACTAGCTATTTTAAAATAAGTTACAATCCAAACCAAGGAAATAACTCGTCAGACTAAGTAAATAGATGTCACCTTAAGTAATGTAACGTCTCTCTTTTTAAGCTTAAAATAGTTAAACTTGCAACATGAATGCCGTGCCGTTTCAAACTTCTCAGTAAATCAAACTATCTAGAATAAACTGGCAGTAGCAGAGGTGTCAATCTTACTAGTGGGTTATCAGTAATCCCATAGTGCGCGTGTGCATCCTCTTTTTACAAAGTCATGTAAATCATATATGTATATAATTACACGTTACCTGTCAGTTCTGGAAAAAAATGTTTTGCGGTATGCTTTGCATATAGAGGCTGCTTTTCTACATATTTCTTCTTGAAGCATACTTATCCTCCTAATGTCATCTTGATCTTCTGGATCAGAAGTGATTCCAGTGTTTGTGTGCTTAATGGTAGGACTGAATTTTGTTTAATTTTCTTTTCACACTACACTAAAATCACTTTCTATAGTACAGACACTCTAAGGTGCACTGAGTACTGCAATTAACACAACTTTATATTTTATGCTGTACTTATTCACTTTCATTTGAGAGGGGTCAGAAGCATGGGGGTATAAATGCACTTGAGTTATTTGTGAGAAAATGTGGTTGAAACTTCTTAAGATTTCGTAAATTCTGTGAATTTTTTTTATTTCAATTTTAGTGTGTGATTGTGCTACTAAAATTTTAAATGTTTTAGCTTGCCCTGGATGCACTTAACTCATGTTCTTAGAAATGTCACTTGTACCCCTTTGCTTCTGACCCCCTCTTTTCCAAGATACGAAATTTTGGTCCATTTTGCATCTATTCCAGGTTCATTTATAATATATTCAGAAAAGAGTCACATTGACAAACTGCAAATTCCTTTTAAGTTTGTGATGTTCAACTTCGTTAACCAAACGAGGGAATCTTCGACCAATAGATGAATATCAAACATTTGTCTCTGCGATCTACAACTTCTGCAGGCTTAAGAAATTCATCTTCTATTGTTACTTTCTTTTTATATATTTTTTCTCCTCTTTTGGAAGAAATGTATATATAGACCTATGGTATATTTACAGTGATAATTTTGGTTTTCCGTAATAATTTTCTTTTTGGTCATAATGCCGTAATATTTGGAAAAAAAAAATCCGTATTAATTGCGGATAAACCGTAGTACTAAGTAGTTTGCACCTCTGTAGTAGACATTTCTCCATGTATTTGTATTTATTTTGCTAATAATCGTAACATAAAATATAATATAAACTGGTAAAACTTTAGCTCACCCCTAAAAGAGTAGAACTCGTGTTCAGGGGTGGATTCCTGAATTTAAATTAAGAAATATATAATACAATTTGTCTTATGCCTACTATACAATAAGAATGTATAAATCTAAATTACAATTTTTCATTATTTATAAAATCCATACATAACTTTTTAATTTAATACTAGAACTATTAGAATTGACAAGATTAGGATATTTAAATATAAATTTGTTATATATTCTTGGACCTAAATAACTAGTATGATTAAATACTGTAGCAGTATTGCATTTTGGTTCAAGCAATCTTAAAGAATTCATACCTTTTGTTTCAAAACTATGAGAATACAGTTCAAAATTATTTCGATTTTTATGTATGAATTTTATTAATACAATATAATAAATTTGTCTTATCTTGAGAACATTAAAGTCTAAAAACAATTTTGAGAACGAAAATAAATAGGTTTATGAAGACATATTTTAATTATTTTCTTCTATAATAAATAAAGTGGATTAAAATTGGTTTTAATAAATGTGCTGTGATAAATTGCGGTAATTGTATGGAATTAAAAGAGACTATATAAAATGCTGCTCAGAAGTTTCTGAATGTATCGTTGAATAACGGCAAAATGTTGTAAAATAAGTCATTTGAGTGCTTAAAATACCCCAAGCTAAATTTTATATACTAAATATTGTTCTGAAACTTCAAAAAAGAATCTTATTTTAAATATAGGGTAAAGTTGCCTAATTCCGTGATATCCTAATTCCGTAATACTTTTTTCACTGATTGTCACGGGATTGAGTATCTTGCTATGAAGTTTAGCGATGTCTCAAAAGTAGGCGAAAGATGCACTCTTTCGAGAAAGATGTCTGGTGCTATGGTCGAATTGCAAAGCTTTGACTGACATTCAATTTTAAAAAAGTATCATGGGATTAGGGGTATCACGGAAATAGGCAACTTTACCCTACAAAAATATCTGAAACGAAAGTTTATTGGACATGAAAATCGCGCACTGTTAATTACACGAGTAAACATCGGGATGTGTAATAGTTGCAACGTATTTCTGAAAGTCGAGTAAAGGGAGCAGGAAGTAATTGCTCAACAATTGTGTTGATCTCGGTTGAAACATGAACCTATTAAAACTTGGTTATAGAGTGAACGCGGGTAATACTGGTACGCCTGTAATTTAAAAATAAATTTAATCTACTTTCTTTTTTTTAGCAGAGTATAAATAATAGTGTCGAAGTAATGAGTGATTCAGAGTCTCACGGCATGTTGGCAAGGTAAGCGGGATATAAGCTATTTAAACGTGGAATGAAACACGGACGCAAATTAGCAGGCAGCTGAAGTGCAATCACTGCTTCCAGTGGCGTAGCCACGACCTCGGAGGTTTCCATTTTTCACTTGCAGTCTGTGTCACAGTTGTGACATTACCCAATATAATATAAAACTGAAGGTTCAGTGGAAGACTGAGCAACTCCAATGCTACGCTGAAATTTGTGTATCTCTTATAAAAGTAATCCGTGGCGCGACAGCCCATGAAGGATGAAGACCGACCAGCCTACTGATGACGTCACGTCCACATGCTTCAGCAGAGGTGAACGATCAATCAGAACATGGGTAAAGTGTGGTCAATACGATGATCTCCTAGCCCTTAAAGATGGTTTTCGAAACCGGATTTCGCTACCTATCGCAGCTCCTCAAATTCATCACGATGGTAGGACACCGGTCCCATACACTGGCCGAAATTTCATGAGAAAATTCCTCCTTCATGAGAACTCGAACCAGCGCGCATTCCGTAGAGCGAATTCTAGGTATGACTTCTAGACCAGTGGTTTCCAAAGCGTGGGTCGCGATCCCTTGCGGGGGGGGGGGGATCGTGCAAAGAGCTGAGAAGGATCGCGAGATAGTTTACAAAATAAAATAAAATGAAATAAAATAAAATAAAATACCTTATTAACATACATTTATTTCGTATTTAGCTACATAAAGACAATCTACACTGAACATAAACAACAAAGAAACGTTTAGCAGTTACAAAGTAAAAAATAATAAACTGTGATAAATGTGCCAGTTTTTCAGGAAGTAGCTTCTCAATCTGGATGTTCTATACACACTGTGATATTATTTTCAAGTTCATGGAGATTTTTCGCTTTTCTTTTAATGACAATCATAGATGACAAACATATTTTGCATAAATACGAGATTGAAACTTTTGTCAAACATTTAAGTGTTTCTTTTGCAAGCACAAGATGTTTCTCTTGTACAAAACTGATCTATGCTTTGAGAAAAAAACGTCTAGTTTGAACATTCCATCAATACGTACGTACATATTTCAATGAGTTTTTTTCCGAATTACTAAAATGAATGAATGGATGAATGAATGAATGAATGAATGAATGAATGAAATAGCCTATTAGTGTCCCTTAGAAGGGCTAAGGCCTCCTGCAAGAGGGAAAGCTCTGGCTCCGTTTTGCTCACGTGTCGAGCTAGTCCACGTGGGCGGAGTTGTGTACTACACATCGACAATTATGACTAAATATTAACACTTTGTCACTTAATTATGACTAAGATATTCAACACTTTTGTCATTTAGGATTGTACTCATTGCTGTTAGTCTGTTCTGCACGTTAGTTATCACATTAGAATATTTAGGCTCTGTCATTCAGGTGATTTCAGTTCCTACTCATTGGTCTACGTTTAATTCGCACTAAATTAACATATTAGGATATGTATCACTTTGTCCTTGGGATGCGTTGTCTCTACTCAATTAACTGTCGTCCTAACTCCTCCCATCCTCTCCTACATTGTGCTACTCTGCTCCAGTGTGTTCCGATCTGCTGCCTGAAGGAGTCAGCCCATCTGACTCTCGGCCTTCCCGGTCTTCTCTTTCCTTGATAAGGGTCCCAAGTAGTTGTTATTTGCGCCCATCTATTCCCCTGCAGCCTTACCACATGTCCTCCCCATCTCCATTTTATCCTTGTCGCTTCATGAACTATGTTCTAGGAGCATGTGATTTCTTGCAACCTCTTGTTGTTAATCCTGTCCTTCAAAGATATGCCGAGTATTTTCCTCTCCATTCCCCTTTGGCATACTGCTAGGGCGTTTTTCTGTCTAGCTGTGAGGGCCCACGTTTGGCAGCCGTACAAAAGGACTGGAAAGATACAGGTGGTGAGTGCTTGGAGTCTGAGGTTCCTATTTAGTGACTTGTTTTTGTAGTATGAATTTTAATGCCCAGAAAGTTTACTAAAATAGTCGTACTGAAAATCAAAGAAAGAGTCTATGGCCAACCTCGACTTCTCTTTGTTGAAAGTTAAGCGGTAAACTTCTTAACAATAATAATTTATGGTATTGGGAATTTGTTCATATTTTTCATATCTCGAATTTTCGATAGCTCGAAGCATTACCAGTTTCCGGAAGCACTTCGACATATTGAAGTTTGATTGTAATTTAATTGCCTTGGCACAAAGCCACTAACAGCATTTCAATGTACAGTAGATTCTGACTCTTACCGATAACTGTCTTAGAGAATTAAGGCTCATTCACAATGAAAATTAAACATAACGTAAGCGTTAACTTAAGAATATAAACGTTACGGTAAAATCAAGAAGTCATACCATCATTCACGATGGGAACATAAACATAACCGCAAACATACTTGGTAACCATGGAAACATAACAACGACGCCATTTCCTCATATCCTGTCGTATACTTCAGCGCTCCACGATTGTGTTCTGTTTGCAAATCACGTAAGAATAAGCATGAAAGTTTGGAGTTTGCAAACTTTCATGTTAACGTCTTACGGTAATGTTTATGTCAATGCTTATGTGAATCATTGTGAATGATCCCATTAGGTAGCCTGGGCGCAAACTTCTGTGTTTATGTTACGGTTATGTTTAATTTTCATTGTGAATGGGCCTTTATGACTCTTAGCGATAACCGTCTAAAGGCTGTCCACAATAAACCGGGAGGAAACGACAAAGGGGTAGTTTTGAAATAGAAATTATTTCTTTTCTTGTAGTTACAGCAACAATAACTAAGAGAGCTCAAATTCCATTTTCTTCGAGAACGGAAATATTGTTAAAATACATGTAAATGTATTTAAATGTGAGCATTCACAATTAACTTTCACGTTCTCGTTTCCGGGCTCCAGCAAGCTTATCATTAATTATGAATACTCACATTTAAATACATTTATTTTAACAATATTTCCGTTGTCGTTGTCGTTTCCGTTCCCGATTTATTGTGGACTAGCCTTTAGAGAATTAGACTATCTCATGCTCAAGCTCTTGTTTAAAACGGCAACGTGCACGAACACAAAACAATGAAACGATTTAGTCTGTTTGGCGCGTCTCTCCAAACATGCTGGGAACGAAATTGCTGCCTTATTGCGATAGAGTGATCTAGTTTTGAAAATCTCTTGTGACGGCGCTGTGAGGAGCCAGCCACACCACTATTCAGAACGGAGCCCAGGGTGATCCACATACGAGACCATCCATTACTACTGTTTTAATTGCAGGTCTCTTTTGTGAATCTTCGTAACTGTTGGTTTACTACTCGGTGGGCAGTAGAGATCAATTTTTGTGATGACTTTTCGCGGCTCAAGAAAGGAAAAGACAGAGAAGGAGATAGAATATGTGTGTATGTAAAGAAGGGGGTAAAAAAAATCGAACCGCCTTCCTTCTTTTTCACCGAGAGGTCAACGGCTTTTTAAAGGAGTCTGGCAGTCGGGCAGGCGGCAGGCGGTTGTCACACTAAACTGCCTAATCATTCAAGGCTTCACTGACTTAATATGTGGGACAATTGTTTCTTTGGCGTGCTACGTGCTGAGGATCCTGGCGGGATATCAGTTTCACTTATACCTGGAGTCTACTAAACATGATTTCAAAAGACGAAAACAAAAACCACGACGTAAGCTTGGAAAGACCTCATACGTTGTTCATAATTTAACTCTTAAATTGGCAATGTATCCTATAGGATACAACAGGTTAATAGGCTATATGTTAGCCTATAATTTTAATAGAACAATAGAAAAAAATTGGTAGGAAAATTAAAATTTCACAATAACTATAATATTACACAACATATAAAATATGGACATTGCGATAGTTGTTTTCTTTACAGTCCGGCACTGTTTAATAAAGTAGTGTGAGAAATGAATTTTTGCCAATTGAAGGGTTAAGTAGTTGTAGTACACCTGTATTTTACACAAGCGTATGGATTTATAGTGACAAAAAATTGCTAGAAATTTAATCTTTTTTCCGTATTAAGTATCCTATTTCCACTAGTAGTTCAACGTCCTTTTATTTTTTCTCCTTTAGTATTGCAGTTATGCTACATAATTAATCGATTTCAATATTCTCGTGGGAATACACTTTTCTGGCATTCCTGATAATAAAATAATGGTTTTGGTCATGCCATCTGTCTGTCTGTCTGTCTGTCTATATCTGTATAATCACGTGAAAAGATTTCTTCTGTGCTATTAGTATGGTTTTGTTCATATTCTGTATGAGTCAATTTATCCGAAAATGATGCACATGAAAAATATGTGTATTAAAAACTTAACAGGACTTTACTTTATACTAGAAGCACACAATGGTGCTCAACTTCAACAATTGTCGCAAGATTTTCTTCATATTATTTTGTATTACGTAGAATAAACAGCCAAATGGGCTGATCAATTTGTATCGGCGGAAAAGTCTTGCTAAGAGAATATCTTATAAAATTATTTGAACATTTTTTCGCAAATTCAAATCTTTTGCAAAGTCCGAAGCTACAATACAGTGGAGAAGAAATAGTGTCTGAAGTCTGATTAGTGTAATATGTAGCTAATCGGCGACGTATGCAATAGAGGGGGAAAGGAACTGACCACCCTACCCCATTATATCCTGGCCTAGTTGCCTCATAAGTAGTGCCTTGTTGGTATCACTTGTGAGGTTCAGATCTGTCTTCGGACAGTTGACTAAACAACAACAAGATATAGTGGAGCGGTAGAGCGGGCTTATTGTCCTTGGATGGCTTATTGTCCTTGGATTGCCATTCCTTGAACCACTGAAAGAATGTAAAAAAAAAAAAAATTCAGTATAGTCCACTACTAATGTATTTGAACATTAACGAGCATAGTAAAGAAATGGCTATCATTTCTACTTTATGTTCGGAAGGTCCGTGGTTCGAATCCAAAGATCGGCTAATCTGACTTGGTCTTTTCGTGGTTTCCCAAGCCTCTTCAGCGAATGCTGGGATATTAGTAGTTTAAATGATTACAAACACAGAGTCCTTCCTAATTATCACACTCGGCAAAATGTACTGTCTGCGGATATAAGGATGTGTAGAAACCTGGAAGAGTTGGAACACATCACTTTTAAATGCTACTTTTCGTAAATGGGAAAATTATGTTAGAAGTTATTAAAATAGGGTTAATTCATGCATGCAGCTGCTATGTGTAAATTTATGAAAAAATTAAGTTGATGTTTCTACTTGAACTCTACAATATTAGGCTATTAATAAATGAAATCGGATTTCTTAGTTTTGAGACTGTAGGAAATTCGATTTATGTGTAATCCAGAAAATGAAAGTTTTTATTTTTATTTGGGTTCATATTAAATAAATTATTTATGTATTTAAAAAAAATAGCTCAATAAATGACAATATAATTCATAACACATAAAGTAACTGAATTGTTGCGAAACAAACAAAGCGTATAATGAGAAAGTATGTATCACTTCCATGACAATGTTTTTAATAATACGTATGTTAAGTTGCTATTGTATTACAACTCACCATATTAAAGTGACATTGACTTTTACACTTGAGGCACACTCACTTTCAGGTCAAGGACACGATTGAGTTTTCAATTATACAGAGTGATTCACGAGGATTTACCGCCACGTACGGAGCTTATTTCCGAAGACATTCTTAGCAAAAAATGTCGTATAAACATTTGTCCTAATCTCAATATTTTCAGAGTTACACTAATTTGAAGTTGTTAGTAAAATATCTTTTTTATTTAGTTTTAAAGGTAAAAGAATATTACAAATAGAGAATGAACTATTCAGAAGTATAATTTCTTTAATTGGCTAGTGTTCTGAAGCTAAAAATGTATTCTTTTTTCAATATTTAACTAAAAATTATATCTTTCTTACGCACTTATCACAAAAATTGTTACAAGTCATACGACTATAGGAACTTGATTCTTTACAGTTTAATTATGCATCCTAATGCACATAATAAAGAATTTACAAGAGTGGCGTGATTTGTAACAATTGTGATAAATGCGTAAGAAAAATGTAAATTTGTAGTTAAAAATCGAAAACAAATTCTTTACGAAACAACTATGGAATTCACAACACATTTTTAGATTCAAAATACTAGCTCAAGATCTTTGGGCCATCAACTGAAACGATGGAGTGAGATCGTAACAGGCCACCAGACTTAATGCGTGATAGGAAGAAGAAGAAGAAGAATAGTAGCTAATTAAGGAAATGATACTCCTGATTAGTCAATTCTTTATCTCTAATATTATTTTACCTTTAAAACTAAATGTTAGAAATTTAATTTTTCAGTCGTTGACTTTACTACATTATATATTTTGTTAGGTGTTAACCTTTACATAATAAATTGTGTGATGTATGAACGTTTTCGTTGACCATGTCAACATCATCAGATACACTCTGTCATTTTACAATATCAATACTCTCAATGTTATCTACACAATTCACATACAATACATGTTTTCTGTCATATGAAGGTGAAACCTATTGAAAAATTATATGAATTAGTTTTATAATGTTGAATTGTGGATACCCCAACTGTCAACAATTATTAAAATATACTTATATATTATATTATATGACAGAAAACATGTATTGTATGTGAATTGTGTAGATAACATTGAGAGTATTGATATTGTAAAATGACAGAGTGTATCTGATGATGTTGACATGGTCAACGAAAACGTTCATACATCACACAATTTATTATGTAAAGGTTAACACCTAACAAAATATATAATGTAGTAAAGTCAACGACTGAAAAATTAAATTTCTAACATATTCACATACTTTTCTGAAAATTATGCAAAATGAATTGCAAAAAAAAATTTAAAACTAAAGACTAATGATATTTCACAATCAACTTCAAATTAGTTAACTCTGAAAATGTTGAGATTAGGATTAATGTTTATATGACATTTTTTGTTCAAAATGTCTTCGGAAATAAGCTCTGTAAGTGACGGTAAATCCTCGTGAATCACTCGGTATAACTGTTACTTAAAATGTAGCAAAACAATTAACTTCATTTTAGTGAATTTTTGTAATTTTTTTTTTATCTGGATTGGTAATGTGAAACAACTCACCACATTAAGTTGAAGTGACTTTTATGCTACAAGCATTTCATAGGCAGGTCAAGGACAGGTTTCCTCTCTACCAAATATTGTATAGCTGTTATTAAAAATATCGTGGGACAAGTCACTTGAATTGGTGAACATATTTGGTTTGTTATTTTTTTTATTTCATATGCAATACAATAACATGCCTAAAATGTAATGTAAAATGTAATGCGTTTCTTGGTAGCTCAGTTGGCTGGTTTACGACGATCGTGAGCCGAGTTAAAATCCAGGCGATGGCGAAGTTGTATTTATGATGAATAAAGCTAAGTTTGTGATTGATTTCTTTCGAAGTAAGCCCTTTTCCCGTTTTCTCTCGTGATTTCACCAACACCTTTCACAATTTCCCTTTCATTATCATTTCCGTCCAGAAAAACAGGACACAAATTGTGTATACGTGGCGTCGAAACGAACATCCGTCATGGTGAGTGCACCTCGCTGTTTATAAATCTGAAAAAGTGTTACCGGAGTCCCCCCAGCTTCTTGCTTGCCACGCTGACTTCGAATCTTGGCAAGTTCAAATCGAATTTGTGGTAGATAGAAACATTTTTGGTGGTAGACTTCAGCGGGGTACTCCCGTTTCCATTCCACCAAAGCTCCATTAGTCATCATGTAGTGCTATGTATAAATCGTCTTCCTTGAGGGCAACGCTACAGCTGCAAAAAGATGTACAGTTATGTGATACATCAGTCTTATAGCGAATACTTAGGTGAAAGACGGAAAGTCAAGTACCCCCCCATTAAATAATAAAAAAATTAACATAAACAAGCCCATAAGGCAATACTTTTCTTCTTGTTACTTATGTTATAAAAATGTAATTCCATACTCGTTAGGTACTACATTTTACTTTTTTTTTTAGATGCTTTAAAGAAAAATTATTTCGAGATTTTGAATATGCCTAATGCAGGAAAAATAGATTTTGGTCATGCCGTCCATCTGTGATACTGATTTTTACTCCTTACTTGGTTACTATTGTGGCATTACTGTTCAGTAAAATATATATAGTGAATAAAAAGTGTTGGACACCGGCGTAGCTCAGTCGCCTGAGGCGCTTGCCTGCCGATTTTGAAGTTGCGCTCTGGCGTGGTTTCGATTCCCGCTTGGACTGGTTACCTGGTTGGTTTTTACAGAGGTTTTCCCTAACCGTAAGGCGAATGTAGGTAATCTATGGCGAATCCTGGGCCTTATCTCGCCAAATACTATGTCACTATCACTAATCCCATCGACGCTAAATAACCGAGTAGTTGGAGTACAGCGTCGTTAAATAAAATAATAACAAAAATAAAGGGCATTAATTTGAATCTATTTGTATTTTATTAGTAAATGTCACATTCCATGTCTTGTTCCTATGGAAATTATGAACTTATAGGCTACAATGCATCCATTAGCAACAGGTTCCATTATCACGCATTGAACGTGAAGCAAGCTCACCACTTAAGACAACACTGCTCAAGCAAATGTAGAAAACAAGACATACTCCTGTGAAGTGGATTAATAGAAACTTACGAGGCATACTACGTGCATTATTATTATACAGAGTGTCCAAAAAAATACACGGCATATCATCAGGAATGGGTTCTTCATATTTAGACAATAAAACTAATATATATAAACATAGGACCGGAAATGTTTGGTTTTCGACTTTTGAAGGTCTGTCTCTGACACTTCAACTGTAAATATTTCATAACACCTCACAAAGGTCTGTCTGTGACACTGTTCACATCACCTTGCAATAAATGTTCAAGATACCAACTTTCTGCCTGAATACAGGCCTCACATGAACGATGATCTCAAATTCCTAGTGTGTTTCGTATGTTTCACAACTTGCCACAATTCCTTCACGGAGAGTTTCCATATCAGCCTCCGGAGTCGAATGCATTAATGATTTTAAATGGTCCTACAGAAAGAAATCAGGTGAGCGTGGAGGCCAGGAAACTAGTCATCTCTATCAACCGACCAGGAAACCTCCGATTCAGGTAATTGCGGTCACTATGACTGAAGTGTGCGGGAGAGCCACCTGCATAAAATGTGCTTGCCGTCTAATGATTGGTGTTGTGTCGTCTAAGAAATGAGGCATGTTATTTTTCTGATATTTCTATGAACTCATCCCATAAGTTTGTTTGGAAGTACTCGGAAACCAAGCATTATGTCTGCATAATGAGGAACTCATTCTTGAAGTAATGCCACGTATTTTTTGACATCCTGCATTCATTCATTCATTCATTCATTCATTCATTCATTCATTCATTCATTCATTCATTCATTTATTTTATTCCATAGATCTTACATGAGCAATGAAGCTTTAAGATGTGGAACATGTCAACATTTTACAATATTACAATTACAATTTTTACAAATTTTTATAGTTTTACAATTTAGTAATTTTCTACAATTTTTACAATTTTGTACAATTTTTTTACATTTTTTTACATTTTGGCGAGATGTAGTGAGATGAGATGAGGTCCGAGGATTCGCCAAAATATTACCCGGCATTTGCCTTTTCGGTGGGGGAAACCTCGGAAAAACCCAACCAGGTAATCAAATCAAAGGGGGTAATCAAATCAAAGGGGTTGATGCCAAGGACTCGCCATAGACCATCCGGCTTCAGTCCCACGGCTGGGGAAAACCTCCGAAGAAACCAAAGTCCAAAGGGGGATCCAACCCAAGCCCGAACGCAGCTCCGGATCAGCAGCCCAGCGAGTCTGCCGACTGAGCTACATCGATGGCTCTACTAAAAGTATACAATACATAGCCAATCAGATTATTAAATTTACAAACGCAAACGATCATTCATAAGTTGAGCTATATTATAATACAAAACAATTTAATTAAATTTAAGGCATAAACAAAATTCAACCAGTTGTGATATACAGAAATTGATAATACATATCATGCAAACTACTTCAAATTACAAACACAATTTATCAGTAGAGCTATATAGATTACTATTCAATTTAAAGCATATACAATTCATCGGCCAAAACTATACAAATATATACAATACAAAGTAGCATACTTTCATTAAGCTATACAAATTTGTGCAATTAATATCAAGTAGATTAATTCAATTTATAATCATAAACAATTCATCAGTTGAGCTATACATATTACCATTCAATTTACAGTAGGTCTACATACAATTCATCAGTAGAGCTACACAGACTAGTAATCATTTTAAGAACATATACAATTCATCAGTCAAACTATACAAACATATACAATCAAATTAGTTCAATTTACAAACTTATTTTCGTTAAGCTATACAATTCATATGAAGTAGATTTATTCAATTTATAAGCTTAAACAATTCATCAGTTGACCTATACAGTATACTATTCAATTTACAGTACATACAATTCATCAGTTATGCCAAACAAAAAATACAATACATAGTAAACAGATTAAGTCAATATAAAAACATATTTTAGTTGAGCTATATAAAATTGTACATGTCATTTAAGTAGAATAATTCAATTCACAAGCATAAACAATTCATCAATTGTGTAGAAGGTATGAGTATGTAGAAATTTGGTTAATTCTTTTCTGAACCTTTTCTCGTTGTTCTTCAAATCTTTAAGATAATTAGGCAGTGCATTGAAGACTGTTATACGTGAATAGCGAACTCCTTTTTTAAAACAGCTTAGACTAACAGAGGGTACATGAAGATCTGATTTATGTCTTGTATTAAAATGATGAATGTCTTTATTAGTACTGAATTTATCTTGGTTCTTAATATACAGCATCATTAGGGAAAGAATGTATTCACAAGGTAAAGTCAAGATTTCTAAGTTTCGGAAAATATTTTTACATGAGGTCCTTTTATGCACACCGGCCATTATTCTTATAGCTTTCTTTTGTAAAACAAAAACGTGTTTAGCTTCAGACGAGTTACCCCAGAATATTAATCCATATTTCATTACAGAGTGAAAATATGCAAAGTATGATATTTTAAGTAAGTTTATATCACCAATAGTAGATAAGGATCTTAATGCATAACAGGCAGAGCTCAATTTACGAGTAATACATTCTATATGCGTTTTCCAGTTCAAGTGATTATCCAATTCTAAACCAAGAAACTTTGTGCTTATAGATTCTTCGAGATGAGTTCCATTTAATCGAATACTGTAGGAAACCTGAGCACTATTGTGTGTACTAAATTTGACTGCACTGGTTTTATCAACATTAAGTGCTAGTTTATTTGCATGGAACCATTCATTCATTAGATTCAGCACTGTATTAGAAGTGTTTATAAAATGATCGTATTGTTTGCTTGAAATAATTACACTTGTATCATCTGCAAATAAAATTACATGGGATGAATTGTTTATGGTCAAGGCTAAATCATTAATATAAACTAGAAACAACAATGGACCTAAAATTGACCCCTGCGGAACACCATGTTTAATATTTCTAAATTCTGAATAAGTAACTTTATGACTATTTGGTACATTTACTTCTACTTTTTGTTTTCTATTTGATAAGTACGATGTAAACCAACCCAACATCTCATCTTTAATACCATAAAAGAGAATAGAGCAAACGTATTGTTGTCTCCAGTTGGTTTGAAAATTCTAGGTAGTATAATTTTCAATAATTTACGCGCAAAAAAATTGTCTTTTTTTTTCGGATAAAAAGAAGTACCTCAGACTTGATTTTCTGTTCCAGAAATAAGGACTTTGATCTGTATGTACGAATGATTTACTGTGGTTGCCACAATTTTTAACTACTCTGGGAAATTAAAAAAAAATTATTCTTAAGCGCATTAAAACAAATCTTACCAGTATTCTTTGCAGTTCGTTCTTATACAGCCATCTCACTCAACGCTGCTTAACCATAACTGTTTGTACAACTTCGCTAAATGAAGCGTAACTAAGAGTTCTTCAACATAAATGTACGAGGACGTTCAACCGTCATAAAGATATCTACATCATACTCAATATTATGCGAGAGAAGAGGATTTTCAGTTCACTATATTGCAGACGGATATAATCTTAGTTCTTAACGGCACTAATAGCTTAAGGATATGTACGTGAATATTTAGAAAAAATTACGCAGATTTTTCTGAGTCTAGTGATACGGTTTATTTATTTGTGCTATTTAAATGGACGTGTTCTAACACTATACGGGTCAGCTTAGATATTCACTTTCAACTTTAAATTAAATTTCCCAAAAGTTGCAATTTTTCCACACATATCATTTCATAACTGCACAACCATTACAGATAGAATACTGAAATTTTGCACACTGATTTCACATCCAATTATGCAAAAAGTAGATTACAGTAATGCTTAAAATTAGATCACAAAACATTATGTAAATTTTAATATATTTTATATAGGACACACAAAAATTAATTGTATTAAAATTAATAATTCTACATGTCTGAGAGTACTCCACTTTTTATAAATAATTGTTTACAACATGCAGTAAAAAAAGGAAGATGTCGGAGAAACCATAACAATGTTATGGTTACCAAATTAAATGTCAGCATGACTTTTTTCATACTCTGTTAAAACTGGCTTTAAAAATGATCAGTAACTTTTTATACTTTTATCAGCTATTTAAGTTTTAATAAGTATTGTTATGATACACCGTAATCTTTGTCCACTTGTGAGTTCATTTTCTTGTAAAATTTCAGAAATGTAGAGCCTGCATTTTCTGATATTATGCCCTTAAGGAAACAGTACGATTTGAGACATCCACTAGTTCAACGTAGTGAACATTTTTTTTATAATACTATAACTGTAGAAACATCACGGGTGCTATGTATAGACATTTCGCTAGTCCGCGCTACGAGCGTGCTAAACTAGCCCCGGCTATCGCCTGATTACTTGTACAGGATTCATATCATATCATATCGCTAACACTGGTTTATGAATACGAAAAACGTTAGTTCGTTGATCATCCACCGAAAGCCCGCGCTAAGAATGTCTATGAATATGGCCCCTATAGTTTTCTGGAGAACAGTTCTTGGTAACGGATCCAACATACAGGTTGCCTTCCTTTGCCTTCCTTCCGATACGTTGCTTTTCAGCTTTTGATTTTTATACATCTGTGACACACCATTATGGAAACAGATGCATGCAATTTACTGACCTGAGTACAGGAACGTTATTCATTGTAGTGCAATCAAATCTCAGGAAGAGTGCATAGCATTCACCTATGTAGAAAGTTGGGAACTCATTACAGTGACAATTACGTAACTGATCGAATTGCAAAGGCGGTGAAGAGAGAGTGGAATGTACAAACATCTGCTAAAGATTTTCATGGTTTTCCTTAAATACGTGATTAAGGCAAGAAATCTATTTGTTTCCCTTAATCGATTATTCAAGGAGAATTAAGAGCACTATACTTATGTTTGTATCTTTGTAAATGTGTACGTTATTATTATTTTTTCTTGTGATGACTTGCCACAGATAAAAATAGCAGTAATTGAGAAGTAGCTTCAGCGTCGTGCATTACAGGCGTTACGTTCGATTCAAGTTTGTAGAGTATTCGCCGATGTTCGCTCTGCAGGAGGAGGCTTTGTTATTAAAATATTCGCTGTCCTCCACTCCCACTCCTTAATGTTTTAACCGCAAGGATTTTAACACATATCTTGCGATTAGTTTTTCACATGAAATAAGACTAAGTTTTAATGTCTTGGATGCCTCTCTCGTGTTCGAACATTGCAGTACACTATAGTCCGTGCATTTCGAATTGGCGGATCAAGGTCATTGCGTCTCCTCCACACTGTACCCCTTCTCCTAAGCTTTGGCTGGTCCCATTCCCCTCTAACATGCCGCGCCGCTGGTCCAGCTGAATTTTCTTGAGGAGAATGGTCCAGGAGTGGGGTACGCACACATGGCAAATGAAATCCATTGCTTGACCTTGAGCCGCCAGTTCGAAATGCACAGACTATAGTAGCTATCATTCTATGCTATAATCGTGTCGCTGTTATTTCCGGCGTGACTCCTCGTCTTTGCTTACGCCTTAGGAAGTGAAGGCTCTATAAAGTCTAGCGGTCTTACTAATAAAAACTCTATATACAGACGTTTAACTGTCTTATACTTATCCAATGAGTAGCACGTTTATAAGTCGTGTGTAAATTCCTTACTAATAATCATTACATACGTCGTGTATAACAGTATAACTGTTACACAGCTACGTCATAGTTTCGTCATTACTTCGTTACGAAAGGTAATAGAATATCTGAGGTTCTCTATTGCATCCGGTATAGCGCTCTAGTGTGGCGTGTTAAATATCGATAGTACAACTGGCTCTAATCGATCACCACACTACATTTTGGTCAAAGAGTACAAGCTACAGCAATATTATTCTAATAATTCTATGATCTTTGGTTTGTTCTTCTGTGGTTACAAGGTAACCATCATCATTTAATGACAGTCGATACGAACAGCTGTTAGAGGGGTGGCCATTTTTTCGCTATATACAACGCTTAAACAAGGGGTTTAGTGTATATAACTACTGCAAAGCAATTCCCATTGTATAGTTACAGCCTGTTTATACGTCCATAGCTTATTCACGGTTTATTAGTAACGTTTTCTGTCTCAACTCTGCATAAGTCTCGTATAAAAACTATACACGATTTATTAGTAAGACTGTAGGTAGATAGTATCATTCGCCATTTTTGTTCTTTCGTTGCCGAGCTACCAGACGAGGAATCTATTTGCCATACCGTTAAACATCATCATGTAGTAGCTTCTATGATAATAAATCAAACGCACTGTAATTGAGCAAATAATTGAGCGGCAAATAATGTCCTCGTGTGCTTCCTGCGAACGCCAAAGAAAGAACAAAAAATGGCGGGCGATTATATTAAGTATCTATCGAGCCTTAGGAAGTGCATAACGTCATCAACAGCGAATGACAAGACACAAACGTTTAAATATAGCCAACATGCAACGTGATTGGCTGTCGGAAATCTTTAGGTACTGGTAACACTGAGTAAAATGTAACTTTACGCATTATCATATAAAAAAATAATTTGATTACTAACTTACTTCTACGAGAATTTTCAAGTTTCAAGCCATAATGTTATTATTAAATTTTTGGAAGCAAGTGGTCCAATGACATGAAAACAACTGGAGTTTTTCTCTATGTTTAAAAATTTTTAGCTCACTTCACGACTTACGAGAAGACCCATGTTCGATCCGTAATGACGGGAATTTAATCACAAAGTTTGAGGACACTGGTTCTGTAGCTGATAAAAAGATATCTGGAAGACCAAAGGTAATCAGTGCGATCAGTGCGAACGATGGGACTATAGGTTTTAGTCTTGTCACTACGAAACCGGAAGCGAAGTGTTGATGTCAATCAAAGCTCTTTTGCCACATAGTTGTGCGAGAGTTTTTCAACGCCTTAACGTTATCGTTATTATATTTAAAGTACAAATAAGATTAAACAAAAGAATTAATAAATACAAATAGTGAAATGAAAAATTCGATCAAAATTATGATTAGATAGAGACCGTGCCGCGACGTCGTGGTCTAAGACATCATGCCTAGGACTCACGTTACGAAATATGCGCTGGTTCGTCATCATGGGGGAAGAAATTTTCTCATGAAATGTCGGCCAGTGTATGAGACCGGTGTCCACTTAGCATTGAACTACGGTAGGTAGCGAAATCCTGTTACGACAATCAGCTATAACGGCTGGGGAATCGTGCTAACTACACGATACCTCCGTTCAGGTTGGATAATCGTTCACCTCTGCGGAAGCTTGTGGACTTGAGGTAGCAGTCGGCCCTTGCTCTTAATGGGCTGTTGCGACGCCTATTTATTTGTTTGTTATGTATTGAAATAAAACAAAAGTTTAAAAGCAGTAAAATGTTGTCGAGAGATGCAATTATCGCTGGTTTACAAGAGAACTTCCAACTTAAGGCTGCTCCACAATTAACTGGAAACGAGAACCAGAGCGAGAACGGAACGCGAAGAACGTTAACGTAAATATTTTTTATTTAGAATAAACCGAGAACGGAAACAACTATGCATGTCGATATGTATGCCAATAACGATATTTAAAGTCGATATTACGCTATTTGTGTAAATTTGACCAATGACATTCTCTCATGAGTACGTGCCAGTCAATATAAACACAGATTAACCACCTTCGAAACTTAAGGCACGGAATAGTCTGGTCACACAATAGTCTACACATAGTAGTATAGGCCTATACTTATTGAAAGTGATTGTACTGAATTTCTGTATTAGTTACAAGCAATAGATGAACAAGAAATTACGTCACGGCCTCCTTGCTACAAAATATACGACCAAATAGCTTTTTGATGACAACAGAATGAATCTAGTAGGCTGTGATCTGAAACGAGAACGACAAAGTTAAAATTTAACCAAGTCTCACATTCCCGTTCCCGGACTCTGGCAAGCTTCTCGTTAATTATGAATGCTGACATTTAAATACATTCATTTTATCAGTTTTTCCGTTCTCGTTGTCATTTTCGTTCCCGATTTATTGTGGACCAGCCTTCATATGGCCTGCGACATTAAAGTTTTACTTCACTGTCTCTGAGATCCTGTTGCCCGATCAGCGCCTGCGAGTCATTGTGCCGTTCGTCCTCTTTCTCTCTCCCACAGAGGCAGCTCTCTCCCCTTGTCCATGAAACTACTTCCTATTTCTTTCGTATAAAGTCTCAGAACCAATATAGTGCCCATTTACGTTGAGAGTATGACGAATTGTAACAAGTTGGTGAAAACACGTAAGGGTTTCCAGTGTTTGGTCGGCCGAGTAGCTCAATTCTGTGGCTTCAAGACAAAATGTAATAAGTTATATCATTTCTTGCAGTTTTTCAGGAGAGAACATTTGAAGTTTGAACGACTGCATAAAATCATAAGAATCATGTTTCATATCAATGGGTTAGAAAGAAAAATAATGGAATCTTTTGCCACAGTAAAGATACCATAAAGATGCACAATTACATCACAAAATCTCATTTTCGCCAAAAATTGACATATCACCTTTTCCTTTGGAACCACAGAATTGATAGAGCAGCTGACTACTAGCTGAAAGGTGCTGGGTTCAATTCCTTGTGGTAGCGGTATTTTTCTTGTTTCCAAAACTTCCAGAACAGCCCCGAAATCGGACACGAGATCCAGTTAGCCTCCTATCAAATTGAGTATAGTGCATTTTCCGGAGATACTGGATATGAACAAATTTCGACTGATAGTTCGAAAAAAAATCTGAATGAAGAATAATAGGTAGACGTTATAACCAAAACACTTTTTCGTAAATATCTGGAAGTCGAATGTTTGCAGCATCAACATACTTTCTCTTCGGAATATGTATGATAAGAACTTTCTTGTGTTAAATTTTAACGTACCTTGTTAACATGTTTCGACCTATTTTCGGTCATCTTCGGAACTGGTCGTTGTTGGTCTTGGCGCCTCTTATTTCCTGTGTGGGTGCGTTCGTAGTGTAGAGTCAAAGAGTGTATGTATTTTGAAATTGAGTTGTGTGTTGAGAATATCGTTGGGGTGTGTTTTCGTGTGTCTGTATATTTCATATTGTTCTAGTGTGTTGAGTTTCTGGCTTTTTGGTTGGATGTGTAGTATTTCCATGTCTGTGTTGATGTCTCTGTAGGTGTGGTTAGCATTTGTGATGTGTTCTGCATATGTGGAGGTGTTTTGTAATTTTGTTATGGCTGTGATGTGTTCTTTGTAACGTGTTTGAAATGATCTGCCTGTCTGTCCTATGTAGAAGTTGTTGCAGGTATTACATTTGAGTTTGTATAAGCCTGTGTGGTTGTATTTGTTTGTTTGTGTTGTTTGTGTGTTGAGATGTTTTTGTAGAGTGTTATTTGTTCTGTATGCGATGTTGTATTTAATTTCTTAAATGAGGTTGCAATTTTATGTGTGTTTTTGTTTTCGTATGTTAGTGTGATGTATTTTTTGTGTTCTTGTGTTTGTGTTGTATTCTTCTCTTTTTTGTGGTTTTGTTTTGTCTTACGTATTATGTTGTCTATTATGTTGGGGTTGTTTCTCTATGTAGCTACTTCGTCGAATGATATAATAATTAAATAAACAGTACTTTCATGTACAAAATAAAATTATATTTTTGGTTTAGAATTTTTCGGAAAGAGGTGGAGAGCGTATGTTTCTTTCCATGAATATAGACCTATAGCTTTTGCTTTTCTCTTCAATGTCTAGGACTTTCATTTCATTGGTCCACTGGTTTAATACAACTTATTAATTTCATCCGCATATAAATTCAGTTACACCACACCGCTTTATGGCGGCTCCTGTATTTAACATCAAATGCCTTGAATTAATGACAGCGATGACCCCAATTAAAACGAAAGTGATAATTGAAAGTACGGCGGAACAACAAGCGCAGGGATGCAAAACCTCTTTCGACCAATGGAATTAAGGCTACGCCATACGTTCAGCTTTCATCAGAAGCATGAATGGAGTAATAAACGCCCTAATTCCCGAGAAGGACATTTATGGGCGGAACTACAAATCGTATCCTTATTACACATAAAGTTTCAATCGAATTGATCATGCCAACTATTCCCGCCCATTAACTGTCCTGCCTACATACATTTCATTGCCTTATAAGCTTAAATATGCCGCCTACGGAAAGCCTTGCCCCCAGACTCTCTGAAACTACTGTCCTTATAATACTGTCGAGACCTTTCGGCGAATTGCAGCCTCGGGTAGGTATAAATATGCAGTAATATGCTCCGTCACAGATGTATTTTACTGTGATTTATAATAAAACATGTCACATATTTAGGTAAAACGTTAGTTTATCCCTGTTACGATCATTGTCCCATCTTTCTGTTTTCAAATACTGCAGTAAACCAGAAGACTTCCTATTGCGTTGCTTTGTATTGTTTTGTGTTTCATTGCGTATTGCTTATCTGCAATGTCCTTAATAATTATATACTTGTTTAGACAGTTTTCTCTGTAATGGCTTCTTGCAGTGCTTTTAGGTAAAAATCCAACGGACACGGTTCGATTGCTGACAAGGAAGTGGAAATTAATCTGCGTTTCATACCAACTGGGTGTGGTACCATTATACAGCTATTTTCTTTGTATTGTGCTGTCTTCGCGCAATGTTAACAACAGAATCAGGGAGTTACGCTACTTATGTAAATGACTACTAGGCCTATTGATTCAGAATTTTCACAAGAGTAAGGTCTGTACAATGCGAAGAGCTCAATTTCCGAAAATTATTATTATTAAATTATTATTATTATTACTATTATTATTATTATTATTATTATTATTATTATTGGCCACCGGCGTAGCTCAGTCGGCTGAGGCGCTTGCCTCAGCTTGCGCTCGGGCATTGGTTTGATTCCCACTTGAGCTGATTACCTGGTTGGGTTTTTTTCCGAGTTTTCCTCAATCGTAAGGGAAATTTCAGGTAATTTATGGTGAATTTTCGACCTCATCTCGCCAAATACCATCTCGCTATCACCAATCCTATCGACGCTAAATAACCTAATAACTGATACAGCGTAATTAACTAACCAACTAAAATTATTATTATTATTATTATTATTATTATTATTATTATTATTATTATTATTATTGTTATTAAATATAAAGAAATTATGGTTTCTATATTGTCAGTACGAAGATTTGTGCGACAGTCAGAGTACTTCGTCTACGCAGATAAGCCCTCTCACTGCCTACATTAGACGTAGAGAACACAATTCTTGCAAACAATTCAAACCAAATTCACTGAGGTCCTCACATAAAAAATTAGCCTCCTGTGCATAGGCTAACATATACTGCAGCAAAGATTGAAGAATGTTGTGGATTACAGAAATCGAACTTTTTTTCGATAGCCATAGATATAATAAAAGTAAGTTTACATAATGTCAATAGAGAAAATACAGAAATATTGGCGTTTCCAAGCGATTGATAAATTGAAGCAAAAACCACAAACATAATATTTTTTTTAACAATAATATTTTGACGCTTATTTCGTAATTTTTACGATAGAGTGAGTATATTTCGTGCAATTGATATATTTCACACAGTGATCCAAATTCCGTGTTATTTCGCGAGTTTGTTTTGCTTAAATGTGTTATTTCAAGTATCTGTAAGGGTAAATATAACAAAATTTCGCGTGTATCGCTATTATCGCTAAACATTCCACTAGAGGTGTAATAATAGTAAACTCTCTACAATTCTTCAACATGTAGCATTTGCCAAGTTGCAATGAAATCGGCCGTCTAAACGCCTTAAATTAGATAAGCCCTACAAGTAATAAAGAAATGCCTTATCATCTCACGTACAGATTTAGCGGATTTAAATAATAAACCTTGAAAAAAAAAACAGTGTAATTTTCTTTACGAAAATTCCACCATCAGAAGTGCCTTTGTTAACACAAGACAAAATAAGTGAGGGCCTCTGGATCCGACACGGACGTCTGCATTATGTACCCATATAATATATATATATATATATATATGACTGAATAGATAATTACTATCAGTAGCCTATATATTAATCAGATACACTGAGTTTCAAGACACTTTGATGTAATGAACAGACCCGTGCTTTAGTGTTAAAAGATGCAGAGTTTATTAAATTCACTTTAATTGAATACTCTCGATTTTACAAGCCATTAAACGAAAAATCTAGTTTTCGTTTATCATAAAAAGTTGAATAAAACACATGCTCGTTTTCTTAATATTCATGACGTAAAGAAGTAGTTTGTGACATTGTGAAAGGTAAAAACTTCTTCATACCAATTACGCATCGTCAGACGCTTGAAAGAAACCAGAAGGGTAGTACTTTGAAATAGGTCGACATCGCTGCCTCCCAAATCCTACTTATTTGTCACCTTAGCGTCTCCCATTATGCCACTGACTGTGAATAAATTACAGTTGAAAAGCACGTTAAATGGGTTTAAAAAGGAAGCGTGAAAGTTAAGCTTCATATATTCTTCAGACGCAGGTGAGTTGTCATTCATCAGCCACTCTATTTCCGGCCGCAGTTAGCAGGTGGCTTCCTTGTTACGTACTGAGCCTGTTCTACTCGAAGAAATAGAGAAGAGATATACTTAATGGCAATGCCGAACACTCAAACCACAGTCTAGTCTAGTATATACAGTCACGAAGCTTGAGTTGTGAGGGTGCTAGGAACAATAGACTGTGCTGGTACTATTTCGCATTGTCTGTAATAAGGCGATATTAGCGATCCTAGTGGTTAGCAACTATCTATGGACGCATATTTACTACGTATTGAGCTTCGTGGCTGTATATACTAGACTGTGCTCAAACTATGACCATCCAGGTAAATATATTCATACGAACTTATGGGAGAAAAGCGGTGAGGGAGAAGTGCACAGAAAAATGCGACTATATTCCATTATTACAGATTTAAACATTAGTTCTTATTAATTCTTCAGTGATAAGCAGAAAGCTATAGTTTACCATATAATTCAGAGCAATGGCGTGATTGAAGTGAGAGAGACAAGGAGGTCACATGACTGTTCACATGAGGAACAAATCAACGAACGGGACGCAAAATAAAATTATCGATCACTTCCGTAACCTGTGATTCGTCGAGAACTGCATGCACGAATACTGATTCCTCGTTGGTCCTTGTCAGACCAATCAGAGAACCCATTCAATTCATAGCTCAACGAATAGGTGAATTTAAAGGCTCTGCCATATTGCTCTTAATCTGTAAAAGATCAAATACTTCGAAATAAACAAAAATTATATTTTTACTGACCATTCGTAAGAGCGTAATCCTATGGGAAAATTCATTAGTATTACGATTAATTAGCATAAAGACTTTGTGTTGATTTTAAACTACAAATATCTAGTTCTTTCCCTCTCTTTTCCTGCTTCTTTTCTTTCTCCATCACTGTTTAGGCCTGTTAACCCGTTCTAATCTCCAGATACTTGGATATCCCTCCTTATTCAAAAGAGGTCTGCCACATGTTCTAAAAGGCTTTTTCTGCAGCAGTTTCCAATGGTTTGCATCATGACGGTTGCACATAATTTGAAACTGCTGCAGAAACAAACGTAAAACAATGTAGAAATATTTTTGAAAGTCACGAATCTGTCATTTTTAGGAGTTCAACATTCAATCAACTTCTCGTGTTATTTCCTCTCTAAACACTCATGTTTCCTATTAGGTTCCAGAAATTTAATTTCAGTCGATTCAATCCTTCAATTCTACTCACTGTCAAGTTTTCACTATGGAAGTCGTAAGTGGCACCGCGATCGTTTTATAAAAATATTTACTGATAGTTTTCTACGATGTTATTTCTTTGCGTTCTTTTAATAGCAACTCACATACTCTAAAATCTTTGGACTTTGATGTTAATGTCAATGAGTCTTCCCTAACTAAAACTTTACATCTATTTAGTGTTCTAGTTAATTGCTGAATACAATAATTTGCTTCTTAGTTTAGCTTATATTTTTAAGTTAAACGCATTACTTGAATCTTTTATGCCATTACTCTAGTGTAAAATAATTTTATTTTTATTTTAGTTTATTGCATTATATTTTATATTGCTTTTAGTACCTAGTTAGTTCTGGTTTAGTGGAAGAGAAAAATGAAAGCCTTAACTCTACAGCCAGTGCCAGCGTTTTTGGCGCTTATCCTTGAGTAAAAAGCCAGTAAGCGAGCATTTGTTGCCAGTGCAGCTGAGAACGGTACCACCCAACACGTCACGTCAGCAATCTGCCAATCACAGTTGTCAATCTTGTTGCGACAAAGGCAAGTTATTCGCACTTTACGTTTCTGAGGTGTGTCCTTGAGTACACTGTCCAGCCATTGGCATATATTTCCACTTCAGCTGAGAGTGGTACCACCTCTAAACAGATGTGACGTCAGCAATCTGCCAGTCACAGTTTTCAGCTTTCTCGCCCACAGACTGTGGCAAAGATAAGATATTCGTTCTCAACGTTTCCATTACTTATTTCACGCGCCAGACACGGTGGCTTTGGTTATACCAGACGAATAAATAAATACTATTATATATAAATTACAAATGATTTTGCACCTTACATTACCCATCTCTATTTCCGTTCAGGGAAAATAAACCCGGTGTCTCGAATTTATATTATGAATGTATTAATTTGTGAGAACCTATATATAACTGTTATGGAGGTGAATTCGAAAATTTATATTCATTAACGTAATTTTCCTTATCTTTTCCGTAAATTTGGAGGCGAAATTCGCAGGGGAGGAGTGGAATTACAAAATATCGAGAATAAATTGGTGATAAGTAACATAAAACAATTGATCTATAATCAAATTATTAATGTCCCACATTAAAAAAATGAATACAGATGGTACAATTTGAGTATAATCATGTGGATATTCGAGGTTTTTCTTTGAATAACATATACAGATCATCCTCCCTAATTGCCATCAGAGAAATCGTCGGCGTTTTTCACTGTAGAAGAAATGGATGATTGATCTTTAATTTTCCATATGTATTTTTGGTATACCGGTACTTGGAGTCTTCACGAGACGCTCTTGAAGGGAAAAGAGATTTTCAATTTTTTACCATGTAAGAGGATGTAAATTTCACGAGGAAAGTAAAATTTAACATATGTATATATCTCAAAGCCCTTGACGAGTAGGAATTACACGAGGGAAGGGGAAAATCACGTCAGTAAAATGTGGTATAACTTGTGTAAGGATCACTTTACTCCTGTACACACTTTCATTTCAATCTTGTGAAGAGTGTTTGGGACAAATATCTTTCACACATAATACGAAAGAAAGCTCCTATAATTTAAGCCTTTGTGAATACTTCTACGTCACAAACGTAGGTCTGAAACGTTATAAAATTATAATACTGGATAATCGCGGCACAACCTGGACCGTGTAAACACGTTTTATTGTCTGTTCCAACGCTCTCTCTGTTGAGTACAATCGCCAACCACATTATACAAAAGATTGTCAACCCGAAACAAATTTACAGCATCTCGGAGAAAGCTTTAGCGATGTAAGGTTACATCAGATCTTTCACCTAATCTATTGTATTGAAAATTGCTCATTCATAAATATAAGCATCAAAGCCGAGATAAGAGTGTTAAAGGCGGGATTACAGACATTGTTGGAGGTTTTATAACATCCTCGTGAGTTCCGCCCACAGATCACACTAGAGATTGTAAAAGATTGTCCTTCCTCTTTCGTCAGTGGTCTTTGTATCTGAAGCCGCATCCCACGGGACCTGCGTTTAAGGGAAGTAACTTCACAGCAGCTAGCAACGATAGCTGTTTCGAGGTGGTGTCTCCAAGAAATCTATCCAGAATATTGCCTGTTGAGATGGTCTATGTCTTTTGTCATCAAGATCTAGTAGATATAAGTTAAGCGGTTAAAAATGTCGATAGAATCAATTGTCACATAAGATATGCATATACTGTTTTCGCTGTAAGAAAAATCCTAATGTAAACACAAGCACGTGGCTGTCATACCCGTAATTGGCTCCCAGTCGAAACACTCACACGAAGCAGGAAAATATAGTCCGTATTTGGAAACTATCATCTTGTATTATTTGAAAATAAAAAATTGAATTCTATTTGTTAAATACAATGACATGTATAATAACTTCACTCATGTAAAACGCTATGTAAAAGAAAAGCTACTTTTATATTTTGTTATGTACTATGAACGTGGATGAATACAAACAGTAACACCGAAGTAGTCTGTTCTTGTAACAAGCTGGCGTCACTTGAGCTGGTAGTTGTTCACGTGCACGTGGTACTGAAGTATGGCTTCTGCATCATCGGTGTGTTTAGTTATTAAACATACGAGTAGAAACCCTCTCAAAAGCGGAGAAAAACAAATAGTCTTAAATGTATATAATAAGTTATGTGAGTTTTAATTAGAGTAATTATACAGTAAATGTTTCCTAAGCAAACGAATGCATAGTAGTGAGGTTAGGCCTACTTGACGAGTAACGGGAAATGTTTAACATGAAACAGAATGTACAACAGTAGGCGGGAACATGTACTGAAAATCTATGGCGCCAAACAGCGGCCAATGAAGCCTCACTTCAGTCACGTGCTATTGTTTATATTAGGATTTTTCTTACAGCGAAAAGATTATAGGCTATGTAACAATATGAAACATTAAAATGCCCACTTTCTCGACAAAAGTTTATGGGATTCAGTTTCTCTAACATTAATTTCAGTCTACGGTAAACCAGACAGGTAGGTTATAACTAAAATATGATATTGTCACATTCATTGGTTAACGTCGGCGTATTCTACTGTCATTTCTTAAAGAGTTAATTTACAGTTATCCTACATAAATGTACAGAACCCGCATAAACTTTATACTGCAATTCGGCTATTATAAGTGAAGTGAATGGAAGTGTTAGTATGTTCATCATACAAGTATTTTTAGTAGGTTATTTTACGACGCTTTATCAACATCTTAGGTTACTTAGCGTCTGAATGAGATGAAGGTGATAATGCCGGTGAAATGAGTTCGGGGTCCAACACCGAAAGTTACCGAGCATTTGCTCATATCGGGTTGAGGGAAACCCCCGGAAAAAACCTCAACCAGGTAACTTGCCCTGACCGGGAATCGAACCCGGGCTACCTGGTTTCGCAGCCAGACATGCTAGCCGTTACTCCACAGGTGTGAACTCATACAAGTAAATTATGTTTATATTATTGGTTTATATTTGTGTTGTATTATTACATTAATAATATGCTGAACTATGGAGATTCTGGGAAATGACAATCATGATGACAGTGAGAATAGATGTAACGTGACACAAGACAATGGTGAACATGGCTGTGCTGATATCTAGACCGGTGGGGAAAGCGTCCAAAGAAAGTCATCTGTAAAAAGAGTGGATAAACGAATACAGGAGATTGTATGTTATGTGCATGATTACAATAGAAGCAGCGAAGTTGTTTAGATTAAGCAGACAAACAGTCAGTAAGATTATAAATAAGGGAACAAAAAGCCACAAAAACCAGGTAACAAGAAACCTTATATTAAGGGTTTAATAGGAAACATGTTTCAGATTAAAGTTTTTTTTTTATTCGCGTAAAATCGGAAATAACTAATAAAGTTAAGGTTCCGAAAAAAATTATTATGTAGCTTATGAGGAAGGCAGAAAATAGGAAAGACTGAAGAATGCTGGGTTTGCAGTGAAAGACCTACCCTTGGGCAGAACAGAATGAATGAATGAATGAATGAATGAATATAGCTTACCATATCTATGCAGTCAGAAGCGACTGAACAATTTAATATTCCGAATGAAAGTCATTTTGTGAAAATAATTTTATAATGATACAATTAGATTTATGCTCGACCATGCCGAAATGTAGTAATTATACACCTGGTAGCAGTTCTTTAATGCATGTCATTAAAGTACACCTACTCATTAAAGTACAGGTGTTCAGCCAATGACAAGTCAGCTTTGTACCGTTATAAAACCGCAAGTATCGATTATTCTCGGATATGCAATCGAAAGAGAATCCAATACTGTCGCAGAAGGTTATGTTCTGTTACTATAATAATTAGCGTTAATTGTAAATAATATTCAAATAAATTCAATTTGTCATCTCGTTTTTCAATGCCGAATTCAATAATCAAGGTTATATCAAGTTTAACGGGATTACATCAAGGTCAATGACATTATTGTTCCTCGGGAAAAATCAATTCTTTCGCGTCTGCGCACATCTCACAATTCACGACCTAGAACAAGGTCACTTCCGATCTTGTCAGATACAAATAAAATGTATACATCTGAATAATTTCAAGTTAGAAATATGGTCGAGCATAAAAAGTCGTATGAAACTCGCCTATAATGGTAATTAAGAAGCTCGTATGAAAATTATGAAACTCGCTTGCGCTCGTTTCATAAACATCCATACTCGCTTCTTAATTACTATCATTATAGGCTCGTTGCATAATGTACTATTATAATCCTGTAATAATATATTATAATAGGCCTAATATATAATATAAATTATTATATAGACTAGTAAACAATGTAAATATACATAATAGGCCTATCAATTCAGCATGCGATAATGCTATTACAATCCCCCTTTACACTGTTGCCTAACTGTGACAACAGCGCTTCCTCATTTCCGAGTTAGTGCGCCGTTTCTGTTTACTGTTGTTGATTATTGGCGGTGAGCAATAACAAAGACAGACCGCTCACGTTTGACAAGCCAAATGTTAACCTAATGAATGAGATAATGTGATTCTGACGCTGTTGTCGATATTCTCTCACACACTACGCCGTCTTTTGTATTATTACCCTCAAAATCGTAACTCTTTCAATGATTTGAGACGAAAATGTTTGTTTTTTAACTTTTTTAATGGCCTGAAAAATACCGAAAATACAGTGATGCAAGGCTGGGGCGTTAGCTGTTAATTTTCACTTATAACCAGACTAATAAAATTCGAATACAGTATAGAAAGCCATACATCAAGCTAATCTTTTGTTAATACGGTTATAAATATTTAAATGCTGAAAAACACTTTTTAATAAAATACAGAACCAAAACAGTGGTAATTGAAATTTCAAATATATATATATATATATATATATATGTTTATTACAAACTCAACTTTAAACGACTACACTGTCATTTGTTAAATTACCATACAAGCCTTATCATATCGTGTAAGAACTTTGAAAGATTAATTTACAATGGCTTTATTCAACTTTTCTCTTTAAACACTTCACCTATCGTTCTCGAATGATGGAAACACATTGTGAAGTTAACGAAGTACTCGGATATTTACGCGTATTTATGCTGTCGTAATTCAAAATTGTGTGATAAGCAGTCTATTAATTTGATAAATTACGTAAATACATGGTCTACGTGTTCAGTTATGTATGGATATATTCTGTTCCTTTCATTTTTAATTTGCAAACTCATATTTTTCCACTTGAATTAGTCATAATTGCAAACAATATTTTGAAAATAGTGTTAAACATTGAACTTCCGTAACGTTGCTGTTTTTTAAAAACTAATTTGTTACAAGTCGAGAAATTACACGAATTTTCAAATTTTGAAATTCGACTTGTTGGTCAAACGGCGGTGGATATAGGATAAGGATTACATTGTTTTCTAACTATAACTTTCAGCCTATACATTACTTAACCTCAGACAAATAGGTACTTTAGTATGTTGTCATTCGAAATAGCTAATACAATATTGAAATGAACGAGAAGAGTCTACTGTAGTTTTCCTAATTAATACAAAATATCAATATGCAGGCTGTTCGTAATGTTTGTTTACTTAATTTCGAAATCTCCTTTTCAGTGTTAGTCTGCAATTCTTGTAGTGTATGGGGATTGTTTTCAAACGCTACATCTTTCAAAAACTTCAAAAGTAATAATTTTGGAGGAGTTAGGTCTGGTGATCTTGTAGGCCACAATAGACCACAATTCGTTTGAAAACAAACATTCACCGACAAGTCAACAAAACAATGAAATGATGTTTTGACGAAAGTCGATGCATGTTTGCACGCAGTAGGTGCGTGTTAATTTCAACTAAAGAACCTTTGTGGCGTCTCTTCTATATCTAGTGCGAAGTCTGTCATATCCTTGGAGAAGACTTGTAAAAAATACTGCATTATTTTAAAATGTCCAGATATCCATATTAAAAATAATATATTTTTTCAACGACATTATTATAGAATATCACTTATTACAATGTTTGTTACCTATTCGGGAATGCAGGAGTGTGTTAAGATTACGCCGTTTCTACTACTTTATTTCCCTAAGACTTGCCACTGCGAGCATATGGGAGCCGGTGAAGTATGTAACTACACAAGACATGCAAGGTAACATAATTCTTCATTTAACGACCCTTCCTGAACTACAAAGCTAATTCACAGTAGAACTCCAAACCGACTTGGAAAGTTAAAACCCCTGCAGTAACAACGTGAAATCTTAATCTCGGCCTGTGTATATGAACATGTTTTCTATTCGCGGTACCGCTAGATTGAACTACGAAATCATAACTGCTAGCGCGTAGGAGGGCACTGAACAAGACTGGCAGATCCCACGGGCTTTTTCCTGTCAAGAATAATGGCAAATCTCCTTCAAAGCGGAGGGCAGGTTCAACTTTTCCGAATTGAAATAAACGATCTGAACTTGCGTCGAGGCTCTTCTATAGCGAAGTCACGGCTATTATTGGAGGCATGCGGTAAATATCCACCTAGTCTTCTGCACATAAATAAATGCTTTGGAATGTGTGGCGGGTAGTGTGCGCGAAATTTACCGAACTGGGGATTAAATACACTTTATTTTGTAAATTCCTGGGCACAAAGACGAATTGCATGGGATTTCATGGATGGGCGGACTGAAGTCTACTGTGTTCAAGCCATAGTCGTCCATTTAAGAGTAAACAACTTCCATGAGATGCTATGAGAGCAGGACTCCCTTATCATATCCTATCCATTTTTTTTACTCAAAATGTTTAGTCTTGTGACAAAGGATTTTTTTATTCTTCATTTTTGATGTTGTAGGACAATTAGAATTTTGTATTTTACCCCTCTTTCATATCTCACTTCTTGTAATAGTCTAATGCTATTATATTATGTTGGTTACATGAAAAAGAAGTTGATTTCAGATACCTAACATTGCGTCTGATGTAATAAAGCAGGATGCGGTATTTGTTTTCAATAGTAAAGTATTAGATGACCCTGCGGTGTTTGAGTGGTCAGATTTTCGGCCTGTCACGCAGGCGGTTCGGGTTCGAGTCTCCATCTGATCTGAGATTTGACAATTATTGTGACGTACAAGGTAGCAGCTGAGGTTTTTCTAGGAGTTCTAGATTTGGAAAATGTCATATTCGAAGCGTGCCTGCCCTTTCTAAACACAAAATATAATATATATGACTACCTTCCAATAAATGGACTGTACGAGGGATTCTCTTTACAGCACTTGGCTCACTACCGCTTATAACATTTCATATCTCAAAAAAAGACATAGAATTCCAATTCTACGGCATTGAATATACAGTGTGTGTGTGTGTGTGTGTGTGTGTGTGTGTGTGTGTGTGTGTGTCACTCTAGGTACTTCTATAACATTGCACTTTAATGTTTGATAATGTAGCTGTCTGCTTAATGAAATTATACAAATACCTACTCTATATTTACCTATTTACAGAGGTTCGTACTGAAAGTCATGAGCAACACATTTGCTATAAATTCAATTTCAACAATGTAACACAAACGTTTATATGATCATAATCTACAGACTTTACACTATGTATTGGCATATATGACGTTATTAACTTCTATCATATGACCACAGGCAATGTTTGCAAAATGGTCGACAACGATATTTCGTTTCGACAGCGTGCTGTCATTAAATTCCTTGTTAAAGAAGAAAAATCTACTGCTGAAATTCACCTCAGACTTCAGCGTGCATACGGAGATGTGTGCATGGGCGCCAGCAGTGTTAGGAGATGGGTGAAACATTTCGAAGATGGAAACACGAGCATCCAAGATAAGTATCATAGCAGTCGCTCTCGAACTTCCTCCACGGAACACAACAATGAAAGAGTTGATGAGTTCTGGGATGCATTTTGGTTGAATTTCTTGAACATTATCCCTACAGTCCCGACTTGGCACCCTCCGACTACCATCTTTCCGGTTCTGTAAAGGAGCAGCTGCGAGGCCAACGCTACGAGACGCTGGAGGACATCCGGAAAGCAGTGCGTCAGTGTCTTCGGGAAGATGAAACGGACTTCTATAGCAAGGGAATTTTCAAACTTACAGAATGGCGGAAAAATGTGTGCAAAGAAATGGAGACTATGTTGAAAAGTGACATAAAAGTCTGTAGATTAAGATGATGTATTGTCGGACCATTGGATCTATGCCCCTTCAGCGCTGTCGTCGTTCTTGGAAAAGTTAACGCCTCTACTCACCTCATTCCACCCGTTTCTCTCCCACTACGTCAAACAGCAGGCCACGAACCTTGCCGAATAGGGATGTTGCCAAACTTCCGTCAAACAGTGTCATGTCTCTTGAATATTGCTTATAATACTGTAAGGTTAATTATTACTTATTCATAATTTAATTTAAGTAGGTCTAATGACGCTGATTGACTTATGCAAAATGCTATTACTTGCTTAATAATATTTCTTTCACCACTCCGTGCTACAGAATTCATGTTGAGTTGACAACACTGGACTGCAAGTGCAAATAAACTGTCCCGCAAGAAGGTTCAAAATTGTGAGTAGTGGGGGAGAGAAAGGGAGAGGGATAGAAAAGAGAGAAATAGGAATACAGGGAGAGAAATGAATTGCCGAGGCTGAAAAGGAATTAAGGTTCAGTTCGCATATCTTACGGGGGCACAGATCCGTCTAAAAAATAAAAATCAAGATTTATAACAATGGGTTGCTCATAACTTTCAGTATGACCCTCGTATAAAACAATTAAAATGTATTCTGGAACTTAGTAGTCACCACCCTCAATGGAGAGTAGATTTAGGTAAATTTTCCTCCTGGGCATATAGGTTATGTATGTATATATGAACATCAAATAAAGTACACTACATTATAGTGTTAAAAAAGTACATATTGTATTTTATTACTTCGATTTGAGTATGAAGTTCGACGCAATCATTAGGATTTCCTTAAATCCCCTGTCACTTTTTACTGAAGTTCCAAATGTGCGCTAAATTGAGTTTGGATAGACTTGCAAATATGTAACTGTTATGGTGTTGAGAGCACGAAGATACTGTGTAAGTGGATTGGATAAGCCCCGAGGTAACAGACCACTGTACCTGGCAGTGAGTCTTAGATTTGCGAATAATAGAACTGACAGCTGTTCCTTTGGAAATAACCCCACGCTTCTAGAGCCTTTGATCCGCGAAATAAGTTCAAGTTTCTCATTGTCACTAGATGACAGACCAAGGTGAGCGTGTCATATTCAGAAAGAGCGAAGTTTGCGAGACCAGTTTGTAAGTCGGCAAATACTGCATGCTAATAGGTGTGAACACTGACACATCTTTGTGCACCAGGGCTTTACATGTGTTTCTGAACCCGATGGATAATGGGACCGGACGTGCACTGATCAGGACCGACCGGCTTCTGCTGAGTATTTAAATCGCTGACACCCACATTCGGTCGTCCTTCCACGGTCGCAGAGTTTTTGTCTGCGGTTTCGTTTGTTCCCGCTTGAGTTACCAACGCGAAATAAGTTGTAATTTTCATTGACAAACTTGCCAGACCGCATGCAGGGAATGAACGTAATTGAGTGCATTTATTTTATACAGCTGATAACAGATGGTCATCATGAAGTAACCCTTCTGCTGTCTTCAAGAGTATGTAACAATTTTCGTTTTTATACAGGATAGAAGTAGGCTAATATAACTGCAGATTTTAACAGCTTATTCCGTGGGTGGAGTACAAGAAATATTCTGATACTGTATTAGTCCCAAAACAACACTTTCCTCAGAAAAAAAAAAATCTCTAAATTTTAACACTGTTTACTCGATAAGTACCATCCGTACAATTATGATTTTTACTCTTATCCTTAGAGAAACGGATAAGAAATGATTTATCCCTTTGCAGTTTTTTAAATGGACTGTTTTCTTGCAAATTAAATAAAGAGATTAATACGTAAGTTATTGTTATTTCCTATTTCCTGTCGACCTGGTTGGCGAGTTGGTATAGCGCTGGCTTTCTATGCCGAAGGTTGCGGGTTCGATCCCGGGCCAGGTCGATGGCATTTAAGTGTGCTTAAATGCGACAGGCTCATGTCAGTAGATTTACTGGCATGTAAAAGAACTCCTGCGGGACAAAATTCCGGCACATCCGGCGACGCTGATATAACCTCTGCAGTTGCAAGCGTCGTTAAATAAAACATATTTAACATCCTATTTCCTACCATTTGGAAGTCTGGCAACCCTTCTGGAGTGACTAGGGACGGAACGCTGCTTATTCATGTACGTAATTCTTCCTCCTTCCATATCTAGCGCTTGATGCCTGCGCACGACATCAAGGTCAGAAAAATGCGCTTGCTTTGACATCACTGGTGTACAGGATTATTTCTCTTCCATCCTGTAGATAGTGAATATGAACAAAATCTGTTTAATAACTTTAAATAAATTATTGCACACAGACAGATAGACAAATAGACCAAAACTTTCACACACTATGAGGGATACTGAAAATGTATTATTCCATTAAAAAGCTTGAAATGGATTTTATACATCATCGCAGTAATTTTCTTTATAACTTGTAACAGGTTTATAATGCGAAAGTAAAACCGATGTCTGAAATACGATAGCCAAGGAGTCATAATCTTTGCATCCCTTCTGTCCCTTCCTTTGAGCAATCGTTCGTTCTTACTGTAATTTGTAACGAAGAATATTCAAGCTATCCATTGCTGTGAATAGAGCTGACTACTCTTTGAATCTGTCAGTAGCAAGATACATGGCACAGGACAAGATTTAATCGAAATGACTCTCCCTTGCTATTCTATTAATCAATTAATTAGGTAATTCTATAACATTATAGCTCCAGGGATGGGGTGTGTGAACGCAGCCTCCCCTGCAGACAGAAGTAAAAGCAGTTGCTTTCAGAAACCGGAGCCTCCCGGATGCCCACCACGCCCCATTTATAATTTAATTACAGATTTACATCTCATAATTACCAATATCAATATTAAAAGTTGTGATTGATAAACCCTGAGCGGTGTGGCCAATCGAAGCCCCGAGAGATGAGTGCGGCGCGACCTTCGAAGGAGCAGAAAGTCCGCCGGCCGGCCGGCCGGCCAAGTCGTGAAATTCGTCACGTCTCTAAGAAACAGTTAAAATACATTCCTATGCAAGATGATGCTGTTTTGCTTTCTGCATCATGGATACGGAACCGTTCCGTCTATTTTACGCTTAAAACAAGGATCAGCTCACGCAGCAGTTCCGTGTCATTAATTTGACTGTATAATTCTGTGTATTCATGAGTTATTTCACTGTAAGATAAGATAACCGGACTTAATGTATGTACGATTATTTGACGCTAGTCCTTTTTAAACATGTACTGTTTTAAAGATGCGTCTGCTACGATTGTTGGCAGGATACTTGATAAGAGATCGTAAAACAAGCACTGACATAACAAACCAGTTGAATAATGAAAGCCTACTTCGATAAAGTAGTAAAATAGGAATTACATCACGTTACAACTTAAAATTGTAAGTATATAAAGCTTTTACGCTTATTAATAATAAGTAAAATTTCATATTTCTAACAAAAATACATTTTTCCTTATAGAAAATATGTTGTAGTGAAACACGGTTTTCGGATTCAAACCGATCCACGACAAATTATTGTCACATTTATTGACCAATTCAAATTATTTCGATATTTCTTCAATGTCAATTGTTGTAATAAAATCAGAATAGTCAGAGTTATGGCCAGTTTTTCCAAGTAATGTTTAATTGGCTTAACAAATGTTAAATTAACAACTGGTTTATTTTTAACGTTTTGTTAAGATGTTTTCCATTTTTTCAACATAATTTTGTTTAAAATAACCAACACTTAACTTTAACTGTAGTTAATACTATTCTAACTACTCAACAGCAGTTGGTAATGATTTTTCATATATAAGACAACTTCTTATTAGCTGATATTATTTAAATTCTGTACTGTAGAGTAAGTCATGAAACATGTGTAAAATCATAACCTGTTACAGTAGCCATGATTCATACAGTACAGAGAGTTGATAAATGAAAGTTGCATTGACTACTATTGAATAATAATAATTATTATAAGTATGGTTATATTTTATAATGCTAAATATGAATTTCTGTTTAGAAAAATCTCACCATTATGACCACCAGGTGACAATAATTACACGAATGTGTGTGTAGTCAATAGTACACAAAACCCCGAGGAGAATTCCGTATCATATAAAATTCTCTAATTCAGGTCCATGTACAGTAGCTATAAATTGTATGTAATTTCGTCCTAAAGAAGCAATTGCTGCTGAAACATTTTATTATTTACTCACTGCGTATTTTGAAGTACTATTGACATCGGCTATATAGTTGAAGAGCCAGTAACAGAGAATCTAGATTAATTTGCAATTGCAATAATAGCTAATAGTAGGCCTATATGATTATACGTAACATACCAAGGGTTAAATGGTGTATCCGAATGTAAAAATGAATATGGTATAATGAACAAAATTTAATATAAATTAGATAGTTAGACATATAGACATTCATATATAGATTTTTAAAATAATTTATTCGCCTTAAATACAATTTAAATGTGTGATTAACAGAGACCGCATTTTAAAGGGAATCCCTTTTTTATTTCAACACGAAACATTGAATAAATAATTGCATGAATGAATGCTAGCCATGATGTCCCATGTTGGGCACAGGCCTCCTGTAATGGGGTTAGAACCCCCTCGACAGGGATGGCTCAAGTGTACTCGCTTGGTGAGCCAATCCAGGCGAGCTTGTCGAAGGATTATTCGTCTCTCATCATCACTCCAATCCGGAGATTTAATACTCGTAGACACAAATTTTCTTTTGATAATCATCCAGCTGATCTATTACCTCCATCTTGTATACATGAAGCCGTGGTTTTAAACCTGCTCTAGCCGTGGTCTCTGCTTCAGACCATGGTTTTGAGCCACGGCTCAGAAAAATGAAAAAGATCTCGTTTTATAAATCCAAACTCGGTTTAAAGCTATGGTCGTGGTCTAGACCTCTTTTTAGAAATCGACCCTGAGTATTATTCTGACCAGTAAAATGTTCAGGAAGTGTTCGTAACTGAAAACATTCCAAGTCATCGTTCTTAGAGCGAACTGGTGTCTAATAATTGAAGACCAGCGGATGCTACCCCCGGGTGGAAAAACTCTGTCAACAAACATCTCGGTATTCAGCTGGCCTTCAAGATTCTGTTTTTCTGCTCTCGTACAGCGTTCTGACTTGCGTGAGTCTGGCTCTCAGGGACAGGTACGAAGTTTTAAAGAGAGTTCAACGCACTTAACTAATAGTGGTATAAATAAAACGAGGTGGAGCTTAGGTCCTCTGATTCCTTTGGGTTAAATTACGGGCTCGGGACGTTTTATTTTTTCTAGTTCCACATGAAAGAAAGCAATTCCTTATCCTGTCTTGTAACATCACCACACCTCTTCCCTATATTGGATCACTCCTGTCATAGGATTCATTGTACCAGTGCCGGTACATATTTCTCTTTCGTTACTAATACTTCATCCTCGGTTGTTATAACCCCTTACTTGGGTAAACGGTACCAGTCTGTTACGTCATTATTTTAAAAGCCCGTATCTCAGCTTCCAATGATTTCGAACCACCAAAACCAGTTTCGGAAGCACTATTAGCAATAGGCATAACCAAATAACAAGGAATACTATTTTATTAGCTTCGCCTAACATACGACTTCGGTTATAAAGCTTCGAATGCGTACTGAAAAGATATATAAATATGTCTTCTCCCTGATTGTGGAGCTTGTTGCTACTATTACATTACCGATAATTTATATTTATTAATGATAGAAGGTAGTTAATTGCAACTCGGTGGCTTGTTTGTCTTTCTAATTTGAAATAAAGTTTATTCGTGCTGATTGTTGCCGGAAGGAATGGATGAAGTGAGGTTCGGTAAGCAGAGGTTATAACCATCAGTACAAGGAAAGCGAAATCATATTAAAACTTTAACAGTTCCCACGACATTTAATTAGCAAAGAAAACAGTAAAGAGAAATATTTCATGCTACCTGAGGTGAAATTAGAATTAAATTAAACTCTTGTTTGTATTTAGATGTTCCTCAGTTTATTCTCGAAAGCCAGCTATCTTCATACATTCTTCATACTCTCCTTGGATTCCTAAGCGAAATAATGGATTTAGACTCTTATACAGGGACCTTCTCGAAGAATCAGGTCGATAACCCCTTTCAAATGTCGTTTACGGGGAGTTATTGCAAAGGAAATATTAACCACTTACTGCATAAGACAATTTTGCACACACGGGTTTAATATTCAAATCACTTAGGCCTATGTAGTTCTCCTTTTCTCAACTGATGTCACATATGATCAAATCCAGTTATTGACCGTGTGCCGTATCTGTCCCAGTATGCAATTTGAAATATTATATGCTTATATTATAAGTTATATGAATATAAAGCCGGTGCCATATCTGTCCCAGTATGCGGAAAGGGGTTAAAATATATTGTGCTCTAGCCACCAGCGTAGCTCACTCGGTTAAGGCGCCTGCCTGCGGGTCTGAAGTTGCGTTCGGGTGCGGGTTCGATACCCGTTTGGGCTGATTACCTGGTTGGGTTTTTTTCCGATATTTTCCCTAACCGTAAGGTGAATGTCAGGTAATCTATGGCGAATCCTCGGCCTCATCTCGCCAAATACCATCTCGCTACCACCAATCTCATCGACGCTAAATAACTTAGTAGTTGATACAGCGTCATTAAATAACCAATTAAAAATAAAAAATACTTTGTTCCACAATGCTTCTTATACCTCGATACTTTTAAGAAAATGACTTGATACTTTTTAGTTTTTAGAGGATTATCTTTCTCTTTCGTCCTTTCTTTATTTTCTTCTTCTGATTTCAGCGATTAGATTTATATATCAAAGTTTATGGGCTGAGCTGTTAGGGATAAAGCAGTACATATTTTACGTTGCCCAGTTTCGGGAATGAAGCTACAATTGTGGTAGTTGGAATGTTTTATTTTTGTTTCGATTTACAAGTGAAACGTATAGGTTTATGATGAGAAAAGTAATTAATTAATTAATTAATGGCATGCAATATATGAATCGCTTCATAAAGAAAGGGCTTCAGTCCAGTTTAGCTAAGTTGTGGTAAATGAAGAAAAGCTGTCCGGACCGTTGCCTCTTCCTTTACAAAACGCTCACATTCCGAACACAATATCACGATGAAAGAAATGTTGGACTGATTTCTTTTTTTGATAAAATGATGTGTTGAGTATTCAAGATGGGAAATTCAATGTTAACTGAATTTCGAAAAAAAAAATGTGTCTGATGCCCTTTCTTTGTGAAGCAATTCATATTTTCTCTTCATATGAAGGATCATTCTGAAATTAGTCCCAGCTTACAACAATTTTTCACTATGCTTCACTCAAAGTGTATCGTACGTGTCTATTATCGCTTTAATATTACAGAACTCTCGATTAAAAATCAAACGAATGGTTGCCCAAGTCTGCAGCTGCTCTCGATGGCGAGATATTATGAGAGAGTTAGCGCAGCACGGCACATTTTACATGCAACTTCGTGAACGTAGCGAGGGGAAGTGGCGTTATTGCGCTTGATCACACAAGTTACAATGGCTCATGGCCTAACTACTAATATTAGCATTCGGTAATGGCTCATAGTCTTATTACAATAAGCATTGTTTGTTTTACCACGGATCCTGGAACGGGTGCCCATACTCGGTGCGAGGAAAGACGTATTTTACGTCAGAAAACCTATGAATAGGAATTGTAAAGCGTAAAACAGCTTCCAAAAGTAGCTGAATCATGCATGCATTTGGGAAACTTTTTTTTAAGTAATATTGGAATACGCGTTTCTCATCGCTCTCCGTGACTCTTCACCTTCCTTCAACTGCTAGGCTTGTAAACAAATTCTAAAAATTCAGCTATTGTCCTTCTTAATTATACTTGGCTCACATTGACCTATGGAGTGGGGGATTCCTAATAAGTGTTCTACAAACGCACAACATACAGCCTATATCAGACAGTGATGTAGATAAATTTGTGTCTTAAGGATTACACTGGTCTTGTTTATACTGTAGGGAAAGTACAAGAGATTGATGTACAGTAGTGGTAATGGTGGTGGTGAATCCAATGATAAAGTTATTTTAGACAGTTCCTGCTATTTGTCACTGAAAAATATATTTAAAGTATGATTTTCTTTCCAAAATCTTCTATTTTATGTTTTCAGGCCAAAACCTACTATATTACAGTATATTTCAATGTAGGAACTATGACGTAGTCTAGTATATTAAGTACATAGAATGGTATAAAATATCTGTAAGATAAAAATAATTTTTTTTTCAAAATCGATTCGTTTACTTTAAAGCTGCTTCCTGTAAAAATAACTGACAGTGTAATAGCAGGTTTTGGAAACAAACCTTTCAGTTACAGCAAAAAATACGATCTTAATATTTTTACTGACTATTACACTTTTACTACGTCATACTACTTTTGACTAATAAAACGCTACGAAAGGACGTGTTTCAACCAATCATGGCTGCTTATCGCACAATTGTATCGCTTCCCTAGCATTTGTTTAATTTTATCGCTTCCCTAGCATTTGTTTGTTTTTATCACTACCCTACCATTTGTTTCTTTGTTTGTCAACATTTCAAACTGCAAATTCTTTACGGTAGTATAAAACATACTTTGCGATCGTAATAGACTAAAAATGGCGGCTCCGTTCAAACATTAGTGAAATAGAATTTTTTAAGTCAATTAATATCTATTTTATTGTATTATAGTACTTTATTTCTTCTAATCTTTATACACTTTCTCCCGTTTTTATCACCTTCCTACCATTTGTTTCTTTGTTTGCCAACATTTCAAACTGCAAATTCTTTACGGTACTTTAAACATGCTTTGCGAGCGTCATTTGTTTACAGCATAGACAGTCAACTGAAAATGGCGGCTCCTTTCAAACATTTTGGTGAAGCTAACATTAGTGAAATAGAATTTCAGTAAGTCAATTAATATTTTATTGTATTAGAGTACTTCATTTCTTCTAATCTTTATATACTTTCTTCTAATCGTGTAATAGTCAATTAAATCCCATTCGATTTTTGATTTTCTCTAAATAAATCAAAACCTCTAGTGAGATTACTGTTGATAATGCACCCAACATATAAAAACGAAAATCGAAATTGAACAAATAATTGAACAAGTCCCTAGTTTTAACTCTATAGGATGTATAGTGTCATAGACGCAAGTTAATATTATGTACAAAATAAATAAAATTAATTTAGGCGATTAATAGGCTATCTTAAACGGTACAAACGCGATTTAAAAAAGTAAGTCCTGAAACAATTTTAAAATGTTGTGAAGTTATGGTTGTTCCAGTGTTAACATATGGCACTGAAGCAGAAATAAGATTACTCCGACCTTTAGTGGGATACACCATGTTGCATTACAAAGGAAGTGAAGACAAAATAAGTGAACTAAGAGTCAATGATTAACAAATACAATAGTACAATATAGAGACAATTGGTTTACACATATGCTTAGAATTGAACAATTTAGAATAACATTATAGATATATACTTATAAACTAATTGGGAAACGAAATGTTTGTAGACTTAAAAAATGCCGAAGAGGACAATTTTGAAATTAAACAAAATTTTGTGAAACTGCCTAATTCGTATAGTTAATGAGGATATAATAATAAATAACACCGATGCTAATGATAATAATAATAATAATAATAATAATAATAATAATAATAATAATTACTTACGGCTTTCAAAGAACCCGGAGGTTCATTGCCGCCCTCACATAACCGTGCCATCGGTCTCTATCCTGAGCAAGATTAATCCATTCTCTATCATCATATCCCACCTCCCACAAATCCATTTTAATATTATCCTCCCATCTACGTCTCGGCCTCCCCAAAGGACTTATTCCCTCCAACCTCCCAACTAACACTCTGTAGCATTTCTGGATTCGCCCATATGGAGGGTAGCTGCGAATATATTGAATAAGCAGTCGTGGACAGCCGATAAGGGGTGATCCTCTAGCTTGGGGGTTGGACGAAGGGCTAACAACCGATCACCGTCAAAAACATCTTGTTACGAAACCAATAATAATAATAATAATAATAATAATAATAATAGTAATAATAATATAATAATAATGATAATAGTAATAATAATGATGTACCAAATTGTAAGAAATGCAGCTTTGACACTACGTTTTAGCTATAATTGTGGGTTCGAATCTTGCCCATAGCATGGAAGTTTGTTTTCGATATGCTATTTTGAGTTGTCTTAGCCAGACACCCGGTGTTGCGTTCATTCACGTTACTGGAATCGTCCTGTGTCCATTTAATGTATGTGGATAAAATATTAAAATGTCGGCTTATACAGATTTAAAAATATCACCGAAAACTGCATTCGGGCATATGTTCCGTTCCCACTTGGGCTCATTACCCGGTTGGATTTTTGGGGGCTTTCCCAATTGTAAGGCAAATATCAGGTAGCCTTTGAAGAATCCTCGGTACCATCTCGCTATCACCAATTCCTCGACTCTAGGTACGCCCTAACCTAGAAATTTAAACAGCGTCGTTAAATAATCAACACAAATTCTCGGTAAATAACTAGATGATGATGATACTATTGTTATTATTATTATTATTATTATTATTATTATTATTATTATTATTATTATTATTTCTGGTGCATTATAAAAATTGGTACCAGTTTTTTTTTATTTCTCTGTAAGCGAATTAGGACTAATTTATTTTACTAGGAATGTTGACTATATGAAAGAAAATTGAAGGAAAATATAATTGAGGATTTTGTAACAGCCTATAAATCCTTATGATATTGCTTTAACGTGAAGGTCCTTGATATGGGCCTACGCGAATCTTCTGCTTAACGAAAGAAAACTGCTGCACCCCTTTCGAAGATATGTCGCAGTAATGCAGGAGAAATTAGATCGTACTCGTATATGTAGAAATATAACCGCTCCCTAGCAAAGCCTGCGTTCATTCTCTTTGCAGTCGTATTCAGAACATTCACCTTTTCCATTTTAGTTCCGGGGCTGGGACTGTATGGCATTGAACTCGGGCTGTTGTGGTGTATGTTCACAAGGATGTTTATTGGAAACAAAACCACGAAAATTTAAGCGACGTATAAATGCCGCGTGAAGGTGAGTCTTTGATTTTAAGCAAAAATAGCAAGCACATATATTTGTTTTACTAATGGCGGATACTTGACTTTTTTTGTCATTCAACCATATGAAGCCAATTATGTAGGCCAATTTACCGACCGAGTCACTGTCCAGAGTGCGCCATACGAGGTTGGTCTTCGCTACATCCGTTATGAGATGAGATGAGATGATGATGGAGATTTGCTGAGATGTGACGGGAACCGGAGCTCCCGGATAAAACCTATGTGTTACCTGAACCACGAGCTTGCCCAACACAAATTATAAATCGGAGATACACCGGGATTATAACGCCAGCGCTCTAGCCACTAGACTATTGTAGAGGCTAAAAAATAACAAATATAAATTAACGCGCCGTATAATATTTAAGGAATGTACGTGTTTTGAATAACAGAAATTTCCTTCACAATTCAAATTCCATGAAGTCAGAAATCTCCTATTGTTAGGCCTAAACCTCTGTGGATAGGAAATGTTAAAATGCATCTAACAGCGTTACTTAACTGTAAGTTAAAAGTATAAATTGCTGTTAAAAT